>NC_077227.1:586290098-586907598 GCF_027887165.1 Monodelphis domestica | reverse complement strand
TTGTTTAGCCCTTCCCCAACTGATGGATATCTCTTTGTTTTTCAGTTCTTTGCCACCATAAAAGGAGCTGCTATAAATATTTTTGGACACTTAGGGCCTTTCCCCCTGTCTTTGATATCTTTGGGATACAGAACCAGTAGAGAGGCATTGCTGGGTCAATGGGGTTACTCTTAAAGTAGCACCCAAGGTTGGCATTGCCCAAACTATTTCCCTTCCAAGCTAGAATGCTAGATTCAGGGATCATGCTGCCTCTGAAATTTAGGTACACTTTCCTCTACACAAGAGGTTCAGGAATATTTTCTATGAATTCTCCCTCTTGGCCCTTGTGAAGAAGCACGTGTTTGGTGCTCAATTCTTGATGTTCTACTATTGCTCAGCTACTGCTGCCATCTTTTGGGGTGGGAAGTTCATTCTCAGCTCATAGCATCTGTTTTCTGGTCTCTGACCTATGCTCATAAAGGGAAACTAGGGCAAAAACCAGTTATGAACTTGAGGTCTCTGAACTCCCCTCTCTAGCCATCTGAGAAAGTACATGAAGTTTACTGGGAAAAAAGTAAGCAATTATGGCTCCTGTTTAGAGGGAAGACAAAAGTCCTGCATCTCCCACCCCTCACCCCCAGTCCATGCTATACTCCAGAAGAAAGGCACAAGAGAAAAGGCAAAAAAAAGGATGAGTAATCTGTTCTCTTTTACAAGCCCACACACAGGGGTGACTCCTCCAACAAGAATTCATCCTCTTGAGTCATCTTGGGTACAACTTCAGCCACAGAATTCCATCCCCGAGAAGGTACAATGGGATTGCCTTGTCATATAACAGCTATTTCATAGTAGAGTAACCTTAGAATCTGAAACTTAATCAAAAGTTGTCTTTGTCCTTTTAACTGGGTCAGTGGTCATAGCTACAATGCACACAATAGGAAGAGATGCTTTCAAAAGTTTCAGACAAAAGTTCACTACCCATAAGATCATCAGTTAATGAGAGGACGCTATTGATGAATTCCCATAATCCCTTAAATATGTCATTGAGAAAGATTGTAAAAAGCAGAGGGTCAAGCCCTGATCCCTAGGCATTCCAAAAGGAGATTACTATTGATTCCTTCAAGAAAACACTCTAGAATTTTGCTAGAAGTCAAAGTCAAACTTATTGTGCTATAGTTTTGAGACTCCATTTACTTCTCTCTCTTTTAAAAAAAAAAATTAGGACAGTCTTTCAGTATGTTTCCCATTCTCCATGATCCTTCACAGATCACTGACAGTGACTCAGCAATCACACCTGCTAGTTCTTTCAGTCCCCAAGGATGTAGTTCATCATCTAGGCCAATGGTTCTGAATTCCTCTAGGGCAACTAGGTACTCTCTTACTATTTCCCCTCCTTACTTTATGTATCTGCACCCTATTAGCATTTTTTTCTGATTTTGACAGTCCAAAAATCATTCTCCTAACCTGAGAAAACAGAAGCAAAATGAATCAAGCAGCAATATCTTATCTCCATCACTTGTTATACTTCTCTCATTTACATCAAGGACTAATTCTATCCTTTCTTTTTTTCTTTTAATATTTATTTCTCTTCTGTTACATTCTGAGTTCTGATCTGTCTCCTCCCTCTCTCTCTCCCCAACCCATCCCAGAGACATTTGACACAGATGTATATGTACAACCAAACAATTTCAATTGTTTCAGTGATGTCTGACTCTTTATGACCCCATTTGAGGTTTTCTGGCAAATATACTGGAGTGGTTTGTCATGTCTATCTACAATACCTACTTCCATATATCAGTTCTTTCTTGAGGTGGAAAGCATCTTCCTTCATAAGTCCTTTGAAGCTGATTTGGAAATTCATTTTATTCAGAACAGCTTAGTAATTTGGTTACTCTAAATAATGTTCTCTTGGTTCTACTCCTTTCAATCTTCATTATTTCATGCAAATTTTTCCATGCTTTTTTTAAAGCCAACCTGCTCATCATTTCTTAAAGCACAGTAGTATTCCATCACAATCATAATACCACAATTCATTCAGCCATTCCCCAGTTAATGGGCTTCCCCTCAATTTCCAGTTCTTAGCCACCACAAAGAGAGCTGCTATAAATATTTAAGAGCCTACAGTTTCTTTTTCCTTTTTCCCTCATCACCTCAGGAAACAGACCTGATAGTAGTTTTTTGAGCCAAGAGTATCCACAGTTTTATAACTCTTTGGGCATAGTTCCAGATTCCTCTCCAGAATGGTTGGATCAGTTCACAGTTCCACCAACAGGATACGAGCCCCAATTTTTCTATGTCCCTTCCAATATTTGTCATTTCCCCCTATCCTATCCTTTCTATAATCCTCTTCCCTCACAATATATGTTTAAAACTAATTTTGGGGGGTGGAATCTTTTCTTTCCTTTCCAACTACTGCTCAATCTGAGCATAAGGATGCCTGATAGGACCAAGCCATGCTTTTGAATTCATCTTCTGTTATTGGTCTTTGCCTCTATCTTTAGGACATGTATTTTAAAAAAATCTAAGGGTTTGTGAGATCCTTAAGCATCAATGTGAATTTATATTTAGACAATTATTTCTTTTCCTCTTCCTTGGAATTGTTTCTCTTTGTGTCTTCAAAATTTCATTCTTGAGAGTTTCTCATTCCTCTTGGATTAAGTTCTCCTGTTTTGTTTCATAAGAACTATTATTTCCCCTACACCCTCTGAAATTTCCTCTTCCCAGATCTAGAATGTATATTATATTGTTCTCAACTTTCCTCCCTTTCTCTATTATAAATTCTCTGGTGGGGTGGTTAGAGAGGATCAGATTTCTAGCTGCTGCTCTAACTGGAGAAACTTCTCTAACTTGTCTGAATGTATATACAACTCAAAAATATTTCCACACTAGGATGCTTCTGTTATTTTTGAAATATTTTTCTTTGTACACTTGGTCCTCACTCTGTTCTTTCACACCACTAGTCTTTCTGAGACCTATAGAAACGCTCCCAGCTCAAATGAATCTATGCAAACTCAGAGAGAATCAGTTTTGTTGTTCTCTCATGTTTCCCAGCACTAAGTTGGCGTGCCTCTTACTTGCCTAAGTATCACCCACTAAGTCTTGAGGTTTGAATGGAAGTCCCCTCCTCTTTTCACTTCTCTTTTTATCTCATCTTCCTTGGGGGCAACTGGCTTAGTTATTCAAATTAATTCAGAGATGCTTCTGGAAAGATTTTCAAAGGAGAAAAAAACTAATTGCTCCCAAATTAAATACCTACCTACTGAGAGAGTTAAGGAAATTTGAAGTCCTAAATACATTGCAATTTTTTTGGACTTCTCTTATAACCCCAACTAAATTGTAAACTCCTTGAGGGCATAGACCAAATCTTATTCTTATTTATCCCAAATTTCACCCAAGTCTGCAGCTAATTTACCGAGATTCTTTTAGGAGAAAGGACTTTCTGGGAGGCAATGGAGAGAGATTTGAATAGCAGACTAGAACTCTGAGATACCAAAACTTTGGGAGTCATCTCATCATGCCTCTGACCTCCCAAACTGGAAATTGTAGAGATTGCTGAGACAGGATTTCCCCTAGGTGAGATAATTTCCCTTCTCCTGATGAGAGCTCAGTTCTTATTTCTACTTCACTCCTAGCAGAAGAGTTTGTTTGGCGAGCTTGACAGGTACAAGCTATAAGAGCTACCCTTTTTCCTTAAGACTGATCAAAGGAAAGCTTTCTTTCAGAATCTACACTTGAATGCCTAGACCAGAGATACTTGAAAGTTGGTAGATAGATAGAATTTTAGCCCAATATGTCTTTTGGAGATTGGAGAAGAAATTGCCCAATGTTGGCTGTCCTGGGCCTTGTCTGCCTCTCCCCATGGGTCGCATGTGGGTTGGGAAGGCAAGTTCCTTCTCTTACTCTCTGCAAAGAGCAGGCCACAATTCCCATCATACCAACCCATGCCACCCAAGAGCTACCTACATATTGATATATTTAGACAACTCCTCCCACCCAGGACATATATCTTAGTTATACTGTATTTCTCCCCAGAACAAATTTCCCTCTCCTTACACACTTGTCTCACACTTACCACAATTCTTTGTTCATAGCAGACATTTAATGAAATGTTGATTGATTGAATGAATGAATGAAGTGATAGGTTTGGGGGAGGCAATAATTCTATCCATTACCACAAGATAATTTTGCCTAGGGAAACAGGATGGTTTGGAGTATTGACTGACTCAATAACCCTTTGGCCAGTCTTTTTGAAGAAGAGTAAAACTTTTGTGGGTGTTTGTAAATATAATTGTGGAAACAACTGAAAGTCATGTTTACAACTGAAAGTCATGTTTATATGTTGTAGGAATCCTGAGGACCTGACATAAACATAAACCTTCAAACTATTTACTTCAGACAATCTTTATTTTCAGACTTTGGGTTGTTTTATACCTAGTCCTCCTTTGTATCCTTGGAATTACTTTCTTTGTGTTTATGCAACATAGACTTAATAGTACTGGATTTCCCTGCCATAACTGGTTAAGCCTGAAAGTTGACCTGTGCTACAGTGCTGGATTTCTATATTGGCCATTTCTTAATGCCAATGCTAATGACTAATAGATTTGAGGTGAATAAAGGTGCTCTCATTTACCCTCTGGTCACCTTAGCTCTTGGTGAGTGAAAGCTCTGAGAACATCTCGATTGGTCCCTACAATTTCCAGGGTTTAGGAGTCCTGCAGCTGAGTAGGATAATTTCCATTTCTACATATATATTTAGCCCAAAAAACAGGATGATCTGATCGATTAACAAATAAGTTAGACTGTTTATTTCTTGGCGCAACTCCAGTTATTCACAGCTTGTCTGCCTGACTGGTATCCATGTAAAAGATTTATAGAGAAACACTTGAAATTCTTCATCAGCATACCCTTTGATCCAGTAATATCACTACCTAGGTCTGAATCCCAAAGAGATTTTTTTTTAGATTTAAATTATTTTATTTAGTCAATTTAGAACATTATTCCTTGGTTACAATAATCATTTTATTTCCCTCCCTCCCCTCCACCTACCCTTCCTGCAGTCAATGGGCAATTGCATTGGGTATTACTTGTGTCCTTGATCAGAACCTATTTCCATGTTGTTGGTGTTTGCACTAGGATGTTCATTTAGAGTCTACATCAATCATATCCCCTCGACCCATGTATTCAAGCAGTTGTTTTTCTTCTGTGTTTCTGCTCCCACAGTGTTTCCTCTGAATGTGGATAGTGTTCTTTCTCATAGATCCCTCCAGGTTGTTCAGGATCACTGCATTGCCACTAATGGAGAAGTCCATTACATTCGGTTGTACCACAATGTGTCAGTCTCCAAAGAGATTTTTTTTAAAAAGGAGTGGGACAAAAATATTTATAGCAGCTTTTTTTTTTGTGGCAATAGGATGTCCATCAACTGGAGAATGGCTGAACAAACTGTGGTATATGATGATGATGAATACTATACTGTAAGGAATGATGAATAGGATGATTTTAGAAAAACCTGGAAAAGACCTACAAGAACTGATGCAGAATATAATAAGCAGAACCAGGAGAACACTGTACACAGTAACAGTAATGTTGTATGATAATCAACTGTGAAAGACTTGGCTACTGTCAGCAATACAATGATCTAGGACAATTCTAAGGGACTTATGATGAGGAGTGCTATCCACCTCCAGAGAAAGAACTGCTGGAGTTGGAATACAGATCAAAATACTATTTTTTCACTTTAACTTCTATATGTTTTTATTTTGAAGTTTAGATTTTATATGAGTATTCTCTCATAACAATAAATAAAATGGAAATAGGTTTTGTATGATAATACATATATACATCTAATACATCTCCTGGAGAGGGAGGGACAAGAGAGAAGGAGAAGGAGACAAGTTGGATCTTATCACTTCAGAAAACTTATGTGGAAAATTGTTACTAAGTGTAATTGGGAAAATAAAATATCTTGGAAAAAAAAAGAAAAAATAAATCCTTTATCCATAGCCCACTTAATCAAGAGCCTAAAAGTTCTTTATAAAAATCGCTTAATAGATGGAGAAAAAACACTAGCGCTGGAATCAGTGGACTGGGGTTCAAATCCCACTTGTATGACTTTGGTTAAATAGCTTAACTTCTCTGGGACTCAGTTTCTTCATTTGTAAAATGAGAGGGTAGGACTAGATAACTTCTTAGGTCTCTTTTACCTCTAAATCTATGTTCTGCTATTTTTTTAATACTCAGTTTCTTCATCTGTAAAATGAGTATAATGATGTCCATAGTGTTTACCTAACGGGCTTATTCAGAGCAAATGAGATATAATATATGTAAATTACTTCAAAAACCTTAAAGTGCTCTATAAATTTCAGGATTTATCTTATTGTTATCATTATAATTGTCAGGAAATTTTTCTACCAAGGCAACTGAATCCCTACCATCAGCGCATGTGTAAACATCTATATCCTTTAACAATATATTGGCCCACCACTCTTGGCCCAAAGAATACAT
Source organism: Monodelphis domestica (assembly GCF_027887165.1). Taxonomy (NCBI): domain Eukaryota; kingdom Metazoa; phylum Chordata; class Mammalia; order Didelphimorphia; family Didelphidae; genus Monodelphis; species Monodelphis domestica. The sequence continues at coordinate 586,901,115 of NC_077227.1, read as the reverse complement.
TTGAGAAAAGACTCCTTTCCTTTTTTGAGCAGATGTAGGGAACTATGGGTCCCCCACATATAATGCCACCCTTTTTCGATATGTGGTTTCATTTTGCTAAACTATTTTTTCTCTTGTTAAAAAATCTTTGTTACAAATTTGACTCTGTGGGTGGGAGAAGGAAGGATAAATTGGGAAAAGCAGGTAAAGTAAATGCAGGTAAAATCAAGACAAAAGGCATCAACCATTAAACAACAAAAAAAATTGTCCATTTTGGGAAGGGGCAGGAGAGGGAAGCAAGAAGAAGAAGGATCAGTAAGTGGTTTAGTCAGTTTGGACCTTTTTCTAACTTCATTGCAGAAAGGATTCCTAAAATGAAGGGGCTAGACTAAATTAAGTACCTTTTAACTCTAAAATATTGGAGACCCAAAGAGGTTAAGTAACTAAGAATCAATGAAGAGTTCTACTGAAACAGGCAGACTGCTTTGGATAAAGGTCTGTATAAGAGGATTTGGACTGACACATGCCTGACCTAATTAGAATCTTAGAAAGGATTTTAGAAGTCACCTAGTTCAGCTCCCTGTTTAACATGTGAATCCTTCTACAACCAGACAATCTTGAGTTTTTTCTCCTACATAGCAAAAAATGTTATTAAATATATTCCTGCTATATAGTCAATGTGCCTAAACCCAATAAACAAAAACATAATTGATTTAAGCAAAATCATAAAAAAGTGAAATTACAAATATTACTGTTTCAGACAGAATATCAAGTCTCAAAATTTTAGCATCTTAGTCACTTTAAAACTTTATCAAAACATTAACTAAGAAAGACTACCGAATTATATCTCTCACTTAAAATTGCTGGGAAAAATATCCATATTAATTAAATTAGATCAGGTAGTCCTTCACTGTGCTCTCCAGAATTTATCTTTGTAAACATAAGAAAGAAAAAGCAAGTTGGTGTTTGGGACCAAGAAAGTTTTCAAAATAAGGCGTTTACTATTTTGTAGATAGTAGTCTAGATGAGAATTAGTCAGAAAAATCTTTTCTCTGCCAGACTTGGCAATTTCCTGTTTACCAACTGGAGTACTTAACAACAGGAAAAAAAAAGAACAGAGCAATTTACTTCTTGTCCTTCACCCTCTGGACTTCCCATCACTATATGAGTGGTTCCCAAAAGTGAAACTAGAGATTGACTTGGGCAGGGTGGGGACAAGCAGTGAAAAACTGTGATGGCAGGGATTGTCCTTTCTCGGTAGAAGAATTTCCTGATTACTTGTTCTATTTTAATATTGATCAAAACGTTAAAATTTATTTTCTCAAAGTTAAAAATTTTAGCTGAATTGGCTGAAAAAGAAATAAAAATATATTCGCAACAGAAGAATTACATATATTTTTATGTATAAAAGGGGAAAGTGTTATCCATCTAAAGCAGTGATTCTCTCAAACCATCTTCCCTCACCTGTATCTGAAGGTTCCTTTCAGCTCTAAATCCTATGATCTATCATTTTTCCTGGCAACTACCAATTTCAGCATTAGACAAAATTTCATGCCTTTTCTAATTTTTCATACATTTTCTTTCCCTTCACATTCTGCAATGTTCATTACTTCCCTAATGCCTCTGGGTTCCACCCCACCTCTGACTTTTTCTTGTTCCTTTCCTTACACACAAGTGACTGTCATTGTCTGATCCTTTTCCCTCATGGTATCCTTCAGCTTTTGCACCACTGCCACCATATTCTCTTTACCTTCCACATGAACTCGATATTGCCTCTTCACCTTTCTACTTCTAGTCTACAGTTTGGGAAACTGGTCAGGATGGGTTTTATTGATCTCAAGGGCTCACTCGGAGATTCTACCCTTTTAGGTGGGAGGTGTGTAATACAAAAAAGTTAAGTGTATTAAGGAACATAGGTGTCTTCAAGGAGAGGCTGGATGTGGTAGAGGGTATTCCTGTTCCAGTACAGGTTGGACTAGATGACTTCTGAGGTCTCTTGCAACTCTGAGAGTTGATGATCGCTGAGTTCTAACGAGGTCCATTAACTTTCAGGACCTCAGGACATATGACAATGCACTAACAGCATGCATAAAACTCTTCATTTTGAGTCACATTAAATCAGGTGATGCACACAGGAATGAGGGGGTACTACTTTACCAGAAGAATCAGGGGGGATTCAAGAACAAAGCAGGGGGGAAAATGACTTAAAAGGTATATTCCTACGCCCGAAAACTGGACTTGAGAGTGAGAGTCCAAAGGGGGGTCCAGGAGATTTTGTTGAAGTTCAGGATCTGAGGATAGAGAATTTCTGTGTGTCCGGCAGAGGTTGGGGATAGTTGGGTGAGAGGGATGTGGATAACAGAGGAAATGAACAAGAGGGACTTGGGCAATAACATGCAACACGGTTTGTCCCTAGCATTTGTTCCCCTCTTAATGAGACAGGGTGCTGGCCGGGGGAAAAGTTGTGGGGCAGCGAGAAAGAGTGGCGATGAGAAACCCAAATGTCTTTCATCCTCTTTAGACAAAGAGGTGCCTCTTTGGACAGCAGCTGCCAGTGCCACACACACCATACGGCACTAGGGGGGTGAAGGGGGGGAAGGAGGGAGAGGGGAGAAAGAGAGTGTGTGAAGCAGGAACTGGTTCTGACTTTCAATAATGGGGTGGTTGTCATGGCGACAAGCCATCCATCTAAAGGGGATTGCTGAAAGGACCCATTGTTCTGGGGTTAGGCTGCCCTGGCTGTGCCTGTCTCTAAGAGATACCTTTAAACACCTCCATTCTTTAGGGGAAGGGCTAGGGGACCTTCCTCTGAGAGAATGCCATTAGGCGTTTCACACGAGGCCAACATGCCAAAGATGCTAACGCCAACACGTTGCTAAAGACGCATCTAGGCACTTGTTCTCAGAAATGCAAACTCCCACGCATGCATGCACGAAATAACTGCTCCAGGACACATGTATTCACAAATGTACACAGAGATAACACACAGGCTTATGTGGTAGCACATATAAGTAAATGGACATAAGACTTATAGAACATCCACGAATCAGCAGCTTTAGACTAGGGGAGGAGTAAAGGAGGGGGTTAATAATGGGAGGAATACTTTGGGGGAGAGGGTGAGGGAACTGAAAAGCCCCCCCCCCCAAAAAAAAAACCACCTAGAAGCATAGATTTGGAGCTAAAAAGGGCTTTAGATGACAGATAGCCCCTTTGTTTTACAAACGAGGTAACTGAGACCAAAAGATACTAAAGTACACACCCTAAGCCATTTAATAAGTTAGAGGCAGTCAGGATCCGAACCCAGGTACTCTGACTACCAACTTACTTCCCACCATTTGTTTCCTGTAACTTTTGTCATTGTTGAGACAGAAGTCTTCAGAGTATTGAAAATGTTAAAGTAAGCCATCACGTGTACCTACTTCTTTTATGTCCTGAAGAGGACAATGTTTGTACAGTGCTTGGAGTTCCTCAGACTAAAAGTGCTACCTGAGTATTACAGGGCTTTTAAGTATGTCTACATGTACAAACACGCACTCACATGTCCACAAGTGCTTGAAGATTTTCACAGCCTTGTTCAAAGCACACAGGCATAAACACACCTCCTTCATCACCTTTCTCCTGGTAAAGAGACTACACAGGAACCAGCTGTCACATTGAGAGCCTTGGTATATAATCCATCTGTTTATTTATTGCATCAAATATATCACGGGGCCCCAAATAAAACAAACATTATATTAGATGGGGAGGAATCCTCCCTATTATGAAACAACACATAATTAAGGAAATGAGAAGTGTTGAGCGTCAAGACTGTTAATGATTTTTCAGCAGTGCAGGTCTTGAGTGGTAGCATGGTAAGTGGTTGGAGTATTAGACTTAGAGTAAGGGAGACCTGGGCTCAAATTCCACTTTTGAAAATTACTGGCTATCATAAGTCACTTACCCCTTCCAAGACTCAGTTTCCTCTTCTATAAAATGTGGATAATAAAATCTGTATAACTTAACCTGATAGATCTAGTGTGAGGTTCAAATGAAATCATATGTGTAAAATGCTTTGCAAATTTCAGAGTGATATATAAATATCACCTATTTTTTAAAAAAGAAAATCCCACCTACCCAGCCAAAAAACCCCTAAACAAATGCAAATATGTAGTACACTGGGATTCCTGAAATTGAATCAACTTTTATCAAGTTATGAGCATTTATCTAGCATGAGCATTGCTCATGAAGAAACTTGAATGTTAGAGTGCAGTGTATGTTTGGACTCAAATATGTGCTGAGCTCAAATGTATGCTTCATTCCAAATAGTCTCTTTTGGATGGTATTAAAGAATCTATAAAACCACATATAAAGCCTTACAGAGTAGACAGCCTTTATGTCATTATTTTCTAATTATTGCCTTGATGAAGATAATCTTCAAAGCTACATATACAGTCCTCATTTCTCTTCTGATTCCCAGTCCTGAATCACCAACTGTTGCTGGACATCTATATCTACACCTAGGGGATCCATAAGTCTTTTGGCCATCCTTCAACTCATTGGGCATATATGAAGGCTTTCAGGAAGGAACTAAAGATAGAGAGAATGAAAGAAAAAGAGGATGATAATGGGGGTAATCTGATGGAGAAGGCAGGAAGGGATGGAATCAATCATATATCTAGTGAGTTTGGCCCTGGCAGTCAGGGTCACCTCTCCATCTGAGACTGGATTTAAGGAGGAAATAGTGTATATATGTGTCAAGGGGAGTTATGCTATCAAAGGTCTGTGAGGTTATGAGAAGAGAAAAAAGGGAGTTTAGTCTTCATTTTTTTAGATAAAGTGCTGAGGAGACCCAACTGACCTCAATTAATCACAGACCCAGATACCTCAAATCAATTGATCGAAAGTAAACTAGGAGTGAATAAGAGAGTCCATAATCAATTTGAGAGGCCTTATGGGGCTTTGAGACATTGGATGAAAGTAGATGATGCCACATAGGAAATATCTTGTGACTAGCTAAAAGAATCAGCTAAAACTCTAGGTCTAGATGTAATATAGAAAGGCAGTTCCAAATCTTAGATTCCAGCAGTAATGAATTCATTAATGGTAGAATCCAGTAGTAAAAGACTTCTCTTCTTTAGGGAAGGGAGAGAAGAGCAGACTAAGGAAAGAGTTTCTCTCATACCTTCTTCTCCTCCCCCTAACCAAGTGAGAACTTTATGAACTTTGAAAGGTTGGAAGACCTTGAATTCCGTAGCAGATGCCCACTGAAGCTACAGTGGGTAACCCTAAGAGCCACTAGCTTTTCTAGTGCCATGACTCCTGAACTCCCAGCAGTATTCCTTATTGATTATCAGCAAGAGCTAATTCTCTTTTAGAAATGGTATTTACTAAATAAGTACAACAAGGATAATAACAGAAACATTTCCTTATCCCTCTTCCCCAAACTGGAGACACTTCCACCACATCCTTGGGCAAGTGGGCTCAAATTAAGAGAATGTATGTGGTAAAAGGTAAACTCGAAGGTCCTGGTTATTTTGAAGGAATAGTAGTCAACCACTCTCTGAAGTCTCACTTCCCAGTTGGGCAAGTGAGCCCAGAGGGGGTGTTACATCAAGAAAGCATGAAAAGAAGTCCTTAGTTGAAAGGGTAGAAGAAGGGAGAGGTGAAAGGTCTGAGGAAAGAAGTTTGGAATAGACCTTTGCCAAGATCAAAGAAGGAGGGAAGTATGTTTAAGAGCTTCCTGGCTCTCTTGGCTGGACTGGCTCTGCCAGGTTTTGTTCCTTATTTTAAACCTATTTTTAAACTCTTGGTTTCTTTCTCAACTCCTCCCCAAACAACGATCTATTCATTTTGTATATTTTTGGTATATCTTTATATTATTGTCTACCCCATTGAGTGTAAGATCTTAAAGAACAAGGACTGTTTCATGTTTGCATCCTTGGTGTTTAGCACAGTGCCCCTAATCTAGTAAGCCCTTAATAAATGTTGATTATTGATTGATTCTTTAATGAGTATGTGAGAAATCACCAGGACAATTCGCATCCAGAGGAAGTCTATTGTCTTTGTCAGTACTCACCAGAGTTTCCTGTGCTTTTCCTATGAAAGTATGGCCACTCTGTCTGAAAGGATCATGTTCTTACATCTCATTATCTCTGTTCCTTTCTCCTCATATATTGCAAATAGAGTCTAAATAGGATTCTTGTCCGAGGCCCTTACGAACTATAAGGCCCCCTTACGAGGGCCACTCAGATCTGATACCCTGCAATTTAATCAAGTGGATTGGTGGACTCAGTTGATCCAGGTACCTAGGTCACCCCTCCTCCCTACTCTTCTCTCACATGGTCATCTCAAACGCAACATTTCCAAAACAGAACCAGGTCTCTAACTCTGTATCACCTCCTTTTATTTTCCCATGTCTGTCAAGAGTGACACCATTCTTCTAGTCACTCAGGTAAACATTCTAGATATCATCTCTGCTATCCTCATCAGCTCCAATGTGTTTAATGATCATCTCTCTGCAGAAGATTCCCAGATCTTTCTATCCAGCCCTTGTCTTTCTCCTGAGCTCTAGTCCTGCACTGTCAACTGCTTGGTGACATTTGAAACTGGAAATCCCATGAATATCTCAATATGTTAAAAAAAATTGATTATCTTCTCTCTTCTCTCCAACACTCCCACCACCTCTTTTCTAAACTTTTCTATTTCTTGTCAAAGCACCACCATCATCATGGGCTATCAGGTTCAGAAACTCAGATTTATCCTTAACTTCTCACTCTCCTTATCCATCATATCCAATACATTGCCAATTTTTGTCATTTACACATTTTTCCTATCTAGCATTTCCCTACTCACACAGCCACCACTTTGGTACATACCTTTTCACTTCTCATTAGTATTTTTGTGGTAGCTGTCTCATTGGTCTCCCTGTTTTAAGTTTCTCCCCACTCTAACAAAGGGATTTCCCCTACTCAGTTCCCTACAGTGGTTCTCCATTGTCTCTAAGATAAAATATAGATGGGGCAGGGACCTAGCTAATAAGCCCAGTCATTTCAGCATTTTTAGCAAACTCTGTTTATGCAATCCCTACATTGAGCATGAACACACATTAAGTAGCTCGTTCTAGTCTGCTAACCATATGAAGAGATAGAGAAGTGTGAGATAGAATTTTGATTGACTGATCAACTAGAACTGGGGTAAATTCAAAAGACCAAAGGGATGCTCCAATCTTTTTTGCCTTCTGACTTTAAGGAGAGAAACATGCTTCTGAAACATCTTCTGATGGAGAAAGACCTTTCCATTTGGGGCTGACAGGTAGGCATGTTCTCTGCCTCTTTACATTTGTTCTTCCCTGCTCTTTGGTGGAGTCTGGAGATAGCTATGGTCCTGTGAGCTTCAAAAAGTCGGAATGGTGAGCCATCAGAGGTCCAGGAGTCAGATTCTGTGCCAGATTTTGTGGCTAGCTCAAGCTGTGAGGAACAAAGTCCTGAATAACCAGTTTGACCAGAACAGATCAAAGAGAACAATAACTATTCATTCACTGGCTATTCTTCATGCAGAAGTGAACTTGAACTTGGTGGGCTGCCTGCCTTGTAACTCTAAGTTTGAGTTCATTCTCCCTGGAGACCAAGGGAGTATAGAGGAGGTTGATCCCTTGGGGGTTGGGAGAAATGTTTGTAACTTCTATTCTTGCTGTTCCTTCTAGTAAATGTCTCTTTCTAAAAGCTTATTAATTGGTCAAACGATACAGAGTGCTAATCACTGGTGGTTAACATTGGGAAAACACATGGGAATAGAGGTTTGAACATTGTAGAAGAATCACCCAGACTCTCAGGGATAGCCCATGAATACTGAAAGGAAGATGTAGCCTTCTTCTGTGGCCTCTGACTTATCAATATGAATCTGAGATGGGATAAAGAAACCTAGAGCTCTATAAGAACCATATAGTTCTGGGAGGTCTCCTCATACTGGTCATGCATATTCTCATACTTATGGCTTCCTTCTCTGATGGGTGAATTCCTCCCTGAAATTTCCATTTAAGAATGGACCATGTTCCCTTCCAGCTTTTCTGCCTATGGCTCCCCAGCCTACTTTGACACTCTGGCCCTCCTTTGGATACCTTGTCCTAATTTTACCCACTAACTCTCTCTTCATGTAGTGTCTAAGTGTCACAGTGGGTAGAGCACTAGACTTGGAATCAGGAAACCTTATCTTCATGAGTTCAAATCTGGTCTCAGACACTTATTAGCTGTATGACCCAGTGCAAGTCAATTAACCCCTCTTTGCCTCAGTTCCCTCATCTGTAAAATGAGCTGGAGAAGGAAATGGAGAACTACTTGATTATCTTTGCCAGAAAAACCTCAAAAGGGATCATGACTCAGATTGAATAACAACTTCCTCCAGTAGACTGTAAATTCCTTGGAGTCAAGGGTTTGGGCTTCTATATGATTCTGGATTCCCATTGTTTAACATAGTACCTGGAACATAGTGAGAACTTAATAAATATTCTATCTACAAAGTCAGGCCCTATAGATTCTTGGAAATCTTGATACTTCAGTCATTAGGTTTCCCTATCTTTGAAATCCACTGGAGAAAAATCAGTAATTTTTCCCCCTCTCATTTTGGACTATAATTATATAGTCATTTTTTTGGAGTGTTCCTTTTATAAATCAGACTTGTTCCTTTCTGAGATAATTTTTTGCAGACTTTTTTTTGTTGTATTTGTTGTATGTTTTAATACTGCTATGTTACTGAATCCTGTTCAAGAACTGATATGGAAACTAATATGAGAATCTTTTTTTTTTAAACCCTTACCTTCCATCTTGGAGTCAATACTGTGTATTGGCTCCAAGGCAGAAGAGTGGTAAGGGCTAGGCAATGGGGGTCAAGTAATTTGCCCAGGGTCACACAGCTGGGAAGTGTCTGAGGCCAGATTTGAACCTAGGACCTCCCATCTCTAGGCCTGGCTCTCAATCCACTGAACTACCCAGTTTCCCCCTTAGAATCATTTTTTTCTTCACTAAATGCTGATGCCTAATTGCTAAATGTTTATATTTTCCTTAGACCTATACTATTTGCCTTATTTCAACATCCTTAAGGATTGCAGTTCCACAGGGTAAGGTTTGCCTGTTAACCCAGCAACCTGGAGTATGTAACCCTATATAGTTAGTCTTTTTTCTTGAGAGCCACCCCCTACCCTCCGCACCCATCGATTGTTGCATGGTGTGGGGGAGAGGGGAGGGGAGGGGAGAATTTCTTTTCTTCAGTCTGTAATTGAATCTACATGTCTCTTTATTGGAGAAGTTTGGAATTCCAGAAGAAGTGCCCTTTAAGTGGTAGATATACAGTGGGGGAAACTTCAGGTGCTCTTTGTTATAGGAATATAGAAAACATGTGCTTAGACCTCCAATGGTAAGGAATTCCTGGAGAAATTCTGGTGTGACTGTGTAGAAAGGAGTATGTAGAGATTTGTCCGGATTCCAGTTAGGATGGCCTAATGCTCTTAGGTAATCATGGAAGCAATGCCACCCAAAACAGTTTGGTTTTGTATCAGAGGCTGAAGGAGTGGCTTCCAGTCAACCTCAAGAATTCCTGTGGGATTCACACGGGAACCCTAAGCTTTCTTTCTGAGAATTAATATTCTTTCTCTCTCTCTCTCTCTCTCTCTCTCTCTCTCTCTCTCTCTCTCTCTCTCTCTCTCTCTCTCTCTCTCTCTCTCTCTCTCTCTCTCTCTCTCTTTCTCTCGCTTGCTCATCAGCATTCTGACTCCAACAGTTCTTTCTCTGGAGGTGGATAGCATTCCATATCATAAGTCCCTCAGAATTGTACTGTATCATTGTGTTGCTAAGTCTCTCACAGTTGATCATTCCACAATATTGCTGTTACTGTGTACAGTGTTCTCCTGGTTCTGCTTATGTCACTCTGCATCAGTTCCTGCGGATCTTTCCAGATTTTTTTGAATTTATTCTGTTGATCATTTTTTATAACACAATAGTATTCCATTACCATCATATACCATAATTTGTTTAGCCATTCCTCAATTAATGGACATCCCCTCAATTTTCAATTCAAGAGCTGCTATAAATATTTTTTGTCTAGTAGGTCCTTTTCCCATTTTAATGATTTCTTTGACATAAAGTCCCGGTAGTGGTAGGATTAAAGAGTATGCACAGTTTTATAACCTTTTGGGCATAGTTCCAATTTGTCCTCCAGAATGTTTGGATTAGTTCACAACTCCACCAACAATGCATGTTTTGGTTTTTTTTTGCCATAATTTTGCCACATCTCCTCCAACATTTATCACTTTCTTCTACTGTCATTTTGGTCAATCTGGTAGGTTTAATGTATTATCTCAGAATTGTTTTAATTTGTATTTCCCAATTGAGTGATTTAGAACACTTTTCATATAATTATTGATAGCTTCGATTTCTTCACCTAAAAACGGTTTATTAATATGTTTTAAACATTTGTCACTTAATGACTTTTTTTTAACCCTTACCTTCTGACTTAGAATCAATACTGTGTATTGGTTCCAAGGCATAAGAGTGGTAAGGACCAGAGAGTGAATGTTAAGTGACTTTTCCAAGGTCACACAGCTAGAAAGTGTCTGAGGCCAGATTTGAGCCTAGGACCTCCCATCTCTAGGCCTGACTCAATCCACTGAGCCATCTAGCTGCCCCTGAATGACTTGTATTCTTATAAATTCGACTTAGTTCTCTATAAAATTGAGAAATTAGACTTTTATCAGAGGAATTTGTTATAAAAATTTTCTACTAGTTTGTTGTTTCCCTTCTAATCTTGGTTATATTGGTTTTGTTAGTACAATACTTTTAAAATTTAATATAATCATAATTATTCATTTTATAACTTGTAATGCTTGCCATCTATTGTTTGGTCATAAATTCTTCCCTTCTCCATAGATCTGCCAGGTAAATTATGTTCCCCTAATTTATTTATGGATCATCCTTTATGTTTAAATCATATTTCCATTTTGACCTTATCTTGGTATAGGATGTGAGATATTGGTCTATACCTAGTTTCTGCCATATTGTTTTCTGGTTTTTCCAGTAGTTTTTGTCAAAAGTGGAGTTCCTATCCCCAAAGCTAAGGTCTTTGGGTTTATCAAACACTAGATTGCTAAAGTCATTTGGCCCCGTATATTGTTTAGCTAATTTACTCCACTGATTTACCATTCTATTTCTTAGCCCAGTACCTACCTGACTATTTTGAGATCTGGTACTGCTAGACCACCTTTCTTGACACTTATTTTCATTAATTCCCTTGATATTCTTGACCTTTTGTCCTTCCAGATGAATTCTGTTATTACTTTTTCTAGTTGTATAATTCTTGGTAGTTTAGAATGGCACTGAAGAAGCAAATTAATTTAGGTAGAATTATCATTTTTTATTCTATTAACTAGGTCTATCCACAAGCAATTAATATTTTTCCATTTGTTTAAATCTGATTTTTTTTGTGTGTGAAAGGTATTTTGTAATTGTGTTCATATAATTCCTGTGTTTGTATCAGCAAGTAGATCCCCAGGTATTTTATGTTGTCTAGAGTGATTTTCAATGGAATTTCTCTTTTTATCTCTTGTTACTGGACTTTGTTGGTAAGATGTAGAATTGCTGATGATTATTGTGGATTTATTTTGTATCCATAATGATATTCTTAAAACATAAGTCTGACCACATCGGACTCTTGCTCAGGACACTTTGGTCACTCCCTGTTGCTTCTGAAGATACAACCTCCCTTTGCTATTTAAAGTCCTTCACAACATAGCTCAATCTCTTGACAGATCAATCCCACAATCCCTTCCTGTATGCCCTCTATTCTAGCCACAGTAGTCTACATTCTCTCTTCCATCACATGCCTTTGCCCAGGTTGGCTTCAATGTCTCTGTAATGGGGTCAAGGAGAGGAAGTCCCCAAACTGATCAGAAGCTCCCCAATCAGGAAGCAGCCCCCCTCTCTGAAGCTCAGTGAGTAAAATATCAATGAGCAAGTCCATCTCTATCAGGGTGTGCTTTGGGTGCCTCTAGCAAGGTCCACACCTTGTGATCTTCCAAGGTTGATGGGAGGAGAGGAACTCATCCAAAGGGTCAGAAACTCACCCTTGCCCTCTGCTGCTTAGAATTTCCAACTCCTTTTCAGGCTCAGCTAACCTACTTCAAGAAGCCTATTCTGAACTCCCCACTTGTTAGTGCTGTCCCCTCCCCAAATTACTTTTATCTATATCTTGTATAGATCCACTATCTGTGACCATGTTGTTTTCCTGAATAGAATGTAAGTAGCAGGATTGCTAGGTTTTTTTGTCTTTATATACCCTTTCCTAGCATAGTGCTTGGCACATAATTGGGCAGCTAGGTGGTGCGATGGACCTGGAGTCAGGAAGATCTGAGTTCAAATGTCACTTCAGACATTTACTAGTTGTCTGATCCTTGGTAAGTCACTTAACCTTAATTTGCCTCAATTCCTTACCTGTAAAATGGTGACACACTAGAGGAGGAAATGGCAAACTGCTCCAGTATCTTTGTCAAGAAAACCCTATGGGGTTATGTGGAGTCAAAGCCAACCAAACAACAACAAAGGCGTTTAGTAAATTAATTGGATTGAATTGAATAGCCATGAGTCTTGAAAAAGTCTTCTCTCTGAGAGGGTTGGTTTAGATGTTCTTCAAAATTCTTTTCAGTTCCAAATTTTTTTTTATTTTTTTGTCAATTTTATGTCAATAGAACCCAACCTACATTCATTTAATTTTCAGCAAAATCCTTTTTTTTAAATGTGGAATGTTAAGGAAAAATAGGAAGTCAAAAGTTCTTATGCTTTGGAATGCTGAATATGTGACATTTGCTTCTTTCCCATCTTTCCATCCTATGAAGTTCTTAGTATCTCTTCATAAAGTCTCTGTGGAAGATTCATCCGATATGCTGAAGGCTTTTCCTTTGATTCCTATTAATGTAGCACTCGAGTGGTCCATCTGTTCTCTCTCGTTCTTGCTATGGCCCTATCTACTGCTTCCTTTTCTAGTCATCCATGTCCCTGATGATATTTTTAATGCCCCTTCTAGCCCACAAACCATAATTGGTCACACTGTACTGCACCCTGCAGATACCCACCATATGTCACTCCATTGCTTTTTTGGGTCACCTGCAATTTCCAGTGATATTGCCAAGAAGGAAGAGCTATTTGATGTTGTAATTTTGGACTCTCGAAATGTGTTTGAGAGGTTGTAACACCAATAGAGAAGTATAATAATGATAATATCGACAACATTAATAATAATAACAGCATTTATATATTGTTTTAAGGTGTTCAAAGTGCTTTTGCAAATATTAACTCATTTGATCCTCATAGGAACCTTGGGAGGTAGGTACTATTTTTATCCCTTTTTTACAGATGAAGAAACTGAGGTAGGTAGACCAAGGGGAAGTGACTGAGCAAATAAGTGGATGAGGCAAGATTTGAACCCAGCTCTTCTTGTCTCTAAGTCCATAGCTCCATTCACTGTGCCACCAAAAGTAATTGAAGACAACCACAGCAACGTTTGTTAAGATGGCTGCTATCATTTTGCTGGATCATCTCAAGAATATTATAAGACTTTCATTTTAAAGAAATTTTAAAATTAATATTTTTACCAAAAAAAATCTGGTAAAAATTGTCTTAAACCCATACTTTCCATCTTAGAATCAATACGGTGTGTTGGTTCCAAGACAGAAGAGAAGTAAGGGCCAGGCAATGGGGTTAAGTGACTTGCCAATAAAGGAAGTTTCTGAGGCCAGATTTGAATTCAGGATGTCCCATTTCTAGGGCTTTCAATCCATTGAACTACTGAGCTGCCCTTGTAAATGTGTTGTTTTTTTTTAATCCTTATTTTCTTAGTATCAGTTCTAATAAGTTCAGCAAGGGCTTGCATTCAGGGTTAAGTGGCTTCCCCAGGGAAGTGTCTGAGACCAGAAAAGAATCTAGTAAATTGATAGAAAAATTGGTATGGTAGAGAACACAGACTCTGGAATCAGACCACCTGAGATGAAATCCTGACTTCGACCTGTAATACTTGGGTGATCTCAGACAAATCACTTAACTTCTTTGGGACCTAGTTTTCTCCCTAAGAAAATGAGTGAATAATAAAGCATTTATTAAGTGAGGACACAGATATAAAAGTGGGGCAGCCCCTGTTCTCCAGGAATCCCCATTCTAATGGGGAAGACAACACATATGGAGGTTTTCAGCTGCTAGTCAGATGGAAAGGCCCCTAGGGTTAAGGGTAGGAGCAAAGAAAGTCATATCTGTCTCTGATATTCAGCTATATATGGCAGTACCAAAGACTTTAGTCACAAAAGCTCTTCTTTTGGGGTATTCGATCTGTGCCTGTAGTACCTGCAGGAGCAATTACCAAGGCTGTATCTCCATTAGAGTGACTTCCTGGTTTGAAGAAATAGGTTGGATTAGATGGTCTCTGAATGTCCTTTTCGCTCTAAATTTATTATTCTTACAAGAGGCACTAGAAGGTAGCTAGGTGGTGCAGTAGATAGAGTGGCAAGACCTGGAATCAGGAAGACATGAGTTCAAATCCATCCTCCGGCACAATCTGTGTGAACTAGGCCATTTAACCCGTTTGCCTCAATTTCTTCCTCTGGAAAATAAGCTGGAGAAGGAAATGACAAACCACTCCAAGATCCTTGCCAAGAAAACCCCAAATGGGGACAGGAAGAGTCAGACACCACTGAAAATGACTAACCAGCAAAGGGGAGGGACAGTGTGGGATCCACTAATTTCCCCGACTGACAGGGAAACTGACCCCACATGCCTCTTTCTGTCTATCCTGTCCCCTCACCCCATCCTCCAGCCTCACATGACTGGCATCTGCTCCACTCCAATTGTGCTATTACACAACCAAAAAATTCTAGGTTGTGCCTCTAGACATCATCTGCCTGGAAGAGCCAAGGGTTGTGGGTGTCCTTGGGAAAGGTGCCAGCTCACTTTGAAAGTTTGCTTCTATGATCTGGGAACGCCAGTTCTCCAGAAGCAACTCCACCCTGCTACCAGCTGACCTGCGTTGGCTTGTCTAAAACACTGATGAAATTGGCTTTGGTACAGAGCTCTTGGGAAGGGAACATTGAACTTGTCACAAAATACTTCCCATCCCTCCCTCCTAATCTCCCCTAAGAAGAAAGGCTATTCTGTTTGACATATCGCCTGGCTCTACAATTATTGATGCAGAGCAGCAAAAGTTTTTATTTGGGAGCTTCCTATCTATTAAAAAATTGCAAAAATTGATATTGATACCTTTTATCTCTTAAATCAGACATTTCTTCCACACACCGCACCTCTCCTCCCCACTGCCATTAAACTTTTCCTTGTGACACAGAAAAATAATCAAGCAAAAACTTCCAGGATGGAGACTTTGCCCCACAGTGTGTGTATTCTGCCCGGGTCCCTCCCTGCTTCTTTACCATGAGGGAGGAGGCATGTTCCATTATCTCATCTTGAGGACTTTCATTGGTTTTGCCATTACTCACAGTTCAACTTCCTTTTAGTGCCTGTTTAATTTACATTGTTGTAGTCATTGCTTACATTGTTTTCCTTCTTTGCTTCTCCCTCTCTGTTTATGTGGATTTTCCCACAAGATTCTGGCAGGTAAGCCCAAGAGCCCTGGAGAGCAGAGGCAGCCCCCTGGGCAACGAGCCCTTGCTCCTCCACAGGCTGCGGCCACCATCTTGGGGAAAGACCCTTGTGGAGAAAGTGACCTGGCAACTCTCTCCTTAATAGAGCGGCTGAAGACCTGGAAAAGAAAGCCACCGTCAAATGGTTCAACATTAGTAATGGCTGTGGTTTTATGAATGGGAGTGGCCCTAAAAGAGATGAATTCTATTTGCTCTGCCTTTGCACCCTAAGGACCACTGAGCCTTTTCATCTAACTTGCAGCTGAGCTTCCTTTATTAGAAAGGGAACTCCTTGAGAACCGCCTTCCTTTTCTGTTTGTATCCCCAGGGCACATCATAAGCCTTTAGTAAGTGTTTTTAAATTCTTAAAACTTTATTTATTCATTTCTCTGAATCTTTGTGTTGGTCATTTTGTATTGCGTGATAAACATTTTATTCCATTTATAGAGCGATAGGGGATTGGACCTATGATATCACCGGTACAGAGAGGAACAAGGGGAAGAACTTTCTCTATTAGTGCAGGTCTGCACTTATTGTCTTAGAGAGTGGCCTAAACACTGAGATGTTAAGCAACTGCTCAGACATAGCCAGCATGTAGCAGAGGGGACAACTTATACCCGGGTCTTCTTGGCCCCAATGGACAGGCATCCACCAGATTTCAAGTTCTTTGCCATTACAGAGAGAGCTGCTATCAACATGTTGACATAGATTAGACTTTTGTTGCCATCTTTGATTTCCTCAGTGGTATTTGTGTATGATGATGAATGGCTTGTCAAAAGGCATGGATGGTTTGGGTATTTTCCTGTATAATTCCAAACTGAAATTAAGAATGGGTGAACTAGGTGGATAGAGAGCCAGGCCAGGAGTTGGGAAGACCTGGGTTTAACTCTGACCTCAGATACTTTCTAGCTGAGTGACTCTGGACAAGTCACTTAACTCTGATTGCCCAGCCTTTACCACTCTTCTGTCTTAGAGTTGATATTAAGACAGAAGCTAAGAGTTCTTAAAAAACAAAAAAGAGTGGGTGCACAATTTCACAACTCTCCAGTAGTACAATGTGCCTACCTTCCTATAGTCCCTCCAATTTAGATTGTTCCCCTTATTTCTATTTTCTATGGAAGGAAACAAGAATGAATTTCTTGCTCTAGCAGAAATCATTCACATTTGAGTAAAATGAAGTTAAAAGAAAAAAAAGCCACAAATCTGTCCAAGTTAAGAAGTTGTAACAACTTCCATAACTACTTTCATAAATTTTGAGATCATGATAGGAAAAATCATCTGGTCCTATTCCAAATCAAACAATTCTGAGATTAGTTTTCTTCGCCTTTGGTCATCTATAAATGGCAGCTAGATGGCTCAGTGGATGGAGAGCTTGGTCTGAAGTCAGGAAGACTCAAGTTCAAATCCATTGTGTGGCCCTGGGCAAGTCACTTAACTTCTTTTGCCTCAATCTACTGGAGAACGAACTAGTAAACCATTCCAGGATCTTTGCCAAGAAAGCTTCAGGTCCAATATTGGCATCCCATAGAATCATGAAGAGTCAGTCAGACTCAACTAAATGAACAACATCTATGAATATTAATTTTAATATTAATTGATATTAATAATTAATTGTATATGTGTTTAGTTTCATGTGTCTCCATGCTACATTTTATTTCCCATGTCCATATATGCCTTGATCTCACTTAACTTGCAATTCAGAAAATTACACCAAGCGTTCTTAACGTCTGCGTCGGTCCCTTGTTTCTTTTTCTCTGATCCTCCTTAATGCTCACACACCAGTTTCTTTCCACTGCTGCCAAGCTACTCATTAACTGTCCACCCAGCCCTCCTCTTTAAGCACATAGTACATGCAAATAAATAAAAGAGGTACGACTTGACAAATAAACATTGTGTATTCAGCTAATTGGGCTCAGTAACCTTTCTTAGTTTCTTGTTATGTAGTATGAAAACTCCTCATATTAATATCTTAACAAGACAGAGGGAATATATATTTTATAGTGTATATCTTTAGATGAAAGGAAAATCACTTATTATATCCCACCATAAGGCTTTTAAGTTTCTTTTCCACAAGGCAGACCTCTTTATGTCAGCCAATGAGAATAAAACAGGAATCTGGGGAGAGTATATGTAAATAACAACCATCTTAAGAAAATAATATTTTTAAATGATCAAATTAAATGAGACAGTTTGATTCTCTCTCAACCCCCCCCCCCACAACATTTTTCACCTAGGATATTAATGTCCTAATAAAAAATGAGTTTTCTTTTATTTTTAACCCTTACTTTCTGTCTTAGAATCAGTCCTAAGTATCATTTTTAACACAGACAAATAGTAAGGGCTAGGCAACTGGAGTTAAGTGACTTGCCCAGGATCACACAACTAGGAAGTGTCTACAGCCACATTTCAACCCAGGTCCTCCTGTTTCCAGGCCTAGCACTCTATCCATTGTGCTACCTAGTTATCCCTAAAACAATGTTTTTTTAATTGAACAAGAAACTGAGAATTACTAGTTAGATTGCTGGATTTCAAATGCTACCTCTGACATTTATACTAGCTGTGTGATTTGGGGCAAATAAGTTAGTTAACAAGGTCAACAAGCATTTAGTAAGCATCTACTATGTGCCAGGCATTGTGCTAAGCATTGTGCTAAGCCAAATCAAAGAAAAAAAAAAACAGATCTTCCTCTCAGCCTCAGTGTCCTCATCTGTAGAACAGGGATAATAGTTGCTCCCTTATAGAGTTTTGTAAAGATCAAATGAGATGCTATTTGTTCAGTGCTTTGCAAATCTTACAGTATATTATTATTATCATAGCATCTTGGAGCTTGAGTTCACTTAGAGAAATTGTCTAATCCAATTATTTTCCAGTTGTCCCAGCAATTTTTACAAAAGAGTGATTTCTTATCCCAGTGGTCTTGAGCTATATTTTTGCCAAATACAAGATTAGTATAATCTTTTATTACTATTATATATTTGTTCTGCTCTACTGATTTTCTCTTCTATTTCTTAACCACTACCAGATAGTTTGACAATTAATGCTTTATAATACAGTTTAAAATCTGTTATTGCTAGATCTCCTTCCTTTATATTTTTAAAAATAATTCTTTTGCTATTCTTGATCTTTTGTTCTTCCAAATGAATTTTATCTTTTTTCCTACTTCAATAAGATAATTTTTTGGTAATTTAATTGGGATGGCATTGAATAAGTAGATTAGCTTACTAGAATTGTCATTTTGATTATATTGACTCTGCTCATATGTGAAAAATTAATATTTCTCTAATTATTTAGATCTGACTTTATTTACGAAAAAAATATTTTATAATTATGTTTGTGTAGTTCCTGGGTTTGTTTTGGCAGGTCTACTTCTAGGTATTTTATTCTATCTGTGTTTACTTTATCTCTTACCTAAAAAAAAAAAAATCAAAGTCTTGTAATTTTATTAGTGTGGGCACTCCCTCTAATGAAATTATTCTCAACCCTTCCATGACTTAGTAGATAGTCTATTCAGAGATGCTGAGGCCTCGGACTCTGTAGTCAACAAAGTGATGAACCTCTCCCAACTTGCTGAGGTTAGTTCACAGACAACAGATACTCCTTTCTGGGCCCACATTTCATCTTTCCAATCTTGTACTCCACTGGGATTTAGGTGACTAAAGATCACTTTCATATCACAGTAAAGAATTGAAATAGCACTAGTGAATATTTACAAACTCATTGGAAGAAAATTCTTTTTAGGTCATTTCTCTTTACTTTTTTCATTGTTGTATGTTCAAATACAAATTGAGAATGTTGATCCCTATTCTTTAAACCCCCTGAATGTTAGATGTGGAAGAGACTGTAGATATTAACTATTTTAACTTCCTTATTTTACAGAGAAAGTTGTAATGTAGCTGATGTGTGGCTGGAACCAAACCCTTACCTGCCTGACTCCCGGACCAGGACTCTTTTATAGATGGAAAAGGGAGGATGCAGACTATTATTAGGTCATGGGGTTTTTTTCCCCCTCCAGAATGAATAAACTTAATTGCTTTATAACCTTTTATTCATAAGTCTGATTTCCCAACTACTTGGTCTCTTCTGTATTTTTTTTTTTTTGCTTTGAGCCAGTTCTATAAAACTAGAAATTCTTGAACCCAGAACAAATTTTGTTGAGAGAAATAGGGTGGTTCAAAGGACAGTCCATCCTAAATGAGTTTAGTCACAGAGTTGAGTCAATCATCCTTCAGAGAAGTCAGAGTATGCCAGGTATAAGTCCCTAAGGATTAGGGAGAATTGATAGAGTTGAAAGGAGAAGGTAATCTCTGAGAAAGAGGGCATGATGTGACCCTGGAGAGTGAGCAAAGAAGAGGTAGCAGTTACATCACAGAGAAGATATGCATTGTCTCTTGGCAGCATCTTGGGAATAAACCTGATCTTTGCACCCTAATTATGGCTTTATAATGACCCATATACTAGACAGGCCATGATCCTATGATCAGTAAAACTTTATTAATTCAATCCCCACTAATTCAGAATCAATGGTTGGGTTTTTTTTTTTGGTTGGATTTATCTAGTTCTAATAAGGGAAGATTGAAGTCCCCCATTAGTATAGTTTTACTACCTATTTCCTCCTTAAAATCCTTTAGTTTCTCCTTTAAAAATCTACATGCTATACCATTTGGTGCATATATGTTAAGTACTGATATTACTTCATTGTCTATACTACCTTTTGTCAAGATGAAATTACCTTCCTTGTCTCTTTTAATCAGCCTATTGCTTTAACTTTATCTGAGATCATGATCACTACTCCTGCTTTTTTTTTTTTATCTTGGTTGAAGCCCAATAAGATTCTGCTCCATCCCCTTACCTTTATTCTCTCTGTGTGTGTTTACATGCCTCAAATATGTTTCTTATAAACAACATTTCTGGTTTTTAATCTGTTCCACTATCTGCTATGTTTTATGGGTGAGTTCATCCCATTGACATTCAGAGTATGCAGAATGACTTTTGAGGAAATTTTCAGAACTTTTTTTTTGAGCTGAACAAGATTCCAGAAGAATTTAAGCTTCATAAAGATAGGAACTGTTTCATTTTGTCTTTACTTTATCAGCATCTGGCTCAGTGTCTTGTATATGGCAAATACTTAAAGTATTTGTTGAATTGTATTGACTATCTTGTAGACTGAATCAACACAGATATTAATGCTAGGTAACTATAATGCCAAGTGAGCACAAAGGAGGATAGCAAATGTTACCATGTTAATCTTCCTAAATCACCTTACTTATGTTTCTCCCCACTCAAGAATGTACAATGGTCCCCTAGCATCATGCTGTAGTTGACCCCATAAAGCCTTAGAGGACAGAAGTGAGAGGTGGGAGGGGAAAGGGGGCCAGCAAAGCAGAGAGAGAAAACGCAGCAGCACAGGTCAAAAAGACAACTAGGATAGGCACTGCCATACCGGGTAAAGGAAGAAAGATTGCTAAGAAAAAGTGAGTGGTCATTAGTAACAAAGCCCAAGCAAGGTCAAAGAGGATGAGGATTAAGAGAAAGTAACTGGATTTATCAAAAAAGAAAGTCACGGGGGCAGCTGGGTGGCTCAGTGGATTAAGAGCCAGACCCAGAAAAGAGAGGTCCTGGCATAAAATCTGGCCTCAGACACTTCTTGACTGTGAGACCCTGGGCAAGTCACTGAACCTTCATTGTGTAGTCCTTACTACTCTTATGCCTTGGAACTGATACTAGTGGTAATTCTAAGATGGGAGGTAAGGGTTTTTAAAAAAGAAAGAAAGTCATTGGAAGATCAAGAGAGCAGTTTCACGAGAGTAGTTTGAGTTAAAGCCAAGTAGCAGAAGTTAAGGAAGAAATGGATGTATAGGAAGTAGAGGCAGCAGGTATAGGATGATATGGATGGACAGAGACAGAGAGAGACAGAGAGACAGAGAGAGAGACAGAGAGAGAGAGGGAGAGAGAATAGTAAATGGAAGTAGTGCTTAGAATTAAAAAAAAAAAAGAATTTTATTTTCTTAGATAAGAGATATCCAAGAATTTTTAAAGGGAAAGCAACCTTAGGTATTAGGGACATAATTTCAGGAAAAAGTTCCTGAAAAAGGTATAAATGATTCATGTTCAGAACACAGGGGTTAACTTTAAAAAGGAAGAAACTTTTAAAGAGGTTTCTCTTCTGAAACTTCTCTTGCTCCACTATCCCTCTCATCTATCTCTTTCTCGCCATTCACATTGTCACTATCCTAGTTCTTAACCTTATCACTTGACATGGGCTATTGTAATAACCTCTTTCTTGGCCTCCCTATCTTTAGTCTCTTTCCTCTTCTCTATGTATATGTGTATCCTCCATGCAGCTGTAAAGCTGATGTTTCTAATGCATAGGTTTGAGAATGGCAGACTCTGCTCCAGAATGGGTGGCTCCTATTGTTCTCTGGCAGCCCCAAAGCCTTTGTACTGGCCCTCCTCTATACCCAGAATACTCTTTTCCTTTACCTCTGCTCATAGAATCACCTAGATTAAAATACAGCTCAGATGGGGGCAGCTGGGTTGTTCAGTGGATTGAGAGCCAGGCCTAGAGATGGGAGCTCCTAGGTTCAAATCTGGCCTCAGACATTTCCCAGCTGTATGACCCTGGGCAAGTCACTTGACCCCCATTGCCTAGCCCTTACCACTCTTCTGCCTTGGAGCCAATACACATATTGGCTCCAAGTCAGAAGGTAAGGGTTTAAAAAAAAAATACAGCTCAGATATCACCTAGTGTAGGAAGCATTTCCTTCTCATCTTTCCTTCCTTTTTGGAAGTGCTCTCCTCTCCTAAATGTTATTTGCATTTATACCTTGGATGGAATAGGGACTGGATAGGCAATTTCATTAAACTATAAATGAGAAAAAGTCCCTAACACTTAGAATGTTGATTGTTATTGTTGCTCTCCTTTTCCAGTAAGATCTGACTCTTTGTGACTCCATTTGGAGTTTTCTTGGCAAGGATACTGGAGTGGCTAGCCATTTTCTTTTCCAGATCATTTTATAGATGAGGAAACTGAGGCAAACAGGATTAAGTGACTTGCCCAGGGTCAAACAGCTGATGAGTGTTTGAGGTCTTCCTGACTCCTGGCCAGAGTTGCCAAATGCACTTAAGAGTTTAAATGATTGTTACTTAAATTCATTATTGCCCATGGTCATATAGCCAGGGTACATTAGAAGTGGGACTTGATCTTTGCGTTACAGGCAGATTTCTAACCATTAAAACACACTGTCTTTTTAACCATTTCATTTCCTTGTCTGACATTCAATAAGTGCTTTTTAAATTAAACTGAATGAGAGGTTATAGATGACCAGGTTTTTATATGTTGAAGTGAAGATGGAGGCATATAAGGGAGAATGTTTTTTTGTAGTGGCAAAGAATTGGAAAATGAAGGGATACCCATCAATCAGGGAATGGCTAAACAAGTTGTGGTATATGGTTGTAATGGAAAACGATTACATCAAAAGAAATGATAAACAGGATGAGTTCAGAAAAATCTGGAAAGACATATAAACTGATGCAAAGTGAAATGAGCAGAACCAAACACTGAATATGGTAACAAAGATATTGTACAACGATCACCTGTGAAGGGCTAAACTATTATCAGCAGTGCAAGCTTCCAAGATATCCACAAGGGCCTCATGATAAAAAAGCTCTTCACAGTCAAAGAAGGAACTGTTGGAGCCTGATGGCAGATTAAAGCATGTCATGTGTGATATGTCTCCTCCCATGGCATAAGCAATATGAAAATATGTATTACATGAAAGCACTGTTAATAATCTATATCAGACTATTTACCATTTGGAGGAGGGAAGGAGAGGGAGGGAGAGAATCTGAATTGCAAAATGTCAGAAAACAATTGTCAAAAATTGTTTCTGTGTTTAATTAAAAATAAAATTAAAAAGTTTTTTAAAAAGAGGAGCTTGGATGGTCTCCATCTGCCTGTAAAATAGAATGTGAGGTTATTCATTGAGAGTGAGAGAGGAAAGGAAGAGAGAAGATGAAGCTGGGGGACATAAAGAGGAGAAGGTATGGAAAAATTATTGTGGGGGTATTCCAAGAAATCAATGAAAAGAACAAAAGTATTGATAGGCGGCTTCAAGGATAGCTAAAACCTACAGAGTCTTCTAGGTTTGGAGTTCTTTTCCACTATCAAGACCCTACCTACTTCTTATTTTAATTTGGAGCATCTCTGTGTTTCTGCTCCAAAAGACCTAGTTGAATACTTAGTCTGTCTCTGAACTCTCATTCACAACTTTCTAAGATACTACCTGGCCTTATCTCCCCCAACATGGAATGGTCCCCCCCTTCCAACTCTTGTTTTCACTCCTTCACAAATGGGTTTAAAATACATAATCTCTAGAAATGTTTCTACGATGAAGCTGATCACTTTTTTGGGGGGAGAGGGGCTTGATCTCTTTATCACTAATAGTTCATGTCCTTGTCTACAATGTTGATTAACCTGAGGTCTATAGATTTCTTAAAATAGAATTTTATTAAATAAATTAGGTGAACATAGAATAGTTTACCTGTCAGATCTGTGGGAAAGGAAGGGATTTAAGACCAAGCAAGAAATACAGAACATTGCAAAATATAAAATGAATGATTTTGATTATATCAGATTAAAAAGGTTTTGTACAAACAAAACCAATGCAACCAAAACTAGAAGGAAAGCAACAAACTAGGAGAAAAATTTTATAGCAAAATTCTCTGACAAAGGTTTAATTTCCCAAATATATAAGGAACTAAATCAAATTTACAAAAAATCAAGCCATTCCCCAATCAACAAATGGTCAAGGGTCATGAATAGGCAGTTTTCACACAATGAAATCAAAACTATCAATGAGCATATGAAAAAGTGCTCTAAATCCCTCCTGATTAGAGAAATGCAAATTAAAACAACTCTAAGGTACCACCTTACATCTAGAAGACTGGTCAATATGGCAGCAAAGGAAAATGATAAATGTTGGAAGAGATGTTGTGAATTGGTCCAACCATTCTGGAGGGCAATTTGGAATTATGCCTAAAGGGCTTTAAATACTGCCTGTCCTTTGACCCAGCCATAGCACTGTTGAGTTTATACCCCAAAGAGATCATAAGGAAAAAGACTTATGCAAATATATTTATAGCCGTGCTTTTTGTGGTGGCAAAAAATTAGAAAATGAGGGGGGTGTCCCTCGATTGGGGAATGGCTGAATAAACTGTGGTATATGTTGGTGATGGAGTATTATTGTGCTGAAAGGAATAATGAACTGGAGGAATTCCATGTGAACTGGAAAAACCTCCAATAACTGATGCAAAGTGAAAGGAGCAGAACCAGGAGAATGTTATATACAGAGACTGATACACTGTGGCACAATCGAATGTAATAGACTTCTCTACTAGCAGCAGTGCAATGACCTAGGATAATCCAGAGGAATTTCTGAGAAAGATCACTATCCACATCCAGAGAAAGAACTGTGGGAGCAGAAATACAGAAGAAAAACACATGATCGATCACATAGTTTGATATGGATATGATTAGGGTTTTGATGTTAAAAGATCACGCTATTGCAAATATGAATAACATGGAAATAGGTTTTGAACAAGGATACATATATAACCCAGTGGAACTGCTTGTCGGCTCTAGGAGGGGGGAAGGAAAGAGGGGAGGGGGGCATCATGAATTATGGAACCATGGAAAAATTTTCTAAATAAAAAAAAGGGAAAAAATAATTTTAATCCTATGTATTCTATTTTCTTATTCTTAAGAAGATTATACTAAGGAGGGGTTTATAGGTTTTACCAACTATGAAAGGAGTCCAAAAAAAGCTGAGAACCTTTTTGCTTTTGCATTGGACCACTTCTCAAATTGTCTTATGTGTTTCCTTGTCATAAATGCTACAGATACCATGTTTCCCATGAATGTTTGGAGACAAGAGCATGTAAGACAAACAAGTTTCTTTTTTTCCAAAAGGGTTATGATAAATACCAAGGGGGAAAAAAACAATTTTCTCTCCCAGTTCATTTTGTTTCTCTATTCTTTTTCCTCCTCTCCTCTTCTTTGTCAAACTGACACTGACTTGGTGAGCTCCAGAAACAATTTTGTTATTTTCCAGGAGGTCCTAGTTCTTCCCTCCTTTTGGGAAAAATTATGCCTAACTCTTGCTAGTGTCTGTGTGGATGGCAATTTGAAAAATTACACAACTGCTTAGTTCTTGAGAAATGCTGGCTGGCTGCTTCTGAGCTGTCAGCATCAAGGTCATATTTCATTCTAAAACTAAGTAAGTGTTCTGCTCTAAAATGCTGGAGGGATCATAGTAAACCTGAAAGGAGGAAAGAAATCAAGGATAGCAGTTCTGAGAATTCCAAACTTAGAACCCTCCCTCTAGTCAAAAGACTAAACCCTACAGCCAGCAAAGGTTTAGAATGCATTTTAAGTCAGGGGGAAATTGAGAAGTGATCTCTTAAAGTATGTTTAGAACTAGCAAGGCAAATTGATATTTTAGGAACTGATATTAGGAGATTTTTCTCTTAATTGTTCTAAAGAGTTAAAAGTCCTTTCTGGGCACTAGAATTGACTTCAATACTTTAAGACATCTGTGATTTCATCTGTGTGGCCACTCCCTCCACATCTTAGGAGATGACCTTTGTTATTTGTGGTAGCCAAAACAATCATCATTGTCATCGTTGCTTGGTGGCTGGCTTTGTGGTAAAGAACTTAACTGGCCTGACTGGAATGAAATGAAAGATGCAGAATTCATTTTGGACCAATTTTCAAAGCCTTTCTTCTTAGCAAGATCCATTAGATCTTGTGCTATGCTAGCTACCAGACTTCAAAAATACCAGGTCATTTTCACAACATTCAGAAGTATTGAAAGAAGACTTTATTGGGAATACATGGGAAGTGTTTTCTTTGTTTTTCCATTTGGATTTTAAATTATCTAAATATGGCACAGAAATATATATTTCTATATCAGATCAGATACAAAATTCAGACATAAAAATTTCTTTTAAAAAAGGTTGTTAATATAGAAAATGATGGTGGTAAAAATGCTTTCACTAAACTAATACTACTTTGTTTTTATTTATAAAACCTTTTAAAAAGAATTTCAAATATTGCATGGTCATTAATTATTTTTCATATTATATAGATGCACAGTATTAAAAACATAGGTGTAACTGATCTCTTTTTACAGATGATTAAGTGGAAGCTCAGACAAGTAATAGCTATTTGTGTAAGGTGAGGAAGGATAGATTTTCCAAAAATGGGCAGCATTAGTCTGTGGAAAAATGATGATAACCAGGAAACAGGTAAAGGGGAGACCAGATAAGAGGAATTGAGTATGTGAGTTTGGTGTTAGGATTCTGTGACAGGATCCTTTGACTTCTGACTTAGGCATACCCACAGGATAGGGAAAATCTCAGAAGATATCAAGGGCATAACTGATCTTATGACACAGAATCATCATCTCTAAAACCCTTTACTAGTTGCTGTCCTTAAGACCTCAAGAAGCTTTGAATATTGTTCAAAACTTCTCCAGAAACACACATAACCACAAGAAAGCAGACATACAAGGGAAGTCATGTGGGTAACAAAGATCCACTTAATCTGTGCCATTCCTCAAGGAAGAGGTCTCTTATTGCTCTATTGGCCATCCCTTTCTGTCTAGGTGATCATCCTTGCATCTACATAAAATGATCATCTTAGTCCAGAAATCCTGGGTCTCTTTTCTTTCAGCTACTATCTTTAGGAAGCTTCAGAGCTAGGAGAGAGACAGATGTCATCATTAAAGGTACTGACCACAGATATGACCTTCCAGATCCTGCAACATAAATGCCCTGCCTGCCTGATTTTGGTAACACAAAGGAACCAAGGAGGTCAGTCATTCAGCATGCCAAGAAAGCCCCATGGACAGTACTGGTGTGCTATTGTCCATGGGATCACAAAGAGTTGCGTATTGTGTGGGATACAATTGGTGGGGATAAAAATGTAAAAATGTAGCCCCTAGGCTCTGGGGCTACTCAGACCAGCAGGCTTCCAAGGGCATGTCTTTGTCCATACTAGCTATGATATTCATTCACCAAAGATCAGGAAAGAATATACTCAGCAGAGGCTGTATGCATTTGTGGTTACATGGTGGTCAACTGGTGGAACAAGTCAACAGGTCGTAGGCAGCAATCTGCCTAAAGTAGTTCTTGCCTCACTCTCCACCAGTGAAGAGAACTGTTGTATGTATTCAATTTCAGTAGTCAAATTCAGTGGCCAATTAACTTTTAGTCAATATGCTATAATGGCATAATAATAATTAAAAGTTAAAGTATTACTTTAGGGTTAGTATTACTTTTACCACTAACATTTTCTGCATTAACTACCTTTTTTAAAAGAAATTTTTGTGTCTGAACTTTGTATCTGATCTGATATAGAACTGTATATTTCTGTGCCATATTTAGATAATTGAATGTATGTGTTCTGGACCAAGGAGGAAAAAGACCCCTCCATGAATATTTCTGGACATAAGGTTACTAAGCCTCTATGTGAATATTTTTGCAGACAGAGCATATTATGCCCTCATTGGCTGGAAACTCTCATACCCCCTTTGACAAAGAATGAAGCAAAGAGCCAAGGAAAATAAAATAGTATGAGATAAAACTGACTTATGCAAGGATGTTAATTAGGAAGGTTAAAAAAATCAAACTGCTTGGGAGGGAAAGGGGAGCCAAGAAAAGGATTCGAGGAGAGAAAAACAGTAGGTTTATTTTGGCAGAAAGATTTTGAATAAACTCCAGATGGGGGAGATAGTACCTGTGTCTGACACTATTTTCAAATAATTGTAAACAGGATCTTTTGGAATTTAGTTTTCCAAACAAAGAGAGGCACATTTTGTTCTACTGTGATGGCACAGCCCAAGGAACTTTGCAATAGGATTGAAGAAAGAGTCAGAAGATCTAGGTTCAAGCTTCTTCCTACTTGCTCCCTATGTGATCTTGTGCAAGCCTTGTAATCTTCAGGCCTCACCCATCAGACCAGGTAAGGTTGGGTCAGATGCCAGGCAGACAGAGAGAATACTGGCCTCCTTTAAGTAGTAGACTTGGAGCCAGATAATACTAAATTCACTTTTAATACCTTTTTCTTATATCTTTTCAAATATTTCAAAGGAAATGATGTTATAACTTCATTTTGTCATCCATTCTAGTTTTTAACAAGGTGGCTTTTTCGAGCTAACTTAGATCTCCTCCAGAAGGAATGTTGGTCTGTTCTCTGGGAGAAGAGTGGATTCCATTTTCATTCTCTTTATAAAAAATCCTTTGTGCCCTTCAGTAGGGTAGAGGTTTCTTCTTTCTGACTTTTTTCTCTAAATCTAATTCCTTTACCCTTTAAAATGAGTGTCACTTTCTAACCTGAAATAAGTTTTTTCCCCCCATTTCTTCTACATCTGGAATCTGTGTGTGTGTGTGTGTGTGCGCGCGCGCGTGTGTGTGTGTGTGTGTGTGTGTGTGTGTGTGTGTGTGTTTTCCCTTTCTTTGTGTGTATCTCGGCAATAGGAAGAGCTGTGGCAGATCAGAATCTTCCCTCTCAGCTAACACTTGGGAAATGCAGCCTGGGAAGTTAGCCAGAGTTCTTATTCACGTTCATGGCAATTGTGGGCATGGCTTCTCAATCTAAAAGACTCTCCATTATCCAACCCTAAAGTATTCCCTTGGGACACCAAGGGCAGCCAGAAGCCTTCCAAATTTTTATTATTAACGTTAGGTGAGGCATTAACAATTCAATTCAACAACCCTCTATTAAGTGCCTCTTGTATGCAGAGCTCTGGTATATAATAATATATAATAATAATAATAATAATAATTTTCATTTAGAGAAGCAACACAGGGTGTATAAAGGTTTGGAAAACCTGGGTTCAAACCTGGCCTCTTTTCTTGCATAATAATTGTATGATCCTGGGCAAATTATTTAATAGTTCCTATGCAACTGGCATGTAGTGGGTTCTTAATGAATACTGGTTCTCTTCTCCCTTTCCCTTCTAAGGCTATACTTACAGAACAGTTGCTGATCTGCATTAATGAAACAAATATTTATTAAGCTTACTTAAATACCAGGCACTAAACCAAGGAAATCACCAGATCTAGAAAAATTAATCATATTTAATAAGTTCTATAAAGGTTTAAAGGAAAGTGCTTTCTTCACAACAACCTTGTAAAGTAGGTAATGCAAGCATTATCGTTATCATTTTATGGATAAGATAATTGAAGCTCAGCAAGGTTAAATGACTTGTTCATGGCCACAATGCTAGAGTCAGAGCTAGATTCAAATCTAGATCTTAAAGACTCTAATGCCAGGGTGATTCTCCTTATACTCCAATTGTAGGCTGGTCTTGCTTAAATAATTTTTGGAGACATAAGGAGTTTGGGATGTTATGCTTTCAGTTGATATTCTTTGTGTGATGCAATGAAATTGCTTCTCAACTCTCTACATCTTAGTTTTTTCCCATTTATAAAATGAAAACAATAAAACTTGCTTTATCTTTACTATACAAGGATATTACGAAGGAAAACTAAGATAATGCCTATAAAGCCACTGTTTGAACCAGTAAATCATGGTATCATAGGTAAAGAACTAGAAGAGGCTGTAGGATTATAGATTTAGAGCTGGAAGGGACCTCAGAGTTTTCTTCCTTCCTTCCTTCCTTCCTTCCTTCCTTCCTTCCTTCCTTCCTTCCTTCCTTCCTTCCTTCCTTCCATCCTTTCTTTCTCTAGGAAGAGAATTGGAAAGGATATTGGAGAAAAGTATAATGATGTAAAAAAAGCTCAATTAAAACCTATTTAAAAAAGATAAAAGACACAACAATGTCATCAAATTCCTTTATAGGTGTGAACGCCTTTTTCTGATGAAATGAAAGGGAGTGACTTCATTGGATAATAAAAATTAGATTTCAGAGCTTTAAAAAAATAAGAGCCAAACACAAAGTACAAAAAGGAACTGTTTACAGAGCAGGTGGCAAGAGAGAATTATCCCCTTTGATCCTCCTCATCTATCATGTAGGTCCTAAGCTTTCTTCAAATTGCTATTACCTATGACAATCCTTTCCTGATACACCTATCTAGTGCCTACCCTCTTCTCCCCACCATAGTAACCTTATTTTTACTTTATATATGTATATGTAAAAGGGAGGGAGCTGGTTAAACCAAGGGGAGAAGTTCCTCAGTCAAAGTGATGAAATTACGTTTTGTGGGCTATTGTCAGTCCCTTATCAGACTAAAGAGTCCCCTAATCAGGGGAGAGCTAAATCCAATCTTCACATTACACAGCTAGGAAATGTTCCAGGTCAAATTTGAACCAAGGACTTTGTCTTCTCTAGGTGAGCTACCGAGCTGCCTCAAACCTATCTTTTTATTGAGAAAATGGAAACAATTTAGTAATCTTTCTCTTCTCCTCATTTCTTTATCTCAAAACCCCTTAATATTACCCTCTACTCTATCCTATTTAGTTTTTTTCCCTCTGATGAGGTGGTCCTTCTCCTTGGCAAGGCCAACCCATTCATATGTGCTCTTGATCCCATTTACTCTCATTTTCTTCAGCAGTGTACCCCCTCAAGCATTCTCTCTTTTTCTAACTTCCAATCTCTGCCTATTCTGCTACCTTCAGTCTCCCCATCCTTAAAAAAAAAAACATAATCAATGCACATTGAGACTCTCCATCCAAAACATGCCCAGACAGTTTGCGCATTTTACAACGTGAGTCGTCTTAGAGATCCATCTTATTTGCAAACATTCCAGTCCTGTCTGGACGACAAGCTGTCTGTCAAGGGATCACTCACTGGAAGCTCAACTGAGAAATGGAACCAGTTCAGAGACGCAGTGAAGGAAACATCAAAGGCAGTCCTAGGCCCCAAACAATGCAACCACCAGGACTGGTTGACGAGAACAACACTGCTATTGAAGACCTATTGAGCAAAAAGAACAAAGCCTTTATGGAGTGGCAAAATAACCCAAACTCTGCTCCTAAAAAGGACAGATTCAAGTCTTTCCAAGCCATGGTGCAGTGTGAGATCAGGAAAATGCAAGACCAATGGTGGGGAAAAAAGGCAGAAGAAATCCAGCGCTTTGCTGATACGAAAAACTACAAACAATTTTTCAGTGCCCTCAAGACTGTCTATGGGCCATTAAAACCCACCACCACTCCCTTGCTATCCTCTGATGGTGACACTCTCATAAAAGACAAAAAAGGCATCAGCAACAGGTGGAAAGAACACTTCAGTCAGCTTCTCAACCGACCTTCTTCAGTCGACCAAAGCGCCCTTGACCAGATCCTCCAAAACTGCACCGTTGAACAACTTGACATCCCTCCTTCAATAGAGGAAGTTCAAAAAGCCATTAAACAAATGAGTATAGGCAAGGCACCCGGTAAAGACGGGATCTCAACCGAGGTGTACAAGGCCTTAAAGGGAAAGGCGCTTCAGGCATTCCACATAGTGCTGACCAGCATATGGGAAGAGGAAGACATGCCCCCAGAACTCAGAGATGCCTCCATCATAGCCCTACAAGAACAAAGGCGCACAAGCAGCCTGTGACAACTACAGAGGCATCTCACTTCTCTCTACTGCTGGAAAGATCCTCGTCCCTGTTATACTCAACAGACTCTTGTCTGTTTCAGAGCAGAACCTGCCTGGGTCACAATGTGGCTTCCGACCAGATTGCAGCACCATCGACATGGTCTTCACGGTGAGGCAAATGCAGGAAAAATGCCTTGAGCAGAACCTGAGTCTCTACATTGTCTTCATAGACCTGATGAAGGCGTTTGACACAGTGAACAGGGACGCATTGTGGGTGATCCTCAGCAAGCTCAGCTGCCCAGCAAAATTCGTCAAACTGATCCAGCTCTTTCATGTCGACATGACAGGGGAAGTCCTATCTGGTGGAGAGACTTCCAACAGCTTCAACATCTCCAATGGTGTGAAACAAGGCTGTGTCCTCGCTCCGGTACTATTCAACCTATTTTTCACCCAAGTATTATGACATGCTGTGATGGATCTAGACCTGGGTGTCTACATCAAATACCGACTGGATGGCTCACTATTTGACCTTCGCCGCCTGACTGCAAAAACAAAGACAACAGAGAGACTCATCCTGGAAGCTCTCTTTGCAGATGACTGTGCTCTCATGGCCCACCAAGAAAATCATCTCCAAACCATTGTGGACAGGTTCTCCACTGCAACAAAACTGTTTGGCCTGACTATCAGCCTCAGCAAAACAGAGGTGCTGTTCCACCCTGCACCAGGGAGGCCAACGAACCAGCCGTGCATTACAATCGACAGCACGCAGCTTTCTAACGTCAACACCTTCAAGTATCTGGGCAGCACCATCGCCAACGACGGGTCCCTAGACCACGAGATTAATGCCAGGATCCAAAAGGCCAGCCAGGCACTCGGGAGGCTGCACTGCAAAGTCCTCCAACACAGAGGTGTAAGCACCGCGACGAAGCTCAAAGTGTACAACGCAGTGGTCCTCAGCTCACTCCTGTATGGTTGCGAGACATGGACACTGTACCGGAAGCACATGAAACAGCTGGAGCAATTCCACCAACGCTCTCTCCTGTCAATCATGAGGATCCGATGGCAGGACCGAATCACCAACCAGGAAGTCCTCGACAGAGCCAACTCCACCAGCATCGAAGTCCTGGTCCTCCAAACCCAGCTACGATGGGCTGGACACGTCATCCGCATGGACCCACAGCGAATACCAAGACAGGTATTCTATGGTGAACTGTCAGCTGGACTTGGGAAACAAGGCCGACCAAAGAAAAGATTCAAGGATCAGCTAAAGTCCAACTTGAAGTGGGCTGGCATGACACCAAAGCAACTAGAACTCGCTGCCTCTGACAGAAGCAGCTGGCGAGCCCACATTCACCATGCCGCCGCCACCTTTGAAGATGAGCGACGTCGACCTCTCGCCGCTGCGCGTGAATGCTGACACCAGGCCACAACCACACTTCCCGTAACAACTGGCATCCCATGCCCCATGTGCCACAAACTGTGCGCCTCAGTCTTTGGACTGCAAAGCCACATGAGGGTACACCGTAGATGAAACTGCACAAAGACAATCGTCATTCTCGGTCACCGAGAGACTACTACTAACTATGTACCCAGCTCTGTGCTAAGCTCTTCTGGGGATACAAATACCAAAAAAAAAAAAATAGTTTTTTCCCAGGAGGAACTTACTATCTAATGGGAGAAGACACCCATCAAAGGAAGCTGGAAAGCTGGGAGTGAGAGAAACATGGTGAATAAATTAGAGAAGTCCCAAAGTGGATCAACCAGATGAGAAATTAGGTTCTATTGTACTGTCAAGCTATTTTCCTATATTTTCTTACTCTTTTATCAGTTACTCTTCTAGAAAAAACAAAAAACAAAAACAATTGTCTACATTCCTAGCTTCCACTGGGGGGGGAGGGCGGGGAGGGAGGGGAAAAGGTATACCTAGATGTATGAATTCATTGTTTTACAGAATTCCCAGGGATGAAATTCCCTCTATCAATGATAACCAACCACATAGCATATTGTCTTAGACAATTGGCTAGGGGCACTGAGAGTTCAGGTGAACTGTTCATATAGTCACTATGGCTAGATTTGAACTTGGGTCTTTGCCTCTTTTAATTCAATAAACCAACAGTATCTGTCCATATATTTTAAACGTCTAAGTTGGTTGGTGAGGTTTATTTTACATCTACAGCAGTCTCTTCAAATTCTCTATCACTTTTAAATCTATGATCCAAAAATCCTTTTGTGTCTTCATAATTTCCTTCCTGAGATTTTCCCTATCCCTCTTGGTCTGACTTCCCACATAGAATTTTATTCCATGGAACTTCCTGTGGACCCTTTGAAGTCTGCTCTCCTCAAATCTAGGATGCATGTCAGACTATACCCAGCTTTCCTCTTCTCTATCACAAACTCTAGAGGGAGTGGCCATTTCCCTCCAATCTTCCCATAATTTACACTCCTATAACTAGTTTCTTTTTAGTTAGTGAGAATCTGATTTTGAATAGAATTTCCCCTTGTTGGTTTCTTCACCTTTATAGAATGAAATTACCATTTAGTCACATCAAGAAGCTATTATTTGCCCTGCTTTTAGCAGAAAGCTCCATGCTTCTTTGCTCCAGTTTCTCATTTTTCTTAAATGAATATGCCTTGGTAATATATAATGCTACCCCCTTTTTTATTTAATCTCTTTCTTTTGAATAAGGGCCCATCTAGAATAATATTGTGGTCTGGCACATGCCTTAATGATACCTGTTAGATGAAATTTGCAACCTTGTGTTAGGACTTCCCTCTAGTGCTTGTTGCTTATTATTTGGACATTTGTGTATAGACATCTGAGTTTTACTATTGGCTCTTTTCTTATCATGAAGTTTATAATTTGATAGGAAGAAAAGACATAAACATAAATAATCATAACATATATTACATTCAAAGCAAGAGTTCTTAACCCCAGACTCTGTGAGATTATTTAAAAATATTTTGATAACTTTTAAATATAATTAGATTCTATTGTAATTATGTATTTGAAAACAGGAGTCTGAGAAGGGCTTTCACCAGACTCTTGGTCAAGGGAATATATAATACAAATTGATTTAAAGACCTTTAAGCTAAGGACTTTAAAGAATTTTTAAACAAAGTGTTATCTGAAGTTTGAGGGGAAGAGGGAGTAGAGATTAAGGTAGGAGAAATACTAGATGGATTTTGGAGGATGGAGAAGGATTTAAGAAGTGAAGACTGGGAGATCTGGAAAGGTGTTTTTTCCTAGATTAACAACAGATCAGAGTTGGGGCAGCTGGGTAGTTCAGTGAATTGAGAGCCAGAACTAGAGACAGGAGGTCCTGGGTTCAGATCTCATCTCAGACACTTCCCAGCTGTGTGACCCTGGGCAAGTCACTTAATTCCCATTGTCTAGCCCTTATTGATTCTAAGACAGAAAGTAAGGGTTTAAAAGAACAAACAAAAAAAATGATCAGAGGGACAGCTAAGTGGTTCATTGGACCAAAAGTCAGGCCTGAAGAAAGGAGTTCCTAGGTTCAAATCTGGCCGCAGACATTTCCTAGCTGTATAACCCTGGGCAAGTCACTTACCCCAGTTGCCCTAGCCCTTGCCACTCTTCTGCCTTGGAGCCAATACACAGTATTGACTCCCAGAGGAAAGGTAAGGGTTTAAAAAAACAAACAAACAAAAAACTAGCTCTCAAGCTTTACTATATATATATTGTTCCACTCAGGGGAAGATATTTGACAGTCGACTTTCCAAATGATGTGCTATGACACTTTGATGGTTCCACAGAAACCCTTAGTCATGACAGCACCGGGTAGTGGAAAGGGTCCTGGGCTTAAATCCTATGTCTGAATTTACTAGCTCTATGATTGGGCAATTTACTTAAGTCTGCCTTAATCCTGGCTTCCTTACTTGTAAAATGAAGATACCATCTGTAGTACCTATTTCATGGAGCAGTTATGAGAATCCAGTGAGGTAATGTATGCAGAAGGCAGAATGACTGGTGTGTAATATGGAAGTGTATATGCTAAGCCATTTCTAGGAACTGTTCTGTTTGTAAACAAATCATTTGCCCCATCTTTTTGTTGCCAAGTACAAACAGTTCTAGTATACATAATGGAGATTAAAAAACCCAAAGAATTAAAACACTTTTCATTGAATTTAAAACTATTAAATTTAGGTAGAGGGAGGGGAGAAAAGTTGATCAGAATACTACTAGTCAATTGATTTCCTCTCAGCCAAGTTGATGAAATCACAGAAGGTAATGGGATAACAGGTATTAAGGCCTTAAAGTGCCAAGAACGTCTTTTTCCTAGTTGTGAACTTTTGTCAAGCTTGATGGAATTAAAACATGGCAAGACACTGGATGCCCCACTCCTTCCCCTCTCCATGTCTCTTTCTCCCTCTCTCTTCCTTCTCTCCCTTGCTACTTCTCTTTTCCTTCCTCCTTACTTCTTCCTCTCTCATTCACTCTGTTTCTCTTTCTCCCCATTCACTCTTCCCCCTTTCCTCCTCTCCCCTTTCTCCTCTCTCTTCTTCCTTCCCTCTTTTCTTCCTCTCTTTCCCCTCCCTTCTCTTTCTATCCTTTTTTTCTTCCTTACTTCCCCCCTCCTCCCTCTCTTCCCCTTTTCTCTTTCCTTTTCCTTCCCTCCCTGCTTTCTCTTCCTTCCTCTCTTTCTTTCTCTCTCCCTCTATCTTTTCCTCCCTTTTTCATCTCCCATTTTCTTCTTTACTCCTAAAGAATCAGGAGACAGGTCTGAGGAATGTGACCTTTGGTAGCAGTTATGAAAGAAGAATATACTTCTTGAAAGGGAATTATTTTGGGGGCAGCTGGGTGGCTCAGTAGATTAAGAGTCAGGCCCAGAGTCTGGGGAGGTCCTGGGTTCAAATTTGGCCTCAGATACTTCCTAGCTGTGTGACCCTGGGCAAGTCACTTAACCCCCATTGTCTAGCCCTTAGCACTCTTGGAACTAATAGCCAGTTTTGATTCTAAGACAGAAGATAAGGGTTAAAAAAAATTTTTTTTTAAAGGGAATTATTTTCTACTTCTTGCTAGGAAAGAGATCACACACACACACACACACACACACACACACACACACACACACCCCTCCTCCCCCACCCACCAGCAATGGCTAGAAGGAAATGACTCACTCAGCAGAGAGCTGGCCCAGAGAATCCAGCTGCAGGAGTCAAGAGTTAGCTCTGGTAGCTGGGAGTGGAATTATCAAGGTTCCCAGTGGAATGATGTGCCCAGAAGAAACACTGAGCCAAGGGGAACAGTATGAGGACACCATAGGTAAAGAGAAGACAGAGGGTATCTGCACCATCAGAGGGAGAGGTTGACGAGGCTATAAGTATTCTTTAAGCATATGCCTTTCTTTTGGTATACTCCATGAGTGTACCCATTCTTCTCACTGATGCTGTATAGAGGGAAGAACATGCTCCATGTTTATGGGAGAAAGGCTTTGTAGTTACTTTTTTATGATTGTAAATGTAAATGTAAATTTGGTGATGACTATCATAAATGTTAATGCCTCTGCTTTGAGCTTACTGTGTTATTTGACTCACAATTAAAGATAAGCTAACTGGTGGGGGCTTAGGACCTAAAGTTTTAGAAGTATCTAGCCATAGCCTGTTGTAACTATTCCTCAGGGGACAAAAACTCTTTGGGCCAATTAGGAGTTTGTGCAAGAAGGGGAAGTGCTACCATTTAATTTACTGTGAACGATGTTATAAAAAAATGAACTAAAAAGCATGCACCTTCTTTTCTTCCTAGGACACACAGAATCATAGGGCTGAAAGTGTCCTCAGAAGACATCTAGTCCGACCTATATCTAAACAGGAAATCTCAGACCACATCCTTAACCAGAGGCTATCCACCTGAAGACCTCTTGTGGTGGGAACCGGTGAGTTGGAGATCTCTAAATGTATAGAGGGAATGGAAATTGTTTATGGTTTCTTAATGAGGTAGCTGTTAGGCATTATGTTCCCAAGTGCCTTCTGGAAATAAACTAGGAAACCAGCTGAGGTGGTC
The DNA here is from genome assembly GCF_027887165.1 of Monodelphis domestica. NCBI lineage: Eukaryota > Metazoa > Chordata > Mammalia > Didelphimorphia > Didelphidae > Monodelphis > Monodelphis domestica. Next base: position 586,862,927 of record NC_077227.1, on the reverse strand, counting down.
TGAGAGTCTCCCTCCCTGAGTAGTGATTCTCCGAGGAATTGTACTTAGAGTCAGAAGGATTCTGGCAAGAGTGAAGCATCAGTCACCCTGCCTAACGGATCAAAGGGTATGACAGCATTTTCCCTCATCTCCCTTCTTCCCAGGACAAAACACAAGTTCCGAACTGTGTTGTTGTTCAATCTTTCAGCTGTGTCAGACTCTTCATGACCTTATTTGGAGTTTTCTTGGCAAAGATACTGGAAAAGTGTTTTGGTACACCCTTCTCCATTTTGTTTTACAGCCAAGGAAACTGAGGCAAACAGGGTTGAGTGGCTTACTTGCCCAGGGTCACACAGCTGAGAAATGTCTGTCTAACACTGGAGTTGAACTCAGGAAGATGAGTCTTCCTGATTCTAGGCCAGGCACTCGGAACATTGTTCTACTGAGTTGAATGGTAGACATTCCAAAAAGGGATCTCCTAGTGATAGAAAGACCCTGCTCTGTAGGAGTCCTGATGTGAATGCCATGAGCAGTGTGGCATCGTAATCCCTGGGACCGCTGTATCTTCCTGTGAGAGTGACAGAGATCACTTGCTTAGGACAAGGTGCTGTTGTGAATGTATATATGTGGGAGTCTATAATAGTTTATATATGACATATTATTATGCATTTAATATTATTAATAATATCTTGAATATATTGCTGGTGTTTAATATATTTAATATAATATATCTATATGTATTAATATATTTAATATAATACCATTGTCGCTTATTGATATGTTAATATAGTTAATATAACACCATTGATATTTATTAATATATTTATATTTAATATATTATGTTATAATAATATATTAATATAATATAAATAAACTCAATGGGAATAATGAAAGCAATAACTAAGACAGGGTAACTTGAGGTGGAGGTGGGGAGAGTCCTTCCAACCCACAGTTGTCTTTTGTCCCTACACCTTATGCCCTCTACCATCTCTCTAGCATGTGGTGCCCCTTTCAAGGATTTTACTCCTTTCTAGGGTTTGCCTTCTCCCACCCCTTTGCCACTCTTCTCATGGCCACGTGTTGCCTTTACTTCTTAGAGACAAAGGTATCTAGACTTTGGCCTAAAGTTAGTTGCTTCCTAATATAGATTTTTTGGAAATCTGTTGCTTCCTAATATAGATTTTTTTGAAAAATCCTTACCTTCTATCTTAGAATTGATATAATTTTTTTAAACCCTTATTTATGTCTTAGAATGGATTCTAAGTATTGATTCTAAGGCATAAGAGCAGTAAGGGTTAGATAAGGGCTAGGAAGTGTCTGAGACCATGTTTGAACCCAGGTCCTACTGACTCCAGGCCTTGGGATATGCTATCTCTCTGCCTCCTAAGTGTTGATTCTAAGGCAGAAGAGTGAGTTCAGCATTTGGGGTTAAGTGATTTGCCCAGGAACCTAGGTCGTCCCAACTCCTGGCCTGGCGCCCTATCTACTGTGCCACCTACAAAATTAATGTCGTATATTGTGAAGAATGCTGGGTTTGGAGGACCTCGATTTAAATTCCAGCAAGACTCTGCAATCTGGGGCTATTTGCATTGGTAAAAATGAAGACATTTAATCTGATGACCTTTAAGGTGTCTTCCAGCTCTATAGCCTATACTCTCTGGATTGACTTTTCCCCTTTTCTTTTGGCTAACTTGGAGATGGTGTTTAATGGAGGAACTTCCCCATGTGGGTGAGAATTCTGCTAGGCAAAGCACAAGACACAACTGGATCTTGAGGTCCTCTTGGCTGACTGTAATCTATTCTTCCTCTAATGTTCCTGGTACCCTTTGTCTGGGGCTCTCTTTTGCCTCATCATATCCTACTTTGAATTGTCTTTATCTTTGCACATTTTGTATCTCTCCTTGTAGAATCTTTTCCCTTCAGGAAGACACTGTACATGGGGGCACAGTGCTTTCTTTACATGAAGAAGTGCTTCATGAAACTTTATTGAATTAAGATTAACAGAAGAATAACACAAGATATAAATCTTCCTTTCATTAATAACGTAGGCAAGAAAAATTTTCACTAAAAACCTAAAAAAAAAAAACAACAACCCATAAGCCCCAAACCCAAAACAAGGGCTTCATTTCTCATCTCAATGATTTAATTATTATCCTTACTATGAAATATAGGGGCATTTCCTTATAGTTTTGCATACTGGCATGATCTCAGTTAAGTACAATGTACTCAGTGTCCTTGGTTGACATTTGCATATAGTGGAACTGTTTACTCTCTGGAGATTTGAATGTTTGGGAATGTGTCCACACTGAATGTTAGGCATGTACTATAGCAAATGAGAAGAGGTGGGAAAAAAAAATAAAAGAACAAGGGGAAGACAGGAAGAAATTCATCTTTAAGTTCATATTCCTACTGTTATTTTTAGCACGTGTGAGTTTCATTTTTGCCTCCACAGGAATTTTGTTTAATTCAAGGAAATGCTAGAGTTACATTTTATGGGATTTTAATGTTCCTCTTCAATTTATTTTACTTGTTTTGTTTATTTTTGTCCAGGGCTATGATTTTATTGGTTTTAGGGAACTCCTGGTGAGCAAAATCCCTCTACTGAATTCAGACAAGTGATTGTTTTGAAACAGCCAGTTTCCTGAAGCACTGAGGAGTTAAATCATTTGTCTAGGGTTACACCTGCAGCATGTGTGAGAGGCAAGATGTGAATCCAGCTGGGTCTTGGGAGACCCAGAGGACTTTAAGATAGTATTTTTAAAATACTTTCTGCTGAAGTTCTTCAATGCCTCATAGTTTGGGGGATAACAGATCAGAAACTATGTCCCTGAGTTCAGAAAGGCTAAGCCAACTGGACACAAGCTCTGGGGGGTTCTACCAAGTGGGAAAAGATGTCAAGAATGGGCTCATTGATGAATAGTGTGACTGTTATCCAAGGACTGTCAAATGAAGGGGGTTGGACTAGGTCTCTTAAGGTGTCTTTAGGTTCTAAATTTATGATTTCATGACAAAACTTAATTACATCTAGAGTGCCTCATCACAGAAAACTTGGCTGATAAGGGATGACTTTTTTGGTTAAAGCAAATTTTTGAAGAACATCTCATCCTGAAAATCCCAGAAGGGTTGGGATCTACCTTGGGTGGAAGGAGAACCCAAGGGGCCAGCAAGTTTTAAAATATAGGATCCCCATATCCTCCTTCCTCTATCTGATTAACCAAATAGATCTTTTTCTCCATGTCTTGGGAAAAAAATGTACCTCAAATGATGCCACGTACACCCTGACATTCTATGGTCTTGTGTTCTGTTATCTAAATGGCACACTTCTAGAACTCTAAAATGTTGTATCTTCAAGGATTCATCAATGGAGAGCTGGAAAAGCCCTTAGGTGGTCATCTAGTTCAACCTCGTTATTTTATAGATGAAGAAACTATGACTTAGAGAAATTAAGTGATTTGTCCAGGATTACGTAGCTAGTCAAAATATTGGCATCCTGGGGGCAGCTGGGTGGTTCAGTGGATTGAGAGCCAGGCCTAGAGATGGGAAGTCCTAGGTTATAATCTGGCCTCAGACACTTCCTAGCTGTGTGACTCTGGGCAAGCACTTAACCCCATTGCCTAGCCCTTACCACTCTTTTGCCTTGGAGCCAATACACAGAATTGATTCTAAGACAGAAGGTAAGGGTTTAAAAAAAAAAAATATATATATATATATGTATATATAATAGGCATCCTGATATTGGTCTCTGATGAATGAATGTTTTTAAAAAACATTTATTAATTGCTTGCTATGTGAAAAGCAATAGAAAAACAAAACCCTGTTCTCAAAGAACTCTTATTCTAAATAACTCTAACTGAACTGCTAGTCTAATGGAAAAATCTCATGGCCAAAACAGATGACAATAATCATCTTTAATATCATTTATATTCCAAAATTATATGTTTCTGATGTTGAACCACTTGACAGTGCTAAGGACTTGGGTTTTGAGAACTTTCTTCCCTGGGTCATCAGTAGCTGTGGCCTCTGAGAGTCAGAGACTGCAGTACCCATAGAAGCTGTTTCCACCAGGGTGGCTTTTCCGGATGATGGCTTCAGATGCTGGGCTGGAAGCAGGACTGCTGGGTTTGGGGGGTGCAATCCCACCGATGGCAGTTGGGGCCAACAGCTGTTCTGGTATTGTCCAAGAAGCGGAGACCCTTTCCTTCTGGATGATAGCTATGGGCTAGAAACAAGGCCAGGTTCTGGGAAAAGGGGGATGCTACTTTTCCCAAGACTTTTGGGTTGAGGATCCTGAATTATCTTCATTTATTAGGGTGGGTAAGAGAGGTAGTGGTCCAGGTGATGGTCATGGTTTGACTAGCCTGGCCTCAGATCCATTATGCTACGCTAGTTTCTGGTAAAATGATACTTGTTCCCCTCCTCCCTGTTCCACCCTCTAAAGAACTCTGAGGGTCTCTGATAGAATCCACCAATTTAGAATAATAGCAAGGGTCTCATCAATTAGCCAAGGTAGCTAGGTGACACAGTGAATAGTGTTGGGTTTGGAGTCAGGAAGACTTACCTTCATGAGTTCAAATCTGGCCTCAGACAATCTTGACTCAGTTTCCTTATCTGTAAAATGAGCTGGAGAAGGAAATGGCAAACCACTTTGCTAGAAAAACTCCAAATAGGATCATGAAGAGTCAAACACAACTGAACAACAACAATAAAAACCAATTAGTCGATTCTGAGGCATGCTTTAAAAAAATGTTTGCTTAAAAAACTTTAATTACGACTTGCAGTCAGACAATGGCAACATTGCACTGGCAACTTTGCATTTATAGGGGCTTCTGGATTTCCAGGTTATTTTTGTTTTTGTTTTTAATCCAGATTTATAATTTCATAAATATAAGGAACTCCCAAGATATAAGGAATTTACCAATGCAAATCAGCAATTGTTCCACAATTTATAGTCTTAAAAGAGCTTGAGAGGTTAAGTGACTTGCCCATGGTCACAGTTTGGGTCACAGCTGGAACCTGAACCCAGGTCTCACTGATAAAGCTCCTGACCTAAAATTTCAAGGATATACAAAAGGAGTAATTCCTACCCCTCAGGCCCCTTCTTTTCTCTGGCCAAGAACTATAACAAATGCTAGCTGAGTCTCTAAGGGCTACTGGGCAAGGGTTAACCTCATGACCTCCTAGACCAATCTATGTCTGGGGTGAGATTACCTCGTATTTGCTTATGTTTTTATTCCCTCTGGTACTGGGTCTTGGGGCCTGAAGACAGTTGGCATCTTCCCTTTTCTTAGGCATCAGAACAGCAGGGTATTGGATGCCCAGTGACAAAAGCAACAGAGTGGCACAGCAGCCAAGAGGGAGAGGCCCCTTCAGAGAGAGAAACCACCTGGCAGAAAAGAGCCCACCTGGCACAGATTAAGCAGTGCCCAGTGGGGACAAAATGTGAAGTAGCTCACTAGCAGCCCTGACTTGTGTAAAGGTTTGTGGACGAGCCTCCCAGCAGCCTGGACTCTTTCTACGGTTCTTTATTGTGTACTGTTCCCTTTCTGAGCTGATCATGGCCTGTTCCATCCTGATTCCTATATGGACTCCGCTTACCTTTTATTTATTTATTTTTTTTAATGCCTCTTTCTCAGGCTAGGGAGGACCTCTTAGACCAAAGCCAAAAAGTGAATGAGTCTTCACGAATCTGGGGGTGGAACCAAAGCACTGGGGAGCCTAATTCTCCTACCGACAAGACAGACAACCTCAAAGCAAAGAAACAGGGGCTGACGGGGAGGGCAGGTGGACAGATAGCCCCCTGTGGCCTCAGCCTAGACTTGCCTGGCTAACTGCTGGGCTGCGCACATCCCAGGCCATATCTTTACTACTCAGCAATTACTCTAACACACACATCCATATTTCCGGATGTCCCAGATAAGCAGTAACCCTGAGAGCAGTTAAAAACAGATGAGAAGTAAAGACACCAGGAAAGTACTTAACCTCTTCTAATTTCCTAATCTGTAAATGAGGAAAGAAATACTTGTACTTCAGGGCTGTTATAAGAAAAGTGTTTTCCCAGGCTGCAAATATGACACCCCCCCCCCCCCATTCTCTCTGTAAAATGAGGAAAGAAATACTTGTATTTCAGGCTGTTAAAAGGAAAATGTTTTCTTAGGCTGCAAATATGCCATCTCTTTCTCTTTCTTCTCTCTTTCCTTCCCTCCCTCTCTCCTCCTTTCTCTCCCCTCTTCCTCTCCCTACGTCTTCCTCTTTCTCCTTCTCCCTCTCCCCTCTCTTTCTGTTTCTCTCTCTCCCCCTCTTCCTCTTTCCCCTCCTTTCCTCTCTTCCCACTTTATCCCCCTTCTTCCTCTCCCACCCCCTCTCCCTTTCTTTTCCTCTCTCCTCTCTCCCCCTTTTCCTCTCTTTCCCTCTCTCCCTCTTGCTATTATCCCCCCTTTTCCTCTCCTTTTCTTTCTCCCTCTTCTCTCTTTCTGTTTCTCTCTCTCATTCTCCATATATATATACAAAATATATATACATGCAGATATGTATATGTACATTCACATCTATATACATACATATATACACAGATATATACATATGTAGGTAGACATGTATATATATATATATATACACACACACATATACATATATGTCGTTATAGAGGGTGTCCCAAAGGATTTAGTGGAATGTTAAGCTATTAGAGGATTAAAACTTAGAACTAGCTTTAATAGCTTATTACGGGTGGTACTCGGGTACCGATACAGGTGTTTTCTCTCTGCCAAAGCAGAATAGCTCTCTAATTTTTGACTAGTTTTCATTATAATATCATTCCTCAAAAGTTGGAAGGAATAGTGAGGGAAATGATTATTGACCTGACTTTTACCAACAAGGATGAATTCAGTTAAATTCAACAAACATTTATTAAGTGCCTATGAGGGGTTAGACAAAGAAAGACAGAAACTGAACATTTTGCTGACTTCAAGAAACTTCTGTCTGCTGGAAGAGTGAGAAGGCCTGCTGTGAACATCTACTTTGCTACTCCCTCACTAGGGATAAATTGCCTGAGCTCTTTGGGTCTCAATTTTTTATAAAATGAGGGAATTGGACTTGATCATATCTAAGGTTTCTTCCAGCTCCAGATGTATAAGCCTGTGAAAGTTTAAATTTTTATTAGTAACTAACCTGGAAAATGTAACAGTTGGAGTGGGGGGAGAACTAGAGACTAGCTATGCTAGTCAAATTGTGATAACTATGCTAATGATATTCATTTAACTTCCTTTAGAAAGATATTGCTAGATGAGGACTTATTGCCTCTATTGTTTAGACCAAAACCCATGAGTGCACCTTCTACTTACAAATGAAAAATAAAAAGATTCCTGACTTTAGTATAAAATAAGTTAGTTTGTGAGAGAGTAAGAGCACTACAGTTTTAATGCTAGGAAGATCCTTAGAAAGTCTCATCTAGTCCGATCTCCTGAAGACAAAATTCTAAAAAGGTTGAGCAATCTTCCCAGAGCTCTACAAATAGGGAGTGACAGCCATGAGAGTAAAACTGGGGGTGACTCCAAGTTCAGACCCTCTTTCAATGTACCCATCTCTCCAATGTACTCTCTCCTTCCTTCCTTCCTTCCTTCCTTCCTTCCTTCCTTCCTTCCTTCCTTCCTTCCTTCCTTCCTTCCTTCCTTCCTTCCTTCCTTCCTTCCTTCCTTCCTTCCTCCCTCTCTTCCTCCCTCTCTTTCTCCCTCTCTTTCTCTCTCTCTCTTTCTCTCTTTCTTTCTTTCTTTCTTTCTTTCTCTCTCTCTCTCTCTCTCTCTCTCTCTTTCTTTCTTTCTTTCTTTCTTTCTTTCTTTCTTTCTTTCTTTCTTTCTTTCTTTCTTTCTTTCTTTCTTTCTTTCTTTCTTTCTTTCTTTCTTTCTTTCTCCCTTTCTTTCTCCCTTTCTTTCTTTCTCCCTTTCTTTCTTTTCCTTCCTTCCTTCCATCTTAGAATCAATACTGTGTAATGGTTCCAAGGCAGAAGAGTGGAAAGGATTAGGCAATGGGGGTTAAGCACCTTGCTGGGTCACACAGCTGGGAAATGTCTAAAGTCAGATTTTGACCTCCAGTCTCCTGGTTCTCAGTCCACTGAGCTACCTAGCAGCCCTAAGATACTTTCTTAGATCAACTTTTATTAATGTTCTTTGAAATCAGATACATTATCATTATTCATTGACTCTAGGCAATGTCCCATAGATGAAAATAAAAACAACAGCAATCCTCTCTGAGGGCTTACAATTTATTCAGGGAGATACAAAATACACATTGATGAAGTTTAACAAAAGAAGGAGTGTTCAAGACAAAGTTCTGGAGGAGCATTCTAGAAGGAAGCTGCTGGTATGGAGGTTGGGGAGTGGTGGTAGGACTGGAAGGTCTAGAGATAGATGCACAGAGGAAGTGATACTGAGTTGAGAAATGAAAGATATAGAACTCTTGGAAAGAAAAGGATCCTGAAAGGCAGAGATGAGGAGGGGGATGGGGTGACCTGAGGACACATATCAGTTTGTGGAAGTAGTAAGTGGTCCAGTTGGTCTGGAAGAGGTTATGTGCTAAAGGGAATTGATGTGAAATAAGACTAAAAAGCTAGAATGGAATCAGTTTGCCTAGTGTCTAAGATGCCAGGCATATGCAGAATTACTGAAACCACATAAATGAAAAGTTCACTAAAAGGAAGTTGAACTCTGCGTAATTGAAAAACCATTGAATGTCTTGGAAATCAGATAATGAAACATACATCCTCTTTCAAGCCAGGAAAGCAGAGGACTACTAGGAGAGAATATTGCATACACTGTCAGATTCAATTTTGCTTTTTTTTTTTGTTACAATAAGGGATTTAATCTAGAATATGGTGGGAGCAACTGTTGAAATGATTATGATACAAAGACAAAAAGCCTTAATAAAACCATTTAAAAAAAGCCAGGCTAAGGGTTTTGTACTTTATCTGGAACAATGACAAGAAGAAACCTCTGAAGTCTTTTTGAGTGGGGGAGTGATCAGATCTATGTGTTAGGAAGATTATTTGGGCAGTCATGGGGGGGATGGATTAGAGTGGGGAGCCCCTATTATAGATGAGAAGGGATGGTGGTGTAAAGAAGGCTGGTGGCAGAGCCAGTGAGGGGTTTTGTTTTTGTTTGTTTATTTGTTTTTACAAAGATTGATCTGATGTGGAGGGGAGGGAGAGGGGAGAGTCTTGAAAGCTGACTATTTTGAATCTGAATGCTTGGGAGGGCAGATTAGATATGGGGAGAAGATAAATTTAGTTTTGAATGCTTTGAGTTTAAAGTATCTGAAGGACATCCAAAAGAAAATATCTAAGGTGCAGGATTGACCAAGGATCAACTTGAACTTGTAGGGTAGTAAGTCTTTGTTTGGGACTTTGGAAAACATTTTCTGGTGAAGTATATGAACATGCCAATCTTGGTAAGAAGACTAATGACACCTCTCAATTGCCTCAGTGATCTGAGCAGGCCCCTGAGATAAACTGATTGATTCCTACTGCTGTGGAATAGATTTATTTGAGAGGAACAACTAACTCCTTTTTTCCCCCTTTTTATTATGGAGAGATTCTGAGAGTTTAGTAGGTAGGAGTTGTATTGGGGGAGGGGGGACCTTGAGGGCAAAAGTAAATGGAAAGATGCTAATACCTACATAACCTGAAATGAGAGAGGGAAGCAGGGTGGCTCAGTGGATTGAGAGCCAGGTCCTAGATTCAAATTTGACCTCAGACATTTCCTAGCTCTGTGACCCTAATTAATCCCCATTGCCTGACCCTTTCCACTCCTCTGCCTTGGAGCCAATATACAGTATTGATTCTAAGATGGAAGATAAGGGTTTAAAGAAGGAAAGAAAGAAATGAGAGCTTCTGGCTCCCAACTTCTTGGTCACTTTTTGTCTTCCTTTTTCTCTTTTCTCAATATAGATCAGAGACGAGAGACCTAAAAGTGGCCTTGTTCATCCCAAGAGCCATAAGCAGCTGGGATGGTGCTAGCTAGGGTATCAAGAGAGGTTCATAGCAGAGGCAAATATGTGCTTCACTGAGTGGCCTAATGAGAATTCCAAGACAGTGTCTTTGCCTTGGCACCGGCAGAGGTGTAATCTCTCAGATATGGGTAGCAATGGCTGGGATGCTGTACAATGGAACTATGGGATTTCCTGAGGGTTGCCTCTTTAGCAGACCTGAATTTGAAAGCATCAGAATAAGGCCTTCAAGAAAGAGGAGGGCAAGTCCTAGGTGGTGTGACCTTGGAATCTAGCCTTTTTACCAGAGAAAAGGAAAATGTTTGTGAAAATAACCCCAACTTTCAGAGTTTGGGATTTTTTTTTAAACTCTTACCTTTTTGTCTTAGAATCAATACTTAGAATAAAGTATTGGTTCTAAGGCAGAAAAGCAGTAAGGGTTGGGCCATGGGGGTTTAGTGACTTGGCAGGATCCTACAGCTAGGAAGTATCTGAAGTCAAATTTGAATCCAGGACTTCTTGTCTCTAGGCCTGGCTCTGTATCCACGGGGCCACCTAGCTGTCCCTGTATAGAGTCTTTACTGGACAGATCATTTAGCTATACTATCTTGGTCTGCTCTACTCCATAACTCTATAATCTACTACAATTCAGGTCTCTCCTGAATCAATAGTTGGCTCTCTTTTCTGCTGCTAGAGGTAATGATCCTTAAAGCTGCTTCCTGTCCTGACTCTTTTGTGTTTGTGTCTTTGCTCCCCTCTAAGTATGGGTCTTATACTGGTCAAGTAGTTCCACTGCAAGATACCATGACCTCCCTCTATCACCACTCCTGGGTTTCTGGTACGGGTGCAGGGATCACACCATATAAAGCTGATTTTGCCTTGACTGTGACTCAATTTTTCCCAGGGTTGGAAGATTTTAACTTTTTTTTTTTAAACCACCAGGATTGTCCAGCCATTGGCCAGCTCTCCTTCTGATTCCATATTTGTACTTCATTTTAATGCATTAACACCTCAAAATTCTATCTCTCTGATACATGTCTTTTTCTGTGATTTTATCAACTGAGCTGGGGAATTAAATTGGTGAGGGACCAACTCCCTAACTTCCCCTCTTTATGGGGCTCTGTGGAGTTAATGAAGAATTTACTGGATTACAGGGAGGTTGTTTAATAACTTCATGTTTACTTTTCTTTAAATCTCACAACAGCAGCACTATTGAGAAAGGCTTTAGGACCTTGAGAAAAAGTAGGATTCATTAAAGAGAAAAAATGTCTTTCTCTCTTTCTTTTCATTCCTTCCTTCCTTCAGTCTTAAGAGTCAATACTATGTATTGGTTCTAAGGCAGAAGAACAATGTGGCCTAGGCAATGGGGGCTAAGTGACTTGCCTGGGGTCACAGGGCATATAGGAAATATCTGAGGTCAGATATGAATCCAGGACCTCTCATCTCCAGGCCTGGCTCTCTATCCACTGAGCCATCTAGCTGCCCTTCTCATGGGCTCCTATGAATGCTCTGACTTCTGTGTGGGTAGAATGAAGGCTCTGTTGTACCTGGCAGTTACAGTTTTGCCTTGAGTGCTGAGCTTCTGGGGGGGGACCTCATAATTGGCATTTGTGAAGGCCTACGTAGATACAAGACACAGTATTTCACAGTAGAAACTGAGTAGAGGCCTAATAAGCCAAAGTGGAAGTGATCTTTTGGGGGCAGACTCCCAGACTGGAACCCAGACTGTCTGAACATAGAGCATGGAACTCTGGTCCATGGGTTACACGAGCATATAATTGAAATGAGATACTGAAGTCCAGGAGAAATGTTAAGGCTTCATTAAAGATTAAGAAGTCACCTATATAAGGTCTTGATACATGTAAAACTCAGTGGAATTGCCCATCGGCTATGGTGGGGGAAGAGGGGAGGGAAAGAACATGAACATGTAAACATAAAAAATATTCTAAATTGATTAAATAAAAATTTTCAACTCATAATGAAATTAATAAACAAACAAATGAATGAATGAATAAAGAAGTCACCTATGTAAAGATAACCAGACTAGGATAGAACTTGGAGGATACCACATTGGGGGGGGTAGTAGGAGGATAAAAAACAATGAGGATTAGGAAGTACAACAGGAAAGAAGAGAATTAGGAGAGAGTTATGATAAAACTCTGTGAGGAGAGAGTATTCAAGAGTCAAAAACTACAAAAAAAAGTCTAGGATGATGAAGGCCAAGAAAAGGCCACTTGATTTAGCAACTGGATTATTATTGATTCTTCTTAGAATCAACACTAAGGATCAGTTCCAAGGCTGAAGAGGGGTAAGAGCTGGGGAACTGGGTTAAGTGACTTGCCCAGGCTCACCCATCGAGGAAGTGTCTGAGGCTACATTTGATCCCAGGACCTCTTGTCTCTAGGCCTGGCCCTCTACCCCCTGAGCCACCCAGCTGCCCCTGTCCAGGCTCGTGTTTAAGAGAACAGTTCCAGATGAGTGGTAGTAAGTAGCAGTAGCCAAATCAGAAGAGGTTGAGGAGTGAATAGATGGCGAGGAAGTAGAACCTTGGTGTGATCTTGCCACTGAACTTTCTTTTATACATTCTCTCTTCCAGGCAGTGTTCAAGCTCCTTGAGAGGAGGGGCCTGTAGTAAGTACTTAATACTTTTTCATTCATTTGTTCATTCATTCAAGGAGCAAAAACTACTCTTTCTAAGAGTCTGGGAAATAAGATGTAGAAAAATGGCCTGGGGAAGATGGCAACGGGGAGGGATGGTTTCCTAAGCACTGAGGAGAGCCGAGCATGTTTTCAGGCACTGCAGATGGAACGAGTGTCTAGACCTTGAAGAGGAGATAGTGAGAGGCTATGACGGATGGAGCAAGCTCCTGGAGGAGACAGGCAAGGATGGGATAAAAGACATCAGTGCTGGGGAGGGCGTTAACCTTGGCAAGGAGAGGGGACACCTTCGATGAGATGAAAGCAAATGAGGAGGGTTTGGAAGAAGATTAGAAAAGGGTTTTAAGATGCAAAGTGGGGAATAGGAAGGCACTCACAACGCTGGCTAAAATATTTTGAGTTAAGTGGCATCCTATGAAGACTCTGGGGAAAGTCATGGCAAGAGTTAAATTGAGGGGTAAGACCTGGAGGGGCGGTGATAGACATTGGTGGAGGGGAGACATGGGATCCAATGAAAAACAGACTATTGGTGCAATATAAGACCTTAGAAATCAACTAGTCCAGGGGGAAGTTGGGTGGCTCAGTGGACTGAGAGCCAGGCCTAGAGATAGGAGGTCCTAAACTTGAACTCAGACACTTTCTAGCTGTGTGACCCTGGCCAAGTCACTTAACCCCCATTGCCTAGCCCTTACCATTCCTCTGCCTTGGAACCAATACACAGTATTAATTCTAAGGTGGAAGGCAAGGGCTAAAAGAAATCAACTTGTCTATCTCCTCATTTTATAGATAAGGAAACTGAGGCCCAGGGAGGGGAAGGAAATTGCCCATAGTAAATAAGTGGCCAAACACTTCTAGTCTGGAACTAGAATCCAGGCTGAATCCACAGATCCATCAATTTTTAAGATGAATATCAAAAAATGTTATTCTATCCCTTAGCATAGAATGTTCAGCTTAATTTATAGAACTGAATAACAATGTCTTTATATTTTATTTTTCCATGAAGCATAAAGTAGTAGCTTGGAGATATTCTCATTAATTTTCACATCATTCCTAGAAGTAACAGCTCATATTTCTACAGTGTTTTATAGTTTACAAAGCATTCTCCTCATGACAGCTCTGTAAAGTAGGTGGTATGAGTGTTATCCCCATTTTACAGATAGAAAAACCAAAGGTCAGCAAGGTAGATTTACTTGCTTAGCTACCCAATTGCTTAAGGATTGAAATGAGGTTTCTGATGCCACATCCACTGTTGTTTTTTAAATCATGTTATGGAGAGAAGAGAATCAGGATGCAAGTTCCTTAAGGCCTGTCTTACTTTTCTACTTGTATCCCTAACATTTCAACAGTGCTTTGTTCATGGTAAGCAGATGCTTTATTTATTCATGACCATTTTATAAGTGTAAAAACTGAGATATAGAGATGCTAACTGCCAAATGTACAGATAGTACCGTTTCCCTTAAAGGTAGCAGTACTATAATAATAATTATTATTTGTAATTTTTACATTCTATCAGTATCAAGTCCAAGACAGAAGGGCAGGGAGGGCAGGGCAAGAGGGTTGAGTGACTTTTCCAGGGTCACACAGCTAAGTAATGTCTAATGCCAGATTTGAACCCATGTCCTCCCAACTCCAGGCCTGGAGCTATCTAGCTGCCCCAGCAATGCTATAATTCATTATCAAATGTTATTTAGTAAGTATTCACATGAATGTGAATCATGAAATCTAAAGCATTTGAGAGTGATTTTTTTAAAACCTCTACCAATGTCAATAAGCTCTTCTTCTATACTTAATGCCCTGGACACTGAGGGATTAAGTGAGTTAACCAGGATATGTCAGAGGCAAGACTTGAACCTAGGTCTTTTGAACTCCAAGGTTAGCTCCCTATCCACTAAACCAGTATTTCTCAAAATGTGGTCCCGGGACCACTGTGGGGTTCATTAGATCCTTTCAGGGAGACTGCAAGGTCAATACTACTTTCATAATAATAATAATAAGACATTTTAATTTCAAATATAGTAAATATTTCTCTTCCAAGTAGTGTTTGAGCTCCTTGGGAGCAGGAGCGCATAGTGAGCACCATATATAATCTATATTGATAAAAAGCTCTTTATGTGTATAAGAATCTTCAGTGATTTGTAAGAGTGTAAGAGATACTGAGATCAAAAAGTATGAAGATTGCTGTGTTACCCTATGTAGTATTTTATTTTATTCTGTTATGAGAATAGTATTTTGACTTACAATTCAATGTTCAATTAAAATTTTTTTCTTTATATGCTGCAGTTTAAAAAATGGCAGCAAGTCCATGAATGTATTCCAGAATAGCTATTCTATAATTTTTCTTTTTAACCAACTGGGGAAAAAAATTTAAGGGTGACAAGAAGTTTGAATGTAATTTAA
This sequence comes from Monodelphis domestica, assembly GCF_027887165.1. NCBI lineage: Eukaryota > Metazoa > Chordata > Mammalia > Didelphimorphia > Didelphidae > Monodelphis > Monodelphis domestica. The sequence goes on along the minus strand of NC_077227.1, from coordinate 586,847,921 downwards.
ACTGTTTTTTTTTTTGTTTGTTTTGCATTAAGAAAAATTTTCTTGCTGTTCATCTCAAGAATAAGAATTATTAAATTGGATTGAATAAACACAAATCACATTTCAAAATATTCTTCAATTCTTTATTGTTGTTGTTGCTCAGTGATGACTGACACTTTATGACCCCATTTGGGATTTTCTTGGCAGAGATATTGGAGTGGTTTGCCATTTTCTTTTCTAGCTCATTAAAAACACACACTCACAAACCCTTACCTTCTGCCTTAAAAGCAATACTAAATATTGGTTCCAAGTCAGAATAGTGGTAAGGATTACACAATTGGGATTAAATTTGCCTCAGATCATATAGCTGAGGTCAGATTTGAACCCAGGATCTCCTATCTCCAGGCCTATGCTCTATTCACTGAGCCACCTAGCTGCCTCCTAGCTCTTTTTTTTACAGATGAGGAAACTGAGGCAAACAAGTTAAATGACTTGTCCAGAGTCATACAGCTTGTAAGTGTCTGAGGTCAGATCTGAAATTAGGAAGTATGAGTCTTCCTGACTCTGTCCACTGTGCCACCTCGCCACCCAATTCCATATTATGGTACATTAAAGGACTAGGGGCCAGGGAAGAAGGAAAAAGGAAAGTGAGAGGGGTGGAAGAAAGACTGGTGCAGAAGAAATGGGAAATATGAAAGAATGGATTAAGAAAACGTTTAAGTGCACACTATATGTAAAACATTGTGCTAAGTTCTGAGATACAAATAGAAAAGGAAGATACCACTTGCTTTTAAGGAAATCACCTTGTAAGGGGACAGAAAACACCCATAGAGGTTTCAGGTAAGTCCCCTGGAAAGGCTCCATGGTCCTTATGGTGCAGCAGTAGATATTAATGCCTCTTTTATGATGCCATCATTTAATGTCACTATTCCAAGGGCTCTCGGATTCAGGGTCTTAGATTGACACCGTCAGGGTCTACGGGAAGCGGAGGTCCAAGTGATGATGGTGGTGCCTGGCACATCCTGCCTCCTGCCAGAGGATGTCTGTGAGGGCTGGGCTGGAAGGTCTGGAGGTCTGGACGGAGCTCCCAGAGGCTCCTCTGCCTATCTATTTGCCTATGGTGGCAGTTAGTCATCCGTTGTTGGTGATGATAAGGAAGATGCTCTACAATGCTTTCTCCTCTTGTGGATGGTTGTGGAAGCTGAGCTATAAGCAGGGGCAAAGGGGGTGGGGCTGCTCATTCCCAAGACTCTTGGTTTCAGGGTCTTGGTTTCCATTCCCATTGGGGCTGAAGTAAGATGGCAGTGGGGGTGGGGGTGGTTTGACTTGCCTAGATACAGATAAATAGAACTTGTAGAGTGAAAAGGGAGGGAGGATAGTAAGAAAGACAAAATGTCCGAGAGCCTGGAGTTCAGAAGGTTCTAAATTAGTAAACTACTTTTATCATACCCTGCTATCCATATGGATTTCTGTGATCACATCTCAGCATCAATGTTTACCATCTTCCACTGCTTTTAGCTTTTAAAATATCTACTGAATAAAAGAGACTCAGTAGCCCGCCAAGAAGGAAATTATTACCTGGGTTGCAGTTACAGGACCAGACAAAATAGATTTTCCCCCTCTTTCTCTAGTCTTCTATGCCCCACTGGTGACAAACAGGTGTCAGCTACTTTTATCTAGTCACATGTTTAATTTAGTTGGTGACTCCAGAAAATCATACAAGACAAATTTTATTACAAGTAATATAGTTAAAATGCAATAAAAATTCATCATTAAATTTTTTTCAAGCTTCAGCTATAACCCATAGCAAAGCAGTTGCCTAGGACACAACACTAGGTGGATGAGAGGGCACAATGAAGAATATTCTTTATTATTCCTCTTAATAAACGCACATCTTTTTAATGCCAAGAAATTCTTCCATGGCATATAGGTAAGTATGTTGTGATAAGTCAAGTCAGTTGTGTTATATTGAAGGCTCAAAACCTCTGGGGGACAGTAATCTACCCGGGTGTAATTTTCCAACCTTGTTTGGGGTTCACAAATGCCTTGCCTTGGCTCTGTCCCACAGTCATAATGCTCACACTAAAAAGAGATTAGATTGGTTCTGATTTGTCCTGGAAGGCAGAAATAGGACCAAAGGATAAATGTTATAGGGGGACAGGTTTTTGCTCAATACTACTAATAACCTTTGTGCTATGATTATGTAGCATTTTAAGATTTGTAGAGCAATTTCCTGACAACCACCCTATAAGACAGATATAATAAGTACTATAATACCCATTTTATAAATGAGGAAATTGAAGTTCTGAGAAGTTGAACATTTTGTCTATGATCACATGAGGCTAGATTTGAATTTGGGTTCCTAACTCTAAATCTAGTGCTATATCTGCCATATCTCTCAGCATAAGGAAAAAATTCTTCACAAAAATGGCTGAATTGGGGGTGAAATCTTTGAGAGGGAGGAAAAGGATAATATGGAAAAGTTTTGTCACTGGAAGCTTTTATATAGAAGGCTAGGCTAATCACTTGTTATGGACATTGTGGACCTGATTGGTGCTTTAGATAGGACTTGGACTTAGGTGACTTCCAAGGTCTCATCCTACTTTGCAATTCTATGAATTCATGTTGCTAAGGTTGGATGGCTACAATGACATTCACTACTGTGATTAATTCGGTGCAAATAAACTTGAGGTAGGCTGATCTACCAGCAGGTTACTGCAATGGTCCAGGCATGAGGGGATGAGGGTCTGCCCTAGAGGGGCAACAGTGTCAGAGGAGAGAGAGCTCTACTGTTCAAGAGATGGCATCAAAGTAAAATCAACAGGCCTTGGCAATAGCTTGGCCATAGAAGGTAAGAGTTAGTCTGGAATCCAGGATCACTCCCGGGAGGTGAGCCTGAGGGCCTGGGAAGATGGTGCTCTCTATGGTAATAGAGGAGGTAGGAGGAGTGGAGGGTCTATCAGGGAAAGATAGTGAGTTCCATTTTGGACTTTATATTGGATTTAAGATGTCTACTGGACATCCAATTTAAGAGGCCTGAAAAGCAGTTGGAGATGTGAGACTGGAGGTCAACAGAGGGTTTGGGGTAAGATGGGTAGATCTGAGAATAATTAACATATAGTCATTAAATCTATAGGAATTGATGAGGTTACCAATTGATACAGTAGAGGGAGGTGAGAAAAGGGGCCAGAAAAGAACCCTGAGGAACAGCTACAGTTAGAGGGCATGATCTGAAAGGGAACCCAAGAAAGACGACAAAGAAGGTAGGGAGGTAGGAGGTAAACCAGGAGAGAGTGGTATCCCAAAAACCTAAAAAGAAAAAGCAAATCGAGGAGGGGAGAGAGAGAGAGAGAGAGAGAGAGAGAGAGAGAGAGAGAGAGAGAGAGAGAGAGAGAGAGAGAGAGAGAGAGAAAGAGTGAGAGAGAGAGAGAGTGTGGTCAAGGAGAATGAGGATTGAGAAAAGGCCATTAGATTTGGTAAATAAAAGTTATTATTAACGTTGAAGAGAGGAGTTTTGGTGAAAATTATAAGGTCAGAAGCTGGGTTGTACAAAATTAGGAAGAGAATAGAAGTGCCTGTTGAGGAAGACCTTTTTGTGAAGTTTAGCTTTACAGGGTCGAAGAGATCTAGGACAATAGTTAATGGGGATGGAAAGATCAAGTGAAGGCTTGTTTAGGATGGAGAGAGCCATGGGCATGTTTGTAAGCCATAGGGAATGAGCTAGTAGACAGGGAAAGATTGAAGATAAGTGAAACTACAGGAATGACCGAGGGGGCCATCTCTTAGAGGAGATGGGATGGAATGGGATCACTTCAGCAAGCAGAGGGATTAGCCTTGTGAAGGAGTAAGGTCACTTCATTTGAGACAGGGGTGAAGGAGGAGAAAGTGGCCCATGACCCTTGAATGACACGAGATAGGGAAGAGGAGAGGAGAGAGTTCTTCCTGATGGTCACATATTTTTTTCTGTAAAATATCTGGCAGGTTCTCAGCTGAGAGAGTGGGGGTAGAGTTTGAGGAGGGATGAAAAGGTTTGGAAAAGCTGTTATGGAAAGTGAGATAGTAAACTGATAAGGGATTTCCTAGCAGCAGCAAAGGCCCAGCTGAGGCCATATAACAGAGCTGTAGTGGACACGGACAAAATGGCTGCATGATTTTCTCCATCTTTGCTCAGCAGTGTGTGTAGGAGTGAAGACAGTGAATGGTGAGAGTAATTCAAGGCTGAGACTTGGCCAGGCATAATTCCTAACATCCTAAAGAGACTAGGGGTTCAAGAGAGAGAGGACAGTGCAGAGCTGAACTGGTTCCCTAGGGGGTCAAAATAGGGAGAAGAGGAGAGGGATTGGCTAGTGTAGCGAAGGTGGCCTGGGAGAGAACTGAGGTCAAGGGATTAGAGATCACAATGTGGAAAAAAAGGAGAGTTTTATAAGGGAAAGGAGGAAGGAAAGGAAGATAGAGAAATAAAAAGCTCATGGCTTATGCCCAGATAAGGAGATTTTAGAATTCTTGAACATGGAGGTAGTACATTTGTGGGTGATGGCAAGATCAAGGGTATGACTGTCTTTATGTGTGGCTGAATTGGGGCAGGGGAATAGCTCATGGGAAGTGAGTGATTAGAGTATTTAAAGGATCATATATATATATATGTACATATAGATACACATGTGTATGAATATGTTGAAGTCTTCTAGAATGAGGGCAGGAATTGGAGAGGAGAGAAAAATTGTGAGTCAGGCACTGAAGTCATTGAGAAAGTGCCAGAAGAAACCCTAAGCAGAGAGGTGTGGGGGTCTGTAGATCACATCTACCTGAAGTTTTTCTGGGTGTTCCATATGAACAGCATGGACCTCTAAGGAAGAGAGATTACTGAGTGTTAAAGGTAGGGGAAAACCTCGAAGTGACAGTGAGGAACTAGGAGTATTCTAACTCCCCTGCCTCAGCCAGTGAGCCAGTGAGAATGAATGAAAGCATATCCAGGACTGGAAGAGTGGCTGGGGGGAGGGGGCTGTGTCATTAGTGGGAAGCTAGGTTTAAGTAACAAAAAAGCAGGAGGAAAAGATTTAAGAAGAAGGGAAGTTTTGTTGCTTACGGAACAGGCATTCCAGAGGGCATAGTGGGAGGGTTTGGTGGACTTAGGTTGAAACTTTGGGGAGGGAGGGTTGAGGGGGATGGAAATGAGGAGATGGGTGGTGGGGGTGGGGAATGGAGTTTGGATATAGTCTATAGGAGTTCAAGGTCACTGGGCTGAGAAGGATATGAGCAGGTGTGAGAATGTTCTTCATGGAGGAGTGGGCATCTTTGCTCTGAAGAGATAGGAGGCCTGAAGTCAAAGGGAAGATTGCTCTTCTTTGAAGCAGAGTCTTTTCACTTTCCAGTTGGGAGATTTGGCTGGAAGCAGCAGATGGAAGTTACCTTATGCTGGCATAGATAGAAGAGGTTGCCCTGGGGTATATTGTCCTGCCCCTAATAGCCTTCCCTCAGGAGATACACTGGGCACCGACCTGTAGAAGAGAAAAGGCACAAGGTGCTGGCACATGTGTTTCACTTTTCTTCTGTATTCACCAAGGGTGGTGAGTGCTAGATTGAGAGGGAGAGAAGGCAGATTTTTGCTGGTTGAAAAAAATAAATATAACTTGGGAAAAAAAGAGAATAAAAAAAGAGGAAGTGGAGGCACCTAGTGTAGATTACTTTCTCAAAGAATTTACTTGAGAAGGGGAGATGAGACAATTGCTAATAGAGATGGCCAGATCAAGCAAGGATTTTTTAAGGATGGCAGAAACATGGGCATATGTTTTTTAAGCATTAGAGAAGGATCCAGGAGAGAAGGAAAGAGACAGATAGACAGAGCCAGAGTGAGGGGGAGAGAGAGAGAAAGAGAGAGAGAGAGAGAGAGAGAGAGAGAGAGAGAGAGAGAGAGAGAGAGAGAGAGAGAGAGAGAGAGAGAGAGAGAGAGAGAGAAACAGAGAGAAATTAAGACAATGAGTATAGGGATGTTGGTAGGAACAATTTCCTGAAGAAGACCTGGGAGGATGGAATTCAGGATCATAAGATATTATAGAGGATGCTTTGGTAAGGAGAAAGGGCTATATCTTCATCTAAGAAAGGAATGAAGAAGGAAGTAGTAGTAGCAGATGTCCAAGTGATATGAGATGAGGAGAAAGAAGAAACTCCGTGAATGGCCTTGCTTTTTTTCCAGTAAGTATGAGGAAAAGTCCTCAGCAGAGAGGGAGGTTCAGTGGAAGACTTGAGAGGAGACTAATAGGTATGAAACAGCTACTGTTGTGAGTGGGATTGAGAATCAATTAGGGAAATGTAAAATGATTATCTTGTTTCAGTGAAGGTCCAGCTGAAATTATGTAATATAAATTTATAATGGATCCAATCAACATGATTTCTTGATTTTCCTTCAGCTCCATTCATGAATGGTAACAAAGAAGGCAGATGATGAGAGCAATCTGGGGTGGGGGTGGGGGGAAGGGTTGGCATGGCCTAATCAGTGACAAGTCTACTAAAACCTCCAGCCTACATTTTTGAAATTATAAGATCCAAATTGCCTTTCTCCCTCCTTTCCCTCTCTCCTCCTGGAGATGCGAAGCAATTTGATCTGGGTTATTATACATGTATTATCATTCAAAACATACTTCTATATTAGTAATTTTTATAACCCCAAACCCCAGATCTTTTTCCAGGTAACTGTAGCCTAACTCTTTTGGAAAGAAAAATTCTAAAAGAGATAGTTTTAGCCTATAAAATTATGAATTGAGCAAAAGATTTGTTTGCTAAATTAATCCTAGGCCATTGGAATTAGAAAAACTATTTGAAATCTCAAGGAAGTAGTATTAGGTCAACTACAAGGAAGGATCATAAGATATTATAGAATTGTTTTGTGCCAGAAGAAACCCTAGATACCATCCAGTTTATTTGGACTATTTTTCACAGCAGTTAGTAAACTTATGGAATTCAATATCCATAGTCATTACAGACTGAAAGCTTAAATATGTGTGAGAAAGATTTAGATGTAGCAATTAATAGATAGTAGATTGACAGTAGGCTACTAAGGGAAGTTAGAGAAGAAAGCATCTACCAATTATCTTAGTTTCTCACATACCATTTCTTAGTACTATTGTCAAAAATATAACGGCTAGAAAAGACCTTCCTCACTAGGACATTTCTTTCATTTTTATTTCAGAATTATTTTGGTACAAAAATAATTCCAAAGGGGGTTATTTGATTTTTCTTTGCCTTAATATTTTTATTGATCAGGCTTAAAATCTCATGGAATCTTATCAGTGAATCACTCATTAAATGTTGTATCAGAGGCCAACAGAAAGAGGTAGTGATTGCACATTTCATACTATTTAAGACAAGCCTATAGTCAATAGAGGGTCATTTAGGACCGCTTTGTAAATATAAAACCTCAGCTGGGAGTGTTCCAACCTAACTTCACTCCCATAGCTAATAAGTGTGATAAAAAAAAAAAAGCAACATCCTAAGAGATCAATAATGCTCACTCTCTAGTGTGTCTGACTTGGTCCTCAGAAGATCTAGCTTTAAGTCCCAGCTTTACCACTTAAAGGTTGTGTGACTCCTTAACCTCAGTTTCCTCATTTGTTAAATGGGCAATAATAAATTACTTACCCCACAGAACTGTTATGAGGAAAGTATTCTGTAAACTAGATATAAGGACTTGCAGTGGTTTCCTATCCCTGTATTCTTCTGTACTCATAGGTCCTACTCAATCATCTAATTGAGATATGGCTATAACCTTGGGTCTTTGAAGCCTATGTTGTAGAGCATAAGCTCTAGTAGGCTTTAAGTCTACACAATCATCTCCTTCACTTTTATCTTAGAAGAAGTGGCACATTCCTTACACACACGCATCCTTGATCTATTCCTCTCATGTCTTCTCCAGAAGATTGTCCCCACTAATATTTCTATCCTCTAACCTTCCATCTTTCTCTATCTCCTGGCTTCTTTAATGGTGCCTACAAATGAGCGCATGTTTCCTCCATCAGTAGACAACTCTTGCTTGATCAGATCATCTCTGCTATCCATTGTCCTATATCTCTGTTCCCTTTCATCTGTACCAGGTGCCTCTACTTCTCTTCTCCTATTCTCTTCTAACCCCTCTACAATCTGGCTTCTTATTTTGTCATTAATTGAAACTGCCCTCTCCAAAGTTAATGATCTCTTAATGACTTAGAAGACTGCCAGGCACACAGTAGGCACTTCGTGTTTAATGATTTATTAATTGCTTATCTAGAAGCCTTTTCTCAATCTTAATCATGTTTGAACTTTTGGTTGCTTTTGACACTGCTGACTACCGTCTCCTCCAAAATACGCTCCCAAAATGTTTGTGACACTGTTCTTTCCTGGTTTTCCTTTTATTTATCTGACCATGCCATCTCAGTGTTCTTTGCTAGTTCTTCTTCCATATCATTCTCACTAATGGGGGAGGAGGGTCCTCCAAGTATCTTGCTTAGGCCTTCTTCTGAACTTCCTTTATATCACTTGATTACTTCACCAATTCTACACCTTTGAATTCTTGCCCTTTAATTCCTATTGTTAGTCTCAGCAGTACCTTGGGAGACTCCAATTTTTTAGAGCTTTTACTCCTTCCTTTGACATTATGTCAATGCCCATGGAGGGCACAGGCTATCCATCCAATATGTCATCCTTTCCCCCACATTAGTGATCCAGCTTTTTTCCCCTCTTGGTCATGCAATTATAGGATGGCATCTTTCTTTTTCTTCATAGGCAATCTGATGTAACCACCTTTCTGCATCCATCATGTCCTTCTCCTTTGCTCTTTGGACAGAGCAACTTTGGACCCACAACATGAAGTCTTTGGAAACTGCTGATATTTCATGACTCATAGTCACATGACTAGTCTGTCTTCTTTACTTACCATACAATTCCTTGATCACATTTTTTTATTTTATCCTCATGCAGCTGGCTCACACTTATTGAATGCCTTTCCATTGCTTTCTATGTGAAGTTCATTTTACATTCTTTAAATACCATTGTATTCCATGTTTTGCTGCTGTACAGAAACACTGGTAGAATGATGGTACTTATAAGATAGGCCTTTATTTTCTTTGGAAGCTTGGAGTCATTAAAGGAGCTATGCAACATCCAAAAGGCAATCTGTTTTGCTCTTTTCTTGTTCAAATCTGGGACTAATTTGTTGTTCATTTGCACTGTTTATGAAATTATACATACTGATGAACAAGCTCTAGAGGCTGTCCATTTAAATGCCTGTTGTGGTCTAGACAATAGATATTCTTTATCCAATTGGTCTTTCCCATGTGGATGGTCAAGCCAAATTCCTTTGAGTAATTATAGATCTTTCCCAGGAGGCTCTGCCAAATTTGGGGGCTTGATGCAATCAGCATATTGTCATCTTTGAACAGAAGCTCCTGTAAGAACTCACCATCTATAGGAAATTCCTCTTCAATTTGGACTCTGCTGGATGTCTTTTATCACAGTGTTTAACATCTTTGGTGAACATATAAATCTTTCGGTTGTTTGCCCCACTTGATGTTTGTGATCAGAGGCTGCTGAATAGGGTTATTTCTGCTAGATATTTCATGGAATCTTGAATGATTCTGATATTTGGATGGGTGTTACTTTCTTGAAAAAGAGCCTACAAGTTGGCATTCTACTTTGCCTTATCAAATATTTTTTCTAGTAGGTTCTTCTATCCTAATTCAGCTACTTGCTTCCTACAAGAGCTTAGGCAAGTCAATTAATTTCCATGGGTCTCACTTTCCCTATCTGTTAAATGGATGGGCTGGATCAGATTGCTTCTGATGTTCCTTCAAGCTACAGATCCATGACCCTATTAGCTACATCTTTCAGTTAGTTTTGAAAATGTAAAGATCCACTGATGAGTATCAACTGTGCAAATCTGCTTGGTTTTTTGGTCATGATATCTCATATACTAACATAGCTGATTGAATAATCTTCTGAAAGTACAAGTCTGACCATGACAATTTCCTTACTCAAAAATCTCCAGTGCCTCCTTATTGTTTTTAAGTGAATATACAAACATCCCAGTCTTGCATTTAAAGTCCTCTACAATCTGGTTTCCTTCTCTGTTTTGAGGCTAGTCCCTTCAGAAAATCCAGGAAAGAAGTCAGTCTTTTTCACTCACCCTACGTGGTAGTTCTAAAGAAGATAGAAGCAGTCTGAGGTCCTTAGTCAGAGCTCCTCCAAGGTCAAGTGGAAGATGAAAGACCTAAAGATCTCTTCACAGGAAGTTCTTGGCATTCTTAAAGACCATTCCTTTTCATCTCTTCCTGTGCCTTCCTTCCATTTTATGTGTACCAATTAGAGCTAAAGCTTTGCTTAGGATTGCCCAGGGGGAAGTCAGTTGATTCTGATTTGTCACCCACTATTGCACATGTGGGTCACAGACCTCCCCCACTCAAGTGTAAGTGGAGTGTATATGCTTCTGGTGATTAAATCTAAAAATTGGCAGGGGAGAGTTAATTTAGTCTTCACAGTTTCCAGAATTAATTCATATTATTCCAGTTCTTATTTATTCTGTTTGGTGAATGTGTGAATGAAAACTCATGAAACCCGGCAAATAGAGACAGCTCCAGACCAACTATCCAGTACAAAAGCAGCATCAGCTCAATGCAGGCATTTTACTGAACGACTTGTGCTATACTCCTCATGCCAAAACTTTCTTGCCTGTCCCCTATTCCCTTATATGTAGAGGCTTACCCTGTTTTAGCACTCTTTATTATACTTTGCAGATATTGTGTGTGTGTGTGTTTTACAAATTGAAGGTTTATGGCAATCCTGTGTCAAGCAAGTCTATTGGTGCCATTTTCCTAACAGCACATGTTCACATTGTGTCTCTGTGTCAACTTTTTCATCATCATATCTATTGTGGTGATATGAGATCCATGATCTTTGATGCTACTATTATAATTGTTTTGGGGAACCATGAACCCCGTCATATAAGTCAGTGAACTCAATCAATAAATGTGGTACGTGTTCTGGCTACTCCACAGACATCACAGATGTTCCCCATATCTCTCTCCTCAGGCCTCCCTCTTCCCTAGGACAAAACAATATTGAAGGACATTACATAAACTTAGTTGATAAGGTATCAGCAGAGTTTGAGAGGATTGACTCCAGTTTTGAAAGAAGTTCTACCATCATAAAGATGGAGAAATCTTTTGTGAAAGGAAGAGTCAATGGATGTAGCAAGTTTCATTGCTGTCTTATTTTAAGAAATTATCAAGTCACTTAACCCCTATTGCCTAGCCCTTACTATTTTGCCTACTGATTCTAAGTTGGAAGGTAAGGATTAAAAAAAAAAAAAGAAATTATCAGGTGCAGCTAGGTAGCCCAGTGGATAGAACACTAGGCCTGGAGATTGGAGGTCCTGGTTCAAATCTGACTTCAGATAGTTCCTAGCTGTGTGACCCTTAGCAAGCCACTTAACCCTGAATGCCTAGCCCTTACCACTCTTCTATTTAGATTTGATACTAAGACAGAAGGTAAGAGTTTAAAAAATAAGAACAAGATAAGAAATTGGTACAGCCCTTCCGGTCTTCAGCAATTACCACTCTGATGACTCAGCAGCCATCAACAATGAGGCAAGACCCTCCACCAGCAAAAAGATTATGACTCGATAATGGCCCAGGTGCTAGGTAGCATTTTTTTTTAGCAATAAAGTATTTCTTAATTAAGGCATATGTATATTTTAGACATATTGAACACTTAATAGACAACAGTATAGTATAAACATCTTTTATAGGCACTGGGAAACAAAAAAATTCATGTGACTTGCTTTATTACGATACTCACTTCATTGTGATATTTATTTTACTTCAGTAATCTGGCAGTGAACCTGAACTATCTCTAAGGTATGCCTGTATTGTTACTCTATTTACAAGGTAAGCTACTAATAATGTAACTTGATTAGAATGTGGCAGCAGGTGGAGCAGAATCTCCAGTTCTTTCTTAGAGGGGTCATATATTCCAATTCATATCATAATCAATCATCCTTGTTATCACCATTATAATCAACAGTAAACATTTATTTAGACCCTATTATGTAGAAGTCATTGCAGTAGGCACTGGGGATTTCAAAAGGCATATCTATAGCATGCAGTTTCTGTTGTTAAGGGGCTAACAAAATCTAATTGGGGAGAGAGGGAACATCTACAATATATGTTAGCATATATTAAATGTAACGTGAGTGGTACAGACAATAAATGTTTGAGGAATTCAGAGGAAGGAATGATAACCGGTGCCTGGGGCAGTCAAAAAATTCTCCAAAGAAAAGCTGGTGTGTGAGTTGAACTTTGAAAGAAGAAAAGGACTTAAAAAGGTAGGGTGATATAATTAAGTAAATAACTATAGCCCAGAAGCCTGAATGTACTGCAAGCATTTCTCAAACACCTATTGAGTTTTCAGATCCATGCTAATTTGGAAGGAGTTAGGAGGTACATTGGATAGAACCACTGATTCTGGAGTCCGGAAGATAGGGGTTTGAATCCCTCACCCAAGGTTATACTGCTAGGGTGATAGACCTTCTTATTCTCTCAGCCTTAGTTTCCTAATACGTAAAATGGGCATAATAATAGTACTTACCTTACATGATTATTGCAAGGATCAAATGAGATAATATATGTAAAGTACTTTGTAACCTTAATAAATATCAATTTATTACCATTATAAATACTATTGAAGATAAAACCAAAATGTAAGATGTTCTCTTAGGCACTGTGAAAGTATTGGGAATACAAAGAAAGGCAAAAAAAAAAAGTCCTTAAATCAGTATAACGGAGGGGACAATGTGCAATTAACTATAGAAATCAGACATCTACAGGATAAATGGAGATCATCCACAGAAGGAAGGTGCTAACATTAAGGTAGATCAGGAAAGGTTTCTTGGAGGAGGCATTTTAGTTAGGATGTGAAGGAAGCAAGAGAAACTAGATAGCAAAGCTAATGAGAAAGAAAATTCCAGGCTTTGGGAGACTGGCAGAGAGAATGCATGGTTAGGAGATAGAATGTCTTATGAGAGGTACAGCAAGGAGGCCAGTGTCACTGGGCTGAAGAGTACCTGGGGTGGTGTAGGGGTAGGAGGTAAATAAGTAAAGGTGTCCTGGAGATGGTTCTAACTAGGGTCATTTGTTAAATTTTTTAGCCCCAGTATACCTCAAAAGTCATCAATTACTATCAAATACGACTCGATTTATTGTTTTGTTGATTTCCTTGACCTGACTTAACAATGCAGATGTTTACATAAAAGTGTGTGTACATACCTCTTTTTTGCCCTAGAGACAGAGTTGTTAAACATTCACTTCCATATTCCTATATTGCACTAGAAACATTGCTTGAGTTCAGGAATAGAAAGCTCAAGGAAGTCAGCACTAGATTGGAGGCCTGGGGACCAGAGGCCAAGAGTATAAGAATACTGGCAAGGTAAGAGGGGGCCAGATTCTGAAGGGCTTTGAATGCCAAACAAGATCTTATTTTTGGTCCTGGAGGTGGCTGTGAGCCACTGGAATTTATTAAGGAGGGGAGGGGCAACAAGGTCGCACTGCTTTAGGAAGATCACTCTGACCGTTGAGTAGGGGATACATTGGAGTGGGGAGACCCTCCAGCAGGCTACTGCACTATCACAGGCTTAAGGAGAAGGGCAGTGTCAGAGGTATATATGAGAGATGTTCCCAAGGTAGACGGACAAGAGTTGGCAACAGATTGGGTATGGTTTGATGAGGGAGAATGGGAGTTGAGCAGGACCCCTTTGGAGCCTGGGTGACGGCCAGGATTGTGGTGGAGTTTTAGTGGAGAGATGATATAGAATAATAGTCAGAGCTGGAGCTAGCACAGGGCAATTGGGGTTGGGAATCAGATGCCTCTAACCCATACACTACTTCCTCATGACTCTCTTAAAGGACCTTCTTCCCTTCAAGTAGGGCAGACTGTGCTCCTCTTCCCATCCAGTCAGGACTGAGAGCTGCCTGGCTTGGGGACCCCATGCTAGACTCCTAGATCAGTGTGGGAGGAGGCTAGCTTCTGACCTCTGCGGGGGCCCTGCCGCCTTAGTAACCTCAGCTTTAGCTTTTCCTAATGACCATCTTCTGCTTTTCGTTTATTCAGCAAGCATGGATTAAGCAGCCACTATAGGTTAGGCATCAGGGATACAAAGACAAACATGAATCAGGGGTCCCTCAGGTGCCTGTGTTCTGTGGGAGGAGGGGGGGAATGGGAAACAGGTACATAATAGATGAAATGCAAAAAACTTCCTCAGTTATATTGGTGGGGAGGGCTCTACCAACTGTGAGGAAAGGAAAGCTTTTCTTTAGGAAGTAACACGAGCTGGGCTTGGAGGGATTGATTCGAAGACGTTGTGGTGATTGTGGAGTGCTTTGCAGTAACGGAGGAGAGACAGTCTTGGCAAAAGAGCAGGAGTGGAATGTGGTATACAAGGGACAGCAAGTGGTCCACTTTGGTGAGAACCTCCAGGCACAGAACACTTGATGGGGAGGGAGAGGGAGCCTCTATTTGGGGGCAGTGGAACGATCACTGGATTTAGTCAGAGGATTTGGGTTGGGATCCTGACTTTTCACTCCCTAGCAGTGTGCCCTCTGGCACATTTCAATGGTCTGGGCCTTGATTTTCTCATCTTTAAAGCAAGGAGAGGTCCAGGTGACCCCTGCCGGCTCTAAAACCTCATGCTGGATTGATGCTGCTCTGATACTTTCCTTCTTCTGGAATCTCACTTTTTTCGAAGCTACAAGTCTCTGGCACTCTCTCCAGGGCTGTCTTGCTCCCTCTATCACACTCCCTGATACTGGGGGTGAGGAGGAGGAGGAGGAGGAGGAGTTAGCATCGGTGTTCTTACCTCCTCACCGGCCTCTTTTAGAGCCTCCCTCTTCCATTGTCACTCTATACCGCCTTTCAAACTTTAAAAATTTGTTTCACACTGTCCGGATCCTTATTGCTGTCACCTATCTCTAGGTCACACTTCCTCCTTCCCAATAAGTTCAATATCTAGCTCATGGTCATCTCCATTCTCTAACCCTTTCCTCCCAGTTCCTCAGCTCCCTCAGTCCCATTACCTCTGTGTTAGTTTATTACAACTTGATATGAGTTATCTCACTTTAGCACACATACACACACACATCCCTCATGGCTCTCCCCTCTCCCAGTTGAATTTACTCCAAGTGCTGGAATTTTTAGTTAGAGTTGCTGGTATTTCAGAGCCTTTATAATTGAAAACGATACTGACATCAAAAACGGACCTGTTATTTGATTACAAACAATCCTGTGAGCCGAGGAGCAAGTCCCCCTTACTTTACAGATCGAGGAAACAATGTCTCAGAGACAGGTTTTACCCCACTAAGTGACTCGATCAAGGTCATGCAGCTAATATGCGAGCTGGTATGAAAACCAGAGCATTTCCCGCTAAATCATGCCAGCACTTTGCTTTATAAGAATTTGCAATTAATGGCGAGTATAAGACAAAGGCAAAAGCAGTTGCAATACGAGGCAGAATACATACATGCTGTACATCACAGACCTATTTGAGAAAGGGAAGTAGGAATAACGGGGAGGGTTCACATTCAGGCAGAGAGAAAAAGCTGCATGGAGGAGGTGGCATTGGAACTGGCACTGAAGGAAATGGGCGGATGATATGTTCCCAAAGTCCTGATAAGGAGAATCATTTTGGGTAACTGGAAAACTAAAACGAGATAAGGGCAGAGGGTCTGACAGAGAGGGAGGGCACTTGAATGCAAAGAGCTTTGGTTTTGTTGTCAGAACTCCATTCCAGTCCGGTCTAGATGCTGCCTTAACCACGGCCCTTGAGCAGGGTCTCAGTTTCCTCATCTGTAAAATGGGGATGATAACACTTGAATCTTCACTTTCACAAGGCGGTGAATTAAGCACTTTATAAAGCAATTTGTTACTGTTTGGGCATCGGTCCTAGTTACATGGCTTCCAGTGACACTGAAGCCAGCCCCAATTCCCAATGCCTCAGTTTCCCCACCTGTTAAATAAGTAAGAAATCAGATCTTCCTTTTCTTTACCCCTGCACGACCTAAAGAGGATCTGGAGGCAGAAAAGAGACCCCAATTATTGGCCTCCCTCCTCACAAAGTCCTCCTCCCACTTTGGCTTTGGCCTTTTGTACCGGCCTCACGTGACCCTCCAGGCGGCTGTTTCCCCCCCTCGCCACGCCCCGCCCTCTGGCCCTTCCCCCTGCGAGGCGCCTTCGCCCTCCCGGCTCTTCCGGCTCGCTAGCCTCTCCCCCCCTCTGGCGCTCACTCTTCCTCCCTCCTCCCCCTTCACTGCCTTTCCGGCTCTTCCCACTCTTAACCCCCGCCCCCCCCGTCCCCTCCACGACCGCCGTTCCCTCGCGACCGTCCCCCTCCCCCCGCGGCTGTTCCGCCTCCCCGCCTCCCCTCCCCCCGCCCCAAGCTCACTGTCTCCAAGATGGCGGCCGTGTCAGTTTGGGGCATCTCCGCCGTCCGGCCCGGGGCCCCGGGATCCAGGCTCTCCACCGCCTCGGTAAGTAGCTATGGAGCTACCCGGTGCCGCCTCCCGCCGCCGAGGCCGCAGCTGAGCCGCCCCGGGATCCACTTGGCCGCCCCTCGGGGTCCGCGGGCGGCTGCAGGCCCCGCCGCGGCCTGCGCCGCCTCCCGCTGCTCTGCGCCAGGCCTCGGGCCGGGGCGCCGCGGCCGCCCCCTCGCGCCGAGCCGGCGCCCGGCTTCCCCTGCCGCTTCTCCGCGCGCCGGTCTGCCTGCGCCTAGCCCAGGCCCCGGCTCCAGCCCCGCGCTCCCCGGGCCCTCCGCCCTGCCACCCGCCGGCTGGGCCCGGGTCCCGGCCCCAGGCCGGGGAGAAGCGAGCGAGCGGGCGGTCGAGCGAGCGAGCTGGCTGGCGGGCGGGCGGCGCAGGCCTTGGAGCCGCAGGCTGGGCTGGGCTACCCCGGGGATCCCGCTCCTCTGGCCCTGCCTCCGCCTTCTCTCGCCTCCTGCCTGCTGTCTCAGCCCTGGGCTCTCCTGTCCGCGACCCGGCGCGGCTGGGATTGTCCGGGGACCCGAGCCCGGTAGCGGGGGGCGGGTGACAGGCGGGCGGGTGTTGTGGTGCGGAGGAGGCAGCACGTGTGTTGTGGTGTCTGTTGGGCTGTCAGTCCCAGTCCGGGCGGGCTGGCTGGCGGGCGGCGGGGGCGGCGGACCGGGGCTGCCTGTCAACGCCGAACTTGGGCTCGGAAGGGAACTGTCCGACCTGTCAGACCCTCCCGGAAGCCTGGGCATGCCCTGCTCCGGAGGCGGTGTCGGGCTCCCGAGCGGGCTCTGGGACCTGGAGCACCGGAGGTGTTGGGAATGGGAGATGCTGCTCCACGTGATTTCATTGTTAACTTACTCCTCTGTTTCTGTTTTGACCTAATGGGAAGGGCGAAATGACTCGTTAGCAAGTAGCAGGGCTTGCCATTTAAAGTTTGTAAAGTTGTCCTTCCCTCCTTCAAAAAGTGGGGGTTAGGGGGAGAAGGACTGTGAGTGGTGATGCTCTTTCAGTTGAAATACTGTACTTTTCGATGTATGGGCATCAAGTTTTGAGACACTATGTTCACAAGGCTTGGAAACAAAATTGTTGGGAGATCCGAGTAGTTGTCATTCATTCACTTACCTGCGTGGTTGATTAGCTGGCGTATTCCCAGTTTCTTTATAACAGTCTGAAGTTTCTTCATTATATTAGCCCTTATATACACATAATCAACTTTACTGGACTTATCCTATGTGTATGTGTGTAAATATATATATATATATATATATATCCCCCCCCACTGAAATGAGAAGCATCTGTCTTCGGCTAAAAGAAATCTTGGTGGGTTCAGAAGAAGTGAATACTTTTTTCCCTTATATGCCTGTCAGAACTGGTCTTTTGGAAGTAATACTTTGACTCCTTTTGACTTTTAAATTAATTTTAATTAAGAATAGTAGCCGAGGACCTATTATTTTTTTGTTTATAGTTTAATAAAGTACTTGAGACATTAAAGTAATACTAGTGCTTTAAGCTTCAGGTTTAAATAAAAATTTTTTTTTACAGTATGCCTATGTAGATTTCAAATATGTTATTTTTACAACTAACCAATTCATTAGCAAGAAAAGAATGAGAGAATTTGACTCTGTAGAGGCAATATCTGTGTATTTTTATGTTAATAAATGGGCATATTCCCCTCAGGACAGCAACCTGGCAATCTTGAAGTCATATTTTGTGTGACTTCTTTCTTCTTTATTATATGTTAAAAACCAGTCATTAATTTTTTTTTTCTGTGCTCTGCAGTTGACAAGGAGGTTATTCTCTAGCCTTATCACTGACATTCCTTTGATCCTGGACAAGTCACTTATCTGAATTTTACCTGCTGAGTAGGTGATATTTACCTTTTGACAGCTATTAGGTCATACCTACCTGATGGTTCCTAGTTTCCAAGTTTTTATAAAAGTTCAGAACAAATGAAATTATTGTTTGTAAAGTATTTTAAACACTCCAGAAACACTAAAAAAAGTTTTTGTTTACTTTTATTACTTTAGCTGAGTTGTATATAGCATTTTTGTTGCTTCCAGTTAGGGCACATGTTGTACTTGAAATAAGATTTGAACTTGTTACATGTACATGTTACAAGATCATGTTTCCTATTACTTCTAATGTGTGAAGTAGGAAAGTTTCTTAAAGTTTGACTGCAGTGATTGAGTGATATGACCAGTCTGAAAAATCCAGAATTTTTTTTGAAGATGGAAGATTCACTGTTGATTCCATTGCAGGATTCTTTCCACTAAATCTGTCCTTTTGCTGAAATATCGAATGTTTTCTTGTGGGAAGATAGCAAGAAGCAACTCAGTTGCAATTCACAAATTAGTGAGCAGGGATTGTAGAAGATAGTTTAGCTGGTACCCCTGATAAATGCCTCATCAATTATTGTTTCCAAACTATTACTGCTTTTTTGTTGGCATACAGGATTGATTTGGAACATTACTTAAAACTTATACCTTATATCAACACTGTGCTAAGCACATAGGAGCTTAGTAAATATTCCATATCTGTATGTTTACATATATTTGTACATTTTTTTGACAAGACTAATCAAAAACTGACATTTTGATTTTCTTGCAGGCATAAGGTACACATTTTTCTCATGTGAGTCTGGACATCAAAAGGAGCTGTGAGATGATCTGACTTCTTATACCTTTTGAGGAAAACCTGCCTCTGCAGTGCTCCTTAGGAATCTGTTGGGAAGGATGCAGACATTTCAAACATTAGATTGGTTTGATTTTTTAAATTAGAAGTGGAAAAGTATTCTTGTTTGTGAAAGGAGGAGGGATTCAGGCCAGAAAACTGTATGCTATGGTTAACTGGTTCCCAGCCTCGGAGAATCTTGTTTTCCATGGTGTGAAACTTATTCAGCATCAGGATAAGGGATAACGACTCTATGGATATACAGAATTCTTCACCATGGTAAAACTCGCTAACCCGCTGTATACGGAGTGGATTTTGGAGGCGATCAAAAAAGTAAAGAAGCAAAAACAGCGTCCTTCAGAAGAGAGGATATGCAATGCGGTGTCTTCATCCCATGGCTTGGACCGGAAAACTGTTTTAGAACAATTGGAGTTGAGTGTTAAAGATGGAACGATTTTAAAAGTCTCAAATAAAGGCCTCAATTCCTATAAGGATCCTGATAATCCTGGGCGAATAGCACTTCCTAAACCTCGGAACCATGGAAAGTTGGATGGCAAACAAAATGTGGATTGGAATAAACTTATCAAACGGGCAGTTGAAGGCTTGGCAGAGTCCAGCGGTTCAACCTTGAAGAACATTGAACGTTTTTTGAAGGGTCAGAAAGATGTGTCTGCATTGTTTGGGGGCAGTGCCGCCTCTGTCTTTCACCAGCAGTTACGATTGGCTGTCAAACGTGCCGTTGGCCACGGCAGACTACTTAAAGATGGACCTCTTTATCGGCTCAACACTAAAGTGGCCAATGTGGATGGGAAAGAGAGTTGTGAGTCTCTTTCCTGTCTACCTCCTGTGTCTCTCCTTCCTCATGAAAAGGATAAGGTAAGTGTCATATGTGTTAGCATTCCTTTATAGCCGATAAAATAAGAGGCAGGTACACATAATTGCCCAACTTTATTTTTGAATAACATTGGGATTCAGATCTTTTTGAAGTTATTTACCCTATGTTTTGTTTCTGGTGGATAATGTTCTGTGTGGTATAGTTACTAATAATTTCAGGTGTTTAGAAATACTTTCTTGTTATGAATCAGTTGGGGAGTAATGATGATTCTGCCTAAAAGTGCACATTTTCCTAGGTATTTAGTGTGTCATTAAACTTTTAAATTTCTGAGTAGTAGTTCCTTGAATTTGTTTTGATCTGGAAGATGAGCAGGTAGTCAATGGAAACCAAAGAGTAAAGGAATTCTAAATCTGAAGCCTGTGCTATTTGTCATTGCTTATAAGGAAATTGTAATTGACTCTCATGGCAAAGAGTAATATCTAAAGAAGTTGTACCTTATGGTCACACTATTTTCTGCTTCAGCCCTAGTAATGTTCTGCTCCCTTTGTTATGGACTCTGTTATCTTATTAGTTTGTTTTCTAAATTCTGGTTTAATTGATTTGTAGAACATGAGATAGTTAAATACCTGAGTATAGACTTTTTGCAATTCACACCAGAGTAACTGAAAGTATGTCTTCTTTGTAGTAGTAAATTCTATTTGCATAAAATTTCAAGGATAACAATATAGTGGTGATTTGAATGTTTCCCAGACTCTATGTATGTTTCATTTATTTTCCAGATTGTTAGCTCAACTAACTGAAATCTACTTTTAGAATTCACACATAAGACAGATTAGTATAAAAAGTTTCATTTTACTTAAAACCTTGGAGACTACCTCTAGGATCATTAAGTTAAAAACCGAATGAGCATAAAAATATCTGAGATTTGTCCTAAATTCTTACCAGGTGTTATGGCCTATGATGTGTAGGTTTTAAAAAGCAAACCAAAGGTTGTTTGGTTGATTAATCTAAGCAGACTTTATTTTCATAGTTCCATTTAACCCTGATGGAATTTTTAAGACCCATTTATGATTCAGTTCCCCCCATTACACTTTGAAGTAGCACCATTCTTTTTACCTTATTTTACTGATCTGAGCCTCAAAAATCAATCTAGTTGAGTCAAAAAATCAAAATGCCAAGTATCTCATTCATAGCAGTATAGTCATACCTCACTTGACTATGTAGTAAAAACTCAGAGTGAGCAAAGAATTGAAATATTTGATTTTTTATTTCATTGAAATAAGAACTTTTCATCTGTAAGAAAAAGCATAGTCAGATTTGAAGAAAGATGGCAAAATTTAGGTAAAGGAACTCTCCAACACTTGAATATTATTACTATTATTATTGAGTGATCTGGATGTGGAAGTAATTTTTAGTTTAAACATGTTAATTTTTCATTCTCTTTCAGTATATGTATATATTATTGTTAATATTAGCAACAAAAGCAACTACAGTTATTAAGTAAAAGTGGTGTGTATCCTATGAATTAGGACAAGAGTTAGTCTTTAGGACCCTAAGTTTATAAAGCTGGAAGAGACTTTATGGATCATCTAATTCAGTTTCCTCATTTTACAGATGAGGAAACTGAGACCAGAAGGATTGTGTCTAACCCAAGGTCTCTTAACCAACACATACTGAGACCAGAAACTACTTTTCTTTACTCAATCCACTGCACCCTACTCTAGCTATTTCACAGAAGAAGAAACTGAGACACCAAGAAATTTATAGAATCAAAGTTCTTACAGATTTGTTTTTGTAACTTGCTCAAGGAAATGCATCAGCTGAGGACAAGGCCTCCAAATTATGATACCGAGTGAGTCCCAAGTTCTAGGAGCCAGCAGGACCAAGGGAAGTGAATAGTCCAAAAAGCTCATTATTGAAGATTGTACAGTCGTTGAGGGCAGTCACTGTTTTATTTTTCATCTTTCCCTAGCACTTATAGTGCCCTCCATATGATGGGAAACGCTTAATAATTCTGTATTAAATTGAATTATCGGGAGTGCTCTTCCCAAGGGAAATGTTCCATCAACTAAGTTTATACGGTTTGAGTGCCTTTTTTTTTTTGCCATCTCCTTTCTCTTAAATCATTGTATTGCTGAGAGAGCATTTAGAGTCCCAGAGGACATGGCTTTGATTTCTGGCTCTTCCATTTGTTGACTGAAGAATCTTAGGCAAGTCCCTTAACTTTTCAGAGGCAGACTTCCCTTAACTTTCAGAGGCAGCTGTAAAATGGAAATGATAATTCTTATTCTATCTACCTCATTGGATTGTTACTAAGAAATTGTTTCATAAATCTTAAAGTGCTATGTGAGATATAGCTCTGACAATGCTTAGAAGTTCCTGCAAAGTTTAACTTGGTAGAACTCATTCATATACTTGGGCAAGAAATAGTTACATTTTTTTATATCACTTTAACACAATGTTAAATTCTGAATTGACAAAATTTGGACATGAAAAAGTTTTCAAGTTGAGTAAATTTTGTATCTGTATGCAGTTCACTGAAAAACTAATCATAGGTATGAGAGTCTAGAAAATTTTGATTAAAGATATCTTTGCTATAAGGTAGCACTTGAGATTTCTTAATATTTTTGATAGTGAATTTCTTGATTAAAATTTTCTTAAGGATAAGTAAAAGTTTTATTTTTAATCATAATGCAAAGTAGTATAGAAATTGTGTCCTTTTCCCCTCTCCAAGCAGATTCATTTTATTCTTTTTTCTTTTCGCTTATTATTGTAGCTATTTTCTTCCTATCTTCCTCTTGAAGAAGTCAGACAACTGTTGTTTGGGACTCTCTTAAGAATCTAAAAGAAAATCAACTTAATTATTTTGTAGTAGGGAAAAAGAAAAGCATAAATGGGGAATGGTTAGCTTACTTTCTATTAACTAGATAAAACAATAGGAGAATAAAGTTAAATGCAAGAACCATGTAAATCTTCCTCCTAGGACTACAATAACTTGAGTAGACCCTTTAAATTTTTCTATGCCATATAACACTGATATTCTAAGAGTTCTGCTAATAATTTGAAAGTATTATATTAACTTAGAGAAACAGTATAATTTAATGCTAGATTTTGGGGCAAGAGAATGACTTTTTTCTTCCTGAAAAGTCATTATACAGAAAAATTTCATATTTTAAGTCACTTTCAGACTATATTCATAAATAGTAAGGACAAGCTTTGACAATTAAAGAGTGTATTATGTATTAGATATACTTTGATACATGATAAGTTAATAGCTATTCTGTATACTGTTTACCACAGGATATGTACCTGTGAAATTATTTATATATAAATAAAATTGTAAATTGAGAAATACATTCCTTTGGCATTCATTATTAATAAGCCATTTGTACCTTCTTTTCCTTTTTCTATATTAATTTACAAAATTAGGGTTTTATTTAGTCTTCATGAGATTTTATATTTGCATATCTTCCATTGAAGATCATTTTCTGCACATTAATTCTTATAATAATTGTATTTGGGGGATTCAAAAGCATGATTTGGATTTTATTTTTTTCTAGTGTCTTGGAGAACCTAGGTTGTTTAACCTCTAGAATGATTTTAGTTCTCTTTTTCTTGAATAAGTTCATCTTTTATTATTAAAAAGTTACACTCTCCTAAAAGATGAGTATGTAATGTATATACGTAACAATAATAATTGAAATTTTGCTTGTCTTTTGTAGTTTTAGAAAACCAGTTCACTTTATAGATAAGATTGCTGAATG
The DNA here is from genome assembly GCF_027887165.1 of Monodelphis domestica. Classification (NCBI taxonomy): domain Eukaryota; kingdom Metazoa; phylum Chordata; class Mammalia; order Didelphimorphia; family Didelphidae; genus Monodelphis; species Monodelphis domestica. The sequence goes on along the minus strand of NC_077227.1, from coordinate 586,824,135 downwards.
TGTCTGGAAGTGGCTGAGAGTGCAATTTTAAATAAGCTTGTGATGTACTGGAAAGAGTATTGGATGTGAAGTCAGAAGACCTGGGTTCTACTCCTTCCTTACCTGTGTTACCTTTAGCAACTCTGTTTTTTTTAATATTACTTTAAGTTTTGCAAGTATTTCCCAATCATTCTGAGAAGTAATTTATAAGTATTTTTACCTTGATTAGGAAAGTGAGACTTAGAGGAGCTAAATAACTTGCCCATCAAGTTAGTGTAGACTTTTAACTCAAGTTCTCCTATCTATTTTCAGTGCTTTAGTGGATGCTCCACTGCTTCACTTTGCTACCTTTATACTTTTCTGGGTTTTATTTCCCTTAACTTTAAAATGATAGGTTGGACTAAATCATCTCCAAGATCTTTCTATTACTAAAATCCTGTGATCCTACATGCTTCTTGGCCTCATTAACAGGAATTTGTTTTAGAAATTTAAAACATGTCTTGAAATGGATATAAATACAAATACTACATGCATTTATTTGGCCTCATTTTCTTACAGGCAGTTGATTACCTTGTGTGTTAGTATTTTTTCACCATTCTCCACTTAATCCAGCCAATTAAAAAATAAAAGTAAAGCCCTTACTTTCTGTCTTAGAATTGGTACTGTATATAAGGCAGAAGGAAGGGTAAGGACTAGGCAATGGAGGGTAAGTGATTTGCCTAGGGTCATACAGCTAGAAAGTGTCTGAAGCCACATTTGAACCCAGGACCTCCCATCTTTAGGCCACTGAGCCACCTAGCTGCTCCCAAACCAGCCAAATTCTTTAGTCTTGAGACTAATCTTTTATTGTCTATTTTGTTGGTTGGTTTTAAGAAATTTCCTTGAATACAAATATACCTGAAGTTTTAAAATATTTAAAAACTAAATATATTTGCATGGTAGTCTATATAGTATAGCAGTAAGAATGCATCTTTGCTGTAGTTCAAAGGTGAGAAAATTAAAAGGTTGACAGATTTTGTGATTTGAGTTGTAAAATAAAGTCTTTCCACAGTTCTACTTGAACACAATATTAGGTAGAATACTTTTTTCTCCTTCATTAATGAGGGAAAAAAATTAATAGAACTCTTTGTACTACTGAGGAATGAACAATTGTCTATCTTTGTTCGATTATTCCTTTTGATCATGAAAGTCAATTTTTAAAATTTTGTTAGTTGCCTTATTTATGTAACTTATTATGAATAGATTTGATTTTCTTCAGGAAGGAGACTGAGGTCCCCTATCTCTAGATAGGGAGTCACTGGACTGGAAGTTCAGGTGTAGGTATCCTAATGCCAGTAGGTTGGAAAGCTATTTAATCTGCTTGGATTTTTTAGATCTGGTTTGGTTCACCATGATTAGTGATGTTTTAGTGAGGACACCCATCTAAATGAGGGCTTTAGTCCTACTGCAGCCCACAACCTGGAATTCAAGCAATATACTTAGCTTCAGCCTTCCTTAGGTAGTAGAGATTAAGCAAGAACTAGTGCACCCATTCTGAGTGGACTTGATTTAAAATTTGTCTTTCCTTTATCCCATTCTCCCATGTCCTATATAAAAAAGGAGTAAATGATGATTAAGTGGCATCTCCATCATGAAATTGTGACTTTTTAAAAAAAGTAGAATTTATTCCCAGGTATCTCAGTCCCTCCCTCCCTTCCCCATACCATAGAATGTATCACTTGACAAAAAGATAAAGAAACATATAGGGATATATCTCTTTATAAATTATGTCTTTTGTGTTTCTATTTATCAGTTCATTCTTTTGAAGTGGACAATAACAAGTTATTCAATAGCTTTATATAATGTTCTCTTGTTTCTGCTCATTTCACTCTTCATTATTTCATGTAGGTCTTCCTAATTTTTTTTTTAAGTAACCTGCTCATTGTTTATGATGCAGTAGTATCCTATCACATGTAGTGACTTTTGAAATGCAATAAACTTAATGAGTATTTATGCATTTTATTTAATCCAGAAGGCTTGGACTCTTTTAAAGCATATCAAATTGTGGATTATTTCTATATTCCTCACATTTCTATAGAATATACACAAAGTACTATGCTTATAACAACCATGTGTCTACTCCTCCTATTATATCCATTTTATAGATCCAGATACTGAGGCACACACAGTACAGGTTATTGCCAAGTCAGTTAGTATCAGATCCTGGACTTGAACTCATATCTTCCTAACTTTTAAGACCCATAATCTTAACCCTGTGGCATATTGTAAAGTTAGTTTTTGGATGAATTCTTTGGAATAAAGTTTTATTTTGACTAATTTTTTCAACTCGAAAAGAAAATGGGGGTAGAGATGTCTGAATTAAAGTGTTGATTGGATTAGTTTTCTATTTGGCTAACTCAAAGCAAAAGTAATTCATGGCCATCAAGTACAATTCATACACCAATAAAATGACTTCATTAGACTGTCCAAGGGCTATAATTTTGTTATATTGACTGTTCCTTGAAATAATAAGTTGGCTACTGAATGAGATTTAGGCTCCAGATTTCAATACAGTCATGTTTATTGCAGTGGAATTTGACCTTTAACATCTTAATAATTAAGAATAATAATCAAGGATTGTGAATCCTGAAAAAAAAAACTGATAGTTTTTGTTGTTTTTAAAAGAAGGCTGTTTTATTATTGTCTTTATAGTAAACTTGTTTCTTGTGACCCATTACAAAAGTATATCTTATGTAAAATAATATACAAAAGTATGTTAATATGTTTTTTTCCCTGATTTTATCATTATAACTAGTAGAAGAAACTAGTAGCTGTTGTTTTTGGATTGAGAGATGTGTGTTTTTCTCTGGCTGGCATCTTGGCAAAATGATTGTTTGGTGTTATGTCGAATTCTTGTTTTATCAAATATGTTCAGAATAGTCAACAAATTATATGAAATGACATAGTAGTTACCAAGTGAAGAGACATGTTTTTATACTGTGTCAAAAATTGCTCAGAAGAGCAAATATGCTGTATAGTAGAAATAAATTGAAATATACTACTTTTTCAAATTACAGATTTTAATTTTTATGCTTTGGGACCACTAAATAGTTATGATGAAAATGAAGAAAGCTCTATCAGAGTATGCACAGAAATTACATATAGGAAACGTTCCTTAATTATATATCATCAGTCTTGGGTTATCCACAACAGGGAAATAGTGACATGGTTAATTTAGGCTTTGGAGTGATTTTGGTTTTCCAGTTGTTTTATCCTCGGGATTATATTTTATCAGTATTAAATTAAATGTTTTACATTCTCTTTGTTTTGTGATTGGGGGAATGCCTGAAGATTATCCTGGGGGAGAAGTTGGCCTTCTTAAAAAAAAAAATTGTTGCTAATAATCCTCAAAGTGGATGAAATAGAATTGAATAAATAAGAGTTTGAATTTCTTTGCATAACTATCCTTTTATAGCCTAAAGTTATAAATTTTTTTCATCTATTGGAGATGTTTTGTCTATGAAGATTTAAATTACTTTTTCCTTAAGTATGATCATGATCCCTTGTAACAGCCTTGCAAGTAGTTGAGACTTTATCTTTCTATTTCTCAGAGAAGTCTGCGGTCTATCATGAATTTCCACTGTTCTAGTTACATATTTAAACATTGTCTATGTACATTTATTTATATCTCCAATACACATACATACCCAGCCATCCTTTTTTCACCCTGGCGACAATTTTGCAGAATCATGAGTATTGATTTGGAGCTTGAAGGGACCATCAAATCCATCCCCTTTATTTTACTGATGAAGAAACTTGAGGCACAAAGGTTAAGTGAATTGTCCAGTGTTATAGTAAATGTCTGAGGCAGGATTTGAATTCAGGTCTTCCTGACTCCCAAGTCCAGTTCCTGATCTACTATGTCATGATGCCTCTCATGATATGCTCAAGGTGAGGATTTATACTCATTACCCAGGCATTTCTTGTATTCGTACTATTCTGCAAGTATCATGTGCTAATATAATGAATGCACTGCTGGAACCATCATACCAATAAAACTAGCCACTCATTCTAGCTTACTCATTCCTTTCCTTTCTCTCCTTCTGCTTCCTCCAAAATGAACAATATAGAGGAAATGCAGGAAACTTTCCTCCCATATTAGTTAAAGGAATATAAGTAAACATCAGTCTTAACATATTTATGACAAAATTTCATGAAAAACGAATAGAAAAGAAAGGCAGCATTTATTGAATTTTTCACCAGGCTTGCCATCTGATTTTCATTTGATCTACCAAAAATTCTTCATGACTTCAGATATGGAAGCCAGTTTATTTTCTCATTTCTCTTATTGGAAAGAAAAAAAATCACAGATATAGATAAAAAAAAAGTATTCTTTCAATCTTTATTCTACTTGAATTTTTGAGAGTATTCTTGGTATCTTTTGAATTTTTTTCCCTTTATATATTTCAGATTTCCAGAAACCATAAACTCACTTTGTTATTATTAGACTGATAGAACGCAAACTATGTTAAATTTACCAGACTGAAAATTGACATTGCATTTATTTTGTGACCAAATAGATGATTTTTGTAAAATGGGATGATAACATTATGTTGTATTTTAAAATCTTTAGGAATGAATACTTGAGAAATATAAAGACTAGGAGTTCCATTCTCATAAAGTTGTTTATATGTTGGCTGGTCTTGGGTGGAGTCATTGCACAAAGGATTTGTAGCAGATGAAGTATCATAATTAGACTAGGAGCGACTTCACCCTTCTGCCGCCGTTGTCCCAGCTGGAGCAGGATTAGGATTCATTCTGTTGCAGCTGGTTCCCAGGAAAATTAAGGCTGTTCCTTCTGGCTTTCTCCTTTGACAGAAAAGTCATAGCTTCCAACATATGGTTTTCATCACCACTGTACATAATTTTGGAAATTTAAATCCAAAGAATTATTTTCAACTTCATTAGAGAACAGGTGAATCTATTAATAATATAATACTATTGAGTCAGGCATGGTATAAAGTACTGAATTTCTGATATATTGAGGGGTGATATGCCATGCATTAGATAGGACTTTGGAGTGAATCATATTAAATGCTTTTCTAATGATTAGAATAAGCTATTTTGTCTTCAATAGAGAATTTTTAAAAATGCCTGGAAGATTGTGACTGTATATATTGTATCTGAAATGTTAGCCATATAAATTATAAATTCACTTTTTGAAAAAGTACTGGCCTGGATTTCTTAAAAGTACAGAATTTTAGATCAGGAAGAGATTTTAGGGATTATACAGTTTAATTTCATCATTTTTACATCTGAAATAACTACAACTTAGAGAGGTTATGTGACTTGGCCAAAGTCATACAGCTGGTTAATGTTGGAGTCAGGCCTAGAACCACTTAGGTGTCCTAATTTGCAGTTCACTACACTTTCTAATATGCCATGATATCACACACATGCTAATAAAGATAATAATTTAAATGAGACTTCTTCCAATGAAAAGCATAGGATAAACTATGAACTAGAGAATTTTTATGATTTCATGAATCATAAATACATAAATTGGCTTATTTCACTGCTTAGATATAACTGGTATAGTATAGGTAGCAGAAATAATTTAGAGGGAAGGCTGTAATTGAAATTTAAGAGGATTAGAAAGTTTTTTAAGAGAATTAGAAAGATTAAAAAAATTAAAGATTAAATTAAGGAAAACATAAGGTAAACTATTAAAGAGGCAACATTTATATAAACTGTACAAGCTGAGTTTTGAAAAATCCTACTTAGATGAGTCTTTAGTAGTTCTGTAGGACTGAGAAGTATAGCTTGGAGCCTTATATAGTAGTTTTGAAATTTAGATAGCAGAAAGGCTTATCCCAAATGTTTTTAATATATGAGTAAATCAGGAGGTGGAAGGTTAGAGTTCATTATTGTGTACACAACATCTTGTGTGTTAGAGATTTGTATTATAAGTGAATAGAAATGAGAGAATGCCAGGATAACAGAAGCAGATCTTCTGTCTTTCTTGGTACTTAAACAGTTGCTCTTTACATCATTTTTATTTCTAGTTATTAAGTTTTGGAAATTTAAAACTGATGGTAAATCAGGGTTAAAGTTGGGGGCAATTTTATGGTGAAATAATTGGCTGATTTTAAGGTCAGTGGTGAGACTCTTTTGTTAAAGAGAAAATAACTGATGTCTAGGCACTAGACTATCTAGCAGCTAAAAATCTGTGTATGTGTGAAAGAAGACAGCTGATTCCTTTGACCTTTACCCTCTGTGCAGAAGTGGATTCAATGTGTGGGGGTGTTATCATTGCATGTACTATAGGCTTTTGCATCTCCAGGGGATCGTGAACTGTATTTGACCCAGAGAGCAACTATAAGTGTTAGTTTTTAATCCATTCTGTTTAGCAGAGTGTATATTTTCTTTTTTCCGTCATTGGCTGCGCTGAGGTACTTAATGCCTTATGAGTTTCCTAGTACCTATGAGAGAAGCCTTAGAAATAGCCTATTGCTATTTGAGTGTGCTGTTATAGTGGTCCCCAATTGTTTCTGCTGTTAGGCTCTTGACTTAGTTTCAGTCTGCCTCTTTTACTTTTATACTCATTTACTTATTTCCATTCATCAAGTACAATGGTGAGTTTTTCATTGCTTTCAAACTGAACACTTTCCCTATGGTCCAGTTATTAATGTTTCTCTCCCAGTGGAGCTCCCAAGACCTAGTTGGTTCAGCAATGGGAAGAGGAATTTTTAAAATGTAGTTTTTACTATTCAGTCATATAATGTAGGGAACCTCTCCTCAGGAAGAATAATTATTCATCATTAAACTAGTTATATTACAGGGTTGCCTGCATAATGATTATGCTCAATTTCAAAGCCCTTTGAGCCAGGTAACTGCTACAGTTGTGTTCTGTGATGCTTCCTTTGTGGCAGATGGCCAGGTCATTTTTTTATCTGTGGTCTGAGAATGCAGGTATCTCTTACCTTTCCTGTTGTATAATGAAAAGAGCTCTGGATTTGGAGTCAGGATGTAGGTTTGAAATTTACGCTCTTTTTTCCTATGTGACCTTCCACAAGTCATTTAAGCTTTCTAGTTCTTTATTTCCTCTTCTTATAAAATGAAGATTGAACTGGTGACCTGTAGTATTTCACTATAATGTGGTGTTGCCCTAGAATTCTTGAAGGCTATTTCAGTCAACTATTCAACAATTAACAAGTATTTTTAAGCCTCTGTTATGTGCTAGGCACTGTGCTAAGTACTGGGGCTAAGAAAAAGGGGAAAAATGTTCCTGCCCTCAAAATAGTTAACAATCTAGTGGGAAAGATAACATGCAACCGACTATGTACATATAAACTATATACAGTTTTAACAAGATATAATCTTAGAGGGGATGGTATTGAGGAGGACTGGAAAGGGCTTCTTGTAGAAGGTGAGGTTTTAGTTGAGACTCAGAGATAGGGAAACCAGGAGGAAGAGAATTCCACACATGGGGAAAGGTTTCAGTTGAGAGATAGACTGTCTTCATGTGTGAAATGGTAAGGAGGCTGGTGTTGTTGGATCATAGAGGAAGGGAGTAAGTGTAAAGACAGGAAAGGAAAGAAAAGAAGAGGTCAGATTGTGAAGAGCTTTAAAAGCAAAATGGATGGTTTGGTATTTGATCCTCCAGGTAATAGGGAACCCCTGGAATTTATTGAGTATGGGGTGGGGGGAAATGATATGACTATACTTGTGTATTAGGGCAGCTGAATGGGAGTGGGAAGAGACCTGAGCTCATTTTGAGTCTGCTAGACTCAACTAGCAGGCTATTGCAGTAGGGTAGGCTGGAGTTGATGGGAGGCAGCTGTGTGAATGGAGAGACGGGAGTTTCAATAAGAAACATTTTGAAGGTAGAATGGATAGGGTTTGGCAACTGACCGGCTATGTAGACTGAAAGAGAAGTTGAGGATGATGCCTAGGTTTTGAGGTTGGGGGACTTTTAGTTGGCAGTGCCCTTTGACCATAATAGGGAAGTTCTGAAGAGGGGAGGGTTTTGGGGAAAAGATAATGAGTTTAATTTTGTACAGGTTGAGTTTAAGATATTTCTGGGACATCCAGTTTGAGATGTTCAGTAGGGAGTTGGAGATGTGAGATTGGAGGAGAGAGGATAGGGACTCAGGAGGTAGATTTGAGAATCACCAGCATAGAGATAATAATTGAAACCATGGAAGTTAATGAGAGATCACCAAGTGAGATAGCATAGAGCAGTGTTTCTCAAACCTTTTGACCTCTACACTGTTAAAATATTGAGGACTCCAAAGAGCTATTGTTTATGAAGGCTACTTTTATTGCTCTTTTCTGTATAAGAAAATTAAAACATCTTAGTAGTATTATGACAATCTTTTTCATTTTGGGGGCTACCTGAAAGGATCTCAGTGGTTCCTGGACCAACCTTTGAAAAAATGATATAAAGGGAGAAAAGAATCCAAATCTTGTCAAGCTGGAAAGACTTCCAATACAGTCACTTTACTATTATCTAAGAACCTGCCTAACTAAATTCAGAGAAACATGGTACCAGATTAGCTTCAGAATTATTATGTATATATTTTTTACTATAGCAACCCACAAAGATCTTCTAAATCAGGGGTTCTTAAGCTGGGGTCTATGGACTCCTGTGAATAGATTTTCTGGGGTCTATGAACTTGGATGGGGAAAAGTTATGTATTTCAATATAACTGATTTTCTTTGTCATCTTATGTATTTTACTTAATGCACTTAAAACGTTATCATGAGAAGGATTGCATAGGTTTCACCAGACTGTCAGAGGTTGATGATTTTCAGAAAAGGCTTTAAAACTTCTAAATTGTGGAAGGTTTGGTAGAAGAAATATCTGTAGCAATGAGACCATGAATTCTTGAATCTCTATTTGTAGAAGGAAGATCCAAGATTTAATGAGAGGAAGGATAGATCTTAGGTCTATAATTTTAAAATCATACTATGTCTGTCAAAGAATGAAATATTAGGGCATTTAATGTTGATTACCAGAATGCCAGCCACTATCTACAGAACCAGTGCAATTACTCTGGACCCTTCTGTTCTTTACTTCTTGTGTCTTCCTCAGGCTCTTGAATACTCTGATCAAACAATTAACAATTTATTATTGGACTCTTGTTCTTCATCTCAGTTATTTTCAGCTATATTCTTCTCCTGTGCAATGAACTTCTCTTGTAAACAAAGAAAAAATAATTTAGCAAAACCAACAGAGAATATGCCTTTTCTGATAGTGTCCAGCATTATTGTCCTTCGGTTTCCTGCTTGAATTCTGAATGGAAGTAGGATTATTTACTCTTCTCTTCAGTTAAGATTGGACATTACAATTACTCAGCTGTTGGCTTCATTATGAACTCACTTAGAGTGGCATCATTGCAATTGGAGACTTCTCCAAACTCTTTAAGTTTCAAGAATTTTTGGAAACCAGGAGGGAATGCCTTGTACCTTTGTCCTGCCAAGAGGAAACAGTTATAGTTACCTGTTCTAGAAATATATGTACAATTTAAAAATTGTTATTTCAGTGAAATTTTTTAGGAACAATGGATATTTTTGTTATCTCAGTATAAATTCTTCTAATTTTTCTAATTTTTGATTCTAATAATTCTAATAATTGATGAGTTAGATTACATGTGAGCACACTTGGAAAGAGTCTTTCTACTTCCAACTTCTAGTCCAGTTTTTATTCCATTATGTCAAATTGGCTCATAACAAAGCAGAAACTTGAGCATATGTAAAGATTCTTGTTTATAAAAAGTTTGATTGAAAAGGTAATAGGCAAGAGGTACTTCTGAAAACTAAGTAGGGTGACACAGCAGGTAGAGTACCTGGGCTGGGGTTCAAATGTGACCTCAGACACTAGCTATGTAACCCTGGGCAAGTCACTTAACCCTGTTTACCTCAGTTTCTGCCTTTGTAAAATGAGCTGGAGAAGCAAATGGCAAACCAGTCCAGTATCTTTGCCAGGAAAACCCCAAAATGGGTCATGAAGAATTTAGCAAAAAACCCCAAATGACTAAACAAGTTCCAAAAAACAATGAGGCACTTTGAAAATGTTAATCAGATAAAGATAGGTAGGAATGGAAATGAAATTATTTTAAAACCTAGATGCTGAATCAACTTTTTTTTCCAAGATAAAAAGTCAAATTTTTTAAACTTTAAAAACAGGAGACAAGAATCGGGTATCTTTTAGAACTTTGTTCAAAATAATTACTGGCTAGCTTCCCTTCCCTCTCCCTTTTCATTCACTACTCATTCTTGCTTCTTTATCTCATTATACTCTCCTAGCCAAAGAATATATACAACTCTATATTAATTTCTGTCAACAGACTATCTTATGATTGATTGTCTCCCCTATGACTTGTGTGTCTTAGGTAATCCTGCATTATGTTAGCTCATCTACAAAACTGTGAGCTATGTATGCTATGCAAGCCTCTCTGCCATGATAGGGCTGTGATCTAGGCAGGGGATCAGTTCTGTACACTGTAGTAAAATAGTTGTAAAATAATGTAAATTGACAAAACTCTTTAGCATTCAGACCTAAAAAGTGACTTTGGTCTGGTGCTCTAAACAAGCCAGCTTGGGTCCTCCAGATTACTTTTTTCATTTATTGATGACTAATCTCCTGTAGATTTATTTTTCTAATCATTTTCTCATTTTCATTTATTCTCAAATTAGATGAAATTATACAATTTTAGGGCTGAAGGGAAAGTTAGAAAGATAATGTACAATTCCTCAGATGAGAAACAGAGTATATATATAACTTACTTAGGGTTATGGCTTAGGGGCAATACATACACATGCAGTCTTCCTATTTCCCTCTCCTTCCTTTTAACTGGCTGCCTCTATTTCTGGAATGCCTTACCCCTACTTCTTGAAATCCTTGGTTACCTTTAAGCATGCCCAAAACACTACCTTCCGTTGGAAGTTTTCTCTAAACCTCCCAGATACTAATGTAGTCTCTCTTCAACTACCTTTTATTTATTTGTAAGCATTGTCTTTCTGTCTGTTTATCTACAACCATGTCATCTTCCTTTTAGAAAGTATGTTTCCCAAGGCATACTACTACATACCTACATTTGTATGTACTATATACTACTGCATACTATAGGAGATTAGTCATTTTTGAGAGGAGTCTTTTTATCCTTGCTACCTAGTGAAATGTGTGATTACATAGTAGGCACTTAATAAGTGATTGTTGAATGATTGATAGAATTGTTTTCCTGATTTATTCTAGGTAGCATTCTGTACCACCCCCCAGTAGAGCCTTGGGAAAAGCCTACATATGGAAAGAACATATTGAGCAAGAGGAGTAAGAAGAATTTGATAAGGAAATTGGAAGATTTGGGCAGAGGGTGCAGAACTAGTTGAGTTCAGTGTCTTAGTAAACACTTAATAGATGTCAGTTGACTTGACAGAATAATCATAATGATGCCATTTACATATAGAGCTCTTTATTCATGAAATTCTGTGATCATCATCTACATGATAGAAACAGGAAACCGATGCTATTACGTCCTCACAATAATTATAGGTGAGACTTGAATCTGGGTCTCCTGAATCTATTTAGTGTTCTTCCCACTCTCACATTCTGTCAGAATGATCAAAATTTGACAAAAGGTGGAAAAGGAGTTATCAAAAAGGATTGAAGATTCCATGGTGAAGAGAATGAGGAAGATGGCAGGGTTGCCATAAACATGTTAAATCTATATTGATTGGTTAAAAGTTCCTGCTTAAATCCCCTACCTTACCCTCATTTCCTTGGCATGGAGCTACATTCAATCATATTAGACCCTTATGGTCCTTTGTTAAACTTAACTTTTAACTTTTAAATGACACTTTTTTTTTTTTACAGCAACTAAACTCTGTTTGGTTTCTCAGTGTTTACCTCTATTTCCCTGCCACCCCCCCCCGCCCCTGTTTATAGATGCCTTATATATATATATATATTTTTTTTTTTTTAAACCCTTACCTTCCGTCTTGGAGTCAATACTGTGTATTGGCTCCAAGGCAGAAGAGTGGTAAGGGCTAGGCAATGGGGGTCAAGTGACTTGCTCAGGGTCACACAGTTGGGAAGTGTCTGAGATGAGATCTGAACCCAGGACCTCCTGTCTCTAGTTCTGGCTCTCAATTCACTGAGCTACCCAGCTGCCCCCTATAGATGCCTTATATTTATTTGTATATGTTATCTGTCTGTCTATTATCTATCTACAAGCATGTCATCTTCCTTTTAGAAAGTATGCTTCCCAGGACATACTACTACATATGTACATAATACTAAACACTACTTACTATACACTACTGCATACTGCAGGAGATTAGTTATTTTGACTAATTTTTAAAACCTTTTTTATTTTAATTTAATTTAATTTTTAAAACCTTTTTTATTTTAATTTAATTTAATTTTTAAAACCTTTTTTTTAAAAACCTTTTTGACATTTAAAAAACCTTTCCCCTCTCCTATTCCACGTGCTCCCTAACCTGCCTCCCTCTTGTCCAACCTCCAGACTCTGAAGTAATTTAGTTTAGATAGAATTCCTAGATACACAGGCAGTCAAAAAGAATAAATCTGCTCACAAAACAATGGAATACTAGATCTAGAATCAGAGGACCTGGGTTCAAATGCTGGCTCTGCTGGGTAGATTACTAAAGATTCTTGTTACCCATGTAATTTCAGGCAGATTCTGGTCCTCATTTTCTTCATCTATAAAATGAAGGACTTCACTATTTAATTTAAGTTCCATCTCATTCTATAGCTTATGAGCTTAATAATCACTTCTTTGATAAGTAATGACATACTAAGGAAAAAGACACAAAAAGCAAGGGAATAATAAAATGCAGATTTTAATTTGACTTAAAAAATAACAAAATATCCATTTTAATCTTGCTGATATATTTTATTTTTTTAATATTACCTTCATTTAAGAAAATATTCTTCCCTTTCCTCCCCTTCTCTCATCCCCATTAACGAGCCATTCTTTAAAACAAAGATGAGAAATAAAATAGTTCAGTAAAACCAAATATATCAATCTTAGATGACAGAATATTTAGTATTCCACATCCCTTTCTGGAGGAGAGATGTTTTTCTCAACTTTTCTCAGCTTGGTTAATTATAATTATACAACATTAAATTTTTCTTTAAAATGCTATTTTCTAAAATGTCATTTTACAGCTGAGGAAGCAGGCTTAGATAGGTAAAGGGACTTTCCAAGGCCAAATTAGTGTCAACAGAACTGGAAGTTGGAACAAAAATATTCTCCAAAAAATGTAGCTGTGATAATAGGTGGAAAATGAAGGATTTAGAAAACCTTAACATAGCTTTGAAAATTAGTGTATATAGCAAATTAACATGCTATATTCTGGTCACTTTGGGACAATTTTGATTCTAGAGGAAATCTTAAATGGTCAAATTTACTTCTCTTTCTTTAGTTTGGAGCCTTTATTGACTATACAAAGTCTTCTGAGTAATGTATTGGGTCCAGTGAATAGATGGAAGAATAGAAATCTAAGGATGTTGACATTTATACAATATATACAAAACATACATGAGGCAGCATGGAGTAGTGGAAAAATAAAATGTTGATCTTGGAATCAATGCTTAGTTCAGGTGTTGAAACCTGTGTTCAGAAGCAGCTAGGAGGTTCAGTGAATAGAGAATCAGGCCTGGATATGGAAAGTCCTGGGTTCAAATTTTGCCTCAGACATTTCTTAGCTGTGCAACCCTAGACAAATCATTTAACTCCAATTGTCTATCTCTTACTGTTTTTCTACTTTGGAATTGATAATTAGTATTGATTCTAAGACAGAAGGTAAGGGCTCAAAAAAAAAAAAGGAACTGGTGTTCAAGGCCTGCCACATGAATGAATGAAAATTTGCAAGGGAATAGTGACCAGGTTGGGCCACCTTGGTCTGGAAAGTTAACTAGATGATGCTATTGGATCCTGAACCAGTCACTTAGCTTCTCAGTGCCCTTGACTCGGTGCCCATTTCCTCATGACGAGTTTACAGGAATGAAATTCATGTTCATATCCTTTGTATCTCACAACAACAACTAAAACTCAACAATACTGTAATAACACAACATGATCTAAATAAAAATATCAGCATAGTGTAAAACTGAGTATGTTTACGTGTCCAGGATTCAAGAATAAAGGCTGAATGGTCTTTATCAAGAAAAGTGATTGTGGGGCAGCTGGGTGGCACAGCACCAGGCCTTGGTAGTCAGTCAGTTGGCTTCAGATACTTTCTAACTTTGCCACCCTGGACAAATTACTTTACCCTGTTTGCTTAACCCTTACCCTTCTGTCTTAGAATTGTCAGAGAGAAAGTAAGGGTTTAAAGGGGAAAAAAGTGTCTGTTAAAAAGAGATGGGTAGAAATTTTGACGATCTCTATTTTTAATGGTGATTCTGTGATATCAATTAGTTATTCATTCCAGAGTTTTTAAACTGTTAAGAATCTCAGATATTTAACTTAAATCCATGTGGTTTAGTTTAAGCTTCTAGTACACGTTTTCTACATATTATGGATACTTAATAAATATTGACCAACTGTATTTTGGCATTTACTTTTGTTCTCACCTGGAGATGGACAATAACTATTCACTTTTGTGTATAATAATATATATTTGACTACTAAGTGCCCTTCAACTTTCTATACTTTAATCTCCATAGGTCCCTTTTCTAAATCCTTTAATCATTTTTGTAGCTCTTTGGTAAACTTGACACACTATGTTTTACAGCCCTAAACTAGATTCGGTATAATCAATCTTCAGTTATCTCTATTGAAGAAGGAAAGAAGCACGGATACTACCAAACAGAAGAAAATACAAAATTATTTCTATTTGTGTTTAAAATGCACAGAGGTAGATTTAGTCATTAACATACTCAAATATTCACTGGTTAGTGATTGCTCCCAAGGTCCGCTCTAGTGGGCAGTATTGAGGTACAGGGAGGAAAAATCCCTTCTTAACTAGGGATAACCTGAAAAGAGAATTGATCACATATAATAGGTACTTGGTGGAATCGTTTTTTGTGCAGTTATGGGGAATCTTAATCTAAGCGCTCCCCTCCCCCTTCCTTCCATTCATATAGAGTTCTTTGGGGGGAGGTTTATGCAATTTTTGAAAAATTGAAATATATGTAACTTATAAATACCTCTTAAAAATCTAAAATGGCTTTGGTTAAAGATTTAGGACTATGTTGAATTGTTTAACTTGATTTGTACATAAAATTAGATTTAGTATATTTAGATGTATAAAAGATGTGAAACTCTCCTCTCATTACCTCCTCATCCTTCTATAGATTTCTGTATAGATAGTACTTTGGTTTATGTTTACATTTTATACTTTAGAGGTAAGAAAAGTCTTGAAGTTAAAGATGAGTGACCTCTGATTCAGTATATTGTAGAGGAGATTCTTGTTCCACAGTAGGTTGGACTAGCTGATTCCTGAGATATATATTCTGAGGTTATGTTTTATTTTTGGATGCTATTTATCTTGTCTATTATTTTTGCATTAATAGAAAAAATTTAAATTTGGTATGCATTATATGTTAGTATATGTCATTTGGAAAAGCTAGTTTATTATTGTTTTTATTATTATAGAAAATTCATTTTTTAGAAAAAAGATAGAATATTCCTTGTCATCTTAAATATTTAGAGAAAGGGATCTATTCTTCAACTTTAGCTAGTATTGCTGTTTGTTTTTCTTTGAATCTTTTAAAAAAATAAGCTATTGTAAAAAGCACATTGTGTATTTACTAATTTATTTGGTTCTGTCTTAAGTGTAGGAGTTGGGTTTGAGGATATGCCCTTTGTTATGTATATTTATTTGGTAATGTTGATGATTATTAAGTTTATAATAAAAAACAAACAGTAAATTATGGGTCATTTTCAAAAGCTTTGCCAATGTAATTTCCTTGATGTGTATTAATTATAGTATAGGAAATGAAAGTGTGATGTAGTGGAAGGATTTGTAATCTTGAGAACCAGGATCAAATTCTAGCCCTGAATGGTAACCTTAGGCAAGTCATTTGACTTCACTGAACTTCTGTTTGCTAATTTCTAATTCCAGGAAGTTACACTACATAATTTAAATCCTGAGTGAATGTGTTTACTTGTCTATAATTTGTAATGAAAATTTTGTGGAAGTTTCTGAGGTAAAAAGAAAGAACATTTATTTATTAATTAAAATGATAAGATTGGTGGGGTTTGGTGGAATAATTTGGGGTGGCCATTTCTAATTTCAATTTCTTTTGCTAATGGGAAATATTTTTAAATGTCTAGGTCCGATTCATGAATACTTTTGACACCCTAGACAAAAAGGAATAACTGATAGAGTCAATTTCCTGTAAATAATATGAAATTATTATTAATAAAAATTTAAAAACCTTGGAACAATCCTTTATACTCATCAGTCAGTGAACATTTATTAGGCATATAGGCAAAAGACATTCTTTGTTCTAAAAGAGCTCTTGGTTATTTAAACTATCTGTAAATAAGCTATATATTGGATAAATAGGAAATAATAGAGGAAAGAGGCTTAAAATAAGGATGCTTGGGAAAAGCTTCTTGAGAGATGCTGTTTTAGCTGGAATTTGAGGGAAACTAGGGAATTTGGGAGGTAGAAATGAGGAGAGCGCATTCTCAGCATGAGACAGCTAGTGAAAATATGTGGAGTTAAGAGGAACAGGAAAGAAGCCAGTGTAACTGGATTGAAGAACACTGGTGAGAGAGAAGGTAGAAGACTGGAAAGATGGAGGGGTAGGGGAATGACAGGTTATGAAGGGCATACATGTGTGAGTATATGTGTGTGCATGATATGAGGGCCTGGATCAGGTTGGTGTCAGTGTCAGGAGAGAAGAGGGGGTATAATATGAGAGATTTTTAAAATGGTAAATTTGCAATACTTTGGATCTGAGGGGGTGTAAGAGTGAAGAGACAAGGATGACACATAGTTGTCTGGACTGAACACTTAAGTATTACCCTCTCAAAAGTTATAAGGAGGAGGGGAGGGCTTAGAGGTAAAGATACTGAGTTCAGTTTTGGCTATGTTAAGCTTAAGATGTCCATGAAATATTCATTTTGAAGTGTCCAAGAGGCAGTTGAAGATGTGAGACCAGAAGTTAGCGGAGAGGTTAGAGCTGGTAAATAGATTTGAGAATTATCTACACAGAGATGATAATGGAATCCCTGGAAGTTGATGAGATCACCAGGAATGGCAAGGAGGCCTGAGTCATTGGATCATAGAGTCTGTAGAAGGGAGTAAAGCATAAAAAGCCTGGGAAAAGGTATAAAGGGTCCAGCTTTTGAAGGACTTTTTAAAAAACAAAAAGGTTTTTCAGTATTTTAGGGGATCACTAGAGTTTATTGAGCAGGGAAATGACATGGTCATACCTTTAATTTAGTAAGATCACATTGGCCAGTGAATAGAAAATGGATTGGAGTGGGGCAGAGCCAGGAATGCCTATCAGAAAGAGTATTGCAACAGTTTAGATGTGAAGTGATCAGGATTTACAACAGAATTTTGGCAGTCAGAAGAGAAAAGGAAATATATGAGAGATGTTACAAATGTGAAATTGACAGGCTTTGGCAACAGATTGGATATGAAGGGGTCAGAAAGTGAGGGGTCAAGGATGATAGTTTTTGTACCTAGGTGACAACAGATATAGTGAAATTATGAATAGGGAAGGTTTAGGGGTAAAGATAATGAGTTCAGTTTTGGCTATGTTGAGTTTAAGATGTCTATGAAATGCTCATTTTGAAATGTCCAGCAGGCAGTTGGAGATGTGAGACCAGAAGTTAGCAGAGAAGTTGGAGCTGGTAAATAGATTTGAGAATCATCTACACAGAGATGATAATGGAATCCATGGAAGCTGATGAGATCACCAAGGAAAATAATACAGGAGAAGCTCAGGAGGAGAGCCTTGGGGTACACTAATTGTTAATAGAAGTGATCTGTATGAAGATTCAGCAAAGGAGACTGAAGAAGAATGATTAGATAGGTGGGGGAAGAATCGGGGTAGTTTTTTAGTGGTAGTCTCTCGGTGACTGAGAATGACAATTGTCTGTGCATTATCATCTATTGATGTACCCTCATGTGGCTTTGAAGTCCAAAGACTGAGGCGCAGAGTTTGTGGCACATGGGGCATGGGACGCCAGCTGTTATGGAAGGTGTGGTTGTGGCCTGGTGTCGGCGTTCACGCGCAGCGGCAAGACGTCGACGTCGTTCATCTTCAAAGGTGGCGGCGGCATAGTTAATGTGGGTTCGCCAGCTGCTTCTGTCAGAGGCAGCGAGTTCTAGTTGCTTTGGTGTCATGCCAGCCCACTTCAAGTTGGACTTTAGCTGATCCTTGAATCTTTTCTTTGGTCGGCCTTGTTTCCCGAGTCCAGTTGACAGTTCACCACAGAATACCTGTCTTGGTATTCGCTGTGGGTCCATGCGGATGACGTGTCCAGACCATCGTAGCTGGGTTTTGACGACCAGGACTTCGATGCTGGTGGAGTTGGCTCTGTCGAGGACTTCCTGGTTGGTGATTCGGTCCTGCCATTGGATCCTCATGATTGACCGGAGGGAGCGTTGGTGGAATTGCTCCAGCTGTTTCATGTGCTTCCGGTACAGTGTCCATGTCTCACAACCGTACAGGAACGAGCTGAGGACCACTGCGTTGTACACTTTGAGCTTCGTCGCAGTGCTTACACTGCTGTGTTGGAGGACTTTGGAACACAGCCGCCCGAGTGCCTGGCTGGCCTTTTGGATCCTGGCATTGATCTCGTGGTCTAGGGACCCGTCGTTGGTGATGGTGCTGCCCAGGTACTTGAAAGTGTTGACATTAGAAAGCTGCGTGCCGTCGATTGTAATGCACGGCTGGTTCATTGGCCTCCCTGGTGCAGGTTGGAACAGCACCTCTGTTTTGCTGAGGCTGATAATCAGGCCAAACAGTTTTGTTGCAGTAGAGAACCTGCCCACAATGGTTTGGAGATGATTTTCTTGGTGGGCCATGAGAGCACAGTCATCTGCAAAGAGAGCTTCCAGGATGAGTCTCTCTGTTGTCTTTGTTTTTTGCGGTCAGGCGGTGAAGGTCGAATAGTGAGCCATCCAGTCGGTATTTGATGTAGACGCCCAGGTCTAGATTCATCACAGCATGTCGTAATGGTGTATGGGGTGCTCAGGGAGGGGTAGTATCTCTGGTGTGAAGGGCTTATCATGCCCTCCTAGGGCAGCTCTCCAGCCTTTGACCCCCACCTGACACCCAGCTCTCACTTGTGGCTCCCAGTAGCTGCTAGCATGCGGCAGAGGCCACACTCCGGGCAATGGTTTCGACAGGCCGGCTAAACCTTGTGAGGGTAGCCATCGGGTCGTCGACCCCTGGTGAACCAGGACTTTGCTCACCCAGCATGTGAAGACTGCTTCGGTGGAACAGGCGGAAGAAACCAATAAGAAGGTTCAACGGCTGAGATGGCGACGCAGCAAAGCACTGTGGAGTGCTTAGGGCGTGTTGGAGCACAAAAGAGAATCAGGGGTATCAAAGAGAATAGTGTATATAAGGAGAATGGTGACTGACAGTGTCAGAAGCTCCAGAGAGGTCAAGAATGCTGAGGATTGAGCAAAAGTCATTAAATTTGGCAATTAAGAGAATGTTAGTAACTTTAGAGAGCAGTTTCAGTTGAATGATGAGATCAGAAGCCAGGATGTAGGCAATTGAGAAGAGAGAGAGGAAAGGAACTGGAGACAGCTTCTCAAGGAGTCCAGGCATGAAATGGAGAAGAGATGAGAGAATAACTAGCAGGAATGGACAGAGCAAGTGAGGGTCTTCTGAGGATGGGGGTGTGTGGCATGGATATGGGCATATTTATAGGAAGAAGGGAAGAAGCCAGTAGATAGGGAGAGATTGAAAATAATGAGAGTGGGGATGAGAAAGGGTATAATCTTCTGGAGGTGACAGGATAAAGTGAGATCACTTGTGTGTGTAGAGGGTTTGCCTTGGCAAGTAGAGGGCCAAGTCTTCATGTGAAACAGGAGTGAAGGAAGAGATGAAGGAAGGAAATGAGCATTTATTGACTGCTATGTACCTTCATTTTGTTAAGCACTTTATAAATATTATTTCATTTACATTTCACAACAATGTTGTAGATGCTATTATTATCCTGATTTTGTAAGTAAAGTATGAGGCAGGGTTCTCAGCTGAGAGGGTGGAATGTGGTGAAGCCATAAGAAGTGTGAGATGGAGTGAATTTGCTGTGGTGACTGGAAAAGTAAGTTGATCTGAGAGGTATAAATTGATTGTTTTATTGCCATTGAGAACCCACTTGAAGTTATGTAACATAAACTTGTAGTGAATCTAGTCAGCTTGGTCTAGTCATTTTCTCTATATTCATTCAGCCTCATGTATAGGATCTAGGACTGATGAATGGTGATCCAAAGCTTAGGTTTATTAGAAGAAAATCAGATACAGTAAGGAGTCAAGGGAACTCAGTGATTCCGAGTTGACTTAGGTTACCCTGGGGTCAAGATAGGGAAGGGACAAGAATGTAGCTAGTGCAGAGATGATGGTTTGGGAAAGAAGGGGGAAATATCAAAAATGCCCATTATGTGCCAGGCACAGTGCTAAACTCTTTATGAATATCTGATCAACCCTGGGAGGTAGTTGCTATTTTTATTCTGAATCTACAGTTGAGGAAACAGATAGACTGAGGTTAATTGATTTGCCCAGGGTAACATAAGTTAAATGTCTGAGGCAGGATTTGAACTAAGTTCTTGGAGACTCCAGACTCTTATATGGCATATGAGAGGAGAGGGGTATATAAGTAGATCATGTGAAATGAGTAAGTTGAGGAACCCTGAGGTTACTGACTGGAATAGCAGGCTTTTGTTTATGCTAATTCTCCATATGGGGTACTCCAAATGCAGTGGTTTACATTTGTCTCAAAAACAGTGTGGGGAATGAAGAAATTGACATTTAAGCCTTTATTATTGAGTTGTCAGTTTTGGAGGACCATGTAATATGTTTATATAGTGCCTTTAAGTTTAAAAAGTGCTTTCCAAACAGTAATTCTATAAGAGAGGTAGTACAAGTCTTCTTATCTGGCTTTTATGGATGATCAGTTGGAGACAGGCTGAGTGACTTGTCTGAGTCACACAGGTAAGTTTTGGAGCTGAATTTATAATTCATTCCCCTCTTAACCCAAATCTCTACCAAGCTAACTTTGTGTCACTGGCAGTACCTTGAACATAGTAGATACAATCAATATTTTTTGAATGAGTAAGTGAATGGAGAAGAATTTGAGTAGTCTGATATGAATATTGTAGATCAAAGGCAGGGATATATTTGTCATATACTGTTGTGATTGAGGGGTCTGCAGGGTGGTGAAGTGGATAGAATGCCAGACCTGAAGTCAGGAAAACATCATCCAAAGTTCAAATCTAGCCTTAGACACTAGCTGCATGTCCCTGGAGAAGTCACTTAACACCCCCTTGCCTCAGTTTCCTTATATGTAAAATGAGCTGGAGAAGAAAATGGCAAACCACTTCAGTATATCTTTGCCAAGAAAACCCCAAATCTGGTTCAGGAAGAGTTGGACATGACTGAACAACTGAAATGTGATGGAGAACTATAGAAAGTTATTTGTTTACTTCTTGCTTAGTAGATTCCTTTGCCTACCTGGTTGTATTGTGCTAGGGCAAAGAACCATTGCTATTTCCTTATTACAGATCTGTGGAAGATTTTTACTCTATCATTTTATTCTTTCTCTCCCCATCCAACTTCTGTCTCATTCCATCCTTTCCTTCACTGATCATAATATGGATTGCAAGTATACTACTTTTTTTTCAAGTATATTTTAAAAGAGTTTTTAGGTGATTTACAACCTTTCCATTTTTTTCTTTTAAAAAACAAGACCCTAAACTAAATTGTTATGACACCCTCAGTTGATGTTAAAAATAGCCTGAGAATCAGAAGAAGCCTACCTTGTAGAAGTCCTTCCCTTTGTCTTTTAGCTCAGAAATAATTATCTAGAGGAGAGATTCTTAACCTGGACTCTGTTTTTAAAGAAAACTTAAAAGAAAAAAAGAAAACTTAAAGAAAAAAAAGACATTTGAATACAATTGGATTTCTTTTCATATGTATTTTATTTTATTTATTTAAAACATTCTGAGAAGAGGTCTGTGGACTTCACACTGCCAGAATTGTCCATCATACAAAAAACATTAAGAACCTTAAGAACCCTGTTCTAGAGGATTAGTTTCTCCTCAATGACAGTGTAGAAAACTAATAGGGGGTCAGCTTGGTGGCACAGTAGATAGAGGGCCCAGCATAAGAGTCAGGAAGACTGATCTTCCTGAGTTCAAATTAGACATCAGACACTAGCTTTGTGTCTCTAGGCAAATCACTTACTCCTATTTATCTCAGTTTTCTCATCTGTAAAATGAGCTGGAGAAGGAAATTGCAGATATTCCAGTATTTTTGCCAAGAAAACTCAAAATGGAGTCATAAAAAGTCAGACATGATTGAAATAATTGAACAATAGCAACAATAAAGAAAGCTAAAACTTCTAGTTTATAATATTATTTATGGATCAGAGAATTTTTTTCTATCATAATTTTTAAATTATATTTAGATATTACAAAAAACAAAGGATAAAATCTACTCCTTTAAGTTACACAGTGCAAAATGGAAGCACCCCCATTGCTTCAAAGGTGCAAAATCAAGAAAAAATGCACAAGCACAATAAATGTACTCAATTATTTTAAATGATATTTCCTGCAATATATTGTATTTAAATGAGATGTAAATCAGGTTGTAGCTGATTTGAAAGAGGAAGAAATCAGTTTTTTTATTCCAACATTAAGTATAAATAAATGAGGAATTTTATTCTGGCATCTTTTGAAACTTCCTCAATATCTTTGTCTTCTGTTCTTTGCCTTTTGGAGAAAACATTGCATTGTAAGGTTGCCGCCTTTCGGGAAGTGGACAAGGATCAAGATCTTCCTTAATGTACCCTCTGTCCACACAAGTCTGAGTTGAAGGAAACCCAACTTCCCAGAAATTTTCAGGTGTGTTAGGAGGAATATAGTGGAATCGGTGTCTTGAACAGGAGGCTAGCTTCTTTTCTCTTTCTTCTGGAATATCTGCATAATAAATTTCACATTCTTTACATGTGTGTCCAAGTAATTTTCTCCTCTCTTCTTTTTCCCGTACTACCTCAATGTGAGGGAAATTTTGTAATGTGGTCTTTCATCATCTTTAAAGTAAGGCTCCATAAATGCTTTTTGTTTGACTTTATCAGGTATATCTTCATGACTGTTTAGTTTCTTTGTAGCAACTGATAATTCATCATCTTCTACATGGAGATTTTCTTCTTGCTCACATAGTGGAGAAGAATTTGCCAAATAGGATTCATATGCTTCATGTGTTGTCTGATCAAACAATTCAGCTAAGCTATCATTCATTTTTCTTTCTTGCTTTGGACTTTTCCTTCTGCTCTTGCTTCTTAATTTTTAAAAGCACAGTTTCACTAATCAACGTACAATCCATGTCCATAGTCTCACTTCCTAATCTTGTTTGACTACCATCCTTTGTATCAATTACAGTAATATCCATTTTATATTGAGAAAGATCTGCTGCTGGATCTATACTCCACTGGATATTTTCTAAGGATGATTTATCTTGATTATCTTGCAAAGTTTGTGCTTTAGTTACTCTACAAGGATTTAATTGAAGAACTGAGGTAAGTTCACAATCTCCATGTCTCATCCTGCCTTTCATTTTTATTGGCTCATAACCACCAGTAACCTCATTTCTTTGGCTTTTTTCTTGACGGTGGATAGCTGAAAATCTATCAGATAGATCCAGGGGCTTATCCATGACAGAGTCTCCATTGACAGAAGGATAACTATCCCCTCGGAAAGGAAAAGCACTTTCTTTATCAAAAGAGGTTTGGAGGCAATGTTCAGTTTCTTCTTCAGTCTTCTTTCTTTTGGTTCCTCTGCCTCCCAATGGTTTCAATGGCATAAAACAATCACTTTTTTCAATAGCTTCATCTTTTGTATCAATTCCAACTTTTGTACTTATTGATTCATCTATATTCTTTCTCACAAATACTTGTTTAATGGAAGAAGAATGATCAATAACAGTGCTTGCTTGAGAACCAAGATTAAGGCATGTAACAAGGCTGGTGTCTTCAGATTTTGATCTAGGTTTTTGTGGCCTAGAATTACAATTATTGCTGAAATGCTTTGTTTTGAGATGCGACTTTTTTCCAGCCTCTAAAAGAGAAGGGGACAAGCTTGTGCTTAAGCCATTTTTCAGAGTAGAAGCAGCCCCCAAAACAGGAGAAGATGCCCGAGCAATCCAGTCAACTTCTGGTGGAGTCCTTGGAGAAGAATCTGAAAATCTTAAACTATCTTCGATATTTTTTGTGGGTTCTTGAAAGGTTTGTTTCTTTGGCTCTGCTTCCTGCTGATGATGCAGGTTTTCATTGAGGGAATTCAAAGCATTTTGAGAGTCAGATTCTTCTTGAACACCAAGTCCGAGTGTTTCAGCAACAACAGCAGCTAAATTAAAAGATGACTTTTCAATGGGATAATTGTTGGTTTCTTGGGTATTGGTCATAGTTGATAATGTTTGATCACAAGTGTCTGCTACAAGAATTTCATTTTCATAGTGCTTTTGCTGCAGTTGAGTCGAACACTTTAGACCTTTTGCAAATTCGTTTGTACACAGAGGGTGCTCCAAATCAGTATTTGCTTGCTCTATATATTGGACGTGTGGGTTCTCCTTCTTTCTTCGTAGTCGGTTAAGACCAGGAAATGAGAAAGTCAATATAGGTGAATCAGGAATAATTTCCTCCTCAGGCTCTGCTACTTGATGCCGTTTCTTTTCAATTTTCTGATGTAGTTGCTTTGAAAGTTTTTTGTTTTCTTCTTGTAAGGCATTCTTATCATTCATAAGTTCAGTAAGATTTTGTTGCCGAATATTTTCAAATTCTTGTTTTTTCTTCATGTGTTCTTCAGTCACTGCACAACGGTCACACAACCCTGCTCTTCTTAACCGATCTTCCAAAACTTTAATGGTGTCATGAAGAGCTTTCTGTTGCTCTCTCAGTTGTTGATTTTTAGTAAAAAACACTTCCAATCTTTGTGCATCTAAAATCTGTTCCTTTTTCAGATTGGTTACTTTGATCTGTAAGGCTTGTACTTCTTTGTCATGACATTCCTTCAGTTTTGCCCAGAGATCTTTGAAGTCACTGACTGTTTCTGCAGAACTGAGACTTCTACAACTACTTGCAGGAACAATCATCTTGTTTTTCTTTACTCCCAATCTTCTGCTTACTTGACGTCCTCTCCTCACCTTGCAGTCACATTATACAGTTAAGGAGAGGTCTCTGTGAAGACAGTGGGGATGTCCCAGCATGCGCTCCTGAGGGGAAAGAGGGGTGCTTCTTACTGCCTGACCGGAAGTGGGGGGAATTTCGGGTAAGAGGGACCGAAAGACCCGTGAAATGCGGGGCAGCCGGACTCTATGTAAAGGTCTTTGGGTGCCGGCGGAACCGAGGAATCGTCTTGGTAAAGGAGAAGTGCCCTTCTGGACGCTGGAAAGAGGCATTCGCTTTTTCTACTCCCCCCCTCCCCTCTTCCCCCGGTGTCCGAGCCAGACCAGTGGAACCTCGGCCGATCAGAGAATTTTTAAGAGATTGAAGGAAACTTTGAAATTAATCATGTAATCTAGCCACCTCATTTTACAAAAGAGGAAACTAAGACATATTTTGGTTAAATTATTTGCCAAAGGTCACACTTTTAGTAATCGGTCTCATCATGGTTAATTGGTCTCATCATGGCTAGAACTTAACTTGGACCAATGTGGAGTTAATAGCCCTCTGGTCTTGGAAATATAATAATAATGATTACTCACATTTATAATAGAACTGTACAGAGTTTTTCTTCACAATCACTGTGATTATAATGTATATATATATAATGTAATATTTCTTTCCCCTTCTCATAGAAAGTTCATGGGAGCCCCCATGCTGTGAGGGATTCTAGAATTGGAATTTAGTTCTTTTTTCAATAATTTTATAAATAGCGGTTAGGTTTTATGGTACCATTTTCATAATACCACATTTTAGGTACAGCAACAGTAGTCTTTTGTAGACTAGTCCAAGACCCAGACCACCATATATATATAACATTGGATTTTTAGAGAAAATATATTCCAACTTTCAAATGGCCAACTTAGTAATGAATTGTTACGACATAGTTTTGTAAATTTGGGGACTACCTCTATGAGAATAATTTAGAAAGATCTTTGATGATATTAGATGGACAGTTAGGTGGCAGGGTATTTTGCAGAGAGAGAGAGAGAATGTGCACGTGTATGTGTAAGCAGAGAGTTATGGAATGAAACATTTTAATATTTTGTTCAAAACAACCTTTTTTTGTTGGGTCTCTGCCCTCAAATCACTTTTTAATTTATACATACATATTCTGTACTTATTTATCAAAACGAGTTTTATTTATCTCTGAACTTGTGATTTCCCTCAGTAGGAGGCAAGTTCCTTGAGGACAAAAATTAGGAAGACTTGAGTTCAAATGTGGCTTTAAACACTAGGTATGTGATCCTGGGAAAGTCACATAATTTCTATCTGCCTCAGTTTCCTCAACTAAGTAAAGTGGGAATACTAATAGCACCTACAAATGAGAAAATAATTGTAAAATGCTTAGTGTCTGGCACTAGTAAATATATTAATGTTCACTATTATTATTATTATTATTGATAGTAGTATGCCTAGTGCCTATGCCTTTTTGGGGATGGGTGGGTGGAAGGGGGATTTTTTGTCTTTTGAAGATGTCCTAAACACCAAATCTAGTAGACTTTCCTTAGTCATAGGCATCTCTTGACTTCTCTGCAATACTTATAGTGTTAATCACCTCCTACTTCTGAGACTCCCTTTTTTCATGCCCTCTCATAGTTTTGCCACAAATTCTGCCAACGCCTGCCTTCTTCAGTGCCTACCTCACTTTTTTCCATTTTTTCCATTTTTTTTAATAACCCTTCCCATCCCTCTTAGAATCAGTACTATATATTGGTTCCAAGACAGAAGAATGGTAAAGATTAGACAAGAGGGGTTAAGTGATTTGCCCAGGGTCACACAGCTATGGAGTGTCAGAGGCCAGATTTCCAAGTTTTTCTCAGTGATCTTACCAAAGCCACTAGGGCTACTGCTTTTAATTATCAAGTCCCGCAACCTCTGATACAGGTCATACCTAAGAGAATAGTGAAGATATTTTAGCAGATGAAGTTTTCATTGAGTATTTTCTGTGACCAGTACCTGGGATAGTTAATAGTACAGCTCTGTGAAGACAAGATATGCATGTATGTATGTATGTATGTACGTATGTATGTATGCATGTATGCATGCATGCATGTGTGTATGCATGCATATGTGTATACATGTATGCGTGTTTGTATGTTTGTATGTTGTATATGATAGTATATTATATATAATAGCCCTATGGTAGTCTGACCTAGATTGTTTTCTCTTCCTTTTTGAGAGATTTGGTAAGGTTGGAAATCTAATATATAGTAAACTTCAGCCTAGAAATTCTGGCTACCTTAGGATGATAAAAAGCTGATGTCCTTGTTGATGTTGTTGCTAATAGTTTCTACTTTTCTGCTTCACAAATCATTGCCTTCATCATTGTGGGTGTTTTCCACATCTCTTTTCCAATCCTGGTTTCCCTGCTGACCTTCAGTCTGTTTCCAATCCAGGTGGTGTTTATTAAGTGCTATTCTATGTCAGGAGTAGTTCTTAACCTTTTTCATGGTTTGGATCCCTTTTGTAATCTGGTGAAAACAGACTGCAGAATAATGCTTTCAATTGCTTAAAATAAAGCACAGAAACATTACAAAGGAAATTAGTGATACTGAAATACAGCTACCAAAATATTTATAAAACAGATTCACAGACCTCAGGTTAAGAACCCCTGATGCACACAAGTGAGTAAAAATTAAGTAAGGATGAAGGGAGTGGGAAGGCCTCTTTAAGGGAGGTGGTGCTTAACTTGAACCTTGAAGGAAGCTAGGGCTTCTAAGGGGAGAAGGGAGAGTTTCTAGGCATGAAGGACAGACTGTACAAAGGCATGGAAATTAGAAATAAAATTCCATGTATGTGGAGAATACCAAATAGTCTAGCCTGGCTAGAATGTAGAGTGCTTAAAAGGAGAATTTGAGTAGTGGGGGTGAGGGGGCAGGATGGAGATTGACTTAAGTAACTGTCTGTTAAGTTTGGAAATGCAGACTGGAGCCAGATTGCAAAGTTTGAAATAAAAAGTGGAAGTTTATATTTTATTCCAGAGGCTATAGGAAGCCCTTAGAACTTCTTGAACTGAAGAATAACATGGACCAGACCTTTGCTTTAGGAATATTATTTTGCCAACTGCGGGGATGATGGTTTGGAGAGGGAAGAGATTAGAGCCAGGGAGACCAGTGAGGAGGCTATTGCAGTAGCCCAAACCAAGTGATAAGAATCTGACTCAACAGTGCTGACCATGAGAAAGGAAAGAAGAGTATAGGTATAAGTGATTAAAAAACAAACAAACCCTTCTGTCTTAGAATTAATATTGCCTATTGGTTCCAAGGTAGAAGAGCAATAAGAGCTGATGGGAGTTAAGTGACTTACCTAGGGTCACATAACTAGAAAGTGTGAGGCCAGAATTGAACCCAGGACCTCCTGGCTCTCAATCCCCTGAACTACCTAGCTATCCCCTACAAGTGATTTTTGTGGAGGTAGAATTAAGGAAATTTAGCAACTGATTAGATAAAAGGGATGAAGGAGAATGAAGGATCTAAGATGACCTGAGATTACAAACCAGGTTGAGTGGAAGGTCCCTAGTTCTTTCAAAGAAATAGAAGTTAGGTATAGTGCTACATCACCAATGGCTTGACAAACATTTCCTACTGGATGCCCTCTAGGCATCTCAAACTCAGTGTGTCCAAAAAACTCATTACCTTTTCCTCCAAACTCATTTTTTGTTAGTCACTAGGTATTTATTAAGCACTTAACTGTGAACTGTGCTAAATGTTGGGGGTAAAAAGAAATGCAAAACAATACTTATTTCAAGCTTCATTATGCTCTCTTCTAAGCTTTTCTACCTATCCAAAATGACTTCTGTTCTTCACGCAAGACAATCATCACCCTATCACACTGTCTTTGCATTTTGGGTCCCTGTTCTTGGAAGAAAGCACTCCTCATTTGTTCTTCGTAGAGTCTCTCTCTTTCTTCCAGATGAACCTGAATGGCTTTCTGTGTGAAACCTTTCTTAAACCTCCTAACTGTTAATATCCTTGCCCCCTAACTACAGTAATTTCTACTATAAAGCAACATAATATGTTCCAAAAAATAACTTCCTTATGAATAAAAACCAGAACAGGGCTTAGGGGGGAAAATGGGGTTAAGGTTAGAACACTTAAAATCTTTGTTAGTGACACATTAAGAAAGATAGGAACCTAATAAAATGGTAGCACAATTTTATTTCATATGTACTAAACAGTTATTAAATATAAAAACTATAACAAATAGTGGCAGTGCTACCACCTTCTGCTGTTGCAGTGGTTCTCACAAAGTTGAGTTAAAGAATAAGGGAAAATAGGGAGTTTATGATAGTCTTTGGGAGACTTGAAGAGAACAAAAATTTAGAACATTCCCCTCTGAGATTGTGAGTTGGCAGTGTGGACCCAGTTGAGATTAGTTAATAAAATATTATAGTGGACTCAGGTTGTGACTTATTTCTATGAGTATGAATGAGAAGATTAATGTTGAGGATAATTCAGGGTTAGGGCATGGCAGGGCATGAGCAATGATATGTCAAAGAGCCACAGATTTGAGTGGTGAATTCTCAGTTGTATATAGTTGAACTGTCAAGGGTCACGATTAAGAAGTGAGGAATAGTAAGTCAGAGCCAGAATGTTACTTTCGCCACCTAGTTGGCTAACAGGATTTATTACAATTTTTTTCTTTAAAAAAAATTGAATTTTATCTTTTTCAATTACATGTAGAAACAATTTTTGACAATTGTTTTCTGACATTTTGATAGTCAGATACCACCTTGTCCCTCCCCACCCCTCCACCGCTTCTCTAGAGTCTGATATCGGTTACATCAGTGATATTAGTAGTGGTAGTCTCTCGGTGATCGAGTATGACTATTGTCTTTGTGCAGTTTCATCTACGGTGTACCCTCATGTGGCTTTGGAGTCCAAAGGCTGAGGTGCAGAGTTTGTGGCACATGGGGCATGGGACTCCAGTTGTTAAGGGAGGTATGGTTGTGGCCTGGTGTCAGCGTTCACGCGCAGCGGCAAGATGTCGACGTCGTTCATCTTCAAAGGTGGTGGCGGCATGTTGAATGTGGGTTCGCCAGCTGCTTCTGACAGAGGCAGGAAGTTCTAGTTGCTTTGGTGTAATGCCAGCCCACTTCAAGTTGGACTTTAGCTGATCCTTGAATCTTTTCTTTGGTCGGCCTTGTTTCCTGAGTCCAGCTGACAGTTCACCATAGAATACCTGTCTTGGTATTCGCTGTGGGTCCATGCGGATGAAGTGTCCAGACCATCACAGTTGGGTTTGGAGGACCATGACTTCGATGCTGGTGGAGTTGGCTCTGTCGAGGACTTCCTGATTGGTGATTCGGTCCTGCCATCGGATCCTCATGATTGACCGGAGGGAGCGTTGATGGAATTGCTCCAGCTGTTTCATGTGCTTCAGGTACAGTGTCCATGTCTCACAACCGTACAGGAGCGAGCTGAGGACCACTGCGTTGTACACTTTGAGCTTCGTCGCAGTGCTTACACCACTGTGTTGGAGGACTTTGGAGCACAGCCGCCCGAGTGCCTGGCTGGCCTTTTGGATCCTGGCATTGATCTCGTGGTCTAGGGACCCGTCGTTGGTGATGGTGCTGCCCAGATACTTGAAGGTGTTGACGTTAGAAAGCTGCGTGCCGTCGATTGTAATGCACGGCTGGTTCGTTGGCCTCCCTGGTGGCAGGTTGGAACAGCACCTCTGTTTTGCTGAGGCTGATAGTAAAGCCAAACAGTTTTGTTGCAGTGGAGAACCTGTCCACAATGGTTTGGAGATGATTTTCTTGGTGGGCCATGAGAGCACAGTCATCTGCAAAGAGAGCTTCCAGGATGAGTCTCTCTGTTGTCTTTGTTTTTTGCGGTCAGGCGGCGAAGGTCGAATAGTGAGCCATCCAGTCGGTATTTGATGTAGACGCCCAGGTCTAGATCCATCACAGCATGTTGTAATACTTGGGTGAAGGATAGGTTGAATAGTACCGGAGCGAGGACACAGCCTTGTTTCACGCCATTGGAGATGTTGAAGCGATCGGAAGTCTCTCCACCAGATAGGACTTCCCCTGTCATGTCGACATGAAAGAGATGGATCAGTTTGACGAATTTTGCTGGGCAACCGAGCTTGCTGAGGATCACCCACAATGCGTCCCTGTTCACTGTGTCGAACGCCTTTGTCAGGCCTATGAAGACAATGTAGAGACTCAGGTTCTGCTCAAGGCATTTTTCCTCCATTTGCCTCACCGTGAAGACCATGTCGATAGTGCTGTGATCTGGTCGGAAGCCACATTGTGATTCAGGCAGGTTCTGCTCTGAAACAGATGACAGGAGTCTGTTGAGTATAACACGGGAGAGGATCTTTCCAGCAGTGGAGAGTAGAGAGATGCCTCTGTAGTTGTCACAGGCTGCTCGTGCGCCTTTGTTCTTGTATAGGGCTACGATGGAGGCATCTCTGAGTTCTGGGGGCATGTCTTCCTCTTCCCATATGCTAGTCAGCACTATGTGGAATGCCTGAAGCGCCTTTCCCTTTAAGGCCTTGTACACCTCGGTTGAGATCCCGTCTTTACCGGGTGCCTTGCCTATACTCATTTGTTTAATGGCTTTTTGAACTTCCTCTATTGAAGGAGGGACGTCAAGTTGTTCAACGGTGAGGTTTTGGAGGATCTGGTCAAGGGCGCTTTGGTCGACTGAAGAAGGTCGGTTGAGAAGCTGACTGAAGTGTTCTTTCCACCTGTTGCTGATGCCTTTTTTATCTTTTATGAGAGTGTCACTGTCAGAGGATAGCAAGGGAGTGGTGGTGGGTTTTAATGGCCCATAGACAGTCTTGAGGGCACTGAAAAATTGTGATATCAGTGATATTACAGTTTCTTAATCTACCCTGTGGTGAAAGTACTCTAGAGTTGGGAGAGGACTAATTTCTAATTATGGTCACAACAGTTAGTAGCTTTGTGACCTTGGACAAATCATTTATCTTCTTTTAGCTTTGGTTTTCCTTTCTGAAAAATTAGGATAATAATACTTGGGCTACCTGCCTCATTGTGAGTCAATCAGTACACATTTATTATGCTCCTACAATATGCCAGTTACCTCAATAAGCACTGAGAATTAAAAGAAAGACAAAAAACAGTTCCTTCCCCAAGGAGGGCATAGTCTAATATATAATCTAATGGGTGAAAACACAAAAGGAAGCTGAAAGTGGGTAAGGGGAAGGAATGTATTTGGTAGGAGCATAATGGAGAAATCACAGCATTATTGTTGTAAGTAAAGTGCTTTGGAAATGTCAAAACAACATAGGAGTATGAATTACTACTCCAGTCTCCCTACCTTCTTACTACCACCACTTTTTCTATAGTAGAGTTTTCTGACCATGTTGCTTCCATGCTCAAAAACCCACCTAGTAGAGACCAAATAAAATCCAAATTCTTTAGCTTACCAGTCAAGGGTCTCAGTGCCCAGGCTTTAAAATTAGCTTTCCATCTTCTCTGTACTCTAGCCATACTGAACTATAGTCTCCACCCTTTTCTTCAGGGGTCAATTCTTCCCTGTAAGTCTGTATTTCTTTATTCCCTGTAATTCTTCCCAATAAGTCTGAAATGACCTTTTTCAGACTTAAGCAGCCTTTAAGGGTTTAAATGCCACTTCTTCCATGAATCCTTTTCTAACTCTCAACTAGATGTGACCTCTCACAGCTTTGACATCTCTACTTCTTCTTTTAGCATTTTTATATTCATGTTATACCTTGTGAAAGAGTTGTGGCATAGTCCTACCTCTAATAGACTGACTTACTGTGTGTGTGACCTGGGCAAATCACTTAACCTCTTAGTGTCCCAGTCAACTCTCAGAAAACTAAAACTTACACCTGAGTTGCCGTTCTGCATTGGTATTTGTTTATTTTTCTCTCCTACTAGGGTTTCCCTGCCATGATGAAATAATAGACTGGAGGTTGGGGAGGTACATCCTACCTTATTATAATTATGTGAACTTTGATTTGTTTTAAACTTTGTCTCTCCCCTTCTCTCTGCCCTCTAACATCTTGGAATTTCCGTGAGGACAGGAAATGTCTTGATAAATTTTTGTAATTTTGTATTCTTCACTATACACATAATTGGTATTTAATAAGTATTTGTCAATGAATAAATCAAAGCATCTGTTTCTTAGAGATCTCTGGATACAGGTCTAAAATTTAACAAATCATTAGTCACAATGGCAATGAACTAAAAAATTCTCATTAAAAAAAGTGTAAATTGGGGCAACTAGGTGGCTCAGTGGATTTTGAGCCAGGCTGGAGACAGGAGGTCCTGGGTTCAAATATGGCCTCAGACATTTTCTAGCTATCTGACCCATGGCAAGTCACTTAGCCTTAGTTGCCTAGCCCTTAAGACTCTTCTGTCTTGGAATCAGTACTTAGTATAGATTCTAAAATAGAAAGTTAAAAATAAAATAAAACAAAGTAAGGTTTTAATAAAAAGTATAAGCCAAAAAGACTCTTTGATTTTGCATACTAGACTCAAAAATTACCCAGTTACTTTAGTGGGCTAGGATGCTTTTGTTTGTTAGTGGGACTATTCTGAAACATTATCTCAAAGATTATTTCCTGTGTTCTCTTTACTTTGATGATTTCTTCTTTTTCTCCTTCTGGCCTAACCCCTTTGTCAGTTTACTCCTCTACCACTGGATGGATTAGCTACCCTAAACCAAAGACAGAATTAGATTGGATTGGGGATATCTATGTAGTTAGTGTGGTTGGGAGTGTCTTCTGAGTCAATAGGAGGTTGTGTGTTCATCTTTGCAGAATAGGTAGGACTTTGAAGTTAGCAAGGAGACTTGGCCAAACATAGAAGGGGATAATGCACCTGATCCTGCTGAGCCTAGGGCCACCTAAAAATATTTTGTGAAGTGAACATGGATTATTAGTTGTTGAGTATGATATGGCATAGTGGAAAGAGCATTTATTTAAATAATCTTGGCTTTCTCACTTTGTGATCAGAACAAGATCATTCCATGTTTCAGGTCTTAGTCTCTAGAAAAAAAGAGTTAGATTGGATCAAGAGTTCTTATTCTGGGGTTTGAAAACTTGGTTTTTAAACATTTTGGTAACTCTTTCAATCCCATTGGCTTCCTTTATATGTACTCTCTCTATATATATTATAAAAGCATATAAATAGAATTTAAAAACAGTTCTGAAAAGGGGTACATAGACTCAACCAGCATACCATAAAAGTCTATGACACAAAAAAGGTTAAGAACCCCTGGATTAGATGACCTCTAAGGTCTTTTCCAAATTCTTTGATACTGTGATTCTAATCATTACATTTTAATTCCTTGTATGAAAGAATATCATCTTAAGAATTATGTCAGTCTTTATCTTCCGGTTAATCAAAGTACTGTGTTTTCACACTGTAGTCTCTTAAAGAGTAATTGTGCTATTCTTATATTTAATGTCATTCACCTCGATCTCTAAAAGCTGTGTTATAAGTAGGATTGATGGAGTTCTCCTAATCCGTTCACAGTTTTCTTACCACTTCCTCTTATGACTAGCAGGATAATTTTATCACATAATAATATCTCACATTTATATAGTTCTTCAGAGTTAAAAACCACTCTATTTTTGTTGTCTCATTTAATTTTTACAATGACTCTCTGATGTATAGTACCTGCAGAGTGATTCTCGGGTTACTTAGTGCTTGATTTATACAAATTTTGCTTTATGTAAAAATTCCCCAACACATATTTACATTAAAAATTTATAATGCATTAAAAATCTAGAAAATTTTTTGTTAATGTGGTAAATAACTATAGAAGAAGGAGAAGAGCTTGAATCAATAGGTGGTTCAAATACCACATAGGAGTTCATAGTGTGAAAGTAAATATTGAATCTGCTAGTGTAACTCCATAGGCTATACTACTGTGAAAGAAGGTGTTGATTCACATTTATTTGCCTAGCATTCAAGACCTTCCACATTCTCTTGCCACCCCAATTTTCTAGTTTCTTTATCTACTGCTGCTCTCCTCCCAATTCCACAAGACTTATTTTTTCTGCCCACTTCTGCTGTTCTTTATCCTTGTAAAAGTCTTCTCTCTTCTTTCCCTGCTGAATTTTTACTCATATTTAAAGGAGCTACTTAGATGTCATATCTTTCATAAAGCTTTCCCTTATCTTTGGTTAATAATCTCTTTGGATCATTATTAGTACTTTGTTTTAAATAATCTTATTATGTATTATTATGTATTGCAGTTAACTTTATGTGTTATAATAACTTACATCTCTAAAATACTTCAAAATTTGTGAAATAATTTAATTACATTTGAACCTCACAATAACCCCATGAGATGAGATCATAGCGATTAGAGGTAGGATTTGAACCCAGGTCTTCCTGCCCACAAGCCCAGCACACTGTTCACCATGCCATATTGGCTCTTTCTTTACTTATCCCTTCTGGTTGACTATAAGCACCAAAAGTGTAGGACCATGTCTTAGCTAAATATTTTGTCTTCCACTGCCTAGAACAGTGTTCTATACACAGTACTTCTTCACTACTTCAATGGATCTATGTTGCCATTGTTGAGGGTCTATTCCTTTGAAGAGTGCAGATCATAACCCAGATATAACATCTCATCCGGTGTAACTTGTCTACATCTTCCCATAAATTCTTCATAGAGCAGCTGTTCATGAACTCAGAGCTGCCTTCTAGGTTTTTTGACATCACATAGTTAACAATGTGATACTCTAGCTGTCTCTTCCTTTCTCATTTTACATGATTAGCTCATGTCCTTTTCTAGTCATACATCTCTTTGATGAGAGCTACTCCATCAGTTTTATCTCAGATAGATAAAGAAGCTGGCCAGTGAACTTGACCCAGGATTGAATAGAAAAAGAGATTAGGATAGATTGTGTTTGGGAAATTGTGAAGCAATTTCAATAACTTCCCGAACTTCTCTCAGGAAAAAAAGATCCTAACATCTTAACATAAATATTCTGGTGATATTATTTTTGAATTATGGAATACTACAATCTTTGAGAAGTCAAAATTGTGGGTCATCCAAGTGGCAAAAGAGAGGCACATGATGGATATAAATATAGCCCAAACTAAAGGTTTGTATACTGGAACCCTTGCATTTGAGAGCAGCTATATTACTTCCATCCTTGTTTTACAAATGAGGAGCTTGAAGCGCAGATGGACAAAGTGGTTTTTTTCCCAGGTCAAACAGCTAGTAAGTGGCAGAGATGACATGCGAACCCAGGTCTTTTGACTCTTTTAAGTCTTAAAAAATTTTTTTATTATTCTGCCTTGGTTAGTTTAAAATTGATTTGAGGGGGCAGCTGGGTGGCTCATTGGATTGAGATTCAGGGTACTAGGTTCAAATCTGGCCTCAGAGACTTTCTAACTGTGTGACCCTGGGCAAGTCACTTAACCCCCATTGCCTAGCCCTTACCACTCTTCTGCCTTGGAACCAATAACCAGTATTGATTCTAAGACGGAAGGTAAGGTTTTAAAAAAATTGAATTGAGTCTTATGTTGGGATTTGGATATTATTAAACCAGTACTTTCAAGAAATAGAAAGGAAGGAATTTTATCCTCCATAGAAATTGCCCTGTTCTTGATTTTCTAATCTGAGAACTGTTAACAGAAACACTGTAATTGAGATTAATTGCTTTGACAGTGCATAGCAAGAAGAAATATTTATTCTCTGAAGCCTGTGACTTCCATATTGGATTGATTTGCATTTTGTCCAATAAATATATGATTTTATTTTAGTGGAACATTATTCTCATGTACTAGCTTTTTCATTATCCTGCTGAAAAATTTGTGGTTAATGAGTACAACTTTAAATTAGTTTCCTCAAGTGACTTACAAATAGTATGGAAGTTAAAATGGAAATTTCAATACTAAATACTATTAGAGGAGGACAGTACTATTTTTTTTAAGACCCTTACCTTACCTTCTGCCTTCAAGGCAGAAGAGTGGTAAGGGCTAGGCAATGGGGGTCAAGTGACTTGTCCAGGGTCACCCAGCTGGGAGGTGTCTGAGGCCAGATTTGAACCTAGGACCTCCCATCTCTAGCCTGGCTCTCAATCCACTGAGCTACCCAGCTGCCCCCGACAGTACTATTTTTAAACAGATAATTATGAAGTAATTATTAAGTATCTCCTATATGTTACATGCTATGCTAGATGCTGGGGTTACAAAGACAAAAATTAAATAGTTCAATTTTGTGAGAATATTTTGAGCTCTGAAGTTTTTTTTTGGGGGGGTGCCAGAGCATAAAAGAAAGTAAATCCTTATAGCCCTTGATTTTTAAAAATATTTTCTCCCAATTAATGTAACAGAAATTCTGTGAGGTAGAGCATATATCAGTTAATTAGCATTTGCTAAATATCTGTAGTGTGCTGGGCATTCTTGGGCACCAGGGCCACAAAGGCAGAAATGAAACAATTCATTCTTCTTAAAAAGATGGGTAGAGATGTATGTACATAGAAGTTAATATAAAATATATTCAAATTAAAATGCTAAGTATTTTTTTTTTTTTGGTGGAGGAGGTGGAGGTGTATTAGCTTTTGAGTCATAAGGAATGGCCCTTTGTAGGAATGTTGAGCTGAACTTTGAAGGAAACTTAGAAGGAGGAAGGAAGGAATTCTAGGTTTAGGAGCAGCCTGAGCAAAAGCATGGAGATGGATTATCATGTTTGAAGAATAGCAAGACGTACTATTGTTTCATTGCAACATAAAGTATGTGAAGGGGAACTATGTGTAATAAATCTAATAAGGTAAATTGGACCCAGGTCGTGAACTTATCAAGGCGGGAAGTGATGTAGTCAGACCTGTGCTTTAGGAATATAACTTTGGCAGTTGTGTGGAGAGTAGGTTAGAGAAAGGAGAGAATTGAGGCAGGGTGACCAATTAGGAGACTGTTGCAATAGACTTGGTCAATGTTAGAAGACCAATCTGGGGTAGTGGTTGTATAAGTGGAAAGAGATGTAGACCTGGTAAATGATAGGACAGATGGTTGTGACCCAGGATTGTGGTGCACTTGACAAAATAGGAAGTTTGACAGAGGGGTGGGTTTTGAGGGAAAGATAATTCTATTTTTAGCATATTGAGTTAAAAATGCCAACAGGACATCCAGGTATGATTATCCCTGTTTTATAAGATGAAACATACCAAAACAAGTGAAATGATTTGCCAATGACTAGTGACATACACTGTAAATCTTGTCTTGAGTTACATATTTAGTTTTTAATATTTGTATTGGAATCTACAACTAAACATTGCCATTGTGGCAAATCACTTTCCCTCTGCAGGCCTTAATTTCCACATCTGAAAATGAGAGGATGTTCTCTAAGGTCCTCTCCAGCTCTAAATCTATGAGCTTATGAATAGTATACTAAAGGACAAAGGATACTAATAGATGTGGTACATAAAAACTATACTGGATAGTGATCTGGGGTACATATACTAGGCATGGATAATTTTTGAAAAATAAGCTATTATGGTGGTGTAGAAAAGCCACTATATTGAAGGGGGAAGTGAGAAGAAGGAATGGAATAAGTATATAGTAGCTCTACTGTGTGCTATGCACTGAGCAAGATGCTTTACAAATATCTGATTCATTCCCCATAACAACGTTGGGAGATAAGTGCCATTATTATTCCTGTTTTACAGTTGATAAAACTGAGGCATGCAGCCTGAATTAATTTCCCAGGGTTATACAGCTAGTGTCTGAGATAGAATTTAAACTCAGGTTTAAACTCAGGTTTTCCAGACTCTAAGGCAAGGGGTCCCCAAACTTTTTACACAGGGGGCCAGTTCACTGTCCCTCAGACCATTGGAGGGCCGGACTAAAAAAAACTATGAACAAATCTGTATACCGCTGTCTGGGATAGCAGAGGCTGCAGTGGTGACTGTGATGGGTCTGTCACACCTTGCACAGGTCCATCACTGCCCCCACTATACCGGGCAGCAATATACACAGTGTGGAATTCCCTCCCCCAGATTGCTGCTCACCACGCTGATGTCTTCCATTGTGCAGTCACATAATCCTTTGCATGGCACCTCGCTCTCGTTAAGTTACTCTCAGAACAAGGCGCCATGCAAAGGATTATGTGACCAGAAGTAGTACTATACATGAGTGACTCTGTGCTTTGTGGTGCTGCACATATAGTACTCCTCACTGACCACCAATGAAAGAGGTGCCCCTTCCAGAAGTGTGATGGGGGGCAGATAAATGGCTTTGGGGGGCCACAGTTTGGGGACCCTAAGGCTAGCTTTCTCTCTATCAGGTCACCCTGCTTTCCTCAGTAGGCTTTGTTTTAGGTCCAACCTTTGCCAACTACCTGTGGGAACACGGTCAGTTCAAAAAACATTACAGTATTATGAACCATCTGCAAGTACTGCCATTCTTAAAGTACTCTACTGAGTTTTGGATGTGCAAATATAGATAGAACACAGGCCCTGCTTTTAATAAAAGCTCTGTTTAACAACCTAGAAGTGTTTAGGCAGATGATAGAAGAGGTAGTGAGAGAAGTATAAAGGAGAGGACTGAGCAGCTATGGGGCAGTTGAGAGGTTGTTTAAATTTTACAGTAGTCAAGAAGACTAATGCTCAAATCACACCTCAGACTTGTAGTAACTTTGTGATCTGGGCAAGCTACCATACCTTATTGCTCTGTGCCCCTCAGTTTTCTTATCTATAAAATTAAGAGCTCTGGACTCTGTGGAAATTTGGGCTGGGAGGTGACTTTATTGTGGGAGAAGGATTTGGAGGTACCATAGAGGACATTGAGTTTAACTGCCTCATTTTATGGTTCTCATTTTATGAGAAAACAGGCAATTTTGAAGTAACTTTTCCAAGGCATCATGTAAGTGGCTGAACCTATATTGATTCCAGATTCTTTGGCTAAATATTTTGCTCTGACTCTAAATATGTTTTTTTAGAAGGAAGCCCTCAAGAAAGGGCCTTGAAGAAAGAGAGGACTTCAGTAAGGGGTCCTATGGGAACAGAGGCCCCAAAGATGAAGGTAGCAGGAAGAGAATAGGACAAAGAGTACATTTTGGCTAGAATATAGAACATGAAAGAGAATAGTAAGATAAGGCTGGACAATTAGGTAAAAAAACAATGTGGAGAACCTTGTGTGCTAGACTGGGAAGTTTTATATACTATCTAGGGTCAATTAGGAGTATGAATGGAGCATTTCTAACTTTAGCAAGTGCTGCTGCCTCTTTCTCCGAGAGTAGAAGGAAAGAGAGCCTAGATAAGTGATTATGAACCTATGGCATGGTTGCCAAAGATGGCACACAGATCATTCTCTGTGGGCACTGGGCCATGACCTCCGCCCCAGAAAGGCAGAGAGACTCACTCTTAGCTGCTCCCCTTCCCCTCTCCACCATGCTTGACAGCATTTTTTTCATATTCCCCCCCTGCCCCTCTGCCCAGCAACCCAATGGGAGTGCTTTCTCCTTCCCCTGTGTTAGTTAAGGTGAGGAGGGGTGCACCTGGCTCTCAATGGTGGGGAGGAACATGGCACTCAGTCTGGGCGGTGGGGTGGGAGTGTGACCCAGCACTCTATCCCTAAAAGTTCACCATCACTGGGCTAGGTGATAACATTAAGAGACTGTTATAAATGGAGAAGATTTGAAAGAGTTCATATCAGCTTTAGTGTTTTTTTTTGGGAAAGCAGAAAATGAAGTCATCTGAAAGAGGAGGAAAGGGTGAATTTGGAGTTTGAGGAAGATGAGGTTTACAAATAGTGACAGTGTAATAGAGAGCTAATAAGAAATACATGAAAATATTGTGGTACAGTCAAAGTTCATTTGAGGATAGAAAGCATATATTTGTAGTAGACCCACATAACATGGTAATGTGATTTCTAGCATCATTTGACATTTTGCTAAGTAGGAATGGAAGAAGTAGATGAGAGTTATTTGGGGTTAAAGCTTGTTATTTAATATCTTTGGGGCCCAAGTTTTCTCATCTGTAAAGTGAGAGGGACCTAGCTAAGGTCCTTTCTAGTTTAAATATTTTATGATTCTATGACTTCCAAGTCAGAAAGGCAGTGGTGCAGATATCTCTTAAACTACCACTTATAATAGCACTAGATTGAGGAGATCTCAGTTATATCTGTCACTTAACAGCTATGTAATCTTAGGCAAATTTCTTGAATTCTCAGAGCTTCAATTTCTCTGTCTATAAAATAGGGCCGGATCTGCCTTTTCTTATAGGGTTCCTTTAAAGATGAAATTAAATAACTCTTATTAACCCCCTACCATCTGTAGAGTATTGTGCTATTTCTGAGAATACAAAGATGAAATTTTAGTCTCACCTCAAGGTCCTTCAAATCAAATAAAGGGAATGATTAGATAGGTGAAAAGTAAATATATAACACCAGGCAGAATGTGATTAGTGTATAGGTGTGGTCCAAATAAAGACAATGGGAGGTTTGAAGAGCAACAAATGATTTCAGTTGGCAGCATCAGGGTAGATTTTATAGAAGGAGGTGATCCCTGAACTATATATTGAAGAAAAGAATTTCATCCAGCAAACATAGAGTCACTATGGGGAGATCTGAAAATTTAGAGGAAGAGCATTAGGGTATGGTTGTCTTTTTTTTTTTTAATCTTCTTAGAATCTATATTGTGTATTAGTTCTAAGGCAGAAGAGAAATAAGAGCTAGTCAATGGGGTTGAAAGACGTGCCCAGGGTCACATAGCTAGGAAGTGTTTGAACCCAAGACCTTCCATCCCTAGGCCTGGCTCTCCATCCACTTAGCCACCCAGCTTCCCCCAGGGAGTCTTCTTGGTAAAGTAGCTGAAGCCATCTGCTGAGAGTTGGAATATATAGGGGTTTAGATGAAGGGAGTTTGAGGAGAGAGGCAGAACAGCATCATATCCAATGGCATGGTAATCAATAAGATAAGGAAATGCTATGTAGCAGTTAGGACCTAGTTGAGATTAGATAACAGAAATTTGCCAAAACCCAGTCAGATAAATTTTGTTAGTTCCTCTAGCAGTTTTGCCAGAAAGGATACAATATTAGTTCAGGATGAGCAGGGAGGATTTCAAAGTGGAGGAATTTGCACCATTGAAATTATTGACCATCAGATTAAGATTAGGTATGGTGGAGAATGACACCAGAGTAGGATCAATGGGCCTGGGAAAATAGGGCAGGGAGAAGAGAGTAGTTTCTGATGAAGAGGATTTAGCAGTGGTTTTTGAACTGAGTCAAAGAGTAGAAATAATAGGAGACTATGGTTAGAGATAATAATTTTTTTTTTGCAGCTTGCTTGCAAATTGTAAAGATGATACACAAATTGTAGCTCTTTAATGTAGTAGTTAGCCCCAAGAGGTAGAACTGTCTAATCTAAACTTGGGCCCCTTGAGAGTTTAGCAAATGCATGCAGTAGGCTAATAAATGTGAATATAGTGTTGAGGAAAAATATAATTATTTCTAAACTCTTGTGAGTGAATGAATGAAAGTGTTTTTAGTTATCAGTTAATCAATAAGGATTTAGGCCTCTACTGCTTTCCCAGGCTGTGCTAAGGGACCCAATTCCTACTTTCAAGTATCTTAAATTTGACTGTATTGAGGATAGATGGAAGCTGCTTTCAAGCTATAGGGTTTAGGGAAATCTTATTCAACAAATTCATTCTAAAACATTTATTAAGTGTCTGTTATTCACTTAGTATTGTACTAGTCTCTGGGGGAGATACACAATTTAGATAAGATATGGACTTTAAATTAATATACTTCATTAATGATGCATTGGGAGAGTTGCAGAACAAAGTGCTCTGTGAGATCTTGACTGTATCTAAAGGCTTCATGGAGGAGATGGCATTTGAGTTGAGATTTTAAGATTGGGTAGGAATTCAGACAGAGAGGAAAGGGCATCAGAATTTTAAATTCTAGATCAGTTCATTTTATTAGGATTATGGAAATTGAGAGATAATAGAGTTTACAGATCTTCTTGGTATAGAATCATAGTTCTAGAGTTGGAAGCAAATTCAGAAGCTGTCTATGCCAAGAAACCCAAAGGAATTTCCTTAGGAGGATAGTTGACTTGCCCAATGTCACAGGTAGGAAGCCTCAGCAATGTCTGAATCCTTTTACCCAATTCCAGAGACAGGGTTTTCTGTGGTTCCCCTACCCCTTTCATTTTATAGCTCTGAAATTTGAGCCCCTAAGTGACTTGTCCAAGGTCACATAGTAATTAGCAGTTAGGATTTAAACCAAGATCCTTTGCCTTTAAGTCCAGTGTCCTTTCCATTATACTACATGAAAGCCTCATGATTAGTTGTTTTTATATATAACATGATATCTTTGTCCTGTGTATGTAACATTGAAGAAATAATTCAACTTCTTGAGCTCTTTTAAGTGATTATGG
Source organism: Monodelphis domestica (assembly GCF_027887165.1). Classification (NCBI taxonomy): domain Eukaryota; kingdom Metazoa; phylum Chordata; class Mammalia; order Didelphimorphia; family Didelphidae; genus Monodelphis; species Monodelphis domestica. The sequence continues at coordinate 586,780,446 of NC_077227.1, read as the reverse complement.
ATCTTGTTTAGGAGACCGAAGTGATCCTTGAATTGATGCATAATTGCCATAATTTACTCCCCAAATGAGCATCTTGAGGACCTTGGCATATAGGAGATTCCTTTTTAATTTGAACTCTTCTTTGGACATACTCCATTATGCTGACAAATACTTTTGTTAGACATATCTCTGTGATTTATGTTTCACTCAGTTTTAATAATCAGATGATCATCAAACAAAACTACCTCTATTAAATATTTTGAGAAACTTTATGTGATTTTGACATATGCATAGAAGAATGCTTTGTTGGAGAAGAGCCTTTAAGGCTGTATTTTGCTCCACTAAATCAAATGCTTTTATAAAGTCAAGTTACAATAAACACAGTAGACTCTTATGTTCTTTAGACCTTTCATTCAGTTTTAGGATTATAAAGATGTGCTCAGCTCTTCAACAGATGTTAGTTCTAAAGCTACAATTATTTTCATGGTGATTTTTGCAAATGCTTATTATGAACACTGTAATATAAGATGATCAAGATATCCCATGAAGTGATGTTTCTTGTTGCTTCTTGGATGAACAATAAAAATCAGCTCTGCCAACTCCTTTATGTACCTCTATAGGGAGAATCTTTGAGTTATCCTCCCCTTAAATTGCAACCTAATATTCTAATTTCATTTATAGTGCGAATGTCAAGATTAATATGTTATCTGTTTATTGGTCATTAAATAAGAATATTATATTTAGAATATCAAAAGTTAAGACATTGTTTACAGATGGGCTAAATACCATGTCATTCTCAATACTTGTTGCTTCCTTTTCCTCCAGCCTTCTCCTACCACTAGAAGACCAGATAGGAGGCCTGGAGATGAGAGATTCTGAGTTCAAATGTGGCCTCAGACATTTCCTGGCTGTGACTTTTAACCCTCATTGCCTAGCCCTTACTATTTTTCTGTCTTGGATCTAATTGATTCTAAAATTGTAAATAAGGATTTAAAAAATTTTTTAAATAAAATAATTTAGTCCAGCTTTAGTATTTTTAGTATTTTTCCTTTCTTTCCTGATTTGCCATGGTTAAAGAATTCATCACTAAATGATTAGCCTATATTTTTTTTAAAACCTTACCTTCCGTCTTAGAATCAATACTGGTTATTGGTTCCAAGGCAGAAGAGTGGTAAGGTCTAGGCAATGGCAGTTAAGTGACTTGCCCAGGGTCGCACAGCTGGGAAGTATCTGAGGTCAGATTTGAACCTCTTATCTATAGATCTGGCTCTCAATCCACTGAGCTACGGTAATATTTATTGGGAAAGGATGAGAAATTGGAAAAACTGGGGGATAAAGGGAGGTTTGTATGAGGTATGTAGGAGTTGAGAGGGGAGAGGGAATATTGCTTGGTGAGGCAAAGGAGAGTTTGCCCCCTGCTGAGAGGAAGCAGCAGGGGTCTGATAAGGACTGTTTGTCCTGGAATGACTGAACTGAAGTTCAGCTCCCTCTATGACCAGAAAAGATAGTCCACTTATCTGACTGCGAATTCAAATAATATAAAGTTTAGTAACCAGTTGGGATTGGAGTTTTTTCCTCAGCTTCAGAGTTGAGGCCAGGCCCAGAGGCTGGTGGAGGGTTCTCCCACTCCCGCCTACTCTATATCAGTCCTGCTTTGTCTAATTCGGAATCTTAGCAGTACACAGAAAGCAACAAGGTCTGACCTTCAGAGATGAACGGGCCTGAATCTTTGGGCTGAACCAAGAAGAGGCACACCACACCAGACTGGGCTGAACAAGCTCCTCTCTCCTCCAACACCAGGAAGGAACTCAAAACCCGGCAGGAAGGAAGTGCTAGTCACAAGACCCAACTGCCACTCCTAGTTGCCCCTTCCCCCACCAACTGTTAGTCTTGTTTCCTTTCCACAATCGTCCCCCTTTTTTTGTTGTGACCTTCCCAAGGGCACTTATTTATATTATAGTTACCAATTTACTAAATCTGCTCTAACGAATTCTTTGCAGTAAAGTTTGGGTAAGGGTAGTTATGGATTTTACAATAAATTCAGTACAATAAATGTTGAACAAAACTATTACAAGAAATTTTAATCTTAGTGCTAATACTACGTTTGCTAAGTTAACTAAAACCAATACATTATTTATAGAAATTATTTACATATAACACAACAATATACATTGTTCCACAGCATGATGTTCAGTCAAATAGAAATATCTATTGATCTTTCTATTTGCCTAAGACCTTATGGAACTAACTAGATACATATTTACATTTTGCATAAATACAATTTCAGACACTTGTTTATATAAACAAGGTCTCTCAATATGTCAGTTTGTGATTTTGTGTTTTGTGTCTAATAGTGTTGTGTTGAATTAATACTTATCAAATTTCTTCAGATTTCCACTTCTCATGTTGACTGATGGATCTTTTCTTTCTTTCATGTTATGTAGTGATGCATGCTATTTCCCTAATAGGTGAAATTACTTTTGTTTTATTATTTCAACACACTCAGTCTTACACATAAGTCTCATTTTTGATCTGTCCTTCTTATATAAACAAATTTACAAAGTTCAAAGTCTTAGCTGTCCATTTCAGCTTTTTTTTTTTGGTTTCATTTCTCTAGTAGCTATTAAACAAATTTACAAAGTTCAAAGTCTTAGCTGTCCATTTCAGTTTTTCCTCTTTGTTTCTTGTCTCTAGCATCTTTTCTTGATGCTTTTCTCTGGGATGCTTTTCCTCTGGGTTGTTTTTCCTTTGGGTTGCTTTTCCTCTGGGCTGGAAAGTTGTTTTAAACATTATGTGTCACTATGATTTTTTATGTTGTATTTTTTTATGTTAATCAGTTTTTGTTTTTCTTTCTCAGCACTATCTGTTGTCTAATTATCTTCTATGTCTGTTACAGTGATGTTGAACTTTTTCTGGTTTCATGTGGGAACAGTGAAACCATGAGTCTTTTCCTGCAACTTTTATAGCTGTTGGGGTAGTAAGCAATACTTTATGTGGTCCAGTCCATTTTATGTCTGTAGCCAATTTTCTATTGAAATTTTTTAAGTATACTATGTCTCCTGGTTTGATGTTGTGCAAATTGTAATCCAGGGGTACTGTTTATTGTATCAAGCCCATTTCATGCAACTCTGCTATTCTTGTCTGTAAAGCTGGTATATATTTTGTTAATTGACAGTCTAGTTTGTGAGAAGTTCTATATCAGAGAAAGGAAGATGTGATAGGATCATTACATTGTTCGCTTCTTCTTCTGTTTGTTTTCTATCAGGTATATGATTTTGTTGAACTGCTAATTTCTTTTTTTTTCCTTGTAAAGCCACATAACATGGTAATGTGATTTCTAGCATCATTTGACATTTTGCTAAGTAGTTGCCCCTTTCCCCACCAACTGTCAGTCTTATTTCCTTTCCACACTACCAAGCTGCCCCCTGATTAGCCTATTAATAATAATGAGCAATTTCATACTTAGTGAGGTAGTTAGATACTTAGCTAGGTAAGAAAGCTTAATAGTCTTTGTCGGAATGTAGTCCTTTTTTTTTTTAAATCCTTACCTTCCGTCTTGGAATCAATACTGTGTATTTGTTCCAAGGCAGAAGAGTGGTAAGGGCTAGGCAATAGGGGCTAAGTGACTTGCCCAGGTCACACATATGGGAAGTGTCTGAGGCCAGATTTGAACCTAGGACCTTCCTTCTCTAGGCCTGGCTCTCAATCCACTGAGATACCCAGCTGTCCCCCGGAATGTAGTCTTAGGAGGAGTGAGGATTGTTATTTTAGTGTCATGATGAGGCAGTGTATAGTAGAATTATCATCTACTCTAACTCCCTCATTTTAAATGGAACAAAATTGAGACATAGACAGGAAAATGACTGGCTGAAGGCCACACAATTAACTAATGTCTATACTAGTAATTGAATCCAATCCAACTTACAGTGCTTTCTTTGGTGCTTTCTTTCTTTTCATATCTTTCAGAATTTCCCTAAATTTTTTTTAGATAATATAGAAGTAAGAAGGAACTGTTCTGACCTAAGTATTATTAAGTTGTTCAAAAGTAAATATTTCTGTTAAGGATACTGCTATTCTTCTAGTTGTCTTGGTTTACAATATCAGGTTCATCCTTTAGCCATTCTCATCCAGCACCCCATCCCCACTAGTATTTAATTAATTGCCAAATCTTATCCATTCTGCTTCCTCACCATCTTTCCCATCCATGCTCTACCTCATTCACATATTCACTACCTAGATTTAGGTCTTTATTACATTTTGATGGTACTATTGCTATAGTCTGAATCATTCTCTCCCCCCCCCCTCCATTGCTTTCATTTTGCCAGTCTATTCTCTATATAGTTGCTAAATTAGTATTTCTAATACAGTATCTCTCCCCTGTGCAAAAATCTCAGTAGTTCTCTGTTGCTTCCAGGATAAGATATAAAATCATCAGTCTAATATTTAAAGTCCTCCACAATCAGGCTCTCTCCTACTTTTCCAGAATTATTTCATATAATTTCTTTTCATATGCTCTTTGTTCCAATCAAAATGGCCTATTAGAATTATTCCCTGAAGCAGGCATTCCACCTGTTTTTGTGCATTTGTACAATCTTTTCCTTTAAGCTTATAATTGTTATAATTACATATTATGAGATATATTAATATATCTTTCTCTTAAAAGTATTCTCTTGGTTTTTGACTCAGTTTGGGTATCATACTCTTCATATGAACTTCTTCCTGATTCCCCCAGGTGTTAGTCTTCTCAGGTTATCTTTTATTCACTGAAATATGTAAATATTCTATCAGGAGTTTATGAGTAGAGACTTAAATTTTTTTGCTTTCATATTGTATCTAGCACAGTGTAAATAGTAGATGCTTAATAAGTATTTCTAGAATTGGAAAAATTTGCTAGATATACCCTCAGGATTTTTTAAAATCTCTATTTAATAAGATAAGAATATGAGATTGAAATTTAATTTTGAACTTTAAAGCCTACTTAGCCTCTCCAGCTCAAGTCCTGTATTATACTCTGATTTCTCCTGATTTCCTATAGTTATTACAACCCAGACTACTGTATTTCCTAATTTCCAGCAATTATTTCCTGATATTCTCATATTTTAGTGACATTTTACCATCTTGATTGTAAGCTTTTTGAGGGCAAAGACCATGACCTAGTGCTGAATGAATAATGTCAGTTCATGTTTATATAAAATTTATATTTAATCTTCATAATAACCCTTCTAGGAAGGTAATATCAGTATTATCACCATTTTTGCAGCTGCTGAAACTGAGTTTCAGAAGGATAAAATAATTTGCTCAGGGCCATGTTGCTAATCAATGGAAAAACACACACTATAGCCCAAGTTTTGGATTTCCAAATCCATTTATCTTTCTTTTTGGATCATTCTATCTCTTAGTAAGTACATGGTTTTATTTCAGGAAAGAACCATAGACTTTATCTCACCCAAACCCCTCTCTTTATTGATGTGAGATTGGAGTGAAAAGTGACAGGCAGCTAGTTAGCAGACCAGGAACTATATCCCAAGTGGTCTTGCTCCTAATTTTCTCCCTTCTCCTACCATACCTGACTGCATTCTAGTTGACTGATTGATTTAAAGAAAGCAGGTCCAAGTAGCTATGAGTAAACAAACTCTGGCCCAAACCTCGTTTTTAAAAAAATTCCATCATATGATATGGTATTTTTCTCTTCTTTTTCTTATACTATTATATTCCTTTGAAGCAGATTGGATGTCATTTTCAGCAGCATAGCATGTAGGAGTGTATGACCTTGAGCATGATAGAAAAAGAAAGACTGGTGGTTTAACTGGTTAATTTAATATTCAGGGTAGATTTTGTTTCTGTTAAATAATTTTAATAATTATGCTAATTATTATAATTTATTGTTTTGGAGTGACCAAATGAGTAGGAATCCACATGTCTTAATAGTTGATGCATGCTATGATTTTATCATTCTAGTTTTAATTTCAGCTTTGTAGTTAGATCATAGAAGATAGGGAAAGGGATTTTTTTTTCTTTTTCCAATTCATTTGAATGAAATTTATACCTTTTCTCTTAAAAGTGGCAATGTACCTTATAGCCCTCCACTACCCCCTCCAAAAATAACTGGAACACTAAGCCTCTCTGAGGATATAGTGCATATTAGTGTTTCTACCAATGCTTAATAAAGTATCAGATACATAGTAGGTATGTAGTGAATTTTTGTTATCAATGGAGTTGATCATTTTTCCTTTTAGAGCATCATTTTGTTTGCTCATACAGTAGCATATTTTTGTGGCTGGCCATGGGTCAACAAATCTTGACCTCACACTGGCATTTTGCAGGGTAGTTGTTGTTTTCTCTGCAGGGTAGAGGCAATTTTTTTCCTTGCTGAATTCATAGTTTTCAAAACTGAGTCATTGGCTGTGAATCAAGTCTTTAATTAAAGGCTTTCTTCTTTCCATAGGCTGTTCTCTTCTCTGCAGTTGTCGTTGGGTGGGGTGTGTGTGCGCAGTCTTTGAATCTGTGTAGCACGTTGGCTTTCTAGACATCCTTTGTATAGTAACAGCATGTGCTGAGGGACTGGCAGCCTGTAAAACATTCTCCTTCCACCCTTCCCCCCCTTCCCCCCATCCTTGGATATGGTGACATTACATAGATAAATGTGCTTGCTAGAAAACAGCAGAAGGAGTTGAATGTCTGCCAAAAATTTGCAGCATGAAACTGAGCTGGCTGCTTCCAGCCTCGTTTTCCTGATCTCTCATTGTGTGTATGCAGTCTGCACTTGCCAGGGTTTTCCTTGTTGAGCATTACGTCAGTATATTCTCCACCCTTATTACATTGCTTTTTCTGATATAAAGCTACCTATCCTCTGGCTTTAGACTCATTAAATACTTTAAAGTTGTCCTTTTACTATTGTAAAGGTGGAATTGAAGCTATATATTTTTTACTGTAAACCTCAAATAGGAAATTTAAAATGATTAAATAAAAATATATTAATTTTAACCATGGTAGTTTAGGATATATGTGTGTGTGTGTGTGTGTGTGTACATTTTAAAAAAACAATGGGAGTAGATTAGGGAGTCTGATTTAGATAGAATAGTGTACATTGGTAAATACTGACTATTGGTGTGTTGTAAATTATTCCCTGTCTGTACCAAGGAAGTACCCTCTTGATGTGTAGAAAAACTGGTTGTCCTTTTTAAAGGTCCTCCAAATTGGCTTGTTGGAAAACTCTGTGTGTGTGTTACAAAAGAATGATATTATTTACTTTATTCCCTTTTTCCTTTTTGGACTGTTGTTTTGGGATGAGTGAGTAGAGAAAGGAAGAATATGGGAGTGAGGGAATTTTATTTTTTATTTACAGCTAATGAACTTAAGAGTTCATTAAACAAAATATGTACGGAGAATTAATGATTTTATAATACTTAGGAAAAATTGTAATTTTTCTTTTCACAAGTTTTGTAAGACTGCTAGACTTGCATATCTGGACAGTATATTGACTAAATAAGTGTTCTGGTGAATCCTTATAATCCATGTTAGGAGGCTGAAGCTGATGGATCTATTGAGCTCTAGAGTTCTGAGAAGAAAGTGTTCAGTGGATCTGGTCTCCACTACTGTGCTGAGGAAGATGAGGTCAAGAGGAGGGGAAGGGAAGCACCATGCTGCCAAAGAAGGGCTGACCTGACTACCAAGTCAAATCAACTAGTCAAGCATTTATTAAGTTCCTGCTATGAACCAGATATTATGCTAAATTTTAGGGATACAAAGAAAGGGAAAAAAGAGTCACTGCCCTTAAGGAGCAGTAGGAGATTATATGTATGTATATTACTTGTAGGAGATTATATGTAAATCACTATGTGCAAACAAGATACATCTAGAAGATACACATTGGAGATAATTTCAGAGGGAAAACATTCTCATTAATGAGAACTAGAATTAACTTTTTTTACAAGGTGTGATTTTAGCTGAAACTTGAAGAAAACTAAGGAAGTCTGAGGTAGAAGTGAGGAGGGATAGAATTGCAGGCCTGAGTCCACCAGTAAAAATGCATGGTCTCTAGAGATGTAGTTTCTAGTATAAGGAATGGCAAGGAGGCCTGAGTCATTGGATCATAGAGTCTGTGGAAGGGAGTAAAGCATAAAAAGCCTGGGAAAAGGTATAAAGGGTCCAGCTTATGAAGGACTTTTTAAAAAACAAAAAGGTTTTTCAGTATTTTAGGGGATCACTAGAGTTTATTGAGCAGGGAAATGACATGGTCATACCTTTAATTTAGTAAGATCACATTGGCCAGTGAATAGAAAATGGATTGGAGTGGGGCAGAGCCAGGAATGCCTATCAGAAAGAGTATTGCAACAGTTTAGATGTGAAGTGATCAGGATTTACAACAGAATTTTGGCAGTCAGAAGAGAAAAGGAAATATATGAGAGATGTTACAAATGTGAAATTGACAGGCTTTGGCAACAGATTGGATATGAAGGGGTCAGAAAGTGAGGGGTCAAGGATGATAGTTTTTGTACCTAGGTGACAACAGATATAGTGAAATTATGAATAGGGAAGGTTTAGGGGTAAAGATAATGAGTTCAGTTTTGGCTGTGTTGAGTTTAAGATGTCTATGAAATACTCATTTTGAAATGTCCAGCAGGCAGTTGGAGATGTGAGACCAGAAGTTAGCAGAGAAGTTGGAGCTGGTAAATAGATTTGAGAATCATCTACACAGAGATGATAATGGAATCCATGGAAGCTGATGAGATCACCAAGGAAAATAATACAGGAGAAGCTCAGGAGGAGAGCCTTGGGGTACACTAATTGTTAATAGAAGTGATCTGTATGAAGATTCAGCAAAGGAGACTGAAGAAGAATGATTAGATAGGTGGGGGAAGAATCAGGGGTATCAAAGAGAATAGTGTATACAAGGAGAATGGTGACTGACAGTGTCAGAAGCTCCAGAGAGGTCAAAGGTCATTAAATTTGGCAATTAAGAGAATGTTAGTAACTTTAGAGAGAGCAGTTTCAAGTGAATGATGAGATCAGAAGCCAGGATATAGGCAATTGAGAAGAGAGAGAGGAAAGGAACTGGAGACAGCTTCTCAAGGAGTCCAGGCATGAAATGGAGAAGAGATGAGAGAATAACTAGCAGGAATGGACAGAGCAAGTGAGGGTGTTCTGAGGATGGGGGTGTGTGGCATGGATATGGGCATATTTATAGGAAGAAGGGAAGAAGCCAGTAGATAGGGAGAGATTGAAAATAATGAGAGTGGGGATGAGAAAGGGTATAATTTTCTGGAGGTGACAGGATAAAATGAGATCACTTGTGTGTGTAGAGGGTTTGCCTTGACAAGTGGAGGGCCAAGTCTTCATGTGAAATGGAATAAATAAAAGAGAAGATAATGGCAGATGGCATCTTTGTAATGTTAGATGAGGAGGAGGAGAGAAGAGTTGTCTCAGGGAGGGGTGGAGGAGAAGAGGCAAGTCTCAGTGAATAATCTTAGTTTTTTCAATAAAATATGAAACAAGGCCCTCAGCTGAGATGTTTGGAGGTGGTCAAGCTAAGGGAAATTTGAGGAGGGAATCAAAAGATTTGGAAAAGCTGATTCGTTGAATGGAGTAGTGAGTCAGGGAAGTATAAAAAGGTTGTCGTGCTACCATGAGGGTCCACTTAAGATCAGGTCACATAAATTTGTAGTGAATTCAATCATTAGAGTTTTGTGATTTTTCTCCAGCACCATTAAGTAGTACATAAATAGGAGCTAAGAATAGTGTGAGTAATACAAGACTTGGATTTATTAAAACAAGATCAGTGATAGATTTAAGGAGTCAGTGGGCTCAGGAAGATTGTAGTGGAGAGTGGAACTAATTTATAAAGGGGTCATAATGAGGAAGAAAGGAGAGTATATCCATTGTAGGTTGATGGCCTGGGAATGAAGTAAAACGTGGAAGGATTGACCTTCATTGTGAAAATGGTTTTGGTGGGGTATAAGGCAGAGGGAAACTTAGAATAACAAAAGATTATGATGAAATAAAGGAATTTCTGAGCACTTGCCAAAGATAACTTTGGGTATGGGCATTTCTCTTTGTGGCTTAAGGTAGGGAAGAGGAGTAGTCATGGGAAAGTGACTAATTTGAGAAATTTCAAGATTAAGGTATTTGAGAGAGTATCAACATGTATGTTTTTTTTTTTTTTAACCCTTACCTTCTCTCATGGAATCAATACTATGTATTAGCTCCAAGGCAGAAGTGTGGTAAGGGCTAGGCAATGGGGATTAAGTGAGTTGCCCAGGGTCACACATCTGGGAAGTGTCTGAGGCCAGATTTGAACCTAGGACCTCCCATCTCTAGGCTTGGCTCTGAATCCACTGAGCTACCCAGCTGCCCACTAACCTGTATGTTTTAGTCCCTTAGTAGGATGACATTTTTTCAGGCACTAAATTCATGAAGGAAGTAAGGGAAATGTCCTGGAAGTTGATAAATAACAAATAAAAGATTTTGATTGGGTGATAAATATTGACTCTCAAAGGATAAGAAGTTATTGATTGATAGATGGTGATAAAAGATGAGTATGGAACTAGTAATGGCATGAAAGGAATGTTTTTACTCTGTTGTCCCCGTGACTTGAGTTTATAATGGACTGATAATGAGTGAAAGTGCAACCAGTGCTAGAAAGGGTGACCATGGATGAATGCTGTGTTATCTGGAGGGAGCTAAATCTCAGTGAGTGTGCAAGAAGAAAATTAAAGATTAGTAGAGTTACTGAGGGACATTTTATTTAATTTTGTTTTATTTAAAAATTTTAAAAATTAATTTAGATTATTTTTCCATGGTTACATGATTTATATTCTTTCCTTTCCCCTTCCTGTAGCCAACGAGCAATTCAACTGGGTTTTTACATGTATCATTGATCAAGACCTACTTCCATATTATTAATATTTGCAATAGAGTGATCATTTAGAGTCTACGTCCCCAATCATATGCCCATCTTCTGTGATTCTGCTCCCACTGAGGGGCATTTTTTTTTAAAACCCTTACCTTCTGTCTTGTCAATACTGTGTATTGCCTCCAAGGCAGAAGAGTGGTAAGGGCTAGGCAGTGGGGGTCAAGTGACTTGCCCAGGGTCACACAGCTGGGAAGTGTCTGAGGCCAGATTTGACCTAGGACCTCCCATCTCTAGGCCTGGCTCTCAATCCACTGAGCTACCCAGCTGCCCCCTGAGGGGCATTTTAAATGAGATAAGCCTACTTTTTGTCTCCTTACTCCATTAAGATGTCATCATTTAATGAAATGTGACTTTTGAAGATATTTGTGTTTTTTTCTTTAAATTTTTAACACTTATGGTCTATGCTATAAGCATTTAAGATACAGTAGAAGGTGATATATTCTCTTCATGTATGTATCTTCTTTCCTCAGGTATGTGGTAACATAACCAGTTTTTGTTATCCCCAGCTCTTAATGCAGTACTCCTTTTACATGCCCAGTAAGTGCTGGTATAATGATGGTGTGGAAATTAGGGAAATATTCAAGCTATCAAGAAACTTGGGAAATTTTATTAGTTGTCTCTGAAATTTTAGACTGGTTATAATCATTATATGTTGAAAAAATTAGATGATTAAATTGAATTATTTAGAATATTTAAAAATAAAATTGTACTGAAATGAAAAAAGGGAACTATCAAATCTGTGAACTTTTGAGTGAAAATACATCTTTCTACTGCCAATGGTTAATTCAAGGTTCTGAAAGGGGAATATAATACATAAGGCTCAGTGGATAAGAGTGCAGGGCCTAAAGTCAGGAAGATCTGTGGTCAAATTTGGCTTATCAGCTATATGACCTTGATCAAGTCAGCTAACCCAGTTTGTCTCAGTTTTCTCATCTAGAAAATGAACTGGAGAAGGAAATGACAAATCACTTCAGTATCTTTGACAAGAAAATAGCATCATAGTCAGACACAACTGAAATGAACTGAAGCAAACAATATATATATATGTATATATGTTTTTACATATGTATATTACACACATTCTCAATGATAAATTTGAAACCTACTGTACAGAATTTACATTCCTTCATCTGGCATTCAGAGCCCTCCACAGCCTAGACTGCCTTTCTTTTCTAGCTTTATCTTTTGCTATTCTTTATATTTACTTACATTGTTTTCTGTGCCTGGAATGCGTGATCTTCCTTTTCTCTGGGGTCTGTCTCCCCCCTCCCCCACTGAATTCCTATCTATTCTTTAATCCAACTCACTATCTCTTCCTTCAAGAAGTTTTCTCTTTTGCCTTTAAGTAGTAACAACTTCATTGATTCTCAAATTGTATTTTCCTTAGACTTCTCCCATACACTTGTCTCATTTTTAATATTACACTTTTTTATGCCTGTATCATATCTATCTACTCTACTGTAGACTTCAAGAAGTCAAAGATTGTGCTTTTTGAAAACTTAATCTTTTTCTTCAGCTAGTGCGTTGCAACAAGGTAAGTTCCTAATAAATATTAATTGATTTAAATTGAATTGGAAAATTGGAGATGGAAATCTAAGCATGATTTAAGGAAACTAGTCTGACTGGAATGGATATTTTAGATAGAAAGGATGGGACCAGATTATGAAAGACTGATTGTTAGATCGAGTGCTTTTAATTTTTTTCTTGTTGGTACTAGAAAACTATATGCAGGTTTTTGAGTATAAGAATAATATCAAGCAGGGTCTTTTAAGTATTAATCCATTTAATTATATTCAGATCATGAGACAATGTCTTTTCATACCTCTCATACGTGGTATAAATGTTTGCACACACTTGAATGACTTATAATATCTAATTTAATTTGTGAACTTTGGAGTCAGAAACAAAATCACTTTTATAGTTGTCTCTAAATGTAGAAAAACAACCTGAAATGCTTCAAATTTTTTTTTGGGGGGGGAATTACTGATGTTATGTAAATAATAGATGGTTTAAGAATTTATAGATGCTTTCATAATGACAGCACATATTTAAAATTTTACAAATCTTGTTCTCTTGGAATCATCAGTTGCTTTTTTTTTTTTAAACCCTTACCTTCCGTCTTGGAGTCAATACTGTGTATTGGCTCCAAGGCAGAAGAGTGGTAAGGGCTAGGCAATGGGGGTCAAGTGACTTGCCCAGGGTCACACAGCTAGGAAGTGGCTGAGGTCAGATTTGAACCTAGGACCTCCCGTCTCTAGGACTGGCTCTTAATCCACTGAGCTACCCAGCTGCCCCCCATCAGTTGCTTTTATTTGTTCCTTCTAGGGGTTTAGTTTGATTCCATTTCCAAGGTATTTTTTCGCTAGTGCTTACCCCTGTATTTGTCTATGCCTTTAAAAAATACATGACTGACTTTTTAGAACTTGAGAACCTTTATTTTCATTTTTCTCCTTACATTATCTATTCGACCTTGCTTTCTTGAATAGGAAAGAATTAAGGAGGAGATAGTGTTTCTATTTAAGTAGTATTTGGGGAATTTAAATTGTGAAATGTCCTGCAAGGCACCTGTCTTTATGAAGACTTCTAATTCTAATTTATATTTTTTCACAGTCTACCTCAGTGTTTTTGTACATGGGAGATGCTTGAGAAATGTTTGTTCAGTGAATGAAATAAAGTTGGCAGATAAACATGAATCTCATCTCACTTTAAGGGACAGAACTTAATTTTTACTCTTTTAGCAGAAATGTTAAGATATATACTTAGCTCCTTAACAGTTTTTTTAAAAAAATATATTTAGAAGCTTGGAACTACAAAGAAGTAAAAAAGACAAGATCTCTAGTTGCAAGGAGTTTATACTCTATAAACACTAATCTAGGTACCTCTTATATATTTTTCTCTCTCACACCTCAAATTTTCCCTATAAACTTGAGGGTAGGAACTGTTTCATTTTTGTCTTTATAGAAGATATTTAATAGATGCTTACTGGTTGATTGGGACTTTGAAGAATATAATTCTTTCCTTGATATGCATACAAATAACTAGTGAATTAGGATAAGATAAGTGCATGGAAGTGTTTGGATCAAAATACATGAGAGATGTGAGGAGGTAAAGATTATTTCCCCTTGGGGTGGAGAATCAACTCTTTAAATAGGTAAAAGCAGCTAATCTGTCTACTTTGCAGACTACCACCGGGAGCTGTCTTCTTTCCCCTGTCCACTGAACACCAACCTATTCTCCCTCTAATTTTGCAGCTGCCCTCAGCTCTAACAATCTCTAGCCAGCTTCATCATGTACTTTGAACCCCAAGATGGTGGATCAAATTACTTTCTAGCTATTTGGAGACAAGGTTCCATAGAACAGCAATATTTTATTTTCTGAGTATTCGAGAGAAGGAATTTATTTACAATTGGATCTTGCTTTCACAGACTCATTCCTGGGTTCATGTGCCAGGGTGGTGATTTCACATACTATAATGGCATTGGTGGCAAGTCCATATATGGACAAAAATTTACTAAAGTGAATCCTTCCAAAGCACATTGGCATCTTGTTTGGCAAATGAATGTTTACATGTTTCAGGGTGGGGAGAAAGACTTGCCAATGAGATGTGAAGCATTATAGATGTGAAGAACAACATGAGCAGAAACTGTGAGGCAGGTGAACACAAAGTCTCCTTAGAGGATGTTGAGTAGGCTGAAGGATCATAGAAAGAGCTTTAATGGAAAAGTAGGTTGAGGTTAGATTGTAAAGTGATTTATCATGGTACAGTGGAGAGAACCTTCCTGTGACTTTAGACAAGTCATTTATTTTCACTGTACTTCAGTTTTCTTATTTGTAAAATGAGGGAGTTGAGCTACATAGCCTACCAGCTCTAATTCTCTGATCCTAAAAGCCATAGGAGAGAGTATATTATAGTAGGATACCAAATTTGGAATTGGAAGACTTGGGTTCAGGAGTCAGCTTGAACTTGATACTTATTATCTGTGTCTTAAATTTTCCTCAGATATAAGAGGATTGAATTGACCAGTTAAGGAGTAATAATAGCATAGTGGGAGTAGTGTATGCTTATAAGGTGCCAAGGGCCAAATCTATAGGGTGGGGGGTAGTGATAAAAAAAAAGAAAAGAGATAGATGTGAGCAACATTGTGGAAAATAAGATTTTATAATATTTGATGACTCAGTGTAGAAGTAATGATGACTCAGGATTCCAGCTTCGATGACTAGCAGAGGTAGTGGGTCTACTTAACAGACAAGGAGAGAGTGGGTACAGGTGAAAGAGATGTTCCAGGGAATTTTAGGGACAGAAATGAGGATTTAAAAGATTGCCTTTAAAAGCAACATACATAGTGATTACAAAGATGTAAATGAACAGAAATAAAACAAAACTCTAAACCTGAATTCTTTGTAATTATAATTGCAATTATAATTACCAAATTTGATTCTAAGGAAGAGATGAGAAAAATGCACCTCCCTTCTTTATTGTAGAAGTGAGAGAGATTATGGGTCTGGATGTTATATGTTCTATGTTGGTTAGTTTTGCTGAACTGCTTCTTTGAGTGGATAAGGCATACATTCTGAAATAAAAATGATAGAAAAACAAAAGAAAAAACTGAAAAAAAGTTGCTTTAAAAATATAATCAGATCCTCCCTCCCTCCCATTCTTCCTTCCTCTCTCCCTTCCTTTCCCTTTCTCCCTTCCTTCCCTCCCTCCCTCCCTCTCTCTCTCCCTTCCTTCCTTCCTTCTTTCCTTTCTCCCTTCCTCCCTTCTTTTCTTTCCTTCTTTCCTTCTTCCTTCCTCCTTCCCTCCCTCCCTCCCTCCCTCCCTCCCTCCCTCCCTCCCTCCCTCCCTTTCTCATCTTCTGTCTTAGTATCAATTCTAAGACAGGAATGTTGCAAGAGCTTGGCAATCAGTCAAGTGACTTGCCCAGGGTCACACAGCTAGGAGGTGTCTGAGGGTCACATTGGAACCCAGGTCTATCAGACTCCAAGCCTGTGCTTGGATAAATCCATTGTGCTACCACTTTATAAACTATGAATATCTTTAGCATGATTCTGAAATCTATCCTGAAAAATATAAATTCATACAATATACTAGTCATTAATTTCTCAACCATTAAAAGCTTGTAGTAATCTGAAGGACATAAAAAAGACAATCATTTATAATTGATTATTACTACTCTAATCAAATATTAGGTTTGTTTTTATACTAATATTTACATTATTGTGTCTTAATTGTAGAAAATAAATGTTCTGAGCACAGTATAAGTGAATTTAATTTAGCACCTTCATTAAAGCTTATAATGACTAATAGGTAATATTGATTATAATTTGATAGGTATATCTTATATAATCTCAGCATATATTATGCACACAAAATAGAATTAAGATCTATTTTCCAGGCCATTAAAAATTATATATTCCTGAAATAGCCTTTTTTTGAGGAAAAAATTGTCATTAGTAAGTTTGGTTGGGCATTCCCTGAATGTGCTGTGTACTGCAATATATCAGTTTTATAACATTTATAACATTTACATTAGACATTTAGTGTTTCTTTTAAGAGAAAGATAGTCTCAAGGCAAGATACACAGAATAAAGAACTGATTAATTCAATAAGGCTACCTAGAAGATATGGCAAAAAAAAATGAATCTTATAAGAGATCAAAAAGGACACAGAGGAATATGCTTTAATCGGGAATAGTGTAGAGTATTTCTTGTTTGGGAGGTTCATTTCAGTTAAAGATTTAGAAGAGAGAGTCAGAGAGTGAATCAGAATTTGCCTGTTGGACGAAAATGTATAGTATATATATGCACATATATATATATATATATTTTTTTTTTAAATAAAACCCTTACCTTCCTCAATACTGGGTATTGAGTGTATGGGGTCCTCAGGGAGGAGTAATATCTTTGGTATAGAGGGCTTGTCGTGCCCTCCTAGGGCAGCTCTCCAGCCTCTGACCCTCACCTGACACTCAGCTCTCACTTGTGGCTCCCAGTAGCTGTGGCCACACCCCAGACAACGGCTTCGACAGGCCGGCTAAACCTTGTGAGGGTAGCCATCGGGTCGTTGACCCCTGGTGAACTAAGGCTTTGCTCAACCAGCATGAGAAGACTGCTTCGGCGGAACAGGCGGAAGAAACCAACAAGAAGAAACCAACAAGAAGGTTCAACGGCTGAGATGGCAATGCAGCAAGGCACTGTGGAAGTGCTCAGGGCGTGTTGGAGCACAAAAGACAACATGGCCATCCAATGCAGCTGAGGAAGTCTCCAGGTGTAACGACTTTTTGTGCCACTGGACCCAGGCTTCCAACGCCGAGAGAGTGGGACTGTCTCTGTGCATCGACTTTTCCACTTAAATTTTCATGCACAAGTGTCTTCGTGCACAAAAACGCACAAAAATAATTGTCATCCTCGGTTACCAAGAGACTACTATACTATACTATACTATACTATACTATACTATACTATACTATACTATACTATACTATACTATACTATACTATATATTTAAATAAAACCCTTACCTTCCTCAGTACTGGGTATTTGGTTCCAAAGCAGAACAGTAAGGGCTAGGCAATGAGGGTTAAGTGACTTGTCCAGGGTCACACAGCTAGGAAGTGTCAGGCTAGATTTGAACCTAGGACCTCCCATCTCTATGCCTGGCCCTCAGTTCATTGAACCACCTAGTTGCCTTCTAGTATATAGTTTTTGTACAAAGCCTGGACGTTCTGGGGGCATTGTTAATTATTTTCCAGAAAACTCAAAAATTAGGAGAAATTACATGATGAGGGCAACCAGTTCCACAGAAACAATGGTATAGATATCAAAAATGAGTTATTGGAATGACATCTTCAGCAAAGGTTTTGAGAGTGATGGTGGGGTTTGTTTTTAGTTTAATAGTGTTGTTGGGAAATAGTATTGACCAGAATGATCTTATATATACCGTGGTATATCCCAGTTAAGTTTTATAAATAGTTAGCTCAATTTCCTTTTTGATTTGCATTTTTCTGAGGGAGAAAAAAGCCTTCTAATGCAGATGTAGTTCATCTAAAGTCCTTAATTAGTTCCAGAAAAAAATGTAGTGTTAAGGTGTGTAACAGTATTACATAGGAGCAAAATTATAAATGGGCAGTGGATACCCTGAATGACATTACAGTTGGAGTTTATAACTTTATACGATTTAGTTATGGATGCCTATGCAGAGTTTGTTCATGATTTGGAAGTTTTATGTGAGAAAGAAGTTATGATTATTCAAAATCATTATTCTTTTGTTATTTCATATGCATTTTATACTTAGGGTCATGAGAACATAATAAGGAAGGGATCTTAGAAATAAAAGTCAAGTGGGCATTTATTAAGTGCTCATTATATGCCAGGCACCATGCTAGGTACAGAGAATACAGAGACAAAAAAATAAGCAGTTCCTGCCATTTAGGAGCTTAGATAGCATTGGGGAAAGCAATGCATATCCATATAAGGAGATAAAAATTAAATATGAAGTAATAGAAGGTTGCCCCAAAGCACTAAGGCTTTTGCGACAACCTGTATAAGCTAATTGCAGAAGTGATGGGGAAGGCACTAGCAGATAGGAACAATAATGTATGTAGGAGGTAACACTTGATCTGGGCATTTATGGAACCTAAGAGTTTGAAGAGGCAAAGGTGAGGGGCAACTTGGAGTTAGCCAAGCCTGGATTCAGAAGGACCTGGTCTCAAATCTGGCCTGAGACACTTTCTATCTGTGTGACCCTGGGCAAGTCATTTAACCAATTTGCCTAGCCCTTACTACTTTTCTGCCTTAGAATGGTTAATATCCATTCTAAGACAGAAAGTACAGATTAAAAAAAAAAAGGTGGAAGTGAGGAAGGAATGCTTTCTAGGAATGGGATGGTATGTACAAAGGGCAAGGGCAAATAAGTGAATAATGGGATTTATTATTAATAATTAGTATCATTATTGTTACTCAATAAAAGGACAGCATAAGTAACAATGTATAGACATTGTAAAGATGGAAATTTAAGAAATAATTTATTAATAATTTGAGTCACCCAAAAGTGAAGTGAGTTATGCTGGAAAATTGGGGATTTTAGTATACTGGAGGACTTCAGATGAGACAATGGTCTTCATGACCACTTGTTTAATATCTTATAGGAAGTGATTATTTTTAGGGGTAGTTTGGAATATATGACTTCTCAGAGTCTTTCCCACTCTGCTTCTGTAATAATATGACATAATCATAGTAGTAACAGTTGACATTTATACAAAGCTTGGAAATTTGCAGAATATTTTACGTATATAATCTTATTTCTGTCCTCAGAACAATCCTGTGAAATGAGTATTAGAGGATATGAGTCATCTTTATTTTATAGATCATAGGGTCATGAATTTAGTGCTAGATTTAATCTAGTACCTTTATTTTACTGAAGAGAATTAAATCCCTGGGATGTTATGACTTTTCTAAGGGCAGGTTGCTGGTAAATGTCAGAACTGAGGTTCAAACTGGGGCCTCTCTTGACTTCTGCTGTCTCCCTTTCTTAAAGAAGTTCTAGATTCTATTCTGATGTTTGACCTAATTTTTTTTGAAACAATAACTGAGGCATACCACAGGTTAGTTAGTCTTGATGGGAATTAGAGGATATTCATTTTAATGTGCGTATTATGCAAGTCAGTTGTTAAAATTAAGTTGTTTTAGGTGGTTTTTATAATGTTCATACTATTTGGAATCACAACTATATTTATAAATCTAGTTACTTTATGGCAGATTAGTTCATCTAAGAAGTCCCACTGTAAATCTTTAGGTTGTAGAAGATGGAAGAGTTTTATCCTGGCTATTAGTTTACCTTTCTGATTTGTAAACATATTTTAGAAATAGTCTGATAAGAATTGATCAAGAGAAAAGTATTTTAGTTGAACAAGATATTTTAAATGTATTTTTAAAAATTAATTTTGTAATATGTAATATGTAATAATTTTGTATAATGTGAGCTTTTTGAGGACAGGGATAGTTTTATTTTATCTTTGTATTCCTAGAGCCCAGCACATATATTCCAGAGCCTGGAATATAATAGATGTTTAATAAATTCTTCATTAATTTATTAGTTTTGTGTACTTAAGTCTAAAAGAAAAAATTGTTGAAATGTAATTTAATTTCTTGATGGATCTGTTGTTTAAGTTATGTGCACCATCAGAGCAGATGATAACTCATCTATGGTACATGATTTTTGTCTATATTTCCCTATAATTTTTCCATAGAGGGTCTGCTCTATAAATTGAAGTTCTTTCTTTAGATCTTTTATAACATTTCAGGGTTGTCAGTTAAATGCTTTGTCTTATATTTAAAAAAAAATAATTAATCATTTGTCCTTATATCACATCCTTTCACACCCCCCCCCCCATCCATTGTGACCAAAAAGAAAAAAAAGGTAGTTGAAAACATCCAATCTAGTTGTTACTGCAGCAGACATTATATTTGTATTTCTTTGCCATGTGGGAAGGAGGTAGATTTCTTTGGTTCTCTGGTACCTTTTCTTGTTTTTTCCAGTACTTGTTTAACTTTTCAGGCTTATTTTTGTTTTGTCATTGACCCACTTCCTTTTCTTAATATTTTCTGTGTAATTTGGGATACAGTCCCTCCCCTCAAGGAGATTAAATTCTATTGGGAAAGATAACATACAAAAAAGCAAGCTGAAAGTGGGAGAGAGGGAGAAAGGTACCTGGTGCTGAGGCACAAAAGTTATCTGGGGGTGTATAGTAGTCTAAACAGAAATGAAGAGCTGGTTGGCCTGAATTTCTTGCTTTAAATGAAAGTTATTGGAGGAACCATCCAATTAGAGGGAAAGGTCCCCAGGAACAAATTCCAGAATTTTAGTTTGTGAGTTCTAGGGCAGAAGGGATTTTCTAGGGTGTAGTGTTTGCTGTCTGCATGAAGGAGAAGACTAATAAGTTACAAACTGATTGATCTGCATGGGTAGAGACAGTTTCTTTGCTAGGCTTGCCCCTATATCAGTGAAATTATAGATCTGTTTAAAACAAAGCAGCGATATGACTAATTTCATTTTGTGTTTGGTGATTTTTAGTGCTTTACCATGTCAGCTTTTGAGCCTGTTTTCGAAGAAAATATTTATGACGTTGATTTGAAACTTTTAATTATTCTCAGACTGGTTACTTTCACTTCTTTGCCATTCATTCAGCAAAACTTTCTTAATCTCAAACTTTTATCTCACTATTCTGTTCTCACTTTAGAATTAAAGTTAACAAATATAGTGTAGATTTTAACTTTGGAGAATCTCATTGATTTTTTTCATAGAATTTTCTCCACTTCATCATCTGAATGCAGCAATCTTTGTGGTGATCTTTTTGCCAATTCTTAGTATGATCACTGCAAGGTCTCATGACCAAGAATTTCATTATTTTTTTATTTTTATTTTTTGCTTTGAATACATAAAACCAATGCTATCAGTTTCTTTATTTGCTTCTTCCTAAACCTTTTAGCTGAAAACTTACGTCTTGGTTTTCTTTACGCTGAGAAAGCCAGTGTTGATTGTTACCTTCAGTAGTATAATTTTTTGGTCATTGGGCAGACCTCACTTTTAATAAACCATAAAAAAATAATAATAAACCATCTATAAACATTTATAGATGGTTGAAATATTATACGATTCTTAACACCTTAGGACTTCTCTTCTCCCTTTTGCACACTCTATCACTGAAGAAGAATGGGGTTACATAGGACCAAGGATCACTTTATATTTTCTATTTTTTTTTCCAGATTGTCATAGACCAGAACATTGTGTCACTTAATTATCAATTTGCTGATAATGAGCTCTCCATGGTCCTTGGAGAGAATCAGTCTTTGGCTTTATTAGGAGCCTTTCTAGTTTGGAAAAACTTGCCAAAACTTTTGTGCTTTGCAGGTGTTGCATTTGTTTCCTCAGTGCCAAGATGGAATTGGAAGGGAATGCAAAAAGGGATATTTAGTCTGCATGTAAGAAAAAGCTTCTGTTAATTAGAATTTTCTCAAAGTGGAATGTCCTGGAAGGTAGTAGGTCCACCCTCCCTGAGAGTCTTCATTCAAAGACTAAGTCACTACTTGTTAAATACTTGGTAGAAGGGGCATCTGTTCAGGGACAGGCTGACCTCTCAGTTCCCCTTAAACTCTGAGATTTTATTAAACTAATGTCATTATTAGTATTGTAAAAATTAAAGATTAGAACTCTTTGGAGAGAAAGATCTTACCTTCTCCCTTACCAAACCAGTCCAAAAAGTAGTTCATCTAAAAATATCTATGCCAATCTCAAAAAATAATAGTTTAAGGGAATAAACATTCTTGCCAACTTCTATTTCTTTTAAAATCATCTTGAATCAAGTAAAACTGAAACTATTAGTATTGAGTTTGTGTTAATAGGTGTTTCCTTAATGCTGCCATCTGGTGGGTATTTAGGAAAGAACTATTTGGTATTTGAGGGCAACAGATGAAACAATTTAGAATTTTAGTGTCATTTTCTGGTGTTTTATATGCACTTTGCAACCCGATGCCACAAAATGACTAGCAGAGAGAGAGAGAGAGAGAGAGAGAGAGAGAGAGAGAGAGAGAGAGAGAGAGAGAGAGAGAGAGAGTGTGTGTGTGTGTATAACTCAGTCTCTGCAGTTGAGTAAGGAATCTCAGCATGTAAAATACATACATGCCCACGTATATAAAAATAGCTAAATCTCTTATGTACTTTCATTATATGCCTATTTATTTGCCACAAAGTTGCCTCAAAATCTAGGTTTAACAATATATTTAGTTAGCAGTTATGGAGACAAGCAGATATTTAGGACTAAATTTATAAAAAAAAAAATCAGGAGGCTGACAAAGGAGAATGAGTTTTCTTCTTTGCAATTTCACTAAAATTTAGAAAGTGAGATTGTAGCTTTGTGTCTCAAAGTAGTGTAATTGAACATATTCAAGAGCTAAGCTAGGTTATATAAATAAAGTGATAATAGAAGATTTACCTCAACCTAGTAATGCTGTAACATCAGCAAATGGGATGGGAGCTCAATGATTTTTCATTGCTACCAACATGATTTATTGAAATTGTCTTAATTTGCAGTTCAAAAGCCAAATGAGTAGTTTCAGATGGCCAATATTTTTACCAAGATGAGGAGGTGGGCTGGTGAGGAAACACAATTACAAACTATTAAAAGTTTCATTTTCATTGTATGCCATTAAAGTTGCTTTTGTATAACCATTTAGGTACATTCTTGTTTGGGTACCTATAACATGCATCATACTAATTTGTGCAATTCTTGTGATATGATTTTAGAAATAAACAGGGAGTGATATGAATATTTAGAAAATTAAAAATTTAATCTTACATATTTAAAAAATATGGAATTATTTTACTCCTCCCAGTTTATTGAGGATATTCCCCATGGCCTATGTGATTTTTAATTTGGACCTTCATTTTACATCTTACTTTGAGGTTGTACGGTCATTATTTTTATGATAAATATGATAACATGATGGTAATGGATAGAGGTACTAGCTTTGGAGTTAGGACCCACCTGAATTAAAGTCTGAAGTCTTGACATACTGGCTGTGTGATGTTGGGCAATTCTTTTAACCTCTCTCAATGTCACAGCCAGCTTTTTAAGACTAGTTGCCTAGTCATTGATCTGCAATGGTGAAGGTAATTTTCTTACCCTGAGTTACCTATAGTAATGAAATAACAGGTCCAACCCTCCACCACCGCCCCTTTCCCCCCACAAAAACACCTAAAAATAGTGCTTAGGATTCATATTATTTCAGGCTTGTTTATACTTAATTCTTGTAGAAACTCTTGAGCTGGTTTATGTTACTAAGAAACATGATGTCTAGTAGTGAGTAATATAATGCTACATTTTAACTTCTAGGATTTCAGAATTGTAGATTTAGAACTAAGAGGGACCTTACAAATCAACTAGTCTAGCCCCTTATTTTATATGTGAGGAGATTAAATCCCAGAGAGATAAAATGTTTTTCCCGGGATTACACAGGAAGTAAGTGACATGGTATAATTCAAATCTAGTTCTTCTAGGTTCTAGTTTAGTGCTCTTCACCTGCACTGGGAGGTTTCCCCATTTAATTGGAAGTATATTTTTCTCCCATTTTCTCTTTTGTTTCTTTTAAGCATCTCCTTTGCTAGTAAAAGCATGGAGATTTAGTCTGTTTTAGAGACAGATTCAGTTGGTATATTGCTAGGCTTAATAAATGCTAGTTAACTGTGGTTAGTTTACATCATTTTCTATCTTTTTCTACAATGCTCCTTATCTTGGTTTCTTCCAACTTTGTGATGCCTGATGTGGTATGCAGTTGGATCTTTAATTTTCTCTTTGATTCCAGCTTCCTTTTGTCAGCTAGAATGTTGATGTCACAATGTACCAGCCATCATAGGTCATATAGTCAAAAACTTACAGGATCATATATTTAGAGCTGGAAAGGACCTCAGATTCCATTTCTTACAGATGAGGAAATTCAGGCTCAGAGAGATTGTAACTTGACCATAGTCACACAGGTAGTAAGTATCAGAGATGGGATTATTACCCTCTAACCAACTGCAGGTCTAGTATTTTACCCACTGTGCCATGTTGCTTCTCAATTAACTGCAAGTCCAGTATTTTACCCACTATGTCATGTTGCTTCTCAACTAACTGCAAGTCCAGTATTTTCCCCACTGTGCCATGTTGCTTTTCTTTTGATTTGAGTCATTTTCCCAGTGGTGGGTGATGGATTCAGAGTAATGCATCCACATTTTTTCTTCAAGTCTTTTTATGTTCAACATGTTGCATCTTCAAACTTATGAGTTCAACCCATATGGAGTGAAGTCATTCTAGTGTCAGGCAGATATAAATACACTCAGACATATGTTACCTATGTACAGTACACCTCTATCTCCAAGGAAATATTTAAACTGTAGTTTGGTGTATCTATACATTTATGATTTTACTAGCAAAATGTAATTTATATGAATGAATTATGTTTGTTTCTTTACAGCCAGTTGCTGAACCAATTCCAATCTGTAGTTTCTGTCTTGGTACAAAAGAACAAAACCGAGAGAAGAAACCAGAGGAGCTCATTTCTTGTGCTGACTGTGGCAACAGTGGTATGTGATCCTTTATACTCTTTATAAAACTTGTTACAAGAGATATAGTAAAATATGGTTGAGAGTTCATATGCTTTTTTTCTGAATGAACTAAGTTATAATTTGTGATTTTACTTTTAGGGTTCTGGGAAGAGAGTCTAGCCAAGCAGCCTTTTGCCTGACCTAGACTGGGAGATCTGGGTGTGTGACCCAAATTTTGTTTAGCTTGATGAATACATTGTTAGTTTTACTCAATCCTTAGTGATTAAAAAAAAAAAACCCACAACTTTCTGTAGACTTAATTTTCCTTCTGTTTATCCTCATACTTGCTTCATGAAACATCTGCTAGGAGGAACTGCAAATCATTTTGGAGCTATTGCTGGTTTCTTTAATAATCACTATTTGTTTTGCTCAGTTTTGCCAGGATGAATGAGACTGGGATGATTCCAAATTTGTTTTCCCTAATGTGAACCTGAATTTATCACATTGAAAATAGATGCCTGACACAGCAGTTTAATGAGCAGTGGTGTCAATTTAAATTCTGTGTCTCCAAGCAAGATTTTGCAAAAGGGCTTCCCACCAACCTGCCACCCCCAGAAACATCATCACTTTGCATTCTAAGAACTCTTCTTTACATTGCAGGAATGTCTATATAAGTAAATTAACCCCATCCTGAGGTTTGTTTTCATTGATAGCTTTAATGTATATTAAATTATAAAAAAATTCCATTCGCCCTTTAGTGCCAAACTTCTTAAGAGTTTACATTCACTTCCACTGCTTCTCCAACTACCTATTCATGCATTAATTTCTTGTAACCTAGCTTTCATTTCTACCATTATTGAAACTGCTCTATCCAAGAACACTTATGACTTCCACTGACCTGATTGAAATCTATTTCATTCATTTGTTATATTCTCCTTGATCTTTTCTGCAGGATTTGATATAGTTTACCATACTTTTCCTTATTCCCATGACTTCTCTGTTTTCAAGTCCTGACAATTCTTGCCTGAACATTATCCCTCATGTGTTTTTCCCTTTCCACTCTAATTCAGGTCTATATTGTTTCTTGCCTTATCTATTATAACCATCTCCTAAATGGCTTCCCAGTTTCAAATTTTATTTCTCTCATCTTTAATAATATTGCTAATCTTTCTAATATAATATTGATTGTTGTTCAATTGCTAAAAAAAAAAAAAACTTTTAGTGACTTTCTGTTGCCTCTCAAAGTCTAAACAATTGTATTCAAGTCCTTCAGCAATCTGACTTCTGCCATTGACTTTCTAGTGTTTTATTACTTTTTCCAAATACGTTGCATGTTCTGGTCATACTAGACTAGGGCTGTTTTCTTTTGTCACTCTATCCACTTTTGTCTTTCTGACTTTTTTCATACCAATCTCCCAACTGTATTGTTTCTAGAATTTTGTTGAAACATCTTTCTTCTTTCAAGATTTAAGTAACCTTCCAACTAATTCCTTCATGAATCTTTCCCTATCTTGATCTTTTCTGAAAAATGTTATGTTCATGTATCTTGCAAGACTTTAAGACCTATATATAGAATTATGCATAGATTTTCAGAGACTTACTGAATGTCATAGGTCATCTAATCTAACCCTTATTTCAGTTAGGGCCTTTTCTATAACATCATAATAATAATTCATTTATATATTGCTTTAACGTTTTTGAGGCAGTGGATAGATTAGTACTGGTGTCAGAAGAACCTGGGTTCATATCCTTACATCTCATACTGGCTGTGTGACCCTGAATTAATCATTTAACCTGCCAAGGCTTTAGACAACTCCCTAAGACTAATTGAAGCACAGGTATTGATCTCTATTGAAAGAGTTTCCTGTTCATAGTTAAAGTAAGCCAGTTGAATTATTGATGCAGTTCTTCTCTCCTCCCTAATTTTTAAAATACTTTCTTCACAATAGCCCTTTGAGGTAGGTACTATAAGAATCATTATTCCTATTTTACATATGAGGAAATTGAAATTCTAGAGTCTTTAATTCATCCATGGATTTGAACCCAGGCCCCTTGATTTCATATCCAGCATCCTATCCATTACATCATATTGTCTCTAATCTTCATCATGTTGTCATTTACCTCTCCCTGATAACTACTAGAGATAGTAAATTCACCTTCCAGGGCTAGCCAATTTAATTTTTACTAGGCTACAGTTGTTAGAAAGTTGTTCTTTTTATTAACTGGAGTAGGCTTCAGCAATTTTGAGACATTAGTCCTAATTTTTCCCTTTGGGATTCAGCCAAAAAAAAAAAGTTTGACCTTGTTTTTATATATGACAGGCCATAAGAACTTGAAGATAGCTATCATATATGCCCTCTTTCTTATACTAGTCCCACTCTGCCCACCTCCCTCAGTTTTCCATCTTCAGGCTAAATATCCGTAGTCCCTTCAATTGATTGCTTTGTGGTATTGAGTTCCATCACCATTTACTCATTCAATCATTCATTCATTTATTCAATAAGCATTTTATTACTTTGCACTAGGCACTAGGGAATACAAAGATAAAAATTGAATAATCCATGTCCCCCCAAGGAGTTTGTATTCTATTGGAGAGAAACAACACAAACAAATAAATATAGAGCAATTGCAAAATAATTTCCAGGGCATGAGATAAGATAGAAAGGGGATACTGTATGTGTAACTGGGAGAATCAGGATAGGCTTTGCATAGGAAGTGGTGTTTGAGCTGAGTTTTGAATAAAGCTCAGAATTCGAAGAGCTGGAGGTAATAGAGGAATGTTTTCCAGGAATGGGTGCTAGCCTTTGCAAAGATAGAGATAGAAGATAGAATATAAGTAGATTAGATTTGAGATTATGTGAAGGAGAGTAATATGTAACAAATTTGGAAAAATAGGTTGGAGAAATATTGTGAAAGACTTTAAAAGTCAAACAGGGGAATTTGGGTTTTATTCTAGAGGTATTTGTGAACTCCACTGAAGCTTCTTGAATATAGAAGTGACATGGTCAGAACTTTACTTTAGAAATATCAATTTGGCAGCTGTGTGTGGGAAGGATTGTAGAGGGGAGAGCCTGGGTGCAAGAGAACAATTAGGAGGCTATTTCAGTAATCCAGCTGAGTGTGATGAAGGCCTGATTTAGGAAGGTAATGGTCTTGTGAGTGGAGAAAAGATTTGAGAGATGTTGTTGAAATAGAACTGATATGACTTAGTAACTGATTAAATATGGGGATTGAGCAAGAGGGGAGGAATTAGAGATGATTATTAGTCTTGCTCTTTTACATGGAAGAAAAAAATTATGGGTGAGGGCATAGTAATGGGATAAAGTGTTTTTTAAAAAATCATAGACATTCTACAGGACAGTCTTTTTTTCTATCAGAAATGAAGTTTTAGAAGTCAGTGATCATTATGTTATAGAATTTGTTATATTTTAATTTTTCTCCTTGTGCCACCACTAGAGAATTTCTTTTACTTTTTGAAAACAACTGTGTGTTTTTCTAATTGTCCAATAAGATACTACCAATTCTGGTTCTTGATCATGCCATGGGGATGGCCCTGACTCTGCACATTTGCCCACAGTAGTTCCAAATAAAAGGATTATGGTTCCAGCTTACTTTTTTCCTCTTCTCTGGGGTAGTGGCTCTCCTTGAGCAGCTTCTTCCCTTGGCATAGTTGCTGTCCTTTCCAGACAGAGCCTATTGGAGGTGGGGGGGGGGCATCCAAGAGTGAATCTGAAAGCACTAGTTGTTCTTGCTTTGTTTCCTTCCTTTGAAATCTGGGGCTTCCTCTTGTCTTGTGGCTCATGAGGAATCTATCCATGAATGTATTTTCTCTTCCCTTAATTAAATGTGCAGCTCAGAACACCCAACACAGGTGGCACTGGCAAAATTGAAATTGCTTTTGTAAAACCTCAGTGAATCAAATCTATTACTTTTCTACATTTTGTCCCCTCCCCATTTCCAAGCTTATGTCTAGCATTCAAGAAAGCAAATTGGCACAAAATTTTAATACATTGTGATACAGATATCATGACACACTTAAAGTATTTATCTAAATACTACTGTTAGAAGTGGCAGTGACATTTGCAACTCTTGATGGGGAAGGGGACACAGCAGCAAGCTGGCTGATTTGTTTTCTGACCAGTTCTCCATTAGGAAGCTGATAAAACAAGTTAGGAGGGTAGATAATAGGAGATCTTAGGAAAACTTGGCGTGTGGGAGAGAGTCTCTAAGAAAGTCTCATCAGTATCCCTATTCTTCCATCTCTAATGATCAGTGGTTGACTTGTAATTCTTTGTCTTCTTGGCTCTTAATGGCTTTTTTCCCTCTCATTTCTGAGTAGCAATATGTGATGATGCTCATTTAACCCATTGCAAAATTCACCATGTAGGTTTCCGATAATTTGCCATTTTTCACTATTTGATAATATTGAAGTTTCTTGTATTCCTAGTATTTGACTTACTTGACTTAGTTTCTGTCCCTCTTATCCACAAGCTCCTTTTTCAAGTTTAGAATCTTCTCTCTTTGGGTTTACATTTAGGTAAAACTTGAAATCCTCTTGGAGTTTAGAAAATGCCAGATAAGGGGCAATGTATCATTAGTCTGCCCTGTCCCAAAATCCTTTGGCAGAGCTCCAAAAGGTAGATTACATTTCTTCACAGGGACAGAACATTTTGTAATGTTTGTAAATTTGAAAAATCAGTTGTGTTAGGCTCAACACCTGTCAATACATAGCTTAAACACTCAAATATCAGCACTTTGAAAAAGTGTGATTATCATTTGTCTCTGGTAATCATCTTGGGGTTCTATTTACAGCAAATATACCTTAATAGTAACAGCAGTAGACAACAGAGTACAAAATATTGCTTGAGAGGATACATTAGTAACTGCATTTTTTTTTCCTTTTTTTAAACCCTTACCTTCTGTTTTAGAATCAATACAAGGCAGAAGAGCAGTAAGGGCTAGGCAGTGGGGGTTAAGCGACTTGCCTAGGGTCACACAGCTGGGAAGTGTCTTAGGCTGGATTTGAACCTAGCACCTCCTGTCTCTAGCTTGGCTCTCAATACACTGAGCCATCTAGCTGCCCCTAGTAACTATATTTCAAAATTGTATTCCTGACATATTCTATACATTTCATAGAAGTATATCTATACATACTTAAAGAATAAGTATATCAATACATACTTATAGAATAAGCAAAGAAGTATAATCAACCAGCAAATGTTTATTAAGCATAGCAAAACAATATGAACTAGCAATATGTTATCAGTGGACCTATAAAGTAATGCTATGATTAAATATGAGTATATTTATAAGTAAGCAGCAATTCAATGAATAATACAATTATGGGATATGTATAACATTGATCAAATAAACATAAACAAGAGTAGATAGTTGTTTACATTTGCTTCATTGAGCAAGGATAGTCACCCTTGGAAGTCTGAAGAGACTGAGGTTTGGTCAGAAATGTAGGAATAACATAGAGCAGATCAGTGTCATGAAAACCCAGGAAAACAGAGATCTCAAGGTGGGGATAAACATCATTGCCAAATATTAAAGAGATCTAAAAGGATGAAGAAAGACTATTGAATTTTTGCACTTTGGATATTGTTGGTGACCTTAAGAGTTTCCTTTGGTTGGTAATGATGAAAACTAGATTATAAATGATTGAGAAGATGGAAATAAGGAGTGCAGTAATTAGATGACCAAAGAAAGATAAGTAAAAAGATTGGCAGATAGCAGAGAGGACCAAGTTGAAATTAGACATATATATTTTTGAAATAACACAGTTGTGTGACTTAAATGACACTCAGTAGTTCTTCAGCAAGAATGGAGAAGGCAATAATACTGGGTTGGAGTTAGGAAAGATAATAAGCTGAAGTGATAGGACAATAGTATAAAGGAATCCATTGTAGTTTTAGTATAGTTGAACTACTTAACTGAAGGGTAAGAATTTTGAAAAAAGGAGAAATGAGGCACAAACAGGAATGATATCTAAAAGCAGGGAAGGGTAGAGTCATTAGAGGTTACATCATTAGAGGTGAAGCCAGAGAATAGATTTAGGAGAGGAGAGACTTAGGGATTGCTAAAAGGACACATATTTGAAGACATCTCTCTTGACATCTCAGGCCTTTTGTTAAATGTCTTCGCTTAGTTCCCTGTGCTGATTCACTCCTTCCTTTATTTAAGAATTCACAAATGTGTTGTCATACCTCTGTCAATTAGAATGATAGAATTGACCTCTTTGTAGAGTGGTGACTGACTAGAGAAGTATAGAATGAGGCATATGTTTTCTGATTTGGCTAACAGGTGAATATCTATTTTGCTTAACTATTCTTACATTTATTCTCCACTTGGCTGTACTACTTGTGACTGGCCTCCATAATGTCCCATTTTCATCAAAGAAATTCATCATACTGGAACAAATCTCATCTAGACCCTTATATCCTTAACCCCCTTTTGTTTGGCAGACAAAGTAAAACACTTCTTTAAGTTTCCATTTCAAGGGGCTTCCAATCTAGCAACTCTTCTTTTTTTACTGTAGCCATATGAAGCTAGCCTGTTTCAGCTTACTTTTTTGTGTTATCTTTCCTCTTTAAATTATAGACCTCTTTAGGGCAGGAATTACCCTTTTTTAAATTTGTATTCCCAGAATTTTAACACTGTGCTTGGCTCTTAGTAGGTATTTGCTGTTGTTCTTTTAGTTGTGAGTGCCTCTTTGTGACCTCATTTGGGGTTTTCTTGGCAAAGATACTGCCATTTCTTTCTCCAGATTATTTTACAGATAGATGATGAACTGAGGCACCCAAGCTTACGTAACTTGTCCAGGGACACATTAGCTGGTAAGTATCTGAGGCTCAGATCTGAACTCAGAAAGATGAGTTTTCCTGCTTCCAGGCTGGTGCTCTGTCCAGTTTGCCACCTACCTGACTCCTAATCTCTTTCTAATCTTTCTGTTTATCTCTAATCTTGCATCTCCAACTGCCTTTCAGAGATCTGTAACTGTATGTCTAGTAGACATCTTGAACTCATGATATCCAAAATAGAACTCCTTTTTCACCCTGAGCCCTTCCTTCCAACCTTTCCCTTCTCTATTACTGTGGAGGGTCAATTCCATCCTCCCAGGTCTTGAGGTACCCAACCTAGAAATATTCCTGGATGATTTACTTATCTCTAACACATCCTCTTCCCCTGCCCTTCACCCCCTTATCCAATATGTTGCCAAGACCTGTTGATTTCACTTTTGCAGTAGCTGTTGAATATGTTCCTTTCTCTCTTGATATTGTTACAATGCTAGTGCAGACCCTCTTCACCTCAGGACTAGATTACTGCAGTATCCTGCTGATGGGCCTGTCTGTCTCAAGTCTCTTTCCACTTCAGCCCATCATTCAGCTATTAAAGTGATTTTCCAAAAATACAAGTCTGATCATGTCAAGTTCTCTACCCTTCCAATTAATTCCACTGGCTTATTTCCTCCAGGATTAAAATACAAAATGCTTTGTTTGTCATTCAAAACCCTTCATAACCTAGCTCCTTCCTACCTTTCCAGTTTTCTTACACTTTCCCTGATAGGTATTCTTCAGTCTAGTGACCTTGACCTCCTAGCTGTTTCACCAGTAAGACTCTGTCTCTTGACATTTCCCCTAGCTGTACCATAGACCCATGATGGTAAACCTATGGTATGTATGCCAGAAAGGGCATGCAGAGACTTTTCTGTGGGAACATGTCTGTTGCCTACCAGAGTTTGTTACTAGAAAGGGAGAGGGACTCAGGTGGACCAGTTCCCTTTCCCCTCTCCACAGTGCCTGATGGCATTTTTTCTGCCCTGCAGGCCAACACTTCCTTTCCTGTCTGGGCTAAGCTGGGTGTGTCACAGATGGCAGAACTGGAGAGGAGGGGAGTGTTCAGGCCATTCCCCTCCCTAACCCTAAATTCATTTTTAACCCTAACCCTAAATTCATTTCTAACTCTAACTCTCTTTGTTTCTAACCCTAATCCTGAGGACATTTTTTCCATTTCACCCATCCCTCTTCCCATCAGCCCAGTGGGAGTATTTTCTCCCTCCCTTGTCTGGGATGGGAGGGGGGGGGCAGCATATGGCAGCAGCATGACACTAAGTCTTGGAGATGGGACATGGCATGGTCTAGGGTGGTGGGGCATGGCACCCAGTGTCTAAAAGGTTCACTATCACTGCCTTAGGCCCAAAAAAGCTTTCCCTCCTCTGCTCTGACTTTTGACTTCTTGGCTTCCTTTAAATCCCTGCTAAAACCTTCTACTGGAAGACTTCCCTGATCCTTTTTCATTCCAAGGATTTTCTTTCCTCTGTTTCCTCTGATACTAGTTTCCATTTTCCTATAGCTTGCTTTGTATGTATTTGTTTGAATGTTGTCTCCTCCATTATATTGTAAATTCCTTCAGGGCAAGGTCTACTTTTTATCTCTTCTATCCCCAATGCTTAACACAGTGCTTGGCACATAGTAGACATTAATAGATGTTTATTGAATCTCAGTTGTTTTAACTTGCATTTCTCTTATTAGTCATGTGGGACCTTTTTTTAAAAATTCCCTTTTAATATACTTTGTCCATATATCTATTTGGACATTCTTTTTTCTTATATATTTGTATCAGTTTCTTACATATCTTAGATAGGGCATCTCCCCGTTAACTTTTAATTTTAACTTTAACTGCTTTTTGACTTTGTGCAAAAAGTTTTCAAATTTATATAATATATCTTCTCTGATCCTCTCTACCCATTATTTGGTCAGAATCTCTCCTTATCCATAATTTGAAAAGGTAATATCTTTCTTAATTTCTTTAATTTGTTTTATGATGTGACCTTTTATATCCAGCTCAAGATTTCTTTACTTGGAGTCAGTAAACTTGTTTTATAAAGTATTTCAATAACTGTCTTTAAGCATAATTGGGCTTTCTGGGAAATCCTATATATTTATACATTTAAAAATAGTATTCTAAAAAAGGGTGGTGGTGGGCTATGGGCTGGACTACCAAAATGGGTCTGTGACATAAAAAAAAATGAAGCCCCGATTTTATCCATGCATTCATTTAGAATTTACTGTGTGGTATATAATATAAAATGATGGTCTCAACTGAATTCTTGTCAGACTATTTTTCAGTTTTCCTAGCAGTTTAAAAAAACTCAAATATTGAGCCTCCTTAGTTGGTGTCCTTGAATTTGTTGAACATTATTCTACTATGTTCATTTTTTTCTGGGAACTTCTGTACCTAATACCTAATACCTAATACCTAAATAATGGGTCAACTCTTCTATTTTTTTAACCAGCAGTAATTACTTTTGAAGATGATGATTGCTTTATGGTGTAGTTTGAGATCTAGTACTATTATTTCCTCATTTTTTCCCCTTCATTATTTCCTTTGAGATTCATGATCCCCCACCCCAGGAATTCTTAACTTGGGATCCATAAACTTTTTAAAAAAATATTTTGAAAAGTAGATTGCACTATAATTGGTTCCCTTTGTAATTTTATAAATTTTATTTTGTGAATTCAAGAACATTCTTAAAAGGAGTCCACAGGCCTTGCTAGACTTTCAAAAGGGTCTCAGGACACAAAAAAGTTAGGTTGTTTTCTATATGAGTTTTGTTTTATTGGCATCTTATGACAACTTTTATTTTCTATAATATCTAATTATTTT
Source organism: Monodelphis domestica (assembly GCF_027887165.1). NCBI lineage: Eukaryota > Metazoa > Chordata > Mammalia > Didelphimorphia > Didelphidae > Monodelphis > Monodelphis domestica. The sequence goes on along the minus strand of NC_077227.1, from coordinate 586,745,806 downwards.
TATGTCTTTATTTCTTTAGAGTCTGTGCTGAAGTAGTTCTTGTATCTATCTTAGTAAGTGGAGTCTCAGCTATTTTCTACATCCTGTAGACGTTTTTTGAAAGATTTCTTTTTTATCTCTTTTTGTTGAATTTTGTTGGTAATCACAAGATGTTTCAGCACTCTTTCACAAGGAGTCCACAAGGAGAGGATAGTAATATTAAAGTGTTTCAGAGAATTATGATGATTGAGAAGACAGTAGATTTGGTGGTTTTGTACTTATTCTGTGATCCAGTGATATTTAGCCTCCTTGGTGTCCTTGTCTTACTTAGATACTATATCTTCTAGCACTGGGCATTTTCACTTGTCCCCCATTCCTGAAATGTTCTCTCTCCTTATCTCCACCTTCTGGTTTCTCTGACTTCCTTCAAATCTCAGCTAAAATTCCATCTCTATAAGAGGTCTTTCCCCTGAATATTCCCCTTAATGCTAGTGTTTACCTCTAAGATCATTTCCAGTTTATCCTTTATATGTCTTGTTTGTACATAGCATGTTGTCTCTTTAGTAAATGATTAAACCTTGAGCTCCTTTGAAAACAGGAGCTATCGTTTCATTATATTCCCAGCCATTTAGTACCCAGCTTATAGCAATGCTTAATAAAGTCTTGTTGACTGGTTTTGGAGAGAGCAGTTTCAGTTCAGTGAAGAGATAGGAAGCTAGATTACAGTAAGTTTAGGAATGAGACAAGAGGAAAGGAATTGGATGTGCTGAGTTTGTAATGCTTTTTCAACAAGTTTGGCTGAAAGTAGAAGAGAACTATAGATTCATATTCAGTGAAAGGGTAAATGTTTATTTTAAGGATAGGGGAAACCTGGGCATGTAGTAGCAAAGAAGCTATTAGATAAGAAGAGATTATCAAACATTCCTTGTTCTGTACTTCAAAATAAGGAATATCATTCTTGGAAAACAGAAGCAAAGTAAGAGAGTGATTAGTTCTTTTTGTTAGTTTAACCAGTCTAATCTAGGCAATGGTCCCATCTATTCTTTGATTGTCCTCTTGTCCATACACTAACTAAAGCCTTCATTTTCTTGTCCTTATAACTCATTAAAAAAAAAAAACAAACTCAACTCATTCTGGGTGTTAAAGCTGAAGACACTCTTAACAGGATTGGATTATGCCATTTTTTTTTTGCCATTCATTCTAGATTACTTGCATTTGTTTCTATATCCTGTACATGATTATTATAAATAATTTGTCTGTGAATTCCCCATACAGCTCTTTTAGATCCTTCTGCTTTTTAAATTAGAATTATTTGATTTTTTTTTCAGAGTTTTGTACTTGAGACCATCCATCCCATTCTCTCATGAGCAGTCTTTCTAGGATCTTGGGCTTTTGTATTTCTCACATTCTGTCTCATTTCTATACACATCTCACCTCTCCCACCCCATTTAATAGTATATAGTTTTTGTACATTTCTCATGCTCCTTGATTATGCACTCACCAGGTGAAAGGAACTGTGCCATTTTTGTTTCCATGGTGCTGAACAGTTGGCATTGTACATAGTAGGCACTTAATAAATATTTAAATTGAGAATTACCTTTTATAACTATTACTAGAGGAAAAAATTTTAACTAAACAATTGATAGAGGTGATCATAAAAGATAAAAATAGATAATTTCAACCACGTAAAAGGCTTTTTCCTTAATAAAAATCAATACAGCTAGGATATTGAAGGGGAAAAAAATCTTTGTATCTGATCTTTTAGAAATCTGATTTGCAAGATATATAGGTGATTGGTAAAAATAAATAATAAGACCAAGAGATGTTCTCCAATGAATTAATAGTCAAAAGTTATGTCAGTTTCAATAGAATTGAAAAATAACCACAATTTAAAAGATTGTTTTAAATCATCATTAAAGGGAGCAGTTGGGGAGCTCAGTGGATTGAGAGTCAGGCCTAGAGATATGAAGTCCTGGTCTCATACTTCCTAGCTGTGTGACCCTGGGCAAATCACTTGACCCCCATTGCCTAGCCCTTACCACTCTAATGCCTTCAAGGGGAAAGGTAAGGGGTTTAAAAAAAATGATCATAAAAAATGTAAGTTAAAAAAACACAACATGATTCTTTAGAAAAAACATTGAATTCAGAATTATTAGATTGTAATTTGAATTTTAAAATGAGGGTTTTGGATTTGATCACCCTGGAAATCCCTTTCAGTTTTCAATCTATGATCCTGTGATCCCACAGCTGCCAAACTGGAAAAGATGATATAATTCAGAAAGAGTTGATGTTGGAATTGTTGTAAGTAGGCAAATAGACTCATTTGTTATTGGTGAAACTTTGAATTGGTCAAATTCTGGAAAGGAGTCTGGTAATTATGCAAGAAAAGACTAAGATTTTTATGTAACCTTTGACCCAGTCATACCAGTATTAACCTCCCCAAGAATGTAAAAGTCAGAAAGGCCCCATATGTACCAAAATTTTTATAGTACATTTTGTAGTAACAAAATTTAGAAACGAAGTTAGATAACTATTGTTTTGGAAATGACTAGATAAATTGTGATATATGAATATGATGTACTATTATTTTGTGGTAAGAAATAGTGAATATAAGGAAACATGAGACTTAAATGAACTAATACAGAATAAAATAAGGAGAGAATAATAGAATAAACATATATTAAGAAGCTATTACATGCCAGGACTGTGCTAAATGCTTTATAAGAAGGGCTGTACTAATGAAAAGAATGCTAAAAATCATTTGAACTCTGTGGAATTATAATGATTAATTTTGAAAATCAGCAACTTCTCTGGAATTTATAGGGATACTGACAGATTAAAGTGACTTGCCCAGGGTCATAGCACTAGTTTGAATTATAAAAACACAAATCTTCCTGATTGTAAGGCCAGTTTTTCTATTATGTCATATTGCCCCTTCTAATTCCTTTTGAGATTTATATTAGAACTGTGCTTATTTTGTAGATATATGATGTTTTTCTCTTTCAGATTTTATACTTTGTAAATTTGAATATTCTTTCTTATTACACTAGAAGACGAAGAGAATGAGGGAACCTACTTTTTTCCTTCCCCCAAGAAACAAATACATAAGAACATATAACCTACTTTTAGAGGAGAAAGTCACATTTTAGAAGTGAACATATTACACTTTTCCTAATGGTTTGGTTTTAAATCATTTTCTAAAATATTAATTTAAAAAATAACTGCATTTAACTTTAAACAGAAACAAATCCAAATAAAGTGACAAATGTTAACAGTAAAGATTTTATTTCTAAATACTTGACTATGACAATTCATGCCCCTGGATTGGTGGGGGACAGGAAGATGGAGGAATGGGGTGAAGGAGGGGAGAGAGGGAAGGGAGAGACTTTTTTTACCTAAACAGCTCCCATGGGTGCCTATAGAATAGGTGAATGGGGTCAGGTTAAAATTTCACTGAAGGGCTTATATGCAGCTCTGAAAGGTAGCCTGGAGTTTGTGCAGTGGAAGGTAGAAGTGCAGTAGGGGAATATGTGTGTAGGAGGGAGGATAGGTATAATTGGCCATCTTGGGTAGGAGGGATGAGAGAGAACTTTCTGCCCCCTGAGGTTGTCTAATCATATATATATCCCATCCCCTGTCAGCTTTAAAGACTATTGATATCATGCACAGAGCTGGCTTTGAAAGCAGGAAGACCTGTGTTAAATATTATCTCAGACTTAAATGGGCTTTGTGATTGTGGGCAAGTCACTTAACCTCCAGCGCCTGAGGCTATTCTCTGAGAGTATAAGTTAAAGATGAATTGATTTGTGTCAGTGAAGGGAGTTTTCCTTACACCAACTGTACCTTGTTGCCCCTTCTTACGGAATTGTAATTAGAATGCATTTTATTCTTTTAATTCTACTGTTTTTATTTTGTTTTACTTCAAAGTACTTTTAAAATTTCCTGAAATTTCTTGTTTAGTTTTTTAAAAGTGATTCTTCATTGGTATTTTTGCAAATATATAAAGTTGCTGCTCTTTCTTTAAATACTTTCCCATTGTAACACTCAAATATACCACAAACAATGGGAAGACCACTATATTGTGGGTTATTTACAGTTGACATAATAAGATCGGATACATAAAATTTTGGATTTTGCCAAACTTAATCCAATGTGATATTTTTTGTATTTCTTAATTGCTTTACACTTAAACAGTTGATCTGGAGAACTAAATCCAACAGAGATCTAGAGAAACCACCTATAATGTATGACTATAAAGATAAATAAAATGTAAATGTATTTTCACATATACATAAGTAAATATATGTGTGCATATATATATGATAATTTTCCCTGTCTGTACATCACCCATTTTAATACGGTAATTGGATCTTTGATGATTGTTTCAGTGTTGGTCATATCCTTTTTTGATAGGTCATCCATCCTGTTTAAAGTTCTCTCCAGAGTTAACAGTTCGAGTGAAGGCCTTACGGTGGCAGTGCATTGAGTGTAAAACGTGTAGCTCTTGTCGAGACCAGGGAAAAAATGCAGTGAGTACTTCTGCTTTCCTGATTAGATATTCTGTTTATAAATAGTTATTTGGCATTCTAGAGAGAATGTTTAAACCACTTAAAAGAACCGGCTGTTTTCCTGAAACCCTTGGGCTAGTTAGTTAGAAGCACCTATTTTACATGCTATTAATTGGTATACTAATTACAGATCCTTAAAGCAGGCTTTTATCAGGACCTCTATTGGACAATACTTTTTAAAACTTAATTCTGGTTATATATGTTTTTGAAAGTAATGAAATTGTAGTTATTTTAAAATATTTTATAAAGCAGACCGTTGCATTAATTCACATTAGTCTTTTAGTCCAAATTTAGGAGGCTTCTTTTGTTCTTTCATTTGATTTATGTTATTTAAGAGTATAACCCTATTTTACTGAGGATTCATGAAGACATGGGCTTGGTATGCTTTGTTAGGTATTCTCTGTCAGATAACATTGAATTGTGTTTTCTTGTCATTTTTCATAGGATAATATGCTCTTCTGTGATTCATGTGACCGGGGCTTTCACATGGAATGCTGTGATCCACCGCTCACCAGGATGCCGAAAGGTGAATACATTCTGAAATCTAACAGGAAAAGGAAGGGACTCTGTAGAAGTGGGTGAAAGATTCTACAGCTTTCTATTTGAGAATGTTGATGATCTTATAAGTAGGAAGATACTTGCTTCTCTGAAATGGAGGTAGTCTTTCTGTTTATACATGTGAAGATTCCTGTAGCATGAATTTAATACTGCTTGCCTATAATATTCACAAATAATAATTTGTGGAAGATAAGGCAACTCGATGTCAAAATTTGATAATTCAATTTTTAACCTTCTTCATCCCTCTTCTGGTGATTTGTAGCATTTGAATTGAGACTGTTACCTAATTGGTGAAAGAAAGCCTCCCCTGGATCATTTACAGGGTTATTATACACTGAGTTTCCCTGGTTCTGAAGTAGTAGTGGTTTATTATGCTTTTTACTATTTTAGAAACACTGGCTGTGTGAGGGATGGAAGGAGAGAGAGAAGAGAAAGGGAGGAGAGGAAGGGAGAAAGAAAAATGAATTGATAATAAAAATGAAAATGTATTTCCTTGCCATCTCCACTAAATTTGTTTTTTTTTTTAAGATAGAACAGAAACATTATACTCCTTTTATAATTTTATGAATGATTTAAAAAAAAATCCCATATAATTCTGTAGAAGTTAGACTTTTCTAGGACTCTTGTATTTTATAAGATTCAGGAAAGTGTAATGACGTTTTCTATCAACTTCGTGTCTCTGAAGTCATTTAGACTATTTATACCAGCACTGGTTTGACAAGAGATTTTATTTGTTTTATAGGCATGTGGATTTGTCAGATTTGTCGACCTCGGAAAAAAGGAAGAAAACTTCTACATAAAAAAGCAGCACAGATAAAACGGCGCTATGCCAATCCAATAGGACGCCCCAAAAACAGGTTAAAGAAACAAAACACAGTGTAAGTAATATTTATAGGAGGGTCAGATAGAACAGAAAGGAAAGAAGGGGCCTGTTCTAAGGAGACATCCATCTTCTATGACTAATTTCCATAATAATTTGTACTTTTTATAAGAGAAAGACTGGTTGACCACCTGTAAGGAATGTTATATAGGAAGGATTGATTCACCTGTGAATTTAAGATTTCAAATGGACTTCAGAGGGTATTTAGTTCAGTTCACCTTTAATTAGTGAATCCAGTGGAGGAGAAACCACTGTCTCCCACAGCACCCCATTCTACTTTTGGATAATTTTAATTGTTCAAAAGTTTTTCCATATATCAAAGCTAAATTTTCATTTCGGCAGTTTCTATGCATTGTTTCCACATACTCCTCCCCCCAATCTTTTTTTCTCTGGGCTAAAAATTCCCATTTCTTTCAACTTCATAATGAACTAGGTTCATGATTTCAGGACATGCTTTCAATTATCATGCTTCCCATCATTTCTTCCCTTCTTCCCAACACATACATATCACATTCTCTTAATGTAGCCTAATGTGTTGGCAGCTTTTTGGCTACCATGTCATACTTTTGTCTCACATGGACATTATAGTCAAAATAAAATTTCCAGATCTTTCCCAGAAAAATGGCATATGCTGTCCACCCCCAACCCCCCCCCCCCCCCCCAAGCTGGGTGCGATTGCATGTACATATACACACTCACTCTCTGTCTCCCTTGTATCTGTGAAGTTGATTTCTTGACTTTAGAATAAAAACAGATCCAAAATGGCTCAGTGGATTGAGAACCAGATCTAGAGATGGGAGGTCCTGGGTTCAAATGTGGCCTTACACACTTCCTAGCTGTGTAACCCTGGGCAAGTCACTTAACCCCATTGCTTTGGCCCTTATCCCTCATCTGCCTTGGAATCAGTACACAATATTGATTCTAAGACAGAATGTAAGGGTTAAAAAAAATTCATCTTAATTTGATGGCATGTTCTAATCTGTTAAGATCTTTTTGTGACTGTCATTTAATGTGTTACCTGTCATGCCTAGATTTGTGACCTCTGTAAGTTGATAAGCTTTCCATCATTGCTGTTATCTTAAACGTTAATCAGTTATTCAGCCAGCAAATATTTACATAATAAGCTCCTACTCTGTGCCAGGCACTGTACTGACATTGAGAGTTCTGGAGTTATACTTAAAAAGGTAATAAAGAAAAAGCTGTGAAAAAGGAAACAAAATACACATATATAGATATACACAAAACATATACAAGATGGTTATGAGGAAATTTGGAGGGGAAGATACTAATAGCTATGGGCATCAGGAAAGACTATATAGAAGGTGATTCTTGAAAGAACCTAGAGATTTCAAGAGACGGAGATGAAGGGAGGAAACATTGCAGTCATGGAGAATGGGGAGTGAAAAGGTGTGACAAGAAAAAAATAAGTGTTGCCTGTTAGGAATAGCAGTTCAGTGTGGCTGAACTCTAGATTATGTTGAGAAAAATTAATGTATAATAAGATTAAGCTAGGGCCAGATTGTGAAAAGTACTAAATACTAAACAAAGAAATTTAGATTTTATCCTATAGAAATCCTATACTAAATAGAAAGGAGGTCATATTGTAGGACTTGATTTTTAGGAACATCACTTTGGCAGCTCTGTGGAACATAGACTGGAATGGGAGAGCCAGAAGGCAGAGATAACATTCAGTAGAATATTTCAAGTAATAATGCAGGGGAGAGATGATAATGGTCTGAACTAGGATGGTGGTTGTATGAGTAGAGAAAAGGCAAAAGTGAGAAATGGTATGAAGGTAGAAATGATAAAGAAATGATAAAGATAAAAAACCTAATTGAATATGTGCTATGAGTAAGAGTAGTTGTGGATCACTCAAAAGTTACAATCCTGGGTGAATAAAAGGATAATGATGCACTTGAAGGAGGGAATAGGGAAGTTTGGAAGAGGAGGCTTTAGGAGAAAAGTAATGAGTTTTCATCACATTGAATTTGTTGAAATATCCATAAAGAAGTTGGTGATATAGTGTCCTGGAACTCAGTAGAGCGACTAGGGCTGATTACATAGCAATGGAAATATTCTGAATAGTGATGGTAATTAAATCCATATGAGCTGATGATGTCACAGAGAGAAGGGGGGAGGGGGAGGAGAGAGAAAGGGGGGGCAGAGAGAGACAGAGACAAGAGAGAGAGCAAGCAAAAAGAAGTGGAGGAGAGTTTGAAAAGATGAGAGATGAGAAATGGCCCTAGAGTCACCCCACATGTAGAGGTCATGATATATATGCTGTTGTAAAGGAGATTCAGCAGAAGGAGAAATAAATATCTGTTATGGTTAAAGGAATGGTTGGATAGAAAATGCAGTAGAAAACTCAAAAAAAGGATGAAGAATGAGCAAGGACCATCAGATTTGACACTTTTATCATTGGTAATTTTGGAGAGATTATTTTTCATTGAATGGTGAGATTGGAAGCTAGAATTCAGAGGTTTTAGAAGCAAATGAGAGAAGTAGGAGGTGGTTAGTGTAGATAGTTTAAGGAATTGACTGAGAAAAGGAAGAGAGCTATAGATTAATAACTGGGATGTCAGAATTCAGTGAAAGTTTTTTTTTTTAACAACTGGACTTTGTTTGTAGACAGCAGGGAAGGAACCAATGAATAGGGAAAGATTAAAGAAGAGAGAGATGGGGAAATAATGGAGGTAATTTGCTGGAGGAAATGAGAGAGAGGATCAAGGCATAGAGAAAAAGTTGGCCTTGGAGAAGAAGAATGGGACCACATCTTCATCAGAGATTGGAGGAAAGGAGGAATTAGAACAATCTGTTGTGATTTCCTTTTTTTTTCTTTTCCTTTCATGAAGCATAAGTTTCATAAAAGAGGTGACAAATAAGTTAGACCTTAAAGAAAAATAGGGACTTCGATAGACAAATGAAGAAAAGGAAATTTAAAATGAGAAGAGGAGAATAGAGAATTTACAGCAAATGATCAGTATTTTCTCAGTAAAAGATGAGGTTCTGAGGTTTGAGGCTATGGTGGTGGATGAGACAGAAAAATCACTTTAGACAAGGGTAAAAGGATCAAACAAAAATCACTGGGACATTCTACTTTAAATTCATTTCATTAGAGATTATTCTTTGGATGTGGCCATTTAACTAATTCCAGATTCATTTTGTACTACCTAGTTGATAATCTCTCCATCTTCTTCATAGGAATAGCATGAGAGATTGGGCTAGATGTTTTGCTAAATCTAGTAAACTATATCAATGATCTACTCCACTGAATTACCACTTGATGATTCATTATTCCCTTGAGAATTCTATTCCGCATGGTATATAGTGGGGTAGGGAATTAGTTTCCAGGTCCTGAAGACCTGGGTTCATGAATGACCATTGATACTGACTTTGTGATTCTGGGCCAATCCCTTAACCCCTTAAATATCTGAAGAGATTTTTCTGTCTGTAAATTTCAGTGAAGGGACTGTTTTACTTTAGGAAAGAGAGTTTTCTTATTGAGAAATATTTCTTATACCCATGAAAGCATGAATGTATTTTTATTCTGTCCTATTTCACTTACATTTTATTCTTCATGAAATTCTCTGGCTACTTGTTTGCCACATTCTCATCCCTGGCCCTGGTCCTTGCAGGGTCACTTGATGTCAGTGTTATTTAGATGCTTCATACTCAGCAAGTTATCTGGAGTACTGTAAATGTTGGGAGCGAAGTCATTTGTGAAGATGGAATAGCATTCAGTAGTTGAATGTTTGCCTTTTGGCTTAATTTTTAGTTATATATACAATATTGAAATCATAGTATTCTATGATATCCGTAGAAAGGACCTTGAATATCATCTAGTCCAATTCCTTCATTTAATAGACGAGGAACCTAATGCTTAGAAAGGGAAAAAAGACTAGCTCAAAGCCATACAGATAGTAAATGGCAAAACCAAGATTTGAACCTCAGGTTCTCTTGATTTCAAATCTGTTGTGATTTCCTTTTTTTTTCTTTTCCTTTCATGAAGCATAAGTTTCATAAAAGAGGTGACAAATAAGTTAGACCTTAAAGAAAAATAGGGACTTCGATAGACAAATGAAGAAAAAATCTATTTGATGCATGTATTCTATTGTGAGCAAAGGCACAGATATAGCTAGCAAAAAAAAGATCAGGGGACATAGAGTTGGATAGTTTGGTTTGTGCTTTAGCTTTGAAAATATGATTAAATAAATCTTTAGGTCTGCAAGGCTCTTTTGCCTCAGCCTTTCCTTAACAGGAACTTAACATTGTCATGAAGGTAATGCTCCTGAAGTATGAGTGAGCATTAGCAGTCTAAGGATATACACATCAAGTGCTATAGTTTGTATTTTGTAGCAAAACATTTCTTTTCCTAACAAAATGATTTTTAAACTCTGAATCTCTGGTCATTATAATGCTAATTGGTGTATTTTAGTTTTTGGCCATTGAAAGTCACCATGCAACACTGAATGAGCACAGCAATTAAGATTTCTCTAGGTCAGAATGTGTAGAAATATAATTCTTTTATATGTATGCTTTGCCTTAAACCTAGAATTGAGTCTGTAGACTTCTATTCTGGTTTCTGGATGGGAATTTAGGGATTATCTAATTATAGAGCTTCTTTAACCTGGGGTCTGTGAACCCTTTTAGAAGGCTGTGGATAGATTTCAGGAAGCCCTTGAACTTGCATGGGGAAAAAAATATTAAATCTTTATTATTACTAACTGCTCACTGAAATTTAGCGTTTTCTCCCATTATGAATGTAACAAACCATTATTCTAAGAAAGAGACCATAACATCATCAGACTGCTAAAGGGGCCCATGACACCAAAAATGTTAAGAAGCCTATATCTAATAGAATGCCCTTAACCATGCAACTAGAAAAACTTCAATGTAGATTTGCCTGCTTCTTTGTATTTGTGTCCCCATGCAGTTTCTGGCACATATTAATTGCTAAATAAATGCTTGTTGATAAGGATTTGAAATGTTTTAAAGGTATTAACTAATTAATCATATGACAGAGCAGAGACCGCAAGAAACTTTTATCATCCAGGATGGCATTTTGATAGTTTTATTTTTTTCCTGATCTTTAGATCAAAAGGCCCTTTCAGCAAAGTTCGAACTGGACCTGGTCGGGGTCGGAAACGTAAAATCACAATCTCGAGCCAATCAGCATCTTCATCAGAAGAAGGATATTTGGAGCAAATGGACTTAGACTTCTGCAGAGATGGTAGTACACCCCTGAAATTCAATAAGAAAACCAAAGGGCTCATTGATGGCCTTACCAAATTCTTCACCCCCTCCCCTGACGGGCGGAAAGCTCGTGGGGAAGTGGTGGACTACTCTGAGCAATATAGGATCAGGAAAAAGGGCAACAGGAAATCAAGCACTTCAGAGTGGCCCACAGGTAAGGGTTTGCTCACTTGTCACCAAAAGTGTTTTAAAAGATCTGTAGTTTGGAATCATATTAGCTATCCAAATTTGATTTCTCTATGTATAGAGGAAACATTTTTGGTAATAAGAAAAAACTGTTAAAATATATAAGATTTAAATATAGAAAAAAGCCAAAGACAAGTTTTAGGAATAGCTTGGCCAAAAGATTGGAAGTTGAAGGAAGGAGAGTGATTTGGGGGGAGGGACAGGATGGACCTCACTTACTGACATGTTGAACATAGATATTGAGTCACTTGTTTTTGTTGCAAGAGAAATGTGTGGTGAGTATTTCTTAATAGAGATCTGAAAGTATGAAAATGGATAAAATAATGTTTGACTATTAAAAGTAAGCTTAGGCTCTACATTTGTGAAATAAAGTTGCATTTTAAATCTTTGCAAATTTATTTGTAATTAAAAAAATTACTTTGTTCCTTTTTAGTGAAGCAGGGCCAGAGTATAAAAAATGATACCTACCAAACTAAACTACCACTTTTCAAAGCAGAAAAATAGTAACCGTCTAAACTTATAGCTACAAAAATACTAGGTCAGGCAAGAGAACTGTCTAGATTAAACCCAGCAGTTCGCTTCAGTTTATACTTTGTCTTGACTCTTGGACACCTACACTGTATTAATAAGGTAAAAAACAGTAGTAATAGAGAGGAAATAGGAATAGAGAAGGACTGAATGAGACCTATTTTAACACTGCTTAGAAATTTCTTGCCTTTGTCCTCTCACTTTTGAATATTATACTTTAGCATGTAACTATATTCATTGCCTCCTCGTTCCTTTTTTGATCCAGCAGTTGAATTTTTGAAGTGCAGAAAGGAATCCTGGATAGTTTCAACTTCATTTCTGCCTTTTGTTAAATATAACTGTCATATGACTTTATCATTGTAAGTTATGAAATCACAGAAAATTACCTTATTTGTTTTGTGGTTTTGACACTTGAGTAAAAGTTAAAATGTTCATTGTTTTAAAAATAACTGATGAGTATTGGTTTTATTGCCAACTCCTTGTTTGATCTTAGGCAGTCAGTAAACCTATGTTTCAATATTTTCATTTATAATAGAGGTGGTTGGACTAGATAGATGATATCTAAGATCCCTTCTACCTCTAATACTCTATAATTATCTCTTTCTATATCTTGCTAATGAGATTTTTAGCTGAGTGGGAGATCAGCTAAGCAGAATATAAGCAGTTCCTGTGGTGTTTCAACTCTTTCCCAGCTGGAATGTGATCTTCGTTTAGATCAGTTATGGAATCGTAAAAATCAAGAGTTGGAAGGAGCCTTAGAAAACTCTCTAGTTCAAGTTATACCTAAAGAAAAATTCCATTCATATATTTCCAACAAATTATCATCTATCTTTTGCTTGAAAACATTCACTGTGAGGTAAAGAGGAATCCTCATTAATGCCTGAGATATTGTTTCTATCTTTTGATATCTCTTGTTCAGAATTTTTCTTTTCATTGAACCAATATTAGATTCTCTTCAATATGATGCTCCTAATTTAGCCTTTAAGTCTAGTCCCTTTCCTACATAAACTTTCAAAGATTTGAAAACAAGTTGTCAAATTCCCTTTCACTTCTGGCTGAAAAATCCTCCCAGGGAATGGTCCTCTAGTTCTTCACTCTTGTCTGTGTGACATCTTGTCCATGTCTTTACCTCATGTTTGCTGACTAGAACTGGACAAAAATGTGTTCTTATGGGAGCAGAACATAGCAGAATTCTTGAACTTGCACATACTTCCCTTCCTGAAACCTCCATTCAGGACCCTCCCTGACTTTTTTTTTAAACCCTTAACTTTTGTCTAAGAATCAATACTGTGTATTAGTTCTAAGGCAGAAGAACAATAAGGACTAGGCAATGGGAGTTAAGTGACTTACCCAGAGTTACATAGCTAGTAAGTGTCTTTGAGGCTAGATTTGAACCCAAGACTTCTTGTCTCTGGGCCTGGTTTTCAATTCACTTAGCCACCTATCTGTACTCACTGCCTCCCTGTCTTATTTTTGAAGCTTGATTTTTGGCATTCAGCCTAATATTCCTGCTTTTCTACTGAAATGGACCTCTCTGAGATCTCCAGTTATTGTCTGATTGTCAAATCTGATGTTTTATTCTTAGTCCTTATTCTTCCTTGATGTCCCCAACACTGTTGGCTTCTGTACCATTGTTATTCCTGGTTTACTTCCTACATATCTGACTATTCTTGAATTCCCAGTGGTTCTCTTTCAAGTTGTGTTCCTCAGTCCTCTTATTTTCCCTTCCTGTGTTTTCTCCTTTGGATCTCATGGATCTCATTCATATTCCTGGTTTGGACCAGAACTCTAGGTCTCATAAAGCCAATCATAATGAAAAGTATTTTTAAAATAATACTTTTTATATAAGGTGAATGTGATTTATTTCAGTGGATTCATATTTGGAATGGATTCTCAGTTGAAGTCTAATAATAGAAATATAGAGTATTGCTGATTTTTAAAAAATGACATTTTAGGATCTGGTAAGAAAAATTGCTTTAATATAAAGCTTCATAATTTTCTCTCTGAGTTGTGTAGGGATTGAGAGGTCTGTTTTTATTTTGTATTGTCTTCTACTTACTGTGGTACTAAATGTTCTTGCATACAGTAGGGGGGGCATTAAATTCATATGATATCTTAAGATTTTAATTATTTTTTCAGCTTAGGAATGTTGTCAAGAATGTATCTTTGACCTTTCTTTGTGCTTTAAATGAGTAGAACCTATACACATAGAATTGATGTGAAAAGAACTTTCTGTCAGAAATTGCTCTTCAGTCACATTCATCCAAAAGGAAATGATAATGTCAACAGTGTCAACTCTAGATATAATAGATAATCTACATAAACCTCAAATGCTCTATTCATAAGTTTCTTTGCACATTTGAAAATGTGTCATTTAGTGAATTATTATCATAAATTTCTCATACTATCCAGGGCATTAGCATACACAATTTTCAAGTTTGTGGATTTTGTGTTTCAAAAGAACCTAGTTTATAGTGAAATGCTGATTACGTCTCTATCAAGTACTTCCTGACTACTAGTTTTTAAGTGATTGAGATAACTTCTATGAAGGCTACGTTTCTGTTGGAATAAGAATAATAAATCAAGTATCGAAAGAGTCAGATGTCCAAGTTTTTATTAAATTTTTCTTGGCAATGAAACTAATATGTTCCTTAACATAATGCCTCTATCTACTAGTATCTTGGGAATAAGAAATGTATGTTTTGGACACTGAAAAATATAGATATAAAACTATAATTTTTATATCATGTCATATTAAATTACTTGTGTTCCAGATTTCTTTTTTCTCTGTATATAATATTATAATGGAATTTAAAATTAGATGTATGATGTTTATTAGAAAACATTAAGTCAAGTCAAAATATAAACATGTTTTTATTATACATGTAGCTCTTTTTCTACCTTTAAGGCCAGCTGTCAAAGTATTGAAATAGGTATAGAACTTCAGATTGTTTTTATAACCTGTAAGTTCTTTTTTTAATTTATAGACAATCAGGATGGCTGGGATGGGAAACAGGAAAATGAAGAGCGACTTTTTGGAAGCCAGGAAGTCATGACTGAAAAAGATATGGAATTATTTCGAGATATCCAGGAGCAAGCACTGCAGGTAAAGTCAAATGTTAAGGCTAACATTGTATCAGTTTTCGTGACAGGTGGAGAAAGCTGATTTTATTAGAAGTAAAGCAAAGGGCAACAATTAATTTACTTTACTTACATTTTCAGTTTGTTTATATACATTAACACTACTGGTTAGAATATTTTTTTGGTTTGTTGATAGCTTTCTGTGATAAGTTGTGTGTGTGTGTGTGTGTGTGTGTGTGTGTGTGTGTGTGTGTGTGTGTGTTTAAAAGTGTGATAAAATATTCCTTGACTAATAGTGGAAGAGCTCTTTTTTGTTACATTATACTTCTTAGAAAGGAAATATAATTTAGAATTAGGGGATTGGATCAGACTAGGTAATCCCATAACACAATTAAGGCATCCTTTATACACTTCTTTGCTTGTGCCTTTTCAACCCCTTTGGGCAAGCTGGCTGGGACAGTTTAATTTCCCTTTTCTAGATTAGGGCAATAATGGTGTAGAAAAAAGGTCTTTCATGGGTTGGTGTATAGGACTCTTTACCCAAAGGACCATATTAGCGTATTCTGTGATTTAAGGTAAAAAAAAATTGGTATTTTGACCTTTTGATCATCAAAACCACCACCATATGTCTTCATATATAATTTCTTACTTGAGCATCCCTGTAAATAAAAGTAGATATATACTTTAAAGCCTTGATTGCAGCACTCAAATATTCACACTGATAAAATTTGAAAACTGGAATTAATGCTCAGCCAAGTTCCTTATATGTTATTAACTTGTCTGCATTGTCTTGAACAGTGCTTGCCCATAAATATTTATTTAATTAAATTTAACAGCTAATTATAGTTGTGAAAACACTATTAGCTTCTGTAATGTTTGATGGAGGTATCCTAAAGTCCATAAGATGGCAGTGTTTCTCCGTGAAGTTAGTGTAAATGGAGAAAATGAGGCTATATGGAGTGGAAAAAGGCAAGACTTGGAGGTAGGAAAGAACAGCAGAGACTTGAGTTTGAATTAAACTACTTCCTCCCCTCTCTCCCATCTCCTCCATCCTCCCTCCCCCTGGCAGTTATTACCAAAGTCATCATGTAGGCAAATCTCTCTAAGCCTCAATTTCCTCATATGTAAAAAAAGGAAATAATAATAATTGTGAACCTACCTCATAGTTTTGTTAAATTACTTTGCAAGATCTTATAGTATGATATAAATGTTACCTAATCTTAAAGTGGATTGAAGCCAATTGGGCGATTGATGTGGTTGTTGATGTTCAAAAAATGCCACTAAAAGTGATAGACTGGTAATATTAATTTTGATTATTTTGTGATTTTGACTTTATTAAGTGCTAGGAGACCACTTAGACAAAGATTTCTTAAGCATTTACTTCAGTAACTTATAGAAAGGCAATTAAATTATACTGTCTTCCATATTTGGGCATTCTTTTTTGGAAAAAAAAAGGCAAAAGAATAGTAATATCAGATATTTAATAAAGCAAGTTCCAGAGTGTACACAGAGGTCATTATTGCAGGTTGAGCCTAGTGTTATAAACCAATATTTATTTATATCATAGTAATTAATCATAATGTTGATCCTTAGCTGCCATTAGATTATGCTTATTATCCCCTATTTACTAAAGTACTAAGTATTTAACCGTTTCAGAATGCTTTGAAGAGGAATAAAAATGTCTTTGTTCTTTAAAGGGCTAACCTATAGGTAGCAGACATTTAAATTTTTCCAAAATTATTAATGTAAGAGTGTAATTGTAAGATGATAGTGATATTATTGTTTATTGTAAAACTTATTTTTATGTTTAAGCAAAGGAAAATGAAGGGTTCTGTGATAATTGATTGATCTGTTTATATTATCGAGAGCAGAGTTGTCAAATAGACAACTCATAACATTCCCTAGTGAGCCTGAATCAGATTTAAATGTAATTGGAAACTGTAGAACAAAATAAAGATTATAATAAAACAGAGATAACATTACATTTTAAAGCCAAGTTAATATGTGGCTGGCTGTAGGATACTGGCACCTGTTTCTTTTGGAGTTTGATACCACTGGTCTAGAACAAGAGTCCTTTTCTGGGTCTATTAACTTAAAATTAAAAAAAAATTATAATTGGTTTCCTTTGGAATTCTATCCATCTTATTTTGTGCATTTAAAAACTAAAAAGGATCTATATATAGGCTGTATCAGTTAGCCAGAGGTGCTCATGTTATCCACAAAAGTATTAAATGCCCCTGGTATTTAATATAGCAATTTGTAAACATTTTAATTTTGGATTTGGTTTTGATCTTTTGATCTATAACCTGAGTTTAGTTGTCCTTTTGTGTTGGTTTTATTTACACGATTGTAGTCTTCATTATATATTTATTGTTCTCTTGGATCTGCTTATTTCATTCTCAGATCACATGAGCCATCTCATTTTCTTTGAATGCCTCATTTGTAAATTTTATAGCATTCTATTATATTCATAGCCTAATTTATAGGACTTAAATGTTAAAGGAAGTTATTAAGTTTGATTATTAGAAAGAAAGCAACAGGGTGACCAACTTGCCTAAAGATGCAGATAGAAATGAGTGATGTTTATGAGAGCCAGAAGGGAGAACTTTAATGGAAAGTATATTAAGGCCATCTCCTTATGATGAATTGATGATGTTTTTGAAATTGGTTTGTAACCTTGTTGTTTGGAGCTCAAAAGGAACTTTACTAGAGTAGCAGTGCTATAAAGTATGGTTCCCAAGTCATCTTAGAGTACAGGTAGACATTGTACTTGTAACTTGAATGCTCTTTATAACTCTTTATCCCCCCTAAAACAAGGTGCTTTCTGATTTCCAGTTGATTCATCAAGAATATTTATCTGATCCACTCTCTGTAGTCCTAGAAATAATATGTACTTTTCTCATGGCACCCATCACCCTCATTCCCACTTAGATACTCTAATGGAGCAGCTCTCTTGGATAGTTGTAGGAAAAAATAGCAGTGTTCTATGATTTAGACATTCATGAGTAAAGGAGACTTTATACTGGAAAATGGCACTGGTTAGGTTATCAGTTTAGGAAGACTGTGTTTTTCCAAAAGGTTAATAACTCATCCTAGTTTTGGTTGTAAAATTTGTTCATAGTGAAATAAATATTTATCAGAATCAGGCAGATTATTAAAAAAATTACTTCTTAGTTTTAGTTCCAGAAATAGAGTATTAAGTATAACTTTTTATCTGTTTTGACTTATTCATTCCGGTCTAGAAGTTTGGTCTCAATTATAATTAATATTTGATAGTATTAATATTTTTCAATAATTTAATAATTTTTTAATAATCTGCCTGTAAAAGTAAAGTCATATATTGATATTAAAGCAGTAGAACTCGAGCTAGAAATTTGAAAAATATCCCTTTAAATCGAATTAGAAACCAGCTATAACTGCTGCTTAGGAATGTAATACATTTAGCGTAAAGATAACTTGGCCAGTATTTTAAAATAAAGTTAGTTTGAATAAACTAACAGGTTAATATTCTTGGCAAGGACTGGGTTAAAACTTAGTTTAGATATAGCTGTTGCTGAATTAACATGGAACTTGGCTTACTTCCACCTGAACAAGTGGAAATGCATAGAGAGAGAGAGAGCAAGGCTATGAGGAGTGCACTGGGGATTTGTAAGGGAGGTGGGTGGAGGAGGGGAGAGAAGGGTGGTGGCTCTTAGTAGGAGAGAAGAGAGAAGGAGCATGTGCAAAAACATTTCTAAGTGAGGAAGACTTGGAGCAGGTGCAAACAGTTTGGAAGTGTTGGCAGGTGTCTCTTTTGGTGCACATCTTTGGTTGTTGGGATGTGCAAACAGTTGTACTGGAGCTGGCTCTCCACATCTGCAGTGGGCATTCACCTGGAGGAGAGGCGGGGAGCTTATGGGAAAGCATTCATTGAACAAGCAGTATCCCAGCAGGTTTTATTTATCTTCACTTCTTGGGTTTCTAGTGAACCTTGCCTTAGGAAGTCATTACAGATGTCAGTTGTACTGATGTTTTTCCTGTGTGTAAACTAGCAGTTTTTTGTTATTTAAGTCTTTGAGGATAGATGATAAGATATTATGCTGTGCATTAGGGTACTTGATTCGTGGAATACAGTATCTGTTTATTTTTTTAAAACTTTTTTGGGGTTTGGTTTTTAAACACTGTCCTATATACTATCTTATGAATATAGACCTTGGTGGATATCACAAACTGTTATGCAACAAAATAATTTAGTTCAGTTAATGTTAGGTTATTGCCTTTTGTTTAAAGTTGTCTACGGCAAAATGACTTTTTTTTTCCTTTTTGGCTATCTTCCCATTGTGAAACCTGAGATAAATCCCTTGGCTCTTTAATAAAAGGGAAGGATAGCAGAAACCCAATGAGAGTTTTCAAATGAGCTGTTACAAAGAAACATTTTTCTTATAGTTAAAAAAATACAATTTAATGTTTTACACAGCTACCCTTTGGAGGGGGGGGATTAATTTATGATATATGTGTATGAAGTTGTTAAAAGGACCAAATTCTAAATCTGCCTCATTCTCAGTAATTTTTGAACATCTCTGTAGTAGGTACTATACTGGTCTGCATTTATATTTAGGAATTCACAATCTAGTAGTCTTCAGGTATTAAAAAACTGGCTTGTGTTTGAATTGTCTAGACCAAAGAATATGCCCTTAAAGTTATTGGAGACTGTAGTGAAGAGTTAACAGAAGGTGCTAAACTTATTCTTTTTCCCTGGACAAACTAGCTTTATAAGATAATCCAGGAGTGGATTTGGTCAGAAAAATAATCAGTTAGGATATCCCTTGGAAAGAAAAGAGATTGATGAAATGTGTATGTCATAGGACAACCATATTAAATAAAATAGTATTGTCTGCTGAGAGGTTTCTTCAGGTATGAATTGTAAGAAAACTTTAGTGCCTACAAAATTTTTTTTTAATTTGCATTTTGTGGTATTCTTAAATGTCGGGCATCTCTTAACAAACAACAACTCATTCTTCCTTCTCTTAGCTGTCTTTTTAAGTCTTTTTCATTTTATTTGTTGAAGGTAGTAGCCCATGCAGCCTTGGCAAGTCTGTTTGCCTTTTTATTGTATTTGTTAATATCTCCAACATAAATCATTTCTCTAAGTGTATATTGTATATAGTACATCTAGAAACTAAGTCAGAGTTCTTTGATGAAAATATTGGCCTAGTATTTAAATATGTAGTTTTTTAAAAATAGAAAGTGAAAGTAGCATTTTTTAATTTTAAGAAAATTTCCCCAAATATTAATTAAAACTTTACAACCTAGTTGTACCTATTTCTGTATCTATGGAATTCCAACAAGATGATTACTGAACTCATATCTTTATTTCACACTGGTCTCAGTGTACTTAATTTGGCTAACTTCTGTAATGTGTTTCTTTATTGTACAGAAAGTTGGAGTGACTGGTCCCCCTGATCCACAAGTCCGCTGTCCCTCTGTCATTGAGTTTGGAAAATATGAAATTCATACCTGGTACTCCTCCCCATATCCACAAGAATACTCAAGGTATGTTGTGAGACCCTTTTAACTCATATTTTAAGAGTGGTAGAATTTAAAAATTGGAAGTAGACACCACATCCTCACAATGTCTTGTATCCATCCTCTATTCTATGTAGATCTAAAATATAGGCCTTTACTTTTTTCTTGCCTGAATTATTACAATTAATCTCTTTACAGGCCTTCTCGTTTCTTCCTCCTCTTCCCCCGAACTATCCTACATATAATAAGTTTTCTTATACATAGATTTGGCTATATCACTATTCAGAAATCTTTGGTAGCTCCTAGTTTTCTGGTATTCAGATTTCTTTGTCAAGCATTCTAATTTACCATAATCAGACACCATTCTAGTTTTATTTCCGCATAGTATTCTCCTATACATATTCTATACAGTAGCCAAATTGGACCATTCTCTTCCCCCCAAATACATACTGCTTTCTCATCTCCTCAGGGCATTTTCTTATACTAAAAATTCATACTTCTTCCTATGCATGGAAAGTATTTCTCTTTTGTTATATTTCTTCCTATTCTCTTAATCCCTGTTTTTTCCAAGTCCTTTAAGAAGTCTTCCTTAATATCCCTGTTGATGAGACTTTCTGAGTCACCTGACATTTTAATTTTCAATTTTTTTAAGCCCTTACTTTCCATCTTAGAATCCATGCTAAGTATCCATCCTAAGGCAGAAGAGGTACTAGACAGTTGAAGTTAAGTGATCCCAGTCACGTAGGAAGATTTGAACCCAGGTCTTCCTGACTACCTAGCTGTCCCACACACTTTGTTTATAAATCTCTAATATATTTGTTATGTAATTTATGTTATACTTGAGTTGGTATCCTGTGACTCCTTTCCTCTCCTCTCCCTTGACTATAAATTCCATGAGGACAGGGACCATGTGATATACATTTTGTTTTTCCCCCATCATCTCTTCATATAGTAACATATTTAATATTTGTTGTAATCTACAGTTCAGGAAACTGAGGGCTGAAAGGATGATTGTGGTAACATTAATATCAACAGTTAAATTTTAATCTAAATTAATTAGTTAGGTAATTTTTTATGTATAGTCCAAAAAATTATTTAAGCGTTGAAATATAAAACAAATTGGCAAAAGCTTATAGAAATGTTTTCTTCATCAGTGAAGCTAGATAATCTAGAAATGTATTAATTTGTACTTAGCTATATTTAATGAAAAGATTGACTCAGATATGACTATGATGGAATGTGAAATTTGACCCAGCTTAAATCTTGTACTTGAATTTAATTTATTAAAAATAATTTGATAGTTTATATTAAAAAATATAAGCATTGGTATAGAAGTTATACTGTATATTTTAATAAATTGGATTTCTAGATAAATACCCAGAGTTTCTAGGTTTTTTCCTCATTCCACCCTCATTTTCTATTCACTGAAGATTAATTTGTTCATTTATTAGACCTTCTAAAAATTTTAAGTTAGAGATTCAAGCCAATGGAAAATGGAATAATTTAGAGAATAAATTTGAAGTAGCACAATTATTGACTTTTTATTTCACCATATAAACTGTTAATGCCTCAGTTTCTTTGTTTTGTTAACCACCTTTCAGTAGATCACTGTGAAGATTAATGAGTATATTATACAGAAAGTGCTTTTGAGTTCTTGGACAAAATGTACTTTGGGGGAAAAAATATTTTTACAGAATACTTCACTTAGCCTGAGCTCAGCTCTTAAATACTTTATTTACATAAAAATTTAGCAAATTTAGTTTCTTTTATTTGTTTTACAGTAGATTAGACCTTACTCCTTCAGTTATCTTCTAAAAAAAGCTTTCTCTCAACTCTTCTGCCCAAACCATTTACCAACCCATCTCTTAGCTCTCCTTTACTACCAGACTTCTTTAAAAAGTTGTCTATAATTCTTACTTCATTGTTCATTCCTCTACTTCTTTACCCACCTCCCTTTTAAACTTCTTGAAATCTAACTACTTACTTTCTCCTATGCTGAAACTGCCCTCTCAGAGGTTATTTACTGATACACTGTACCACCAAATCTGATAACTTTTTCACTGTCCTTGTCAAGTGAATGAGCATTTGTAAAGTGTCTACTATGTGAGAGACTTTGTGTTAATCATTAGGATACAAGAAAAAAGCAAAAATAGTCCTTGCCCTCAAGAGTTTCACAATTAAATGGTAGAAATAATATGCAAATAGGGAAAGAACAAATACTAAAGAGGCCAAGGAAAGCCTTCTTACAAGAAGTTAGGATTTTAGCTGAGACTCAAAAGAAAGCTGGAGAAATCAGAAGGCATAGATGATTTGAAAGAGAATACCAGGCATAGGGATGAAGTTGGTAAAAATGCACAGAATGAAGTAATGGAAGGAGTTCTTATTCAAAGAATAGCAAGGACAGGGAGAGATCAAGGCATTAAAAAACTAGAGAGAAGAGTTTCAAAGAAGAGGGTTGGAGTGCAGAAAGATAAAAAATAACAATAGCTAGCATTTATAGAGCATATTAAGATTTTCAGAATGTTTTCCCTTCCTTTTTGAAAACTCTCACTTTCTGTCTTAGTATTAATTCTAAGAGAGAAGAGCAGCAAGGGCTAGGCAGTTGGAGTTAAGTGACTTGCCCAGAGTCATACAACTAGAAAGTGTCTGAGATCAGATTTGAACGCAGGCCCTCCTGGGTCCAGGCCTATTCCTTTATCCATTGTGCTACCTCACTTTCCCAAAAATGCTTTGTGTGTTGATTCAAGAAATATAAAAATTGAGAAAAGACTGTTAGATTTAGAAATTAAGAAGATCATTTGTAATTTTGGAGAGAGTAGTTTCAGTGGAATGATGAGATTGAAAGCTAGACTTTAGTTAAGATGAAAGTTAGAGTAAAGAGATTAGAGGCATTGTATTGTGGATATTGTATATTGTATAAGGTGGATATTGTATAAATTGGATATTGTAGTGTCTTTTCAAAGAATTTAACCATGAAATAGAAGAGAGAAATGGATGAACACTAACTGAGATGGATGGATTAAGTGAGAGGTTTTTGAGGATGGGAAAAATGAGTATATCTCTAGGTACAAGGAACTAACAGACACAGAAAGAGTTAGAAAATTAATGAGAAGGGGCAGTTAGGTGGTTCAGTAGATGGAGAATCAGGCCCAGAGTCAGAAGAACCCAGGTTCAATTTTGGCTCTGGATCCTCCTAGCTGTCTGACTTAACCCCCACTACCAAGTCCATACCACTCTTCTGTCTTTGAATGAATACATAACATTGATTTTTAAGATGAAAGGTAAAGGGTTTTGTTTTTAAAGAAAAGAAAAAATTAATGAGAACATGGAGATGTTAAGAGAATCAGTTTCTAGTGAAGACAGAATGGACACGGATCACTTATGCATGTAGAGGTGTTTTACATTGGCAAAGAGAGGGGCCAACTCTTTATGTGAGACAAGTAAATGAGAGAATAGTGGCAGAAGGCATCTGGGTGAAACAAGATGAGGAGGAGGGGAGAAAGGGGAACTCTCAGTGGATGAGTTCCATTTTTTCAGCAAAATATAAGACAAGGTCCTCAGCTCAGAGACTAGGGAAAAGGAGCTTTGGGAAGTTTGGAAAAGCCACTATGGTGAGTAGAATAGTGAATTTTAAAAGGATTCCTTTCTGCAATGAGGACCCATTTGAACTTAGAGTAACATAAATGTGTAATGGACCCATTCAGCACAGTTTTGTTTTTTTTCCCCTAGCTTTGTTCAGCAATATGTGATTAGGAGCCAAGGCAGCAGATGGTGGGAGTAATTCAAGGCTTGGACTTGGCAGGGCAGGATCAGCAATAGGAAAACAGGGCAAAAACTCAACAAAAAAGAGGATACTGTATAGTTGGACAGGTTTACCAAGAGGTCAAATTGGGGAAAGGAGGAGAGGATATAGCCAATACCAGATGATGGCCTGATTAGGAGCAAAGGGAATGGTTATAGTGTATCATTTAATGCTGTTAACCCATTTTAGATATTTTTATCTTCTTTTAGCTTTTGAGACACTGTACTCTCCTTGTTTTTCTGTTTAATTTTCTCTTTTCCTTATTAACTTGTAATCCCCTCCTCCCTTTTTGGGGAGGTGGGGTTGGTTTTTTTTTTTTTCCCCCTTTGCTAAGGTAGATATTATCTGGTATTCTGTCCTTGGGTTTCTCTCTTGGCAGTCACATGCACTCTCATGATTTTAATTATCTTCATATAGATGACTCCCAAATTGCTCTCTTATTCATTCATCCATCCATTCACTTGTTCATTTAGTAAGTATTTATTAATAATTAACATGTGCCAGGCAATGTGCTAGTCAGGGAAGATGCAAAGACAAAAGCAAAACCAGCTTTGCCCTTCAGGAATATTCCTTCTTATAGTTAGCATTTACATTGGACTTTTAGGTTTGCAGAACATTCTATACCAAATTAATTCATTTGATCTTACAACAATCATGAGAAACAGCTACTATTATTTTTCTCATTTTGCAGTTGAGAAAAGAGACTGAGAAAAAAGTTTAGTAACTTTTTTGTCACTCAACTAATAAGTGTCTTGAAGCAAAATTTGACCTGACTTCAGCTTCTATGCACTGTACCACCTGGTTCTATTGAGTAGAAAATTCCCAAAGTATATTTTCCATTGTCCCACAATGTCTAATACAGGGCTTGCCACATAGAAGGTAACTTTTATGTTCCACTGACATCTCAAACTCAGTTTATTAAAAACCTATCCTTTGTTGTTTGACACTTCTTACTGCTTCTGGAGTTATTCCTTCTCTTAGTAGGACCACCTTTTGCTAAATTTCCCATGTTTAATTGTTGACATGGTCATTGATCCTTCTCTTTCTTTCTCTTCCTATAAATTCTTTCAAGTCAACATTTCTTTTTAATCTATATCTCTTGCATCAGTCTTCTTTTTATTTCCACTAGTACCATCTTGTTATAAGCCCCAATTACCACCCATCTGGATTGTAGTAGTAGCCTCATAACTAGTCACTGTACTTCTACCTTTGTCCAATATTAATGTTTTTGTACTTCTGCTGTGTCATTATTTTGCATGGATCTAATCATGTCATTATTCTGTTTAGAGTCCTTTATTGTCTCTCAATTGTCCATGTAATAGAGTTCAGACTTCTTATCCTGGCATTCAGGACCTTCTACAATACAGTTCTACTTGACCTTTATAGTTTTTGAACCATAACCTGATTCCCTCCAGAACAAAAATTCTTACCTTTTTGTCATATGAAAACTTTTCAGAATGTTTTTACATATAGATAATACACCATCTTATCTATTCAGTTTTTATTTCATTAATGCTGGTAATGCTTATTAAATTAAGATTTTATAATTTTTCTACTTCTGACTTCTTTTTACTACAGTAGGTTGACAGACTATGGCCAGCACACTAAATATGTTTCTCTGGCTGTTTTTTGAATAGCTGTTAAACTAAGAATGCTTTTTTACATTTTTTAAAAATATCTTTACTTTCTAACTTATCTAACAATACTTTGTATTGGTTCCAAGGCAGAAGAGCAGTAAGGGATAGTATAATAGATACCCCTCTTAGAAGAATTATGGTAATAGGACAGGGATACCAGGAAGCAAGCTGAAGGAAAAACTGGATCTTACCCCCCCCCAACCCTCCCCCCACTTCCTATTCTCTTCTCAGCTGATTTGTATGCTCTTCTCAGAATGGTAATGTTGAAGGTTTCTTTTAATAACTAATTCTCACCCTCAAATCTTTTAACTAAGAGGTTTTATTCTTCAAGGTAAAGGAGGTAGGGAGATGGGAGGGGTAGAGAGGAAAATAGATTTCCCTAATTTCCTATGTTTCCCTGTTGATTGGAGATTTCTCAATGTGTTCAACTCAGGAAATAAAGTTATTTTTCTCTAAGGGGAGATGTTGATAGCAAAGGATGACAGAGTTTCTTCTGAGCTAAGCTCTAAAGTCTTTTCAGTACTCAGTCATATAAATAATCATTTACCAAGAGAGGAAGTCTGGCTTCTACCTTCTTCCCGACAGAAGAGAAGTGAGGTGAAGTTCAAGCAGCTGGACTTCCTAACTGCCCCCTTCAAGATTCTATTGGAACTATGTCTCCATCTCAGTTGATTGGCATTTCACCAAATTCCAAGCCTCTTACTTTTTCTTGCAGATCTCTTTTTTGGTTGCAATGTCATCAATTGCACTAGGCAATAGGGATTAAGTGACTTATCTAGGGTCACATAGCTAGGAAGTGTTTGAAGCCAGATTTGAACCTAGGATCTCCCTCTCTAGGCCTGGCTCTTAATCCACTGAGCCACCCAGCTGCCCCCACTTTGAACATTTTTAAATAAAGTTTTATTTGGTTTAAAAATGATCTATGGCCTGGATCATATTTGGCTTTTGGGCCCTAGTTTGCTGAACTCTGCTCTATAATTTAGAAACAATTCAAGATCCTTATTTTTGTCATTCAGTCAATAAACTTTTTTTAGCAATTACCATGTGTTAGGCACTATAGCTTTGGAGATACAAAAAAGAGGCAAAAAACAGTCCTTGTTCTCAAGTAGTTTACAATCTAACGGGGGAGGAAACAGGCAAAGAAAAATGTATAAAAGAACTAATATATTCAGGATTCTAGAAAGTAATTAAGAGAGAGAAGGCACTAAGATCAAGAAAATTAGGAAAACTCCCTGCAAAAGATGTACTTTAACTGGGACTTAAGGGAAACCAATAGGCAGATGAAGAGGGAGACCATTGCGGGCATGAGAGACAGCCAGAGAAAATTCTGAGCTAAGAGATAGTGTGTCTTATTTGTGGAATTGCCTGAAGGCTAGTGTTGTTGAATCAAAGAATGTCTGTTAAGGGAGTAAGGTGTAGGAAGACTAAAAAAGTAGGAGGGGGGCAGGTTATTAAGGGCTTTGAACAATAGAGAATTTTGTATTTGATCCTGGAGGTAATAGAGACTACCAAAGTTAATTGAGTAGAGGAGTGACATGATCAGACCTGCACTTTAAGAAAATCATTTTGGTGGCTGAATAGAAGATGGATTGGAATAAAGAGAGACTGGAGGCAGGTAAACATGTGGTGACGTGGGCCTGCCACCAGAGTCCAGTGTCAGAAAAGAGAAGGGGACATATTTGAGAGATGTTGCAGAGTTGAAATGGACAAGTCTTGGCATCTGTTTGGATATGGGGGTTGAGAGAAAGAGTGAGGACTTGAGGATGACCTTTAGGTTGTGATCCTGAAGAAAAATGAGGAGGGAAGGGTTTAGGGGATAAGGTCATGAGTTCTGTTTTGGACATGCTGAGTTTAAGATATCTGAAAGGCTGTTGGAGGCCAGTAGAGAAGTTAGGGCAGAAAAGGTTAGGCTTAAGAATTGTCAGCATAATGATGGTCCTTGGAACCTAGATCCTTGGAAGCCAATGAGATCACCAAGTGAAGTTGTAGAAAAAAGTAAAGGCCAGGACAGAATCCTGAGGGACACCAACTGTTAGAGGATATGATCTGGGGAAGGATCCAGCAAAGAAGACAGAGAATAGTTAGAAAGGAGAAGCAGTAGATTTGTTGGGATACTGAAAACTTAGAAGAAAGTCTCACCATTGGTGCTAAATGCTGTAAGAGAGGTTAAGGAGAGTGAGGATTTCGTAAAGATAATTGGATGTGCTAATTCTTCTCTATTCACAAATCATAAGATTATACATTCAGAGCTAGAAAGGACTTTAGAAGCCATTTGGTCTAGCTCCCCCTCATTACAGGTATAAAGAAGATGTACACTCACAGTGAATAAGTGACTTGCCCAAGATCACATCAGATGGTAAATGGAAGAGTCAGGATTGAATTCAGGTCCTTTGACTCAGAATCCAGTATTCTTTCCATGGCATGAAAATATCTTTCATATTTCTGTAGTCTTTCCTCTTGTTCTTAGATGACTTCTTTCCAAGCTATCAACCAGATATTGAGGGCTTAATGTTGATTTTTAAAATTTATTTACCTTTGAAAATGAAACCCAGTCCCAATAATATGCAAAAACATTAAAGGGATTAGATTTTTTTTTTAAATCATAGAATAAAAAATTAGTACTGGAAAGAACTATTACATTTCATAGAACTAATAGACTAAATTGATGTGTTTCTTTCAGCAAGTAACTGTCTCATTCTAAAGGGAGTACTGGTGCTGCTTGCTCTGGATCAGCTAAATAAGCTAAATAAGCTAAATAAATTACTGGCATAGCCAGTATTAGAACCTGAGCTGCTTAACTCTGAATTCTTTCTACCAGACCATGTTGTCTATGGTCTTTTCTCCAATAGGAGAAATAAATAGGTTAGAGATGGCTTGGTATGGAGGAAAGAATACTAAACTTAGAGACAAATGAACTGGATTTAGGTTTCACATCTACCAGCAATGAGTTGTTTGATCCCAAATCACAGTCTTTTTGAGCCTTTAAACCTTAGTTCCCATATCTGTAAAGTGAAGGATTTGGACTAGATAATTTCTAAATCCTTTTCTAGTTAAAGTCTATGATTCTTTTTAATATTTTGTTTATTCCTTGTTATTTTATATTTACATAGTCTTTATGCTTTGTGAGTTTATATTCTACTAGAGTGTGCAAACAGGTAAAAAGGTAAGTAAATACATGATAATTTGAGGAGAGAGTGCTAACAATCAGAGGAATACAGAAACACTTCCTGTAGGAATGTGTTCATGAGCTGTGTCTTGAAGGATGCTAAGGATTGTAAGAGATGGAAGTGAGGATGCATTCTAGGGACAGTAGATAGCCTGGACACAGAGGCTGGAGATGGAATTTCAGGTTTAGGGTACTTTTGACTGGAACAGAGATTACGTGAAGGGGAATAATATGGAATAAGTCTGAAAAGGTAGGTTTGTCCCAGCCAGACTGAAGGGCTTTTAATTGCCAAGCTGAGAAGTGTATATATTTTATTCTAGAGGCAATAGGGAACTACTGAAAGTTCTTGAATGAGGGAGTGACATGATCAGAACTGTGCCTTATGAATATGAATTTGGCAACTGGGTGGAGAACAGATGGAGAGGACTTCTGAAAGTGTGGAGTCCAATTAGGAGGCTGTTGAAATAGTACAAGAGAGAAGAGATGATGATGTGATTTAGGATGATAGCTTTGGGAATGTAGAAAAGGGAATGAACATACAAAAACTGTAAGATATAGGATTGACAAGGTTTAGACAACTAATTAGATATTGGAAGTGAGGTAAAAGGAAGGGTTGAGGCTGATTCTGAGATGTGTAACTGGGCCAGCAGGCTGGTAGTGCCTCAAGAGAAATAAAGAAAAGCGAAGAAGGGAGAAGTTTTGATGGAAAGATAAGATGCACTTTGGACTTGATGAGTAGCTGGCTAGGTGATATCCAAGTGGAAATGCTCATCAATTCAGGAGTTATGCTGAATGGGAGATTGAGTAATAGTAGAGCAAATAGTAACCATCCCACCTTCTTACATTGATACTAGGATAAGAACCCTTCCTGGAAAAAATTCCATTAGCCACTTAACAATTAAAAGAAGCACTATTTCCATCAGTCTTAATAGCTACAAAGACCATCTTTGTTTCTCAAGATAAAAATTCATCATAGTGAACTAGCATTGGGACCCCCTTAGAGCTAACATCCCAGTAGTTCAGCAAAAGCTAATCTACATATCTTAAAAAGTGAGTCAGTGTTTCTCCATAGAGCTTGAAATAGTCAAACTTAAATCTTTCCTCACACAAATTATAGAAGCTGTTAGGATTTGACTGTTCAGAAGCAGAAACTTTAGTATTACATGTTACCTAATGTTTTTGTATAGTGGTTTTTCTAGTAAGAAAACTGAAGTTACATATGCTAATACTAAAAATCTTTTTATTAGAAGTTTATAAGACAATTCTCTTTAGCCCAACAGTATCATGCCATTGAAATTGGTTATTAAAAAATGAGGATTTAACACATTTTTAATGGGAACTGAAATAAATAAGATGATACTACTACTATCTCCTTTTATTTATATATATATATATATATAATAATTGAAATCTTTTAGTTTGATTAGATAGAGTCTAGCAGTCTTTAGTAAAGAAGAGTAAATAAAACCTTTCCCCAACCTCTTTCCCTCCTTCCCATTTGTTCATCTTTCTGCTTTTTTCTTTCAATTGGTGCTAGAAATTTTACATTATCTTGATTTGAACTAGTTTAAAAACATTACTTTTAATTATGCAAGTTAATTCACTAAACTAAATAATTTTACAACTTTCAGAAAGTACTTGTAATACACATATGTAACCCAGGAATCAGAGGATGGTCATTAACCTTGAAGTGTTTTCAAACCCAAATATTACTGTAGACCAGTAAGATATCAAAAATCTCTACTGTGAACTTAGCTGTTTTTTGAAGCTTTGGTATGGCAGCTCATGGGACCTATAGGGAAAAAGAGTTGGGATAAAAGGAACGAGTTAGAAAGAGTGTTTTATGTTGTTAAGTTTGTAAATTTTAAGAACTACCTTTAGTAGTACAAATTTTGTGAACCAGTAATAATGAATTGACTTTTGGATTTGGATTGTCACTGAAGCTTTTAAAAGAAGATAAAATCTATTACACAGCTTAGGAAGTAAATTTTATTTTTCCCTCATGATTTTGTAGTTAGAATGAAGTAAGTAGCTGCTATTAAAATTGAGAATTAACTTTCTAAAAATTTAGACAACATATTTAGTCCAATCACTTTTAATTCACCACACAAACAATGTAGTTTTAGTTTCTAATAGTGACTTAGAGAAAAAACATTTGCTTTTCACTGGGTTGCAACATTTAAGCTGAAGAAGTGAAATCACCTCTTGGGAATTACTTCTGAGCCTTTAAGATTAGTTGAGTTAAATTGTACGTTGAGATTTTACTATAGGTGAATAGAGATAGAGTGGAAAAATAAAAGGTATGTTTCATCCATTTCAATAGCCATCATGAGGATATCATTCCTTTTATATTGTCTAGGCTTTATAGATTTCACTCTTCCTTTTGAGAGAAACTTATTTGAAACTCCAACTGTTCTGCAAAGCAGTCTAACAGTTATAAGATACTTATCAGTCAGTTAATAGAGCTACTGGCCTACTTTAGGTACCTAGATTTATGAATGGGTCCTTTAAGCAGCTGGGGTTAGGAATATAAGTAGTGTGGAAGGGATATGTTATTTATCTTGTCCTCTCACTCTGAGCCCAAGCAGTAAAGTCAGGTAGTATTCAAGGGAAACAGAACCAAATAGCTTAGAAAAAAGAAATTGGTTCTGCTCCACAGTTTTATCAGTGTTATTTGAAAGGTTATTTTAAAATTTGATTTTGATAAGGTTTGTACAAATAATAGAAACTATATTAACTTGCCTGAAATAAGGGATACTTTAGAAAATATAAGTTGTACTTTCTCAGAAATGCCAAATCATAGCAATTTATTTTCAAATTTATAAGTGAGTGCCTGATTTAAAAAAAAGTAGACTATAAATAAAGCATCATGGAAAAGGAAATATAATAGTATTGCCAGTTTGGAGATTTTCATATTGAAAAGTCTTAGATAATTCAATGTGAAGTTAATGAAGAAAGATGGAAATTATTTAAAGACACAGAAGGCACTCAACAATAATTCATGATGGTTATAATGATGCAGAATGATAATAATAGCTATCATTTAAGGTAGTAAAAGAGTAGCCTGGGAACAAGAAGAGTTAGTTGTTGTCTTTTTAAAACATATACTTAAAAGGAAGAGGTCATTATAAAATAATGGCATGTCTGTTTTATAACAAAATATTTTATTTTACGAACATTAATATTGGTAACAAAGAAAGTATAAGAGCATTAGGAAAACCTAAATTTTTTAAAATGTCTTTTATAATGAGCACATTTTAATTCAAAGTTTTAAATTGAAGTTTAGATTTGAAGTCTTTTTCTATTGTGCTACTTGAAGTTAGTTTACTGTTGTTATTAGTGAGTATGCTTAACATATTTACTTTTAGACATGAGTTTAAGTTCTGCCTCTAACACATTGTGGCTCTTTGACCCTGGATGAGTCACATAACCTCTTGGTGCTTATAGGCCAATCACTCCCTCAAATTAAGTCTGCTCACTCTCTTGGCTAAAAACTGCAGAGAAGGTTTCAACCTACATTAACAGAGAGCATTTCCTCTTTCGGGACTTTTCTATGCCAATGAAATTAGAGACCCAGTCCCCCATTCCTATCTCTTTTACTATTATTTTCATATTATTAATATATGTAACAAGGTCCTTTTTTTTCTTAGATGGTGAAAAGGTAAATTCCCTTCATACATGGTCAGAAGTTTCATACTCTGAGTTAATGAGATTTTATTGTATATATAAATTAACAGTGCAGCATAGTACTGTCTGAGCTATCAGTTCAAAAACAAAAATTTTATTGTATACTATTTTCTTGATTATATATTAACTTTATATGATTTCTTAAATATAATTGCATTTTCTTCTGTTGAAAAGAAGTGACAAAAACCCTGAGTTTTAGAGTAAAACTAACT
This sequence comes from Monodelphis domestica, assembly GCF_027887165.1. Classification (NCBI taxonomy): domain Eukaryota; kingdom Metazoa; phylum Chordata; class Mammalia; order Didelphimorphia; family Didelphidae; genus Monodelphis; species Monodelphis domestica. The sequence goes on along the minus strand of NC_077227.1, from coordinate 586,712,764 downwards.
ATATTCAAAATTTGTGGAGGCTCTCCTTTTAAAAACTCCATTAAAGCCTTATTCCAGTGTTTCATCTTGTATGAAGTTGACACACTTAAGTTCTCAAAGGCTATGCCACCGAAGTTCAAGCCCTGAAAGAACTTTGATTATGGTTCTTGACAATAGATGGCACATCTGTCATCAGAAGACCAGATTAAGTTTGGAGAATGGTGGCTACCAGGTGATTTTTTTTTTTTTTTGCGCCTTGGCTTAGTTGGAAAAACTGGTCTGGTCCTGGTTTTCTTGGGCAAGTCACTCTTTGTGCCTCAGCTTATTTATCTTTTACATTAGAGGAATAGACTAAATGGTTCTTTAAGGTCTCTCTCAGCTGCACAAATTCTGGCATTTCTTGCTTTGTAAAACATATGTGCCCTTCATTAGGAACATTCTAAAGTTCTTAAAACATAAAAATTATATAAATATCAGATAATAGCTAGGAATATGTGAATGAAATACTTTAACACTCTCATCATAGGAGCACATTTAAGGGATCATCTAATTTAACTCCTACATTTTCAAGATGAGGGAACTGAGCCTTAGAAAGTGACATGACTTGCCTAGGGTCAAAGAACTGTTTAGTGTCGGACCTTGGACTCAAATCCCAGGCTTCTGACTCCCAAGTCGAATTCTTTTTCAATTACACCATGCTGGTTCTGACTTAGTCATTCTCTTGTTAGATAAAATTTTGTATATAAAGCATGGTCTGGTAGAGTCAGAACTAAGAAACTTGTTCCAATTCTGCTTCTGCCACTAATTAAATAGCTCTTAGACTGTAGCCAATCCATTTAATTTTTCTTGACTTTAGTTTCCTTATCTTTCAAATGGGGAGGATGACACATGTTGGTCCTTACTTTATATAAGATAGTTATAAAGCTCAGATGGGATAATCAATCCAGGGGAGGGGGGGGGCAAGAAAAAAGCTTTTGGAAGTTTAAAAGCCCCATAAAAAATAAGGTGTAGTACTTGTTATCATCTTTTAGTATGGCCCAGATCAATCAAAAGCCCCATTTTTTCATCTTTATTTACAGGCTGCCTAAGTTGTACCTTTGTGAATTTTGTCTAAAGTATATGAAAAGTAGAACTATTCTACAGCAGCACATGAAGAAATGTGGTTGGTTCCACCCTCCTGCTAATGAGATTTACAGAAAGAATAATATCTCTGTCTTTGAGGTAAGGTATCTGTTTTTAGTGGTTGTTTTCTATTTCATTTTTAAATTGTAGTGTTTCCCTCCCCCTCTCCCAATACTCTCCAGCTATGCACCCTGGCTATTCTTAGGTCTTTAGAAACTTGATTGCTCTTTTTTGTGGCACACATACTCCAAGTCATCAAACAGGACAGCAGACAGCATTGTGAAGAATGAACAAAACTCTGTTAATCTTGTATTGGACTCAGGCATACAAGTATATTTAAAATGGAGTCCACAACTCTCATTAGACATCATTCATTGTCTTTAATTAACTGTACTTAGTGCTTTTTCTGGTTGTATGCTGTTATTATGACAGGCACTATGTCTATGATATTATGATTGTATTTCTGTGTGTCCCCTTGCTGTTTAGTTCAACACATATTGTTGACCATCTACCTCTACCTTGTGTCCATCGCTCTGCCAATCACTAGGCGATTTAAAAAAGGAGTACTATAGAAGACATGTTCTCTCCCCTCAAGTAAGCCATATAGTTACATATATAGAGAGCAGTTAGTTAATAATGTGAGATGTTAAGAGCCCTCTTGTGCAGTGCCTCTAAGTGCTATAGAAATTTAAAAACAAGAGAACATAAGTTGGGTTAGAGTAAAACAGTGCAGCATCTTTTAGTATTGTGTATACATTAGGCACTTAATAAATTCTTGTTGCATGAGTGAATTCCACCTCATCAATACATGAATCTATTGAAAAGTCTTTGAGCAAGATTCCCCAGAAAGCTAGTATTGACCAGCTAGTTGATTGTAAAACTTGCCCCAGTCACTCAAAGGTTAGAGATTGTCACTTACTTCTCCCATTTCTTTCTTTCTCCCTTTTTCTTTTCCCCTCTTAATATTCTGATAAAGAACAGCCAAGGCACATGGTGTGATAGTAGTTTCTGCCTATGCTGCATCCTTATCCTTTTCTTTTTCTTCTACTTCTCCTATGTGATATGTGAGCATAATTCCCAATGTACCTTCTACTGACTGAAATCTGGCTTTCTCCTGAGCTACTTTTTGGCTCGCTTTTTAAATACTTAATGTTTTCCACCTTCTTATTTTATTGGGATTATCTAGAAGTATATACTTTTTCTTCTTTCACTGTCAGTTCTATACCTTTGCTCTTTTACTGTCACTCAACAACAACTCCTTTGAAATTTATTCTAGCTGATTATAACTACCCTTTCTCTTTGACATTTTCATCAATCTGTTTCCCATTATGCTCATGCTTTTCATTATGACTTGAATACATGGCTCACAGTCTTTATCTCATCTTCTCTGTCATCATCCTGAGAGACTGGCCATGTTGATGACATTATTTTCACACTTTCTTGAAATTTTTAACTCCTTTGGTTTCTTCCTTAACTCTTATGTCAGCCACCCACTCGAGTGGGTGTATTTCAGCTCCCACTATCAGTTGAAAGTACTCAGCCTTAATATCCTAAAATCTGTGTTTCTCTTTTCTGAACAAAGTCTCTTATCTTTCTAAACCCCCCCCCTTCTCTTAATTTTTTCAAACCTTTCCCTGACCTTCATTATGACCTTTGATTTTTTCAAATTCCTGTATTTTCTGGTTTATCAACACTGATCTGGCCTCCCTTCATATTTGTAATCTTCCAGTTTAATAATCTAATCCTCAGGGGTCCCCAAACTTTTTACACAGGGGGCCAGTTCACTGTCCCTCAGATTGTTGGAGGGCCAGACTATATAAAAAAAAAACAAAAAAAACTATGAACAAATCTGTATATCACTGTCTGGGATAGCAGAGGCTGCAGCGCTGGCTGTGATGGGCCTGTCACACTTGCACAGGCCCATCACCGCCACCACTATACCTGGCAGCACTGTGGAATCCCCTCCCCCAGATTGCAGCTTACCATGCTGATGTCTTCCATTGTGCAGCCACATAATCCTTTGCATGGTGCCTCGTTCTCGTCAGAACAAGACGACACGCAAAGGATTATGCCACCAGAAGTAGTACTATACATGATCGACACTGTGGTTTGTGGCGCCACCACATACAGTACTCCAGGAGCACAGGATGCAGAGCTCCTCTCACTGATCACCAATGAAAGAGGTATCCCTTCTGGAAGTGTGGTGGGGGCCAGATAAATGGCCTCAGGGGGCCACAGTTTGGGGACCCCTGATCTAATGAAATAACATAAAGTGCATAGCACAGTGCTTTGCACATAGTAGATGCTTGTTCCTTCCCCACCCCTTTGAATCCTTTGATCCTTTACTATTCCAACCAGTCCTATTATAAAGAACCCTTGACTCTGGGTAGCTTCTTCCATGTTCTCTTCTCTTTGTGTTTTTGATTTGAGGTAGCCTGCTGAAGAATATCACAAATTATGCTGAATTTACCACAAATGTATGCTATTTATCATCAGTCTATCCTTTACTGCTGCATTTGCAATCACTTTCCTCATTTTAAAAATACTTTTATATTTATCATATCCAACACTGTTAGTTCTCCACACCTTCCCATAAGTCCCAAAATGTACACTCCCCTCCTTCACACTCTACAGATGATATTACCTCTTACTTTACTGAGAATATTGACTCTTAACTTGAAATCTGAGTTCTCATGTATTCATTCTAACTACTCAGTGTCCTAATTTATCTTTTCTTTCTCTTTGGGTCCAGAGGAAGTGGTGAGTCTTCTTTTTGCTGAAGTTGTACCCTAAGTGTGCTGCCTTGATTTCTAATTTGACCTTGCTTCTCTCTCATTGTCCCTCTCTCTCTCTTTCTCTCCTCCCTTCCACTCACTCTTTGCCTCCTCTTACCTTTCTTCCTTTACCCTTCCATCTCTCCTTCCCTCTCTTCTCACTCCTTTTCTCCCTCCCTCTCTTACTCTTCTCTCTCTTCTTTTCCTTCTTCCCCTCCCTCTTATTTCTCTTTCTTCCCTCAGCTTACAAATATGCCTAGCCTAATTTAGCCTGTAGAGATGGGGATTCTACCTGTGATTTTGTTAATATTGGGAATTCCTGGATGAGGAAACTACTGATATTGGTTGGCAGCTTCTCATCATCTTCTAGTCACAGAGAGTTGCTTAGAACACTGAGAGTTTTAAGTGACTTGTCCAGGATCACATTGCTGATATGGGTAAGAGGCAAGACTTGAACCAAGATTTTCTTGACTTTGAAATTGACTCTATATTATTGTATCCTGCCTCTTAATTTACATCTTAAAATCCCTTCCCTTGACCCTGCTACTCCCTTAAACTATCATTCTATATCCTTCTCTACTAGATTTTTAGAAAGAATAAATTATGTGTATAACCTTTACTTCCTTGCTACTATCTCACTTATTAACTCCTTCAAATCTGGCTTCCACCCCTAGTACTATATTATTTTCTTTTTCAAGGCCCCTAATGACCTCTTCTATTCTCATCTATTATTTAGTTATTTTTAGTCATGTCCAGTTCTTCATGATCCCATTTGAAGTTTTCTTCACAAAGATACCAGTGTTTTACCATTTCTTCCAGTTAATTTTATAAATGAAGAAAGTGAGACATAGGGTTAAGTAACTTTTCTAGGATCATAAGAAAGTGTCAGAGGCTGGATTTTGAATTTAGGTATTCCTGACTCGAGGTCCAGTGCTCTTATCCACTGTGCCAACCAGCTGCTCTATCCTGATCTGCCTCTCTGCATCATTTAATACTAGGTCACCATCTCTTCTCTTACCTTTTAGAGCACTGTGCTCTCCTGGTTCTCTTACCTCTCTGACTTTCCCCTCTAACTGCTGGCTCTCCATCCTCCCACTCTTTAAACATGGGTGTGGTCCAGATACTTTCCTCTTCCTAAATTTTCTCCTTCAGTGACCTTCCTCAGTTTTATGCTTTCGGGAGTCACCTCTGGGTAGACTAATCCATTCCCATCCTCTTCCAAGATGTCTTGTTTTACATTTTAAATTGCTTATTGTACATGTCTACTTGAATATTTTGCTGAGCCCTCAAACTAATCAAATCTAGAATGAAATCATTGTTTCCTTATGCCACATGCCATCTCTTAAAAAAATAAAGAAAACAAAAGAAAATCCATTCCTTTCTGTAACCTTTTCTGTTTCTGATGGTGGTCTGACCATTCTCTCAGTCATTTAGGCATGTAATCTTGCAGTCCTTGAATCTTCTGTCTTTATCATCTCAAAATCCAATTAGTTGTCAAGTTCTGCTTATTCTACTTACATGATATTTCATATGCTCCTCTAAAATCAGCTCCATTGCAACACCCTTTATTCAGGCTCTCATTTCCTTTCATCTAGACTCCTGTAATAGCTTCTTAACTGCTCTTCTTGACTGATACTTTTAAGTTTAATCTGCCCTTTGTAACTGATTACCTGAATACTCTTGATAGTGTAATTCTAATATGTCATTCTTCTAAGCCCCAAAATGTCAGTGACTTTCTGTTGCCTGCTACAATAAAAATATTAGATGGCTAAAATCATTAAAATATGAATAAAACATTAACATGTGATCCAGGCTCTCCATAGTCTGACCTCTTTTATCTTTCTAGTTCTATGTTCTTCTTCATTATAATCATCATAATTAACATTTATGTTATGTTATTATATTATATTATGTTATATATATAATATATAATATATATGTTATATATTATATTATGTTAATTAGCATTTTAAGGTTCACAAAGCACTTTATAGCTATTATTTCATTTTCATTGCAACAGCCTTGGTAAATAGGTATTATTATTATCATCCCATTTTACAGATAAGGAAACTGAGGCAGACATACGTTAAGTGAATTGCCTGACAACCCTGAACTCCTCTATTCATTAAAATAAAAATTTTCTGACTTTTTTCTCCTTTAGATTTTTTCATACCAATTACATTGCCTGAGCCACTCTTTTGCATTCATCTCCCTTTTCCTTTTATACTTATTTGCATATCTGTCTGTCCTCCACTCATTCTCATTCATTTATAAACTCCTTAAGAGCAAGATGTAACTTGGTACCTAATGCTTTTGGAAGGTTAAGTATGGTGAAGCGATAAATTAAATTTAGAAGCACAAATGTTATCACAGATGTCAATTTTAGAACTTTTTATACAGTACAAGAAGATTTGCATTGGTAGAAAAGTACACTTGAAACCAGGTCTTCCTACTTCCAAATTGTTTTATTACTGACTTTCAAATGAAATTATTCTCAAGACCAGTCTTATTTTTAATTCATTTGATTCAAAAGCTGGTAAAAACTCTAAAATGAAATTGTACTGTCAAATTGGAAGCTCTGAGCATAGCTTTCAGAAATAAGATTATCACACTGTCTGAAGAATTTGGGGAAAAATCAGTCTCATTTTATTGTATTTAAACTTTTGACATGGTTTTTCACAAAGCATTTGTATTTATTTGTATTTTCCCCTTTTTCTTAACTATTTGTATTAACCCCATGGTCCAGACCTGTATAATCTTAGATCCCTCTATTAAATATTAAAAGAATATTTAAAAACCTATCAACATTTCTATCAGTTATTTATAGTTTTCCCTTTTATTAAGGCTGCTGCTTAGTGAGGCAGCATGGCATAGTGCTTTGGGGGCTGACTGGCAAGTTTGGAACATTTTGATATTCAGTTCCTACCTCTAATACTGATTGTGTGTGTATTCACTTAATTTTTCAACCCCTCCCACCCCACCCACCCCAGGGCAACTCTTTCAAGATTTTTAGTATAAGTATGTTGTTCTGCATTGGAGGAAGTATTCACTCATCCCTAGGACTCTCTTATTCTCATCCTACCCAGGACAACATATTTTGAATGCTAAACAGACAAGAATTTATGAATTCAGGCAATGGACAGGATTTCTCAAACAGAACTTGCTGTAGTATGTTAACAAAAGTTATATTAGTACACGTTGACGAGGAAATGGGAATAGCTTTCTTTTATAAAGAAATTGCTATTGCTAAAACAGTTCTAGTAATATATTTTTATCATGCTTAAACTAGTCAGTCTATTTTTGCTCCACAGCCAATAAAATTTGAATTTATGTGTAAAAATTCATCATCAGTTTTCACCTTTAAAGATTAGGCAAAATTTTGAATAAATGAATGAGATTTCACACAATAACTAGAAGAATCTTGTAGATCTCTCTTTTAGAGGAAAAACAGTTTTCATCATTTTAGCTTTCAAATTTTGCCAGTCCATCCTTTATATAATTTCATAGCTCAATTAATTGTTTCTGCATTGTCAGGGTAAGTGTGCACACTATATTTTGGAGAGCAATAGCTGATTTATCTGATATCATACCTTGAGGCACTGGGAGAGATCAAATCTTAGTTGCTCTTAAGAAAAAGGGAATGTCAAAACCAATAAGACATTCTCTGCTTCAACTTCCCAGTTCCAAGAGAGATCTTGCTTGGATAATTGTCCTCTAGGATACTTACTACAACAACAGGACCCATAGCATTCCTCCTTTTAAAGTTCTAACAGTGGTGTTAGAATCATCAAGAGTGGAGGATATTTTTTATTATCCCTGTCCATTAGGATGTATCATTCTACAGGAAAGTTTTGTTTTCTCTTGATAGGTGAGGGACAAGTGTGTAAATGAAACAATATATATTTTAAACCTTTACCTTCTGTCTTAGAGTCAATACTGTGTATTGGCTCCAAGGCAGAAGAGTGGTAAGGGTTAGGCAATGGGGGTCAAGTGACTTGCCCAGGGTCACACAGCTGGGAAGTGTCTGAGGTCAGATTTGAACCTAGGACTTCCCATCTCCAGGCCTGACTCTCAATCCACTGAGCCACCCAGCTGCCCCCGAAACAATATTTTTAATGTATTAAAGAAGTTTGTTAATCATAAATTCATTCAGAGAGTACTTTTGTTAGCTGAATTGTTTTGTAAGGGAAACTTTATTTTGCCAAGTTCAGTTTATTTATTTTTGCATTTGGAGTTGTCTTAATGCAGGCTAAGGCTTGTAATTTAACATCTGGAAGGAATCACTCCAGAACCCAGTGATAACTTCTTATGATTTCTCATATACTTACACCTAATACTATGGCTTTCCTAGGAAATGCTTCTATGGTACCATGTTTTAACCTAATATATCATTTTTTTTAGGTTGATGGGAATGTCAGTACAATTTACTGTCAAAATTTGTGCCTATTGGCAAAGCTTTTTCTTGACCACAAGACACTCTATTATGATGTGGAACCATTTCTTTTCTATGTATTGACACAGAATGATGTCAAGGGCTGCCATCTTGTTGGCTACTTTTCTAAGGTAAGAACTTGAGAATGAAAGTATTATGGATTGTTTTGACAAGGAGTATGGATGAATGAAAATTTATGGATTCAACATGGGAGACTTGAAGATGGTTTCTTCCAGGCTTTTCTGTTACATAATCAAGGCTCTTGTGATCTTTGGATGCTCTGGGTTTTAGGCCCTATATATCATATAGAAAGAATTCAGAAACTCAGGGCATGGAGCTGCTTAGTAACATTGAACAGAATGTATTCTCTCAGGGACCTGAACTGCAGTTACCACTCAAGGGGGAAGTTTTTTAAATGACTTTTTATTCCCTTGATGGTGATAGATAGAACTTCTTGTGAAGTAAACACAATCATTACCCTCTATGTTCTATATGAATGAATTTCTAGTTTCTACCATCTCTTTATGATCTGTAGTTTTGATCCTTCAAAGCTAGTAAGCTTTGTACTTCATGAAGTCTTAGCTTACCACAATCACTTCAGTAAAGAAGCAAGGTTTACTAAAAAGTTTTCTCTGTATCTTGATTTTTCTAGTCTTGCTGTAGCATTTCTTTGCCCCTTGCTTGAAGCAAACCTGATTGAAAATCCTGGTTCACAAAACAGACTGATTAGGGTGTTAGTACCAGTTTTATAGAAGAATTAACCATAAGATTCTCTCTGCTAAGATTTTAAACACAAGTATGATTTAAAATATAATTTGATTTATTTGCAACTCCTTAGATACACATGAAGTTGAGTTTATCTGCCTCTTTTAGTTATCACAGTATTAGTGAGTAGTATTAGAATAGAAAATCATAGACCTTTGAACCACATACACTGATCCTCTCATTTCCAGAATGGCATATAAGTCTTTTAGCATTTGCATCTCTATGAAATTGAAGAAATTCCTTCACTGACCTTTGCCAGTGACATAATTTCTGAGTTGCAGAAGGTGTTAGATGTTGCATTTTTATTTCTTCTTATTTTCCTAGGATTACTGCTTTATGGTAATGGCAATGACTTAACATTGTCTTGTCTTTTCTCAGTGGGGTGTTTTCTCTTGATTTTCTTTGCTATTCCCAGAAGACTTTAGCTTTTACTGTTAGCCTTTGTTTCATGATAATTAGCACTGCTGCTCAATGTTACCAGCTGGTTGTTTTTAAACTTAGCTTCTATTTTTTTTTCCACTAGGAAAAGCACTGCCAACAGAAGTATAACGTTTCCTGTATAATGATTCTTCCTCAATACCAGCGCAAGGGCTATGGCAGGTTCCTCATTGACTTCAGTAAGAACATATTAACATATCCATCTTGTCTTTGTGGGGGTTCTTTATTTTAAAGACAATCATGAAACACAATTATATTGGTTGTTGGTGCCTTTTGACATGTCCATGTGTGGAATGAATCCCTTACACATTACTACTAATCTTTTTCTTTTTGGTCAAATTACTTTAGAATAATAACGTCTTATGCCAGATCCTTGTATTTCCTATAAAAATGCCTTAGATGAAGAATTGTAGATATTGTTCAAATAGAACTCAATTTCATGTATTTTTTGTAATATGATACCAAAACTATATCATGTAAGTGCTGAAATTAGTGTCAGTAGCAGAAATATAGGATTCATACAGCTGGTGATTTCCATTACCCATATTGCCCTGGAAAATGCGGGCATGCCTTTTTGTTGTTAAAATGCTTTACTGCATGTTGAGAATATATACTATACCTTAGTCAGCTATGAAGTTTTAAAATGTGATTCATAGAAACTAAAATGTCAAATTAATGACAAAAAACCATATTAATTTTGAAGATATAATACTTAGCTTAAATTTGGTAATACAATTCCATCAACTTGTTGTGATAGTTAAATGTGCAGAGGTTTGCTGTGAGTTTTATACTGACTATGAAAGAAAAACATTTCAAGTTTAGAGAAGTATTCAGAAATTGTTATTCCATACTGATGGTGACCTAGATAACCTAATTGCACATTTATGTAGTGTTTTTGTCGTAACACTAGTAATCATATATAACAATGAAATGATACATCTGGTGTAATTGAGGATTAAAGAAATGCATATTCATAAAGATTAGAAACAAACAGGAGAAAGGAGGAGAGAAGATATTCAGATGAAAGTCAGTAATGTAGCTTTGGTAGTATAAGAAACAACCTACAAATGGAGACCATGATGGCTTTAGGTTGCAGGACTGAGGTTGGCAGTAAAACAGCTGTAGTTTTAGAAATCTGTCTAGAATTGTTAAATCATATTATGTTAGACCTGGCCAATAATCTGGTTCTCCAACCTATTTATTTTGCAGATGAGAGAACTAAAGAACTAAATAGACTATATAAGAAAAACCCAAGAAATCATTGATATACCTATTCTTTCTTATCTCTGTGATTGTTAGCAGATTGAAGGTACTAAATTTAAGCATCAGGAAGTGCTCTACCCTTTGGTGTGAGACCTTTCCTTAGGGAAAATTAAAAAAAAAAATCTCAAAGTATTTCCATATTCATACTTCTAAACAAGTTCTAAATCCATGTGATGATAATGGTGTTAACAGTAAGCCCAGATTTTTTGCCAGCCAGTGTAAGTCAAAAGTCAATAGTAGAAAGTTTTAAAAATGTTTATCCATCTTACCTCATGTAACACATATGCTTATGAAAATTTTACTCTAAAGAGAACTAGGCAGATGGAAGTAACCATTTCTAATGAAGTCTTCTATAGAGTTTCCAACACAGTTGCTGTTGGATCTTGAGTCTAAGCCAGACTTTTATTTAGGAATACCACTTTTCAGATTTGGTTTAGACATTGGTGGCAAAGTCAAAAGGGTTTGGAGTAATGATTTTCTCATCATTTATGAAAATATAGACCATAGATCCTTCTCTCACCATTGCTCTTAATATTTTGCTTAGTTTTATCATTAAATAATAGGGAACAGTGTAATAAACATTAACTCCAGAATCAGAAGGCTTTGATTCAAAGCCTGCTTCTTGATCCTCATCTCCCTGTTATCTTTGATCACATCATCTGACCTCTCCAGTATAAAAAGAAGGTGTTGGACTAGATGACCTTTGGGGCCCTTTCGAGGCAAGTCCATGATCTCTGAGTATATGCCCTTTTAGGATGTGGTCCTGAAGCCCTAGGACATCAAACTTGGTATGAGAATGGTCACTTCAATGTAGACTCATCACATTTGGAACTATAAGGGCCTATGGAGGTCACTTAGTCTAACCTCTTTCTCAGAAAAAAGAAAGAGATCCAGAGAGATTAGCTTGCTCAAAGTTGTATGGCTATCAGAGGCAGAATTTGAACCCAGTACTGCTTATTGAAGAGGTGTAGTCCAATGAAAAAAGAACTAGGTTTTCATTCAGAGAACTTGGGTTCAATCCACTTATGACCTTTGTGACATTGGGCAGATCAGGTTATCTCTTTGGGAGTTTCCTTATCTTAAAATGAAGAGTTGGGCTAAATGATCTCCTAGCTCTAAACCTATGATCCTTTGATTCTGAATCCACTAATGCTTTCCCCTACACTCTCTGCATATGTTAGTAGAATCTCTTTTTACTGTCTTTGGCCAACAGTGAGTTAAGAAGGTATGTCATTAAGTGGTAATTCATTTTTCCCATGTATAAAATGGAAATAATATTTATCATCTCTTTAGTTCATAGGGACAATATAACCTTGATGAAGATATTACATGAATACAGAAATAGTTTTCTTCATATTTCATAATTTAAAACAAGTAACTATTGCCATCTAGTGGTCCTAACATATGCATTGCTCAGCAAAACAGGCATTAATGGCTCATTCAATGTAGGTTATTTTAAGGCTGGGTAGAATTTTGAAAATTGTTTGGTTCTAGTATAAGATCAAAATTCTTGTTAATGTAGTCTTTTAATCAGATATCCTATATTTTAAACAATACTTAAACTATTTTACATTTAAAATGATCCCCAATGTTAAACTTGGTGTCTATTGGTGATTAATATAGGTATAGTATTTTTTTTTTATAAACTAGCCTTTTTAAACTCTCTGATTACAAATTTGACTTTTGTTTTTTCCTTAGGTTATTTGTTGTCAAAGCGTGAAGGCCAAGCTGGGTCTCCAGAGAAACCATTATCTGATCTAGGTCGTCTTTCCTACATGGCTTATTGGAAAAGTGTAATATTGGAGTGCCTTTATCACCAAAATGACAAGCAAATCAGCATTAAAAAATTAAGCAAATTGACTGGAATCTGTCCTCAAGACATTACTTCCACACTCCATCACCTACGAATGCTGGACTTCCGTAGTGACCAGTGAGTATAGTATTTCCTCATAGAGCTAGTCATGGCCAGTGTTTGTACCAATTTTTTTTCCCCTCCACTCAATCACTCTACTAAAACTTTGCTCTTGGAGGTTACCAATGTCCTCCTTGCTGACAACTTTTTTCTTTTCTTTTTTCCTTTTCTCAGCTCCTATTCTTCTTGACTTTTGAGACAATGTGGGTACTGATCATTCTGTTTTCTTTGAAACTCTTTTTGAGGCTTCTGGACTCTAGGTTATCTTTATTTTGCTTTTAGTAGTAGAAAGAAACCTGGATGAGAGAGAACCTGGAATTGAATCCTATCTCTATCATTTTATCTCTTATGTGACTTTGGTTACTTTGCTTTTCCTTTCTGAGCCTCAATTTCTTCTTCTGTAAAATAAGGGGGGTAGAAGTTGGGGTAGGGGTTAAACAAGATAACCTATATAGTCTCTTCTGATTCTATATTTAGGATGATAAACTTCTTTGACTTTTATAAATTGCTTAGTCTTTGCTTTTCTCTTCCTTTTTCTCTATACCTAGTCTCTCAGAAAACAACCATTTTCAGCACTTCAGTTATTACCTCTGTTTGTATAATTCTATGAATCTGATATCAAATTTGTGTAACCAGTTCTTTCACATTCATATTTGACAATTTCCTTTCACATATTGCTATCACTTTAGATTCAAGATACCCAGAATTCAACTCAACATCTCTTCCATCCTTCACATTTCCCTTCACACTGGCTCTTCTCCTAGTACTCTATTTCTATCTATTGAATCAACATTTTCTCTATTCAAGGGCTATCCTTGAATCTTCCTTTCTTGAAAATTCTTTATATTTGATTAGTTACCAAGTTGTCTCTTTTCTTCTATTTAAATGTTTCTTTTATTTTCTTCCCTCCTAGCAGGATCTTAGTCTGAATTTCCAACATTTCTCTCATAGATTATTATAGTAAAGTCACCTGACAGTTTCTGCCTCCAGTCTTTTTGTCCTCTGTTTTGTCCTTCACATGAGCACCAGATTAGTAATTTAAAAATACTCTTCTCATTATGTCACTCAACTGCTCAAAAACCCCCAGTAATTTCTCAGTGCCTGTAGCATGGGTTTAGCAAAATACAGCTGCTGACAATGTTTTGGTACATCTCTGAGCTAAGAATGGTTTTTACATTTTAAAATCCAATTAAAATGTTGCTTAAAAATGTGAGGGTGTATAGGCCTTATAAAAACAGGTTGTAGGGATTTGGACTGCTACTGGTAGTTTGCCCACAGGGTAAAGTTCAAGTTGTCCCAGTTTGGCATTTGGTATTCTCCAATTATGGCCCCTGCCTACTCAGTCCAGTCTTACTATCCACTAATCTCCAACACAAGCTTTTTTCTCCAAATAGGCCATTTCCCCCCATTCTTCTGCAAAACATCACCCTTATGCCATCCTCTTGGTCTTTTGTTCATGCTGTTTCATATTGTTTGGAAGTCCATCCTTTCTCCCTCTGAAAATGTTAACCATTCCATGGGACCCAGCTCAAGTTTCACTTTCTTGAATAACATCTTCCTTTGCTATTCTATTCTAGTTTACTCTCCCTAACCTTTATTGTTGTTTCTACCATCAATTTTGGCATTTAATTCACATTCTGTCTTATGTTATTTCACATACCTATTATATGTTTCTTGAGGGGGGTAAAATGTGCCTAATATTTATTTTATATCCCTGCAGCTTAGCACCTAGTCAGGGTCCAGTAGATATTTGATGATTTGAATTAATAACTCTTATAGTACTTAGATTGGCCACAATAAGCTTTTTTTTTTTTTAACTGATTCTGTCTTAGAATTAATACTAAGTATCAGATCCAAGGCAGAAGAGTGATAAGAGGTAGTCAGTTGGGGTTAAGTGACTTGCCCAGGGTCACACAGCTAGGAAGTGTCATTTGGATTTGAACTCAGGGTCTCCCGTCTCTAGGCCTTATTTTCTGTCCACAGAGCCACCTAACTGCCTCCATAATAAGTTTTTATCTTCATATAAGCATGTAACATGAGAACTTTTTTCTGCTACTTAGTTATTAATGTTCTAGGGTTTTTTTAAGCTTTAAAAATTGAGTTTTATTAAATTTCAACCATTACAATGCCTCTTCTTAATATTCTGTGTGACAAAATGGGAAGTACACATAACATACTTCTTCTGTGCACATAAGTACAATGACTGCCTCTAGCAAAAGTCCTTGGGATGTGTGATTGAGTTGTGAGCTGGAATAGTTATGTGGCGCCCCCCCCTTTTCTTTTAAATTAAATTATATATATTTTATGTTTGTTTTGTTAGTCAGCAGATAACTGCCTTTTTACCCCACCTTCCTCAACTCTCTCATAGAGAATAAAAGAAAAACAAAAAGATTGCAAACAGATAGTAAAGCAATAACACATTTTTGCATTGAGCATGTTATAATTGTATTATATATAATTATCTTATTCTCAGTCTGAGTCCTTCAACCCTCTGTTAGGTAGGTGGCATGTTTTATAAATATCCTCTGGAATTCTGGTTGATCATTACACTAATCAATTGCTAAGGTTTTCAAACTTATTTGTTTTTATTATATCATTGTCATTGTAATTAATGTTTTCCTGATTTCTGTTCACTTTATTCATCATTAATTCATACATATCTTCCAGGTGTCTCTGAAACTCCTTTTTGTCTTTTCTTACAAAACAATAGTATTCTATCATATTTCTGTACCATGACTTGTTCAGCTTTTCCCCAATGTATGGGCAGCTCCAAAGACATAATAGAACCTCTCATAAACCTTATCTAATTAGACTTCCTCTATGACTTCCAGGGTTCAGAGTGGACATATGTCATCTCATATTTAAATGTAAGCAGTTTGTCCTAGTTCAGTCCCTTATGATTGTTTATTTGTGTTCACCTTTTTTATATTTCTCTTGACTCCTGTGTTTGAATATCAGTGTTTCTACAGAGCCCTAATCTTTTCATCAAAAATACTTGGAAGACCTTTTTCTCCCTCCCAGCCTGGCTGCCAATCCGCTGAGCCACCTATCTGCCCTAGAAAACTTCTATTTCACAACATTTTTTTCACCTCTATAATTATTCTCAATTTTACTGGATTAAAGGTGATATCTATATCTATTGCTTCGTAGAATATTTTATGCCAAGTACCCTTCTCCCTTGATGGTAGTAGCTGCTAATTTATGTGGCCTTGACTATTACTCTTTAGTACTGGAATTTATCTTTCTGACTGTTTGCAACATTTTTTCTTTGACCTGGAAGATCTAGATTTTTGACTTCTGAAGGTTGCTTTCAGGAGATAATCAGTATATTCTTTCTACTTCTACTTTACCCCTGTGGTTCTAAGAGGTTTGGGCAGTTTCCTTTTTCTTTTAAGCTCTTACTTTTTTAATTTAAAACAAAGAATGCTATCTAGCCATCTCTAATGAAAGAACTGTTGGAGTTGGAATTCAGATAAAAATTAAATTTTAAAAAATTTAAGGGGGCAGCTGGGTAGCTCAGTGGATGGAGAACCAGGCCTAGAGACGGGAGGTCCTGGGTCCAAATCTGGCCTCAGACACTTCCCAGCTGGGTGACCCTGGACAAGTCACTTGACCCCCATTGCCTAGCCCTTACCACTCTTCTGCCTTGGAGCCAATATACAGTATTGACTCCAGGACGGAAGGTAAGGGTTTAAAAAAAAATTTTTTTTAATTACTTTTTCCCCCTTTAGTTTATTCATGTTTTTTGGGTTTTACATGAGTATTCTCTTAGAACAGTGATCAATATGGAAGTGTGTTTTGCATGACAAGTGTAACCTGAATCAAATTGCTTACCATCTTTGGGAGGGGGAGGGAAGGGAGTAAGGGAGACAATTTGGGGTCTTACAATTTGGAAAACATATTGAAAATTATTATTATATGTAATTATGAAAGTAAAAAAACCTTAAAAATGAATAAATAAAACCTATACCTTCCTTCTTAGACTCTATGCCCTGTGTTGATTCTAGAATACTAGCAAGGTCTAGGCAGTAATGGACTTATTCATGGTCACGCAATCTAGGACCTTCTGTCTTCAGACCTGATTCTCTTTCCACTGAACCACCTAATTGCCCAGTTTCTTTTTAAGATTTCTTGGTCTTTGAAGGCTGGTTTCTTTTTAAGGTAATGGTGTTCCATAGATTCTTAAATTTTTTCTACATCTTCTCTTTTCTAGGTCCTTTGTATTTAAAACAAGATACCTTTTATTTCCTTCTATTTTTCAATCTTTTGATTTTGTTTTAATTTTTTTTGGTGGAGTCATTGACTCAATCTATTTAGTGTATTTTAATTTTGAGAGAGTTTGTTGCCTGGGCAGGATTTTGTACTTCTTGTGTCAAGCTATTAATTCCCTTTATAGTTTTTTCTTCCATGACTCTCATTTCTTTTCCATCCCTCTCTTCCCCCCTCAAGTGCTCTCATTTAATTTATGAAAACACTTAAAACTCTTTTTTAAAACTCTCATTTCAGCTCTTCCAGGAATTCTAGTTGAACTTGTTTCCAAGTTTGTTTGTTTTTAAATTCTCTTACACTATGGGTGTTTTGGAGTCATTCTCTTCTTCTGTGTTTATGTCTTAAGCATCTCTGCCACCATAATACCTCTTTATGGTAGGATTCTTTTTTGTTTACTCATTCTTCCAGCTTATAACCTAACTTTGTACTTGATGTTAGGTTTAGGTTCTGCATACTTCTAGAGAGAAGGTCTGAGCTGGTCTGACTGTTGATACTTCTTGTGGTAATGAATGTTGTATTTTTACAGGATTTCAGGGACAAGCTGGAGATCTAGAAGCTTTTAGTGTTCCCAGAAGGGTCTGATCCCAGACACAGTCTTATTGTTGCCCCGTCTAGTTTGAATTGTACAAGTTTATGACTTGGGTTTGGATCTGAGCAACAGTCCATGGGCTTAGTCCATTTTGAGTTTCAATAGACTGTTACTGGTCCAGAAGCTCTTTTTGTTGAGTGACAGAATTACAGGCTTTCCTTTGGTTTGGGATTTCTGTCCTGGTTATTCTTTTGTAGTTTCAAACTAGAGAAGATGAGGGAACTGAGATCCTTCTCCACTCTGTGGTCTGAGCCATATCACAGCTTTTGGCTTCTGAACCGTCTCCTTTATTGATACTCTATCAAGGTCTCCTTATCCAGGAATAGCAGATGCCCCCTTTTTAGTTTGCCCTGGATCTGTGACCTGGAAAGGTTAGTCAGCATGAAGCTGTCTGTTGGTACCTGTTAACTGCACTCTATATACTTTGGTCAGAGTCTGGGACCTCGTCTTGCCTCATTGCACAGCCTCTTCCTGTATAATAAATAGGTCTAGTCTCCTAGCTAGTGCTCTTCTCCAGTGTCTGTAGACTAAGCCCTTAATTTCTACCCAGCCAGATTCCTTTGGACTTTTCCATCATATCCTTAGGAACCTTATCATCTTGCAAGATGACATCAGTCCTGCTACTCAGATCTCATTAGGATCCTCTTACTTGAGACCTCTTGGGTTAGAAAGTGAAGCAGAGAATTTTGTTCCCATACCTCTTAAGAAAATGCCTAGACTAACCATCTCTTCATTTTCTACCTAGCCACATGTCTTTGGACTTCTCCATCAAGTCCCATTACTATCCCCACACCTCTTCTCAGCTTCCTTTTATGAATTGTCTTCCTCCATCAGATTGTAAGGGTAGGAACTGTCTTTTTCATATCTGTATCTTCAGTGCTTAGCACAATGGTAGGCATTTAGTTACATGTTTATTGACTGAATGACTGTTGATCACAGGTATTTATTGTCTACCATCTGGCAGGGATTAGACTAGATGCTGATACTAATACAAAGATTAAAATAACCCCCTGATCAAAAGGAGCTTACTTCCTAAGAGGTAGGACAAGTCCCCCATCCCTGCCCCCCTTAACTACAAAGTAGTTAAAGAGAAGGTATTTTCATAGGAGATTGTTAGCAGTTGGGAACATCAAGGAGGACTTCATGTACAAAGCAGAGCTTTAGCTTAGTCTTTAAAGGAAAGTAGGAATTTTAAGAGGTAGAGATGGGGAGGGGGAACATTCTAATAACTTGAATGCAAAGATGTGGAAATGGATGAAGAATAGAGTGGACCAGTTAGCTTGACTGCAGAATGAAGGAAGAGAAGTAATGTCTAATGAGTCAGGAAAGAGAGAGGTTGGTGCCCAGTTTATGATGAGTTTAGTGAAACAGAGGAGTGTATATTATGTGGTAGAACAGTGGTTCTCAAACTTTTTGGTGTCATTATCCCCTTATAATCTTTTTTTTTTAAACCC
Organism: Monodelphis domestica; assembly: GCF_027887165.1. Taxonomy (NCBI): domain Eukaryota; kingdom Metazoa; phylum Chordata; class Mammalia; order Didelphimorphia; family Didelphidae; genus Monodelphis; species Monodelphis domestica. Next base: position 586,693,767 of record NC_077227.1, on the reverse strand, counting down.
TTTTTTTTTTAGAATTTGTACTAAGTATCAGAAGAGCAGTAAGGGCTAGCCAATTGGGGGTTAATTGATTTGCCCAGAAGCACATAGCTAAGAAGTATCTGAGGCCAGATTTGGACCCAGGACCTCTGGTCTTTTGGCCTGGCTCTCTATCCTTGAGTTATCTAGCTAACCCCTCTCCCCCCTAATAGTCTTAAAAGTTATTGAGGACCTTTTTATATCCTTGAAAATGATTCCAAAGAGATTTTGTTTATGTGGATTGTTGATGTTTGCTGTATTAGAAATTAAAACTGATAAAATTTTGAAATATTCATCCATTTGAAGAACAGTGATAATAAAATTATTATGTATTAGCACAAATATTTTTTTGAAAAATATTTTCCAAAACAAAAAAAAAAATTAGTGAAAATGAGATGATTTGCACATTTTTCCAAATTTCTTTAATGTCTGGTGTAATAGCTGGATTCTCATATCTTCTACATTCATTCTGTTGTGATTCTATTATTTTTATATGAATTGAAAAAGAGGATTTTGGGAGATGTTAGTAGAAGTACAAATGGCAAGAGATGGCAATGAATTGCACATGTGAGATGAAGGAGAATGAAGATATAACAATGGTACAGACTTAGGAGACTTGCATGTTGATGTTACCTTTATCAGAGATAGGATAGATTAAAAAAAGGAAGAGTTTTAGAGGGAAATAATAATAGTAATAACAATTTATAAAGAACTTTACATGTGTTATCTAATTCCGAAAGATAATTAATTTTTGGACACATTGAATTTGCGTTATCTCTGGGACATCAAGTGTGAAATATCTAATAGGCTTATTGTTAATGACAGGACTAACTCTTAGGAGAGAGACTAAGATTAGGTATATAGATTTGGGAATCATCTACATAAAGATAGTAGTTAAACCTTTGAGAATTAATGAGGTTTCCAAGAGAAAATGTAGAGAAAGAAGAGAAAAAGGCTTACTATAGAATTTGGGGAATTCCTGGTTAGGGATTGTGATATGAATGAATAACTTACAAAGGAGATTGAGAAAGAGCAGTCAGTTAGGTAAGAGTTGACCAGTCAACACACATAGTGTCACAAAATCCCATAGAGGAGAGAGTACTACCTAGGAGCAAAGGGTGATCAAAAAAAGTAAATGATAGCATTTATATTGCACTTTATGGTTTGCAAAGCACATTTTTAAAAATTTCGTTTTGTCCTCACTGCCATTCCTTTGCAGTAGTGCAGTTGCTTATTTCCATTTTTAAGATGAGGAAACTGAGGAAGACTTCTGTGACTTGCCTTGGATCACAGAGCTAGTAAGCATCTGAAGCTGAATTTGAACCTCAGGTCTTCCTAACTGCAGATCTGATATTCTCTTGTGCCACCTTGATACCTATGATATAATAGATAGGCTGAGAAAGATCAGAAATGAAAAAAAGCTCATCAGATTTGGTGATTAAGACATTATTGGTAACTGTGGAGAGAGCAGTTTCAGTTGAATGATAAGATTGAAGGTTATGTTGCAGCTTGTTGAGTAAATAAGAGAATAAGGAAAAATTAGAAGCAAAGAGGGGAGTTAAGTTTTAAGAGTTGGCTAAGAAAGAGAGGAGAGTATATTATTTTAGCTTGAGAAGATGGTAGATTCTAGTGAACGTTTCTTAAGCACAAGAAAGAGACTTGAGCATTCTTGAAAGTTCTCATCAGTCTAATTGGAGGAGGGGAAAGAGGAAATGAGAAAGTTTGGAATAGTTTATGTCTGAAGTGAGATAGGGAATCAAGTAGTGAGGAATAAAAGGAATGTCATGCTGAATTGAGGGCCCAGCTGAAGTTGGAAAATATGAATGTAATAATTATTAGCATGATTATAAGACTTCCTTCAGCTTTATTCAGCATTCTGTGAATAGTAATAGGGAAGGTAGACAAGTAGAATAACCCAAGGCTGAAATTTGATGAAAGATCAGTTATAATTATTGTATCTTAAAACCTCCATTATTATTTTGCTGATTTTGTTCTTATTCCATTTGAATTTAGTCTGAATTTATACATGAAATGAGTCCTAAAAACCTTTCCCATCAGTTTAGCAATATTCAACCCAATTAGAAGGAATGTTATTAAACTCCATTATGATTTTATTATTACATATTTCCATACCTCTCTTATACCAGTTAGTAGTTTTCTGTCTTGTGTTGTAGCTACTTATTTTTTCTATTTGACCATAAGCTTCTTGAGGACTGAGATTATCTTATTTTTCTTGAATTATTATAGTAAAAACTGATTAGTATGATAATAAACTGTGACTGATGACAGTCAGGAGGTAACATTGATTAAGTGCCTACTTTATGAACAAGTACTCCTAGGGACACTGGTGTGATTTGTGCCTCAAAGAGCTTACATTCCTTAGAAATTTGGGGAGAGAAAATAGAAACATGTGAGAAGTTAGCTAATAATACAAATGGAGGATATCAATCATAAGGTAATGTGAGGTTAATACCAAAATTGTTACAAATATTAGGTGCTATGGGATCTAAAAGTATGGTGAAAATCACTGTGAGCTTGGAGTGTTCTGAGAAGTATATGCAGAGTGAAGGATTTCAGCTAAGTCTTGAAGAATGAATAGTTGTGGGTAGGTAAAATGGAAGGTGAAAATATAAACAGATTTGTAAGACTTGTTCAGAGGACAGTGAAGAGCCTTTGTATGGTGATATTTGAGGATTTGGCCCTCATCATGTACATTTCTTGGTCTTTTTAGTTTGACTGGCTGCTTCTTTCTAAAGTAGGATACATGAAACATCTGTCATCATCATCATTACCTAAATTTCTTTGTAGCCAGGTTATTTGTAGCTTTTTATTCATTGTGTGTACCCTACACATCATTGACTACTGTAGACTTTTTCCTGATTACAGATTTGTGATTATCCGCCGGGAAAAACTGATCCAGGATCATATGGCAAAGCTTCAAGTGAATTTGAGACCTGTAGATGTAGATCCTGAATGCTTGCGTTGGACTCCTGTCATTGTCTCCAATTCTGTAGTCTCAGAAGAAGAGGAAGATGATGCAGAGGAAGGTGAAAATGAAGAGCAACAATGCCAGGAAAAGGAACTGGATTCCAGCGTAAGGGCATAAGTAAAGGTTCTCCTGTCCCCTCCCCTCCAGGTCAAAAGCATCTTGAGAGATATTACATGACACTGGAAAGCATACTGGGTTTCGAGTCAGGATATGAGTTCAGATCCTACCTCTGTCTAAAACATGCAAGGGAGAAAGATTAGGTGACTTCTAAAGCTTCTTTCTGCTCCTAATCTGTGATCCTATTATTCTTGTGTTTCAAGTTGACATCAGTTTGTGATATATATTATATAAAATTTCATAATTTACCTTTGTAGTCTGCTCATTAAAATTGATGTACATATTTAGTTATTTAAAAATAGAACTTTTTGGAAGATTGGTAGGTATACTGTAAAGAAATAACACTGAGTTTGAAATCATAAAACCTGACTTCAGATTTTAGTGCTGCCTCTTACTAAAAAGCTATTTTAGACTTGTGTGACCCCGGCCAAGTCACTTAACTTCAAATGCCTACCTTTTATCGCTCTTCTGTCTTAGAACCATTACTTAGTATTGATTCTAAGATGGAAGGTAAGGGTTTAAAAAATAAACTGATTTTGGGCAAATCATCTCATCTCTCTGGGCTTCAGTTTCTTTATCTGTAAAAATAGAGCATTGGAAAAGATGACTTTTAAAGTCTCTTCCAGCTCTAAGTTATTGATCTTATGATCTATATTTTGTTATTCTTAGCTGCTATTAATGGCATCAAAATGATTCTAATGTGTTTCATATGGAGATTCTGTTTTGAAATTATAGGTGGACACTTAATTTCTGAGCAATGCAGGTTACCTAGTAATTAAGGAAAACATGATTCTGAAAATAAGGCATAATGAATTGGGGAGAGACAGAGTGTCAGAGAGAGCGAGGAGTCAGTCAGTCAATCTGTGGTCTCTGAATGTGGTAAATATTAAAATTGTATAAATATCTCCCTGTCAAAAAACTGTATTTTGTAGATTTTTAAATATTACATCATACATTGCAGAGAAAACATTTTCAATTCTGTATGACTATGGATGCATTTCAGGTCAATTAGGTTCTGGATCTTATATTAAATGTCTAAGTATTTTTAAAAGCTAGATGTTATTTTAGCTTACATTTTCCTTTTTCTTAACAACTTTCTTTCCTGCCTTGTCTTAGCACCTAAAATGTTGGAGGAGGTAGGCATAACCAGTAGGAGACTGAAAAAACTAACTAAGGTTAATTTTTATTTTTTTGGAATCAGATGGCAAAGCCAGTGTCTTGGGAGAAAAAAGAAGATTCTTATTCAATAGAGAATGAAAAGAAACCAGATATTATTGTACCAGCCAATTCTACACGACTAAACAAGGAAGTTCTCCCCCTGGATAGTCTTCCAGCAAATAGTCAGCCATCTCGGAGAGGTCGATGGGGACGAAAGAACAAAAAAGTCCGAGAGCCTTTTAGTGAGAAAGAGTCTAAACTGCCCTTGGAAGAAACACCATCAGTTCCTCGGGGGCGATATGGTGAATGTGAGGAAAAATCTGAAGCCTCCCAGGAGCAGTTTACTGAGAGTGAAGAGCATTCGGCAGCTTTAGAAGGGCGGTTTGGCAAAGATGAAAAGCCAGAAGTTCCTAAAAGGCGAATAAATGAAAGTGTGGAGATGTGGTCCTCCCGAGGACCACTGAAGAAAAGCCCAGAACCTCTCAAGTGCAGAATACCAGATGGAAGTGATAGGTTGCCTCACCGATATAATGATGGAGACAGAGCCATTTTGAGGGGCTTTAGTGAGAGTAGTGAAGAGGAAGAAGAACCTGAGAGTCCTCGGTCAAATTCACCACCTGTGCTTACTAAACCCACATTAAAACGAAAGGTATAGTGCATTATATTTCCTGTCTTCTGATTGTAGCTTAAAATGTGGGTTTACCTCTTCCTGGAATATTGCCAGAACTAAATCATATTTACAAATACATATTTACAAAAAAAATGTACAAAAAAACCAAAAATCATTGTTGATTTTTATCTTTAAAATTATATGCATTTGTGGAATGCAGCCACTGATTGTTATTCCAGGCATAGATTTGATTTGTATATCATTCTATGATGGATAAAGAAAATATTTCTATATAACCTTCAGGAATTGGCTCAAAGATTATGTGCTTATTTAAAAGCAATTAAATAACAGACCTTTGGTTTGAAGTTTAAACTATAGTTCGCAAGGGAATTGAAACACTTGAAGTTTGCAAAGATGGGGTGGGGGCGTTTATGATGAGGCAGCAGAGCCAATCAAGTTAGGAGGAAAGTGGATGGGACTCTTCTCTGGAGACCCTCAGAAGATGGGATGGCTCTGCCATTCTTCCTGTAATTCCTATCCTCCCCACCAGTCTCTCTCATGGTTCGCCTTCCCTCCTTGAATGTTTTAGTTAAATGGACCCTTTTCTAAACACAATGATTTTTTTAGTAGGTGCTGTTCTGAGCAATAGTAACCCTGGCAAGAGTCAAAGGGAGTCATTAAGCTATGTAATTGTGTACATTAGGGAGTATTCTGTTAGGAATGCCACCCACAGCATAACGTGAGCCAGCCAGAGTGCCTTCACCTCTATTGGCTATGCAAATTTCTAGGCACCTCTGTAGGTGTCTGGTTCAGGACCAAGATTCCAGATTCATTGCCAGGCCCACTCCAGTTCAAAACCATATGGTAGGATTCATTTCTTCAGCAGTATAATTTTTCATAATATTTGAAAATTATGTTTGCTAATAGGAAAATTAAAATGGAAATGGAAGGAATGGAGTTCTGACTCTGGTTCTGTGGTTAACTACACGATCACAAAACACATTTCTTAGTTTTCATGGCTTATTTTGCACTTTCTGTAACTTGGAAAGAGTCTCTTTTTGTTTCTCTCCCACAGAAGGTCATTAAAAGGCATTATCAATAAGATACTATGTAATGCCCTTTCAGGGTCCTAATAAAATAACATTAAATAAATTAGAATTAATATTAGTAATCTCTTGTCATTGTACTGTCAGATTCATTCTGTAGCTAATGCTTTTTGTGACACGTTTAATGGAGCAAAATTGCTTTTATTTCTGAATAGCTTCGTTAACACCAAGTAATAATTTAGCATTTCTGTCTAGTCATCTTTTTTCTAGCACAGCTTCCTCTTTACAAACATTTTAGATTTATACTTATGTTCTATTAACCTTATTTTTCTTTTCTTCCTCCCTCCCCCACCCCCTTTAACCTACATAAGATCTATAAGGCAATGTTTTTGTGTCTTCATTTGATTCTTGAGGCATGGAGAAATTATGCATTACCTCTGGGTAGAGGGAAGATTACTTACGTACTGAAGGTCTTTTTCCTTTTTCCAGGCTGTTCCTTTTCTTCAAATAGTCTGAAATAAACGTAATGAATTATATCTGAACATTGGGAGGATCACATGAGATTACATGTAAAGCAGTTTGCAAACCTTAAATCTCTTTATAAATGTTGACTTGTTATTATTTTTAGACACGCCAGTTTAATCTATTTAGCAACAATCAATTGCTCTTCATCTATGTAACCAGTTATATTATATGTATAACATCTAACTTAGGAAGATTTCATACACATTAGAAAAATCTAATAGTAGACAGTAATGCATCCTTTCTATCTTCCAAAACATACTGTGAAATGGGGGGCGGGAGGAACCACACCTGTCACCAACAGAAATGGAAATTTTCCTTTTATTAAATTGTCTCACTTCTGATTATGGTGGTTTGGTTTGATTGATAGTACTAAAAGAATTCTTTTATTTAAAAAAATAGAAACCAATTCTTCATCGGAGGAGGAGAGTCCGAAAGCGAAAACACCACAATAGCAGTGTGGTCACAGAAACTATCTCTGAGACCACAGAAGTTTTAGATGAACCTTTTGAAGATTCTGACTCTGAGAGGCCAATGCCAAGATTAGAGCCTACATTTGAAATTGATGAAGAGGAGGAAGAAGAGGATGAAAACGAACTCTTTCCCAGAGGATACTTTCATCGTTTGCCCTCACAAGAGGTTCTTCGGCATCGACCTTCTTCTAAGAGGAAATCTAAAGATGAAGAGGAAGAATCAGATGATGCTGATGGTATGTGAGGTGGAACTTTTTAATTATCTGTTCTTATAATTCAGACTATATAACCATCTTTAAAGAATTTTAAAAAGGAATTCCACAAATCCTGAATTAATTTATATAATTCTCTTGCCAAGTTTATAAAAGTATAACTTTGGGAACCCTATAATATTTCTCTTTGGTAATCCTTCCATGTATAATCTTTCTTTCCCTTCCTATGAGTAATTTCACTCACTGACCCATTCTTCTTCATGACCTTTTTTACCTTTTTTTCACTGATAGTTGGATTGTGAACTATTTTATTTTATTTTTTTTTTACTGTGAACTGATATTTTAAATGACAATACATCCTGTGGATTGTATTAAGTAATAAAAATTAATTAGGTTAGCCAGAGTTGGCCCTAGGAAAAAAATAAACTGCAAATTTGCTTTGCATTCTTATGATTGATTTTCTAAAGATTTTATTTGGTATCTTTAGAAGATAGTAGTCAAAAGGGGATTGGGAGTGGGTGGTGGGTGGGGATAGGAACCAGACCTGTGATTTCATTGGTATAGGAAACTCTATACCAAAGTAGTTTGGCACCTTCTCTGATGTTTACATATAGTTTTAAAGAGTTATCTAAGAATGATTTGCCCAGTGCCCTATACCCAATTATGTGTCAGGTGGGATTTGGACTATAGCCTTTGAAGGTTTAAGGCCAGCTCTCTTTCCATTCTGGCACACCACCTCTCACAGTAGTCAGATGCAAGTCAAATAATAAATCACGTGGTAATTTATTCCTGCATGTTTAACTTTTCCCCTTTCATTTGGCATTCTTCTACAGTTAAGTTCCCCAGCCATCTTTTACTGTTTAGACATTCTCTTATCTCTTATGATAGATTCTCTTTTCTTTATAAGTTTTTGCTTTAACAATTTATATGTATATATTTTAACCTATTTTTCACTGTATGTTTACTTTTGTCTATTATACTTATTCCTCCATTCACCAGGCAGAAAGCATGTGTTCTCTCTCTCTTGTTTTTTTTTCAATAAGGATTTATAACAAGGTCTCTCTAGCTTTCTGGAATGTTGTAAGAAACTATCTGAAGTAATAAAGTTGGTAGCTATAAAGAAATCTATACAGGTAAAAAAATCTTAAGCAGAAAAAGGAAAGTTGGATGATTTATTCTTTGTATTACAGATTCATTTTAAAGGAGAGAGAAGAACTTGAAAATAGAACTCTGGTTATTTTTGTCTTTCTAAAGCTTCTGACAGATCTAACCATGTCACTTTCCTACTAAATAAAATCCCTGTCACCTCCAGGATTAAATACAAAAATCTTCTTTTTGGCATTCAGAGCTCTTCATAACCTCATCCTCTCCAGTCTTCTTATACCTTACTTCCTACCACATCCATTGATACTGATCTCTCCTTGTTGTTTCACAAATGAGACATTCCATCTCTTAGCTCTGGCCATTCTGTCTGGCTGTCCTCCATGTCTGAAGCAGTCTCCATCCTCATTTCTGCCTCTTGGCTTCCTTCAAGTCCCAGCTAAAATCCCATTTTTCTATAAGAAGCTTTTCTTCATCCTCTTTAATTCTAGCACTTCCCTTTGTTAATTATTTCCTATTTATCTTGGATATAACTTTGTTTTTATTTGCTTGACTCAGATTAGATTTTGAGCTCCTTGAGGGCAGGGGCTGTCTTTTGCCTCTTTTTGTATCCCTACTCCTAAGTACAGAAACTAATACATAGCGCAGAGACTTAATAAATGCTTATTTGATCAACTGAAAAAGGTGACTTGAAGCTAGGATAATTATTGTTTCTCATTTCTCAAAAATCCAAACCTCACTATTCTAGATGAACATTCATATAGTTGTGATTTCATATGATTCATCATTACTTATATTGTTTTCTGTGAAATAGTTGTAGGATTCTGACACTGGATAGGACCTTAAAACATCATCTTGCCAGCCTCATTTTGCAAAGGAGAAAACTAAAGCCAGGACTATGTCTCCTAGGTTCTTTACTTCTTAGTCCAGTGCTCATTTAGTTACACTAAAGTGTCCTGTACACATGCTTTGGGATTTGCTTGTATATCAAATTCCTAGGAATATAGTACTTGAAACATCTGTTATAGGATTGATGAGTTACCCAAAGGAATGAATCGAACATTAATGAATTAATGATAGTAACAGTAGTTTTCATAGCCCAGAACAATACTTTAGAGTAGAGAACTATCTCAAGATTTTGTAATCTGCAATTTGTGAATGACCTTTTTTATAAATTTTGCTGATGTAGAAAAGGAAAAAAAAGGTTGGGTTAATCTGTGAGCATTTTTGTCTCATAGAAAAACAATGTTAAATATTAAATAGTGGTAGACCACATGTTTGCCTGGATTTCATTGACAGCTATGCCAGTTTACTTTGTCTTGGTTTCCTTAGCCATATAGACAGTATATTCTGTATTCTCATTCTCATTCTCATTCTCTCCCTCCCTCCCTCTCTCTCTCTCTCTCTCTCTCTCTCTCTCTCTCTCTCTCTCTCTCTCTCTCTCTCACTCAGGTAAGGGCCAGGTAATGGAGGTTAAGTGATTTGCCCAGGTTCACAATAATTTTTTGTGAGTTGTTCAATAGTCAATGAGCTACATCGATGCCCCCTCTCTAAGGAGTTTGTGATTATATATAACATCATCTCTGTAAAATATTTTTAGTTTCTCAAGGAAAGGCTAGAAAAAAAATTCAAAGCCCAGTAACTGTTTTTTTGTTTCCTCCACAGGCACCCCTATCCTGAAGCCAGTATCCATGTTGAGAAAATGTGATGTGAAGGATTCCGCACTTGAGCCAGATACTTCTACACCTTTGAAAAAGAAAAAAGGATGGCCCAAAGGCAAAAGTCGTAAACCAATCCACTGGAAGAAAAGGCCTGGCCGAAAACCAGGGTTCAAGCTGAACCGAGAAATGATAACAGTATCTACTCAAGAATGTAGAGCTGATTCCATGGTACCCCTTCCTAAGCCTGGACGTAAGCCCAAAATTCAAGAGAAAGAAGAGGCTGCTAAACCAAAAGAAGACTTGCCCCTTGCTGAAGAAAGGAAGGAGAATGATATGCTTGGAGACATAGAAGAGGGAGGAGAGGGAGAAGAAGAAGATACAACCAGCAGTGAAGTAAGAGCATCTTCCCCAGTGGACAGTCGTGGTAGCCCAGTGACAGAATCTAAAGAACCTGAGATAGAAGAAGAAGAAGTTGAGGAGAAACCCCGGGTTTTAGAAGAAGAACAAAGGCAATCAGAGGAAGAGCAGCCAGAGTTGGAAGAGCAGGAACATGAAGAAGAGGATGAGGTGACCCTTGGAACAAACCAGAATGAGGACCATGATGCAGATGATGAAGATGATGGTCATCTAGAATCCACAAAGAAAAAGGAATCTGAGGAACAGACAATTAGAGAAGGCGTCAAGGAGGAACCTGGGGGTCAGGAATCTTTTTTAGAAGCAAATACACAGAACAATAGAGAGGAAATAAAGAGCAAAAATGAAACAGAACCAGATTCTGAGGAAGAACAAACTTCCCACGAGACATCAGTTGTTTCAGAACATATGCCAGGGTCTGAGGATGATCATGAAGAAGAAACAAATACTAAGGAGGAATTAATTGAATTAAAAGAAGAAGAAGAGATTCCTCATAGTGAATTGGATTTGGAAACAGTGCAAGCGGTACAGTCACTGACCCAGGAAGAAAGCAATGAACACGATGGGACATACCAGGACTGTGAAGAAACACTTGCGGCTTGTCAGACTTTGCAAAGTTATACCCAAGCTGATGAAGACCCTCAGATATCAATGGTTGAAGACTGCCATGCTTCGGAACACAACAGCCCAATATCTTCTGTTCAGTCTCATCCTAGCCAATCGGTCCGTTCAGTCAGCAGTCCCAATGTGCCTGCTCTTGAGAGTGGTTATACCCAGATCAGCCCTGAGCAAGGATCCCTGTCCGCACCCTCTATGCAGAACATGGAGACCAGCCCCATGATGGATGTGCCTTCGGTGTCAGACCACTCTCAGCAGGTGGTGGACAGTGGCTTCAGTGACCTGGGTAGCATTGAGAGCACCACAGAAAATTATGAGAACCCTAGCAGCTATGATTCCACAATGGGTGGCAGCATTTGTGGAAATAACTCTTCTCAGAGCAGTTGCTCTTATGGAGGGTTGTCCTCCTCCAGTAGCCTCACTCAGAACAGTTGTGTTGTCACTCAGCAAATGGCCAATATGGGCAGTAGCTGTAGCATGATGCAGCAGAACAGTGTGCAACCTGCCACCAACTGTAACATCAAGTCACCTCAGAGTTGTGTGGTGGAAAGGCCACCAAGTAACCAGCAGCAGCAGCCACCGCCACCCCAGCAGCAGCAGCAACAGCAGCAGCAGCAGCCAGCACCGCCACCCCCCCAGCAGCAGCCCCAGCCCCAGCCCCAGCCCCAGCCTCCTCAGCCCCCTCCACCCCCCCAGCAGCAGCCTCCGCTGTCACAGTGTAGTATGAATAACAGCTTCACTCCAGCCCCAATGATCATGGAAATACCGGAATCCGGAAGCACTGGGAACATAAGTATCTATGAAAGGATTCCAGGGGATTTTGGTGCCAGCAGCTACTCCCAACCATCAGCCACCTTCAGTTTAGCCAAGTTGCAGCAGCTGACTAACACCATTATGGACCCACATGCCATGCCTTATAGCCATTCTCCTGCTGTGACTTCCTATGCAACCAGTGTTTCTTTATCCAACACAGGACTGGCTCAGCTAGCTCCATCCCATCCATTAGCTGGGGCCCCTCAAGCACAAGCCACCATGACACCACCCCCAAACCTGGCATCTACTACCATGAACCTCACATCACCTCTGCTTCAGTGCAACATGTCTGCCACCAACATTGGCATTCCCCACACTCAGAGGTTGCAAGGGCAAATGCCAGTCAAGGGGCATATTTCCATCCGTTCTAAATCAGCACCACTGCCCTCGGCAGCTGCTCACCAGCAGCAGCTTTATGGTCGCAGCCCGCCAGCAGTTGCCATGCAGGCTGGCCCACGTGCATTAGCTGTTCAGCGTGGCATGAACATGGGGGTTAACTTAATGCCAACGACCCCCTATAATGTCAATTCCATGAATATGAACACTTTGAATGCCATGAACAGTTACCGAATGACACAGCCCATGATGAACAGCAGTTACCATAGTAACCCTGCCTACATGAACCAGACAGCACAGTATCCTATGCAGATGCAGATGGGAATGATGGGGAGCCAGGCCTATACCCAGCAGCCTATGCAGCCAAACCCTCATGGGAACATGATGTACACTGGCCCCTCCCATCACAGCTACATGAATACTGCTGGCGTGCCCAAGCAGTCTCTTAATGGACCTTACATGAGAAGATGAGCAAGATGAACTTGCAGTTTAAAAACTTAAATATATATAAATAAAGGAACCTTTTATACTGACAAACCAGAGAAAATGGACCTTTTTCCAGTTAAAATATTGCTGTAGATTTAGAGGGATTTTTCTTTGGTTTATTTTAATTTTTAGAAAGCCTGGTCTTTTTTTTTTTTGGTTCATTTTGTTCTGGGTTTTGGTTTTCTTCACAATCCTGAAACATTTTACAGTAGAATTCGTCTAAAAATGGATTTAGGGAGGGGGGAACCATGCACAAAATCTTTTCATAATTAAAAAGAGCCTTACTTTCTTTACATACCACGTGGACAGAATTTGTGTAAAAGTGAATTTATCTTTATTTTATTTTAAAATGTATGTTCCCCCCTCACTGTGTGCAGCTCCCAATGTTGTCATTTTTAAGTGTTAGCTATACATCTCGAGGGTTAAGCAGACCCTTCCCTCCAAACCCAACCTTTCATTTCCTACTTCATTCCAGCAGGAGGCACTTATGGGAGGCTCGGAAGGGGACATGGAGAACAACCCAAACTCCTTAAACTTATTGTTATTATTATTATTAATATTATTATTATTATTAAAGTGAGGCAGGAAATATTTCTCCTCTTTAAATCCCCTCCTCTCCTTATACATACCTCTTGAACCTTTCCCACATCTTTTTCTTTGTAGAAGAATTTCATTGGAATGTTTGTTTTGCTTAAACCAAGTATAATGTAATTTTCTAATATTCTCATCCAGCACTCAGAGACACAAAAAATGCTGTTTCATCTTACAGCCGTATCTCTGAGGAATGCTGTTTGCAATCCAAATCTAGTCATTGTATGAATTTAGAAGTTCAACTGACCATCAAGAAGACGAAATTGACCTCTTCTTTTTAACCACCTAGTGAATCAGCCATAAATCTCATAATCCATCAGAATTCTTATTTTTAGTATGTACTTTGAAATGCTAAGGGTCTTGATTCTTGAGCCTTCAAATCTGACTGAATTCAAATAGCAGTCTCCAGTGGTTTGCCTCTTTTTAAATTACATTATTCACTAAGCATCAGTGGAAAAACTATACATTTCAGTGAATTAAAAAAAATCTGAAAATTTTTTGTCACTATTTATTTAATGTTGAAAGGAATAATGAGAAATGTCTGTGTTTCCTAAGGGAATTTATGACATGAGTTATATAACTGTTCAAATAGCACATACCTCCAGTTTCCCAGGTCTTTTGAGAATTTTTTTCCTAAGTTCATCCCCTGTGAATTAGAGTGTATCAACCCATCTCCTTTGAGTGATTGACTAGAAGAAGGACAGGCCACCAGCACAATTCCACAGTCTAGTCAGCAGGATTTCAGTAAGTTAACATGTTGTTCCAGCCCCATTCTCCTTCCCCTTGTACAATCAGTTCTCCATTATTTTTCTGATATTCTATTCTGGGATAGAAAAAGACATTTTCCATCAGTGAAAAGATGGAAACTGCTATACTATTTTGTATATGCAGTCACAATCCGAAAGGGAGAAATATTGCTTAATACTCATAAGCGTGTTATCTCCTTTATTTGTATATTTTATATAGATAAAATTTTAAAAGTACTAATTAGGCATTAAAAATTTTCAAATGCACAGATTATTGGGTTTTTTTCTCCAGATGCACTTAAATTGACTTTCCCAATTAAGTGTTAGATAGAAAAGGCAGAATTCCACATCTTATTGCTATTAATTTGAGCATGTGCAAGGCTGTGTAGGACCCAGTTTCTCTGTATATACTATTCCAATTCCCAATCATCTATGTAGAAAGTGCACTGTGCTGCCCTCTCCTTCCTACATCTTCAGCTGTGTCATTGCTTCCTGGTTGGGTTGGGGTGGGGGGCGGGATGGGAGGTATATTGGGAGGAGGGTGGGTCAAGGCAGAAGGAGAAGCTGTTGAAACGAGGGCCGTGAATTCAGTTTCTTTTGGTTTGCGGTTGTGTTTGATTTGGTTTCTTTCTTTAAAAAAAAAAAATCAATCGGGCAGCTCCCTTTTCCACAAGCCTCTTTGTGACTGTAGAACTATTGTAGAGAAAAACGTTCTTTTCTATATTATAAAAGAAATTATCCAACACAGTAATATTGGTACCTGTCATTTTTTCACTTCTGTTTAAAAAAAAATGTATTTTTAGCAAGATAACTTGGGTAATCTTCTAAAAGAAATTAAAAAAAAACTCACTGTTAGTGACTTTGATGCCTTTTAAAATAAGAGCTTTTTCATTTCATTCCATCTTTAAAATTTTTTATCTTTGTTGTAGAATATTAAAAACTATTTTAAGAAAGATAAAATTCTCTTTAAAGAGATCTCTAGAGTGTGTGAATAGAGCTCCAGATGCCTCTAAAAGCCGCATGTACAAATGAAGCTAAGTCTATTCCTGTCTGTTTATATTTGCTTTTCCTGTTTTGTAACCTCTTTGTACTTTGTTCATGGTGACTTGTAAGCTAAGGGGAAGGGGTGCCTAGATGCCTTTGTAATTCTCCATGTCATGCGCTCCTGGGCCATTTGGCCTCCCTTCCTCTCCTTGTATGTAATATCACTTTTTTTTCCCTTTCTAGCAAGTACTTTCAAAAGAACTCTGTACATTTTAACATAAAAAAATAAATTATGTTGAGCCATTTTGGATGTCTGTCTTGCCTGTGGAATTCTTCCTCCCCTAATGTTTTTAATCTTTGATTTGATAATTGTTCAACTTTGTTCACATAGCAGATGTGTAAAAAGGGGCCAATTTGTTTTCTTTTGAAACTCTGATTTTCATTCAGATAGTGCTAAATGGCCAGTGATATAAAGTTGGCTTTTTTTTTCTCACTAGAAAATTGCATAGCATTTTATTGGTTGGGTTTTGGGGAAATCCTTTTGGCAGGAAGAGTCCTGGACTTTGAACCACAGAGAATTGCCTGAAATGACCATGTCAGACAATTCTTACACTTTGATTTGGGGAGGGGGGGGAAGATCAGGGTTCCAGCTCTACTATTAGACATATATAACCTAGTTTTTGTTCTAGCTATAAAGATTAAAAATGTATCCTCTATTCTCAACTTCTTGTCTGATTATATGGTCTAGAGTAATTTGCCACTTCCTATTAATTCAGTCTGGGTAAGAGTTCCAGAACCTTTTGTAGCTTTGTGCATCTTTCTGCTTCACTATAATTCAAATTAAATATTTAAATGCCTCACATGCAAGGCATGTTGACCAGCACATAGAAAATGCATAGTTGAATATAATGTAGGCATTACTATCGAGTTAACATTTAATCAACTAACATTTTTTAAGGATTTGCTATATACCAGGCACTGTTTCGTTGTTATTTTTCCTCTGCCCCAAAGCCAAGACTGGCATACATATTTGCTATGTGCCCTTTCAAACACTAAAATTAATACTAAGTGCCCCTTACAGTTCACAAAATACTTTATATCATCCAACTTGATGCTTTCAAACCATTTTGACAAAGTGTGTTTTACCCCTTTTACAGATTAAGGAACTGAGATCCAGAGAAACTGAGTCAGGGCCACACTAATGACCCAGTTTTTCTTGGTTTCATGTCCAGTACTCTATCCACTAAGCCACAACTGGCATTATGATAGGAATAAATATTTGCCCTTGATAGAAATTTTAGACAGTGGAAGAAAAATTACAAAACGTTAAATTTTACTCTGATAGCTTAAGTATTAAGAATGTGAACTTGGGCGTTGGTAGTTGTACTGGCAATGAGTTCCTTTTAGGGGCAGTATCAAGTTAATTGAAGATCTTTGTGGTTACCACTGCTATAGATAGATAAAAAAATGGAAATGATTTATCAAGAAAGCAGCAAATACCCACTATGTGCTGTTAGAGGCTCGTAATGCAAATGTGCCTGTAGAAGCTTATATTCCACTCAAGGGATACAAAGTAAATGAAGGTTATATGAATAACTAAGGCACTGGAGTAGCAGTGGCCCTTGAGCTGAGCCTCGAAGGGAGGCAGGGGCTCTGAAAAGTGTGAGTGAAAACAGATGTGGAGACCAATTTGCACAAATACAGAGAACAGATAATATTTTCTATTGAGAACAGCAGTTTGAGTGAATTTGATAAGGTTGAGTGATGAGTTTGGAAAGACAGGTTGGAGGGGCAGTGAGGTGGCTCAGTAGCTAAAGAGCCAAATCTGGTGATAGGAAGACCTGGGTTCAAATGTGACCTCAGATATTTCCTAGTTCTATGACCCTGGGCAAGTCACTTAACCTCAGTTGCCCAGGCCTTACCTCTATTCTGCCTTGGAATGATACTTGGCATTGATTCTAAGACATAAGGTGAGAGTTTTTTTTTTTTAAGAGTGAAAGGCTAGAATTAGACTGAAAGACTTTAAATGTCAGAGGAGTTTGTATTTTTTCCTAAAGGTAATGGAGAGCCATTGTTGCTTCTTGAGCAGAGGCATGCCATGGCCAGACATAACACTTTAGATCTATAAATTGGCATATAATGCAGAGATTGGCATTCAGAAGGGAGAGACAAGATACAGAAAAGCTGTAAGTTAAACCATTGTGTTAGCCTAGGTGAGAGGTAATGAGAGTCTGGGGAGATGAGAGAAGGGGAGAGATTTGGGAGCGTGTGTTGACGATACAGAATCGATAAGACTGATAGCTCAGTATGGTTGGGGAGGAGGCTGTTAGTGAGAATGAAGAGTTAGAATGGGGATTAGGTTGTGAATTTGGGTGACCAGAAAGATGATACCACCCTTGACAGAAATAGGAAAGTTAGGTTGGAAGCACAGATTTAGGAGAAAAGAGAATGAGTGTTTTTTTCATTTTGAGATTCAGATAAAGAATTGTCCATGTATAAGAATTCCTTATCAATTTAAAATTTTTTATTCTTTATTGCTCATCGATTTTTAAAAATAGAAACCTCTGTGGCACAACTAAAATAAAATTTGCTTCGCAAAATTTCAGCTTAAACACTTTTAGGGAGTTACACCCATATTTACTGCCTATTTCATTTTGTGTTGCTATCCATGTGAAGTCAGGAAAGCTAAGCAAAGGGTTCCTTGTACATTGGTAGACTGGGGGATTCATAGGCTGACATGGATATGAATCACCCAAGACGAGAAGGCATAGATAGTACCTGTCTGCCCCAGTTGGAGGGAATACCCACACTGGTGAGATCACAGATCTAGAAGTGTTCAATGCCCATTTCTGGTCAATCTTTATCGGCCCTTTCATTCTTTTCCTCAAAAGGGAGTGAATGGCAATTGGAAATGAAGTGAATCTGAATATTGATTAAGGAAACCAGATCAAACAGCGGCAAAGGTAGTTCTATTTTACATCAGTGCTCTGCATCTGATCAGTAACTCAGACTGAGTTAACTGCCCATATCTATCTCAGGCTTTGGGACATAGCCTGACTTCCACTGTCCAATGGTGGCTGAGGTTGAGTGAAAGTCAGACCGAGATCATGTGAAAGCATCCTGATTTCCTTGGAGGAAAAAAAATAGGAGATCGCACGCACTGTGTGAATTCAAGCCTGGACCATAGTGCAATGGCTTTTGCCAAACTCCCTTATTCTTTTCTTTTGCTGTATGTTTCTTTTGTAGTCGGGAAGTAACAGGCAAAAGAAAAATGATGAAATGCCTACCTCGTAGAGCAGTAATACAAATTAAGCTAGAAAATTCCAGCTCAGAAGGTTAATTTGGCATTAGTAAACATATTTCTTTTTTATTTTTTTAAACCCTTACCTTCCCTCCAAACCCTTACCTTGGCTCCAAGGCAGAAGAGTGGTAAGGGCTAGGCAATGGGGGTCATAAACATTTCTGAATGCTGATTATTCCATGTCTTTGGCTGTGACCCTTAGGAAAAGTTTCTACTTGTAAGTTCAAGTGACTTCTACTAATGTGTGGTCTTGGTCCACCTCAGGATAAGGTAGAAGAGTGCCTGCTTGTCTGAGATAATGAAGGCGTGACATATGGGTAAGCAACACGGGTCATTTCAAGCCCTACTCGTAACCACTTTCCCAACTATAGACAAGCAGAATAAACATTTTTAAATATAGTTGTCTTGAGAATGCTTAAGGGGGCCAAACGGTGCCTTAAAGGCCTTAATGAAAAGCTCTCATTAGCTGAGGTCTTTATTTAGAGGGACAGCAGAAACGTTTATTATGTAACTTGATCTTAATTGTATAATAAACATATGTATAATATAATAGCACCAAAATAGCAAAAAAAAAAAAAAAATTGGCATGAAGCCAGGGAATTTGTATTGTTACTAAAGCACTGCTTATAAAATGTACCTGATAAAGATTTCTTACTATACTGAAGAGTCCAAAGTCCAAACTAGGAGATAGTTTCCAAAAGGTAGCTGCTTGTCTTTTGGAGGAAATTCATCTCTTTTATAAGATAAGCTGGCTTTCTGATATGAAACACTAGGTGGAGATATTCACTGAAAAGTATTTTTCTAAGGAAGCTTTGGATTAGTAGTTCGTGGGCTTCCAATGAGCAGAAATCACTTCAAATCTTTGAGTCCTTTACAAACGTTATTTTGAGGAAAGCCCTTCTGGGGTTTTCAAAATCGAGGTCATTTAGCACTAATTTCCTTCCAGAGCACTTGGAAAGGGCTAATTGGTCTTTATTATTATATATGTGCATGTGTGCGTATCTGCATGTGCATGCAGGTATGTGCATAGATAATTGACCATTTTAGGTTATTCAGGTATGAAGATGAGCATGAGAAATGGGATGAATTGAGATAAAGGTTGCTTGTTCTCTGAAGCCTTTTTGTAATCACTCTTGCATTTCAGTAAGGCACAACCCTACCGTCCAGCTAAGGGCCAACAGCATTTCTCTCTCTGTGACAGCTGCAGACATTCTAATTAATGTTGAAATAACCGACCATGCCAAGTGCCCAGGCTCAGGTATTTGGAACGTAGATACGCAGTGTTAGAGCTGGAAGAATTGGACACATCATCTAGTGGAACTCCCTCATTTACAGGTGAGGAAGCAGGCCCAGGGAGGTTTTTTAAAGTGCTTTTCAAGCGGCAATGTCTGTTTTAATCTGGCTAAAATGGGTTATTTTAAGGTTTTTATAGGACCATTTCAATCATGTCTTCAGTTTAAAAATAGCCCTGCTCTCCCATAAACTGAACCGCTTTGGTGCTAAGACTCAGTGATGTGCTGAATGAGATTAGATGGGTATAACTAAATTAACCAGTCAGGTCAAATAATGGGTTTGAGTTGAGCAGAAAGTCAGTTGGTATTCATAGTAAAGATGTCTGAACCAGTTTACATGTCAATCAACATTTTTTTTTAACTTTTAAAATATGTCATTAAATGTTTAAGCATTTATTTTTCCTTCCTCCCGCCTGGTCAGATGAGGGAGAGAGAAGATGAATATGCAGTCAAGCAAAACAGATTTTTATTTTGACTATGTCCAAAAATAAGTATGTGTTTAGTTCTGCCCCGTGACTCCATCAGCTCTAGCAGAGGTAGCGATGGCTATTTAGCAGAGGCCCCCGGAACCGTGATCGGACGTGGTGTCCATCAGGATTCTTGAGCAAGGGCCCATTTGTCCATTTTTTCAGTGTTGTATAGATTCCAACAAGCATTTATTATGTGCTTCATGTATGTTGCTGAACTGTGCAGCAAAAAGAAAGGCAAACAGTAGTCCAGCGGGGAGAGACAACAGGTCAACAAAGAGGCCCATGCAAGAGCTATAGAGTGCATGGAAGGTAACCCTCCAGGGCCAAGGCTAGCAGGGAGGAGGGACGTGCTGGAGAGAGACCTGCCTGGGAAAGGAAGGCAGGGATCGTCAGAATTGTAGGCGAGGGGGGAAGAGCATTCTAGTTCCGGGCTGAACACTTCAAAGAACAGCGATCCAGGTGCAATCAGAGAATACGCGGGAAAGAGGGGAATGGAAGAGGGCAGATTGTGAAAAGCTGGAAGAGACTCTCTCTGACCCTAAGTGCTTCGCCCCGTCCCTGGCACGGAGCAGGCCCTCAGGAAATGTTGACTGATTGACCCTAGAAATGATAAGGAACCAGAAGTTTATTGAGAATGGGGTGACTTGGTCAGATGTATTCCTTAGGAAAATCACTGGTGGCGGAGTGGAGGATGGATTGGAGAAAGGAGAGAAGAGCCAGGGAGAGCGACCAGGGCTACTGCAATCATCTGAGCGCCAGGTGATGGAGAGGAGGCTGGGTCAGAGTAGGTAAAAAAAATGGTAATGGAGGCAAGAGACAGTGAAGTGAGACATGCAACTATCTATTATATTATTATATTATGTTATATTATGTTATATTATGTTATGTTATATTATGTTATATATATATATATATATCTGTGTAAATTGAACTTCTGCCCGCCTCAGTTTTCTCATCTGGAAAATGGGAATAGTTGTAGCACCCACCTCCCAGGCTGGTTGTGAGGATAAAATGATATATTATTTGTAAAGTCCTTTACAAACCTTAAAATGTGATGTAAGTGCTAACTGTTGCTTTTATTACTTATTATGACTGAGGGGTTGAGAGGACATCCAAGTTTCTCATCTAAGGGACCAGGAAGATGGCAGCGCACTCAACAGTCCTAGGCAAGGAGAAGGTTGGTGGGAAGATGTCTTCTGTTTTCAGAAAGAGTCATAGTTTGGTTTGGGGGGGGGATATTTTGTTTTAAAGAATGAATGGATGAAAAAGCATTTATTAAGGGCTTATTATGGACTCAGCACTGTGTTCAATGTTGGGAATACAAATGCGAGCAAGCAAGAAGATCCTTGTCCTCAATGAGCTCCCATCCTAGTGGAGGAGGACGGCAAATAAAGGGGAATTTAAAAGGCTGGGGGGATATTCATGCTGCAACCCCATGGGAACGTCTAGGAAGAGATATGGGGCCTGGTCCGAGCAAGATAAGGTGAGAGAGGTGCTAGTGGGAAGAGGAGGAGCAGGATGGCCAGAGGAGGGTGTAGGGCCATGGCTTGCCTTCATAGCTAGGAGGAAAGGGCAGATCAGGAGGGTGTGATGAGGCCGGTACTGCTGTCAACGATTCCCCCCAAAACAGAGATGTTTCTGAGATTTCAAATGGGTAGGTCTAGAATTCAGGGTTTCTTACAGTAGAATCTATCAATTTTATATATCTTGGTAACTATTTTTGCGTATTTCTGTGTAATTGGTTTCCTCTGTAATCCCAAGCATTTTATTTATGCATTTAAAAACCTCATTCTGAGAAACTATAGGTCTCCCCACATTGCCAAAAGGGGTCCGTCACACACACACACACACACACACACACACACACTCACACACACACACACACTCACACACACACACACACACACACACACTCACTCACACACACACACACACTCACACACACACACACACACACACACACACACACACAAAGGCTAAGTACTCCTGGCTCAGGCTGGATGATAATTAATTCAAAAGGCAGAGAATTAGCCCATCCAAAGCCCTTTAACACAACTCTAAAAGCTTCTTGGTCTGAAATTTAAAATCTTAAAACTAGTGAACATGGCAGTGACTAATTTATCTGATGTGAATTTTAAATAGTTTAAAAGACCAAAATAGTTTAAAGGATTCTGTTGGTTTTTTTTTAACCCTTATCTTCCATTTTAGAATTAATACTGTGTATTCATGTATAGGCAGAAGAGTGGTAAGGACAAGGCAATGGGGGTTAAGTGACTTGCCTAGGAAGTGTCTGAGGTCAAATTTGAACCCAGGACCTCCAGACTTTGGGCCTGACTCTCAATCCACTGAGCCACCCAGCTGCCCCCAACAATCCTGTTTTCTTATTTTTTATTTTTTTAAAGGAGGGGTAGGGGTAAAAAGACCTCTCTAATGTCTTGGGTTGCCAGTTCTGTAATTAGGTGATCTAGATTGTGACTTCAAGCCAAAGTTAGTTAACTCTTTTTTTTCCCCAAACCCTTTCTGTTTTAGTAACAACTCTAAGACAGAAGGGCAAGGGCTAGGCAAATCGGGTTAAGTAATCTGCCTAGGGTCACACAACTAGGAGAGAGTATCTGAGGACAGATTTGAACCCAGGTTCTCTCAAATTCAGGTCTGACACTTTATCCACTTGTTCTACGTAGCTGCCCCCGTTGATGCTATTCATTTCTTGTATGGACAGAGTGATCTTAGCGTCAGTTCTAAGGCAGAAGGGCAAGGACTGGGCAGCTCAGAGATGACAAATGAATTGAGCTTTAAAGCAAGAAGACAGAGACAGAAATGAGGTGGGGAATCTGGGCAAAGCTACAGAGGAGAAGGAAGACGGCATCCTTAGCTGAGTTCAGTTTGGAAGTGATGTACGGTGAGTGTATGAAACAGGGTTGTTGAAGTGGCACCCAGATGGCAAATGACCTTCTCGTCCATCCTAGGGAAGAAACGTTGAATTTGATCTGATGGGTCGTGGAGAGCCACAGGTGCCCGAACATGGCTTCTCTGGTACGTATTTGGAGCAGGAGGCAGCGGCTCTATCCGTGGGGAGAAGACTAATTCCAGCAATCTTATGGAGGTAGAATCAGAGGCTCTAGAAACTGGCCAGATATTGTAAGAGTTAAAATTTGGGGAAACTGGGGCAGGTAGAAATTAGTTTCTCTCTGCAAGGAGTATTATATTTTTTAGAGGTTTATTAAAGATTAAGAACTTAAGAATATACAAGTAAGAAAGACATGTGTCTAGGCCCAGAGAAGCCCAGACAACCTCACTTACATCATGAAAAGACCCGTCTGCTCCGAAGCAGAAGTAGGAAAAGAGACCCTCAGTAGGCGGAGAACTCCTTTAAATAATAATTTGTGTTCTCACTCAGGTGAGAATTCAGTGTGATTACAAAGCATTCTGGGAAGTGAGCAAGGACTTCTGGGGACTGGAGTCCTGGATTCAAGTCTCCATTTTTACAATATGGAGGGTGGGAGGCCGAATGGGGAGTCTGGTATTTTTGTGGGGTTGTTAGCACAGATCAGAGGGAGAACACCGAGCCCTTCCCAGAATCGGGGAAGTTTGAGGAGGCCAGGTTTAGCAGGGAAGATAATTTGCTGTTTTGGCAATGCTGAGTTTGAGAACCCTCTATCTGGGTGGAATAATCCCATCAGAAGTGAACCATAAGTGGCTGGACTCTAGAAGAGACTAGAATTAAACACATAAATTTGAGAGTCATCGTCATAGAGCTGATACTTGGCTTATTGTGGCGTGATGAGACTCCTAAGATGCTGTGTGAGTACTATGTGTAGGGAGAAGAGGACCCAAGTTAAGGAGACAGGAAGTAGATAAAGATTAGCAAAGGATGCTGAGGTGGAGCAGAGTTAGGGAATTCAAAGGAGGAGAAGAGTATCTAAGAAGGACTGGTCAACAGTGTGAAAAGCTGCAGAAGCCAAGGTGGGAAAGGACTGGAAAAAAGCTCCATTTAACAATTATGAGATCATTGGTAACCTTTGAAGGCACAATTTCAATCAAGTTATGTGTATATAAGCCATTCTGGAATGGACTGAGGAGCAAATGGGTCAAAGGCAGAAATAGAAGCAATGAACACTGATGATTCTGGGAGATTGGCATTGAAAGGGAGAAGATAGATAAGTTTTTTCTTTCCCAAGAAAATCCATTGTTGTATATTTTTAACCTCTTCTCTAAGTCCCCACTCTAAAATAGTTCTCTGGAGTTCTGGGAAAGTTTAAGCATTGCCTTTTTTTTCTTTTTCCTTAAATGAATGAACAGAAATCTACTTTTTCTCCCATCCCCCAATCCATTGAAAAGAAAAATAAAGTCTACATAATAAATATTAATAGTCAAACAAAACAAATTCCTTAATTGGTCATGTCAAAAAATATTTCGTTTGGTACCCTAAATTCCTCACTTCTCTTTCAGGAGATAATTGAATGCTTCATAATTAGTCTTCTGGAATCATGACTGGTCATTGTGTTGATCAGAGTTCTTAAGGCCTTCAAAATTTTTGGTCTTTATAGTATTATTATATAAATCGTTCTACTCATTTCATTCCTCATCAGTTTATAAAAAGTCTTTTTTTTTCATTTAGGTATTGATGTCATTGTGTAATATCTCCTGGTCTACTCATTTTATTCTTCATCATATAAATATTCATTACGTAAAAAGTCTTCAGAATTGTTTTATTTTGTAATACCGTAACTTAACAAGAGAAGTTTATAAATCTTATCAGATACTATAATTTGCTTAATACTTAAAAGAAGCCTGTCATAATCCATACAAATGTTCTCAATTCTTTTCAGTCGTGTAAAACTCTTCATGACCCCATTTGGAGTTGTCTTGGCAAAGATACTGAAATGATTTGCCATTTCCTTTACCAGTTTATTTTATAGATAAAGAAACTGAGGCAAACAGGGATAAGTGATTTGCCCAAGATCACACATCTAGTACATATCTGAGGCCAGATTTGAACTCAAGAAGTGGGATCTTCTTGACTGGAGGTTCAGCACTATCCATTGCACCATCTAGCTGCTCCAACCTAAACAGAGAAGGTAAAAAAAATTTTTTTTAATAAGAATTGGAATGACCAGAGCTAGCAAAAGTTAAAAGAAATATCAAAGTTCTTTTTTGAGAGAAAGAAAACTTAATCCTAACCTACCTCTCAAAACAGGCAAAACAGGGAGTTAGGGACAACCAGAAGTGACCAATAGGACATGAAGAGGTAGACGTACAACTGAAACAACTGGAAATCCAATAGATATCTCAATCTCAACATGCATAAAGCAGAACTTCTTATCTTTCTATCTAAGACCTCTTCCTAGCTTCCCAATTACTCTCTATTACTATCCTCCCAATCACCCAGGCTCACAGCCCCAGTGTCATCCTCAGCTCCTCCCTCTCACTAAATCTCCATATCCAATTCGTTGCCAAGTTGTGTTGTTTCTAATTTCACAACATTTCTTGTATGTGTCCTCTTCTCTGTATCCTCCCCTGGTATAAGCCCTTATCACCCCAGACCTTGTCTATCTATTGAGCCATCCCTTCTCCTGCCTCCTTTTCTGGGTTTCCATCCACACCAGACTCCTGAAGGCACTGTTCTAGGCTTTCTTGTTTTCTCCACCTAAGGAATTTCATTTGGTGATCATTTGGTGATGCTAAGGAGATTACCAAATGTTGTGGATGAAGATTCAGCAAAGGAGACCGGAGAAGGGATGGCTAGATGGGTAGGAGGAGCACCAAGAGAGAAGAGGATCACAAATACATAGAAATAAGAAAGGTATCTTGAAGAGGAAGGTGACTGCCAAAAACCAAAGAGAGATCAAGAAGAATGCGGATTGAGAAAAAGCCATTAGATTTAGCATCTAAGAGATGATTGGTATTTTGGAGAGAACAAATTCATTTGAATGATAATATCAGATGCCAAATTACAAAAAATAACAGAGAGATACACAGAAGAGAAAATATAGAATTATCCAAATTGCTGGAAAAACTAGAGCTAGAAGACTTATGGGATCTTCTAAATGGGACTGCTAAAATATATACATAATTCTTAGTTGCATGTGGAATTTTTACAAAAATAGTCCATGTATCAGGGCACAGAAATATTGCTAATAAATGTAAAAAGGCAGAAATAGTAAACACATCCTTTAAAGATCAGCATGTGATAAAAAGTCATCAGTTCAGAGAGCACAAACAAAAAACCCAGACCCAAATGGAGATCTGAGTGAAACACTAAATAACAAGTAAGACAAAGAACAAATCATAGAAACAATAATTGTCATTAAGGAAAATGATAATGATGAAACAACATGCCAAATTTTCTGGGATGCAGCAAAGTAGTCCTAAGTGGAAGAATAAGATCTCTATAAACATACATTAACTAAAAAGAAAAGGAAAGGCTTAATGAACTAAATATGCATTTTAAAAATTAGAAAGGCAGCAAATAAACCCAAAATGAGCACAAAAAGGGAGATACTGAAAATAAGAGAAATAGATAAACTGGAAACTGAAAAGACTATTGAAAGGACAAAAAGTTAAAAGCCGATTCTTTGAAAAGACTAAATTTGATAAAACTTTAGTCAATTTTATTAAAAAGAAGAGGGTAGAAAATCAATTAAACAAAATAGTAAGTTGACAAGATGAAATCACAACAAAACCAGAAAAAATAAAAAGAATTATCAGAATTTATTATGCCCAAGTTATTTGCTAACAAAACTGAGAACACAAAGGAAATAAAATACCCAAAGTAACAAAAGACCAAATGGAAATCTTAAATAATACCAGAACAGAAGAGGAAATAGGACTAACTCCAAAGGAGTTAACAAAGAAAGAAATTCCTGATCTTGCTGGATTCATAAGAGAGTTTTCCCAAACACTGAAAAAACAATACCAATACTACATGAATTAATCTCAAATTTTAAGAAAGAAAGCGCACTATCCAACTCCCTTTATAAGACAAATATTGTACTAATAGCTAAACTAAGGAGGGATAAAATACAGAAACCGAACTATAGATCATCATTAATGATATTGATATACTGATAATGATATATAATCATTGATGATGGTTGATTAGAAAATTTAAATAAAATCCTGTTTGACAGACTACAGCAGATCATCCAAGATATTCATTATGATGAAATTGTATATATACCAGGGATGAAAGTGAAGAGAAGGAAAATAATCAAAATAATTAATCATATTAAAAACATAAAAACATTACAAATCACATGGTTATGTCAATAGATGTAGAAAAAGCCTTTGATGAAGTTTTCATTCAGTAGTTTTTCAGTCATGTTTGACTCTTCATGATCCCATTTTGGGTTTTCTTTGCAAAGATACTGGAATAGTTTGCCATTTCCTTCTCCAGCTCATTTTATAGATGAGGAAACTGAGGCAAAGAGAGTTAAATGACTTGCTCAAGATCACACAGCTAGTAAGTGTCTGAGGCCAGATTTCAACTTTGGAAGATGAATCTTCCTGACTCCACACTGGGTGCTCTATCCAACCCTTTAATAAAGGGTTATATTAAAAAAATATTTATAAAATATCCTATAAAGCACAAACACAGGGGGATTTTTAAAAATTCATAAAAAGTATCTCTTTAAAACCAAAGATAAGTGTCATATGCAATGGGGACACAGTAAAGGCTTTCCCAATAAATATAAGAATAAAGTAGAACTCTCCCTGTTATTATTTAATATAATTCTAGAAATGTTAATAATAGCATTAAGATAGAAAAGAAATTAAAAGCATAAAGATAGGCAATGAGACCATAAAATTATCCTTACTTGCTAATGATATGATAGTTTATTTAGAAAATCCTAGGGGATCAGCAAAGATACTAATTGAAATAACAGCTTCAAGAGGCAGTTGGGTGGCTCAGTGGATAGAGTCAGGCCTAGAGACGGGAGGTCCTGCCTTCAAATTTGACCTCAAACATTTTCTAGCTGTGTGACCCTGGGCAAATCACTAAACTCTAATTACCTAGCGCTTATTGCTCTTCTGCCTTAGAGGTGATATTTAGCATTTATTCTAAGACAGAAGGTAAGGTTTTTTTTTTTAAGAGATAATAGCAATGGCAAATTTGCAGATGACTAAAACCAATGGCATTTCTGTATTATTATAAAAATCAAAGAAGCAAAAATAGAGGAATTATACAAACTATCACAGATGTATATAAAATATATATCCAAAAGCTCATCTTTGAAAGGTAAGTGATCAAATGAGCAGTTATCAAAAGAAGAATTAACCACCAATAGGAAAGGATGATAGGAATCACTGATAATAAGGAACTGTAATTCTAAATCCAAACCACTCTGAAGTTCTACCTTACATCTCAGCAAATTTGCACAAATGACAAAAAGATGGGAATAGTCAGTGTGGAAGAGATTTTGGGAAAATAGGCCCACTTTTGCATTGTTAATGGAGTTATGAATCAGTGCAGCCCTTTCGGAAAACAACTGTAATTATGCAAATAAAGTGACTACAATTTCTAAACTCTTTGACCTAGAGATTCTGCTTGTAGGTATAAATGCTAAGGAGGCCATTGAGAAGAGGAAAATCACCGTGTATACCAAAATATTTCTAGGAACCCTTTTTGTGGTAGCAAAAGACTTGGAAACAAAGCATATGTTCACTGGTTGGAGAACAGCTAAACAAATTGTGATTCAAGAATCTAATGGAATATTATTGTATTGTAAGAAAGGATGAATACCATGAATATGGAGAAGCAACAAAAGACTTGCATGAAGGAAGCAGTCAAGAAAAAAAAATATAACCAACAACAGAATGAATGGAAAGAACAACCAATCCAAAGGAAT
This sequence comes from Monodelphis domestica, assembly GCF_027887165.1. NCBI lineage: Eukaryota > Metazoa > Chordata > Mammalia > Didelphimorphia > Didelphidae > Monodelphis > Monodelphis domestica. The sequence goes on along the minus strand of NC_077227.1, from coordinate 586,664,963 downwards.
CCAAAGTGAGTTTTGAGGAATTAGAAGACAAATATGGCTCCAAAAAGAAATTTGAAATAACAGCTACCCACTCATTTGCCCAAATAGGAAGTTGAACATTGCATATATTTTGCCTTTTTTTTTTATGTCCTGATAAGTTTGCAGATTTTTCTCCTCTTTTTCTTTAAAAAAATTTCCTTTGTTATATGGGATGTCTCTCTGGGGTGGGAGGTGAGGGAAGGGTATTGAGAGAATTTAGGCAATATAAGGTATCAGTAAAATTGCATTTTATTTTATTTTATTTTTAAACCCTTACCTTCCGTCTTGGAGTCAATACTGTATATTGGCTCCAAGGCAGAAGAGTGGCAAGGGCTAGGCAATAGGGGTCAAGTGACTTGCCCAGGGTCACACAGCTAGGAAGTGTCTGAGGCCAGATTTGAACCTAGGACCTCCTGTCTCTAGGGCTAGCTCTCAATCCACTGAGCTACCCAGCTGCCCCCTGCATTTTATTTTTAAAAAGTCTTTGCTAGAGAGAAGGAAACATAAAAGGAGAAGGAAAATAGCCTAAGGCCTCATTCTCTACTACTGGCTAAAATCACATTTTGTTTACATCATATTCTGTGAAGAAGCTAAGACGGTAGAGGATCTCCTCTGCTCCCACGAATTCTATGATGGTCTCTAGGCAGCTGATTCTGTGATCTGCTTATTCACCCCTAACTTCTCTCTTGACCACTAATCTTACATCTCTAACTGCCTGTTGGACATCTCAAACTAGATGTTCTGGAGGCATTTAAAATTCAACATGTCTAAAATGGAACTCATCGTCTTTCCCTAAATTTCCCCCATCATTTCCCAGTTTTATCAAAGGCTCACAGCCATGGAATCATCCTCTATTCCTTAATTTCACTCATCACCCACCACTCTATCGCCAATCTATTGCCAAGTATTTTTACCCTGCCTTTGAGACATCCCTTGCATTTGCTCCCTACTGAAGGTCTTCCTCAGCTCACCTGGATTTTCTACTTACTCTGTCTGCCTTGAATCTTTATTCCAGTCCAACTTCCGTTCAGCTTCCAAAATGATCTTCTAAAGTGCATGGCCAGGCTACCTCTCTACTCCTACTCAGTAAATTCTAGTGGTTTCCTTTTACATCAAGATCAAATGGAAAACCCTCTATTTTGCTTTTTATTTTTATTTTTAACCTCCACTTTCTGTCTTAGACTCTAATTATCAGTTCCAAGGCACAAAAACGGTAAGGGCTAGGTGATTGGGGGTAAGGCTAGGTGATTGGGGTTAAGTGACTTGCCCAGGGTCACACAGCTAGAACATGTCCAAGGTCAGATTTGAATCCAGGATCTCTTATCTCCAGCTCTAGCTCTCTACCCACTGAACCAACTAGCTGCCCACTCTGTTGGCTTTTAAAGTTCTTAACCTGATTGGTTCTACTTTTCCAGGCTTCTTTGCTGTTCCACACGATCTGCACTGAATTTTCATTGGCTTTTCTGCATACCTGTAGTATTCTTCCTATTCAGCTCTGCCTTCTACCTTCCCTGGCTTCCTTTAAATCTAAACTAAAAACCCATCTTCTTCAAGAAGTCTTTTTTTTTAACTTTAGATAGCTTTATTAATTTACTTTTTTAAGATTATAAGATGAATACTTCATTTAAGTGTAATTTAAGTGTCTTATGGAAATACCAGTGCAGGAGAGTGAGAACAGACCCATGTATATAACTGATTGCAGGAACAAAAAACCAAAATGCCAACCCCCACAGTATGTTGGGCCAAGTCAATTGTATGGGACTGTACAAAACAGATAAATATGGAACTGTCTGGGGAATGGCACATGCTCCAAGACAAGTGTATGCCATCTCTGAGAGTTTAAAACAAACACGTGGGCACAAACGCAAATACACAAAAAAACACATGTATGCACTGACAGGTGCCGCTTCTCAAGAGAGAACCAGGGTCCTTCTTCTTCGTTAGACATCTGTCAAGGCACAGCAACACTAGACCAGAGTCAGGTCTCCCACCACTCCTTTTCAGTTTTAAGGCTAAAAGCCAAGCAAAGACCCAATCCTTGCCCAGCATCTTGCACATGACAATAAAGAATTTATTAAACCTCCCGTTTAACATGGTCAGTTTGATATCCCCTACTTTATTTCTAGTGCCTTCCCTCTGAGGTTACCCATCATTTACACTCTTTATATCTTGTTTGGGCAAAGTTGTTTGCATGTTGTCTTCCTTGTGAGATTGTGAACTCCTTGAGAGCAGGGACTATTTGTACCAACATTTGGCACAGGGACTGGCACATTGCCTGAGAAGCTAGGTGTCACAGTGGAGAGAGTGCTTGACTTGAAGTCAGGAGGACCCATCTTCCTGACTTCAAATCTGGCCTCAGACATTTATTAGTGGGATGTCTCTGAATGAGTCATTTAACTCTCTTTGCCTCAGTTTCCTCATCTGTCAACTGAGCTGGAGAAGGAAACGGCAAACCACTCCAGTATCTTTGCCAAGAATGGGATCCCAAGGAGTTGGCCACGACTGAAACAACTCAACAAACAATAAATGTGCCAATCGCCATGCTGGTTAGTGTTGGAGAAATAGAAATAGAATAGAAAAAGAAGACAGTCTGAGGATGAAAAATGAAGTTGTAGACAAATTCTGAGGTGTGGTTATGGGGTAGAATTGGGACCTTATGGTGAATAGCCTCAAAGTTCTCATAAATTATAGAGCTCAAAGATGTGTGCAGGGTGAAAGTACTGACGTAGTGTGTTAAAAAGGAATGAAGGTGGTTGAAGCTTCCCTCCAACAATGGGGAGGAATTCATGAATGGGAGAAAGCTGATGAAGCAAAGGGGTGTTCCATGGTAAGAAGGACCCAGATACTGAGTGTAATAGTTGAAATTCAACTGTTATGATTAAAATTTAGGGGAAACTGAGGCAGGTAGCAATTAGTTTCTCTCTGCAAGGAGTATTATATTTTTAGAGTTTTATTAAAGGTTGAGAATTTGAGAATATACAAGTAAGAGAAGCATGTGCTAAGAGAGACCCATTTTAACCTCACCTACATCATGAAAGAGCCTTCTGCTTGCCAGCGGAAACAGGAAAAGACTCTCAGTAAGTGGAGAACTCCTTTAAATAATAATTTGTGATCTCACTCAGGTGAGAATTCAGTGCGATTACAAAGCATTCTGGGAAGTGAGCAAGGACTTCTGGGGACTGGAGTCCTGGGTTCAAGTCTCCATTTTTTACATTTCTCCGTGTGATCATTTTGGGAAAGCTTTTCCCCCAAAGGATCATGAAAACATAATCAACTTAAATATTACAATAATTTGAGGATAAGAGAGGAAAAAAACCAATAATTGCTGGATGCATTGACAAAAAGCCAGTTATGGGGCAGTCCCCTTTGGCATGAAAGTATACATACAAATAAATGTTCAATCAACTACACCCAAAGTTCATTCTTGATCTTCTTGTGCAGATTGTGGTCTGGAGGCTTCTTCATGGTGTCTTCTCCAACAGTACAGTTTCTGGATTCAGAGAGGTAGCATCTTTCTTTATCTAAAAATCTTCTAAAAAGGAATTTAAACTTTGCAATTTAAATAATAATATTTTTTACATTACCCCATGTTGTGGGTGATTGAAAAACACAGGATCACTTAGGGATGGATGGCTGAGGTATGAGGTATATGAATCAATTGGTAAGAGAAATTAAAAAGACATCAGAAAAATCCAAAAGAAAAGAAAAATTTCTGGATGAAAATATAGACTATAAGAGGTCCTTGAATCAGGGCCCAATTAAAATGATCTAAGCAATGATGCACTTACCCAGTCAGTAGCCAGGACTACAGAAAGGTACCACACTATGAAAGACAGAAAAAAGGGACCAGATTATAGAAGCCAAGTAGGAGCCAAGGTTTGGGGATACTCGTCTGTAAGTATTTTCAGAGTGAGTATGGACACAAGGAAAGCCTATGTTGTGACAATGTTAAACACAGTAACCTCGAGTCTTCACACTAGGTTCAAGACCTTTGCATTGGCTTAGAAGTGCATCAATCCATCCTGGATTGACTTTTCTTTGGCCCTGTGCAATGGCTCTTTTGTGTATATCTTGTCCTGGAATCAGACAGAATTATTAAGTAAAATCCCATAATTTTTTTTTTATTTTTTATTTTTTTTTTAAACCCTTACCTTCTGTCTTGGAGTCAATACTGTGTATTGGCTCCAAGGCAGAAGAGTGGTAAGGGCTAGGCAATGGGGGTCAAGTGACTTGCCCAGGGTCACACAGCTGGGAAGTGTCTGAGGCCAGATTTGAACCTAGGACCTCCCGTCTCTAGGGCTAGCTCTCAATCCACTGAGCTACCCAGCTGCCCCCAAAATCCCATAATTTTTTAAGACAATTAGTGGCATCATTTTTATAGTCTCAAGCTTTTGGGGCATGCATTAGCAAATATATCTTAAACTTATATTACTGCAAAATCAAAAAGTTAAAGAAAATCTTAATACTTGTGTCATGTGCTTCAGATATAAAAAAGGAGAGAAAAAAATAAAAAAAATACTGAAATAGTATATTGCACATGCAAGAAAAATATAATAATAAAAGAGTTTTTTTTAATTCAAAAATATAGCTTATAATCACTGACACACTGTGTCAGTTAAGAAAATAAAGATTACAAGGCTTTCTCACCAAAAGTGAGATCCATTTCCTCTTCATATCTGGCCATGATCCACTGTGAGTATAAGCAAATGAATTGAACAAGGTAACATTTTTCATTTTTAAAGAACAGTAGTACAAATATGTAGTTATCAATATCCCCCAAATTCTCAATAGCCCAATTAATTACAATAGCAAACAAACTATCATATTTCACATAAGTTGCTGTATGGCATTTTAAAAAGCCTATGAACGAATGGATATTTGTCACAGGTTTTTACAAATGTAGCAAATCTTTCAACCTTGGTATTTAAACATATTTTTAAACAAAGTAAAACTCATTTTGGGTTAGGAACATCATCAAGAAATCTAGATATCATTCTGGTGGAAGTAAAGAAGTGAGCTGAAGAGTATAAATGAGGTGTGCTCCTTTTTTGGAGGCCTTTTAGGGATACAAATGCCCTGAGATTAACTGCCTCAACTTCCATTCACATATTTAGAAATGTGGGAAGGTTGGGGGTTATAATTGTATTTCACTTCAGCTACTAGAATGGGCCTTATACCTTGTGTTAGGGGAAGGCAAAATAGACAGAGATTGTTAAGAAAATTCTAAAAATCAAGTTTAAAAACCCCTTAAAATCTGTTGAGATATTTAGCTCATTAAATTCTCCAAAGGTTGTTATATAATGTATCCAGTTCTGATGGAGTCCATCCATTCTCTATGTGACAATTTACAAAGTCAAAAAAAGAAAGGCTGTTTTCACATATGGGCTTAATTACAATGATATTTGTTCAATATGGTTATAGGGGAAAAGCAACAGAATTAACAGTAGTAACAATAGTTAAAACTCAGTACATTAAAATGAACAGTGTAACAGAATAATATTGAATGCAGTAATATATGAACTTAAAATATGAACTTAAATCACAAAGTTAAATCTTAAACAAAGCAAACAGTAAAATGCAATAGAATACAGAGATTTGTATTGGAGTCTGAAATGCCTTAAAAATATAACCTCCAGTCTCTTTAAAGTTACTTGGGGTTTTATCCATTTAGATGCCTATTGTTGGAAGGCAAATTGATAATGGTTAAGCAATGGGGGTTAAGCGATCTGTCCAAGCCCACACCACCAGGAAGTGTCTCAGGCCAGATTCCAACCCAGGACCTCCCATCTCTAGGCCTGGCTCTCGGTTTGCTGAGTCACAGAGTTTTCTCCCCATAGTTAGCTAAATGGTTGTAGGGAGCTGAATTTTTCCCCTGACATGCAGGTGAAGTCAATAAAAGGATCAATTAAAAGATATCCTTGTAAAATAGCCATGCTTTAAAGTTCCTGTTTGGAAAAACCTTTCTTCTTTCCCTCTACTTTCTCCCCTCCTACGATATCCCCAGTCCACGTGGAGGCTTAGTCTAAGGGAAAATTACCCTGTTTGTTACTGACTGGTAGAAATGAGTCCTGGGTGATGAGCAATCTGCTCCAAGGCTAGAGTTTGCTAGGGCTCAGCTGGGCCAGGTAAGCGAGAGAAAGACCAGGAGCCAGAGCCTCGGGGTCTGGGTCACAGAAACAGGCAGGCAGCGGCCGGGAGGGCGGGGCGGCAGAGCAAGAGCAATTAAAACAGGTCCAGATTACATGCAACAGTAGCTGAGCCAAGCTGGGCTGGGAGGGAGGGAAGGGCTCAAGAAAGTCCAAAGCGGAGTTTTCTAAAAAAGCATCTTGGAGAAACATGGTTTAAAAAACAAACAAACTAGGCACTAGCTATTAAAGGATGAATTTAGTAGAGAAAAGAATCAGGAGATTGAAGTATTTCATTTTCCTGAAGTGGTTGACAACTGTAATGGTTGAAATTCAACTGTTGTGATTAAAATTTAGGGGAAACTGAGGCAGGTAGCAATTAGTTTCTCTCTGCAAGGAGTATTATATTTTTAGAATTTTATTAAAGGTTGAGAATTTGAGAATATACAAGTAAGAGAAGCATGTGCTAGGTGGGCCGAGAGACCCATTTTAACCTCACCTACATCATGAAAGAGCCTTCTGCTTGCCAGCGGAAACAGGAAAAGACCCTCAGTAGGCGGAGAACTCCTTTAAATAATAATTTGTGATCTCACTCAGGTGAGAATTCAGTGCAATTACAAAGCATTCTGGGAAGTGAGCAAGGACTTCTGGGGACTGGAATCCTGGGTTCAAATCTCCATTTTTTACATGAGGGAGGTTCCACTGTTTGACTGCAGCTGAGCCATAGTGTTGAGGTCTGAAATGTTGGGAGCAAAGCAAAAAGGGAAATAAATCCTTGATTTGGAATCAAAGAACAGTCTTAAATCTCCGTGCTGCCAATCACTAACTGTGTGACTTCGGATTAAGAAGTGTCTGGACCTCAGTTTTCTCAGCTTAAAAAAAATGAGGGGTTTGTATTGAATAACCTCCAAGTTATCTTGCAACTCTGAATGTTTGATTCCATAATCCCATCCCATCCATGTTGATTAATCATTGTGTGACTTTGAGCAAGTCACACCAATTAAGCTGAGCCTCTGTCTTCTCACCTGGAAAAAAGTGAATAAAATACTAACATTATGTACTGCACTAGGGTTGTTAGAATAGTGTTTTGCAAATATTTTAAGATAATTTATTATAAAGTTAGCTAATAAATCAATAAAATGCAAAATAATTTAATCTTATGTAACATATACATTAACAAAGAAGAACAAACAAAAATATGTTTGCTTTGCATCCCATTCTGAGTCCTTTGGAAATTCTACCTTTGGTTTTGTGAAATATCTGTTCATCTGTCTGTTTGTCTATCTACCTATCCATCTCTGTCTGCCTATCTGCCTATCTCTAATTGTCTGTCTGTCTGTCTATGTTTATCTATCTGTCTGTCTATCTCTCTGTCTGTTTGTCTATTATCAATCCTGGAAAAATAATCAAAGACATAATAGTTTCTACAGTAGTTGTTTATTTCCTTAGAGAGAAAGAATTCATACATATATATGGAAACCCAAATAAGTATGAGTTTCCTTGAAAATATAACAGGGAACAACCTTGGGGTCATTTATAAGATTTAGGGATTTCTTTCAGGGTCAAGGTGGCATTTAGTCTTGTGCAGGATTTATGCCAATGACAAGAGCCTCTGGTTTTTATAGCTAAGATAAGTACCTCTGGCTTATCTTTAAGTCTCCTCATAGGTCAGTATCCTGGGTTAATTTTGATAATGCCAAGCTATTAGTTATAGAATTAATTAGAGATTTTTGGTATCTTGATCAGATTCATTCCCATCTTCACTTTTTATTGTCACTTCCACTCTATCTATCCATCCATCCATCCATCCATCCATCCATCCATCCATCCATCCATCCATCCATCTGTCCACCATCTCCTCTGTTTCTTTATCTCAAAGGTCTTACTGTCTCTTCTCTCTCTCTATTTCTCTCTCTCCTCTCTCCTTTCTTCTTTTTCTTCTCTCGTTTCCCTATAAATATACAAATCTATCTATAATAATTTAAAAAATAATAATCACTTCTGGGTCTAGGATGGCTGAGGACACTTGCTCACTCCTCTGCAAAGGAATAACTTTCAGCTCTGGACGCATGGTTGGTTTCTAGCCTTGGAGAACCTAACCACCTAAAATATGGGTCAGCCTTTTTTTCTTGTACTATTTGGTTTTTAACTCTACACCCAGCACCCTGAGGAAAATTACTTAAAGTTTAGGTGTGACTAATGTCTGAAGTCTCTCCAAAAGGGAGATAGTAGAAAAGAACTCAAAATACAATGATTTATAGGGTGGAACAGCAAATGATATCCTCTGCACAAAAGAAACTATAAAAACAAAAGGTTCTAAGAGATATGCATTAACAAAGACTTAAAACAGGCTAGAGTATCATAACTAATTTGATACTCTCCTAATAGGTTACTTAAAACATCAAGAAATGCTGTAATTTTAGAGACTAATGAATAGGCATTTTATATTTCACCTCAGTTCTGTGCTGTCCAAACAATTCCATAATACTGGCAAGTCAAGATAGTGGTTGGATTTATTCTCTAGCCAGTTGTTACCTTTCCCCCCAAGAAGCGTTGTAGTAGATGCTGAGAGGGAGCTAGGACCAGAAGTTCTAACCAAAGGATCTCCAACCTATGTGCTCTTCTAATTGCTGGGGAACTCCAGAGGAGAAGACCCTAATCCCATCAATAAGGGACAATAGGCATTTCCATAACCTTCATAGAGAGATGCTCCCAAAATCCTTAAGAAGGTCCCCTAATCAATCATACATGTATTTGTGTATTCATATGTACACACACCTATTTACACACATATATACACTTGTACACATATATGTAAACTGTCGATATGTATACATTTCTAGTCTTGCTGATTTTCTTTCCATCACATTCTCTAGGACTTTCTACACTTCCTGGTATACTTAATATTTATAATTTCAAGGCAATATAATATTTTTGTAAATGCATAGTAGGGAAATGGGAAAGGAATAAACATTTGTTATATGGTGTCTATGATTCATCAACCACTGTGCTAGTGTTTTACAAATATTATTTTATCTGATTTTTACAACTTGGTGAGGTAATTAAGTAAATAAGGATGAAATTGAAAAGACATCCTTGATTAATTACTCTTCCTTCCAAATTATTTGGGTGGAAGGAATGAGTGGACAGGAAAAAAGGAATGGATGGAGGAAGGGAAGAAAAGGAAGGAGAGAGAAAAGAAGAGAGGAAAGGAAAGGAGAAAAAAGAAAAAAAGGAGGAAAGGAAAGAAGGGAAGGAGAGATAAAGGGAGGGAGGAAAGGAAAAGAGGGAAGGAAGGAAGGGAATGAAGAAAGGAAGAAAAGGAGGGAGAAATGAGGGAAGAAGAGAAACAAGCATTTATTAAGCACCTAGGATGTACTGGAAAATGTGCTTAACATTTTACAAATTTATCTCATTTAAACTTTACAAATCAGAGAAATTTTAATTTAATAATAATAATAAATATTTTCACCTCCATTTTGCATCTGAGGAAACTGAGACAAAGATTAAGTGATTTGTCCAGGGTCCCATGGCTAGTAAGTATCCGATACTAGATTCAAACTTGCCTCTTTCTGCACTCAATTCTGCCACCTAGCCGCCTTGCTGAGGTACTAAATCTTGGAGAGGAAAGAGAGCCTTATACTTTGTTGCTTCTTTACTAAAAATGAAGCTCTTCGATGAAAAAAGACGGGATTAGAGGTCAGTTACTCACTGAAGTCAAGGATTCTCGGACCACCTCCCCGCCTTGCCCCACGCCCCTGCCCTGTCCCGCCCCAGCCCTTTAAAAAAGGGGGCCCATTCTCTGAGCCATTTGAAGCAGGAAGCAGCTTCAAGCATCCCTCATCTTCGTCAGCCAAGGAGGGAACCTGCTATTTAGAGGAATGACTCAGTCTTCAATAGGGTTCCTAAACTCTTGGGCGGGAAGAGATCACACTCTCTTCTCCGAACCAATCATCTTGTGGTGCAGCGATTGGCGCTTTAGGAGACACCGCATCAGCAAGAAGCAGCCCGGGGTGTTGAGGCAGGAGAAGGTTCTCCGGACGTGACCTCTGCGAGTTGAGAGGAAAGCCTGTCCTTAGTTACCTGGAGGAACAGGTCTTGGGGATCTCAAGTGAGTGACCTACTGTAGGGAAACTGTGCCTGGGGGAGTAGAGTGACGACACCATGAAGAAATGGAAGACATGGAGTCCTTGCAGTGCTGGAAGCTAGTTACCTTGGCTATGGGTACCCCAAGAATAAGCCTGTCTGTTAGTAGCTATTAATGGCAGCTGGGTCATCGCAGTGGATGGACTGCGCAGTCTCAGATACTTCTTATCTGTGTAAACCCGGGCAAATCACTTAACCCTGATATCTCAGTTTCCTCATCTGTCAAATGAGCTAGAGAAGGAAATGGCAAACCACTGTAGTATATTTGCCAAGAAAACCGAAAATGGGGTCAGGGAGCGGTGGACATGATTGAACACAACTCTCCCTGTGCTCATGGTGAAATATTCACTAGATTTATGGAGGGGAGGAGGAGGAGAATCTTTCATTACTATTGTTCATGACGTGCCAATTTAGCAGTTGCCTTAGTTGTGAGCTACCTGTGTCAATTAATTATGCGTTCAGATTTTTCCCCTTCTTTTATGACTAAGATAAAGCGCTTGTGAATGTTTTATAAATATGGGTTTATTTTTTCCTATTTTGTGATATTTTTAGGATTAAATCTTAGTGATGAAATTATTGGGTGATCAGGAGAGAGAATCAATTTTATTGTCTATTGCCATATTGACCTTTAATATGTTTGCATATAACTACCAATCTATAAGCAATGGATTATTATTATTATTATTATTTTAAAAACCCTTACCTTCCATCTTGGAGTCAATACTGTGTATTGGCTCCAAGGCAGAAGAGTGGTAAGGGCTAGGCAATGGGGGTTAAGTGACTTGTCCAGGGTCACACAGCTGGGAAGTGTCTGGGACCAGATTTGAACCTAGGACCTCCTGTCTCTAGGCCTGGCTCTCAATCCACTGAGCCACCCAGCTGCCCCCAAGCAATGAATTATTGTCTGTTCCCCTATAGTTCTGCCTAATTAGATTTTTATTTGTTTGTGTTTTGTTCTATTCTAATGGATACAAGATGGTATTTATAATGATTATACTCTCAGTTTGATTAGAATTTTTATTTTTATTTTTAACTTAATTTTTTGGTTTGGAAATTTTTATTTAATTAATTAATGTAAAATGTTTTTCTATGGTTACAAGATTCATGTTCTTTCCCTTCCCTCCCCCCATAGGATTTCATATTTTCTGGTTGAAATTATACCTTTTCTGATATCATTAGTGCTCCTTTATCTTTTTGTAATTTGGTAGTAGCATGATAAATTTTGGTACTCCTTTATTTTCAATCTAATTAAATATTCTGGTTTAAGTGTGTTTCCTTTAAACAGCATATTACCCACATTCTGTTTTTTAACCCCTTTTCTTTTTATTAGAGAATTTAGTCCATTTATGATCAATGCTACAATTATTTGGTTTGTCATTTCATCTTTTGGATAACCATTTGTTTTAATTTCTTTTATTATTTTAAAAGCTTTTATTGACTTAAATTATATATAACCTAAATTCCCCTTATGTTTTTCTCATCCTCCTTCTTGGAAAGCCAACCCATACAACAAAATCTATTCTTAAAGAAAAATGAAAACAATGAAGAAGAGAAAAAATCAGCACAACTAATCATTACATCCCCCCAAATCTAAAAATATATGTAATATTTCACATCCACAGACTTCCCACATCTCCAAAGGATTTAAGAGTGGGTGAAATGGAATCTTTTTTAGGGAGGGCCATGCTTCTTATTTGTAATGCTGCAAAATTCATTTTAAAAATTGTTTTGAAGTTATTGTATATGTTGCTTTCCTGCTTTGCATCACTTCATCTGAGTTTTTCCACACTTCCCAGTATTCTCCATAGCTGCTATTTCTTACAGTACAGAACTGTTTCAATTCATTCATGTATCATAATTTGTTTAGTCATTCTCTAATCAATGGACACCTATTTTTTCCTTTTTCTTTGCTACTACAAAAGTGCAGCTATAAATATTTATATGTAAATGGAGCTCTTCTTTTTATTAGTGACCTCCTTGAGATATAAACCTAGCAGTGCAATCTCTGGGTCAAAGGTTAGAGATATTTTAGTTACTTAATATAAAATTCCAAATTGTTTTCCAGAATATTTATACAATTCATAACTCTAACAACAATGTACTACTGTGGCTTCTCTTTCCATACTCCTCCAACTTTTATTTTTCCCATCTTCTGTCACTGTTGCCAATTTTCTGTGCATGAGATAAATCCTCAGGATTATTTTGATTTGCATTTCTCTCATTACTAGGAATTTCAAACACTCATGTGGTTAACAGTTTACAATTCTCCCAAGAACTGTTCATATCCTTTGAAAACTTCTCTATTGGGAATATGAATTTAGTCTTGGATATTTCTGTTAGTGATATCAAACTCTTACCAGAGATAATTGATAAAAAAGATTTCCCCCCACCCCACCCCTGGTCATTTACTTCCATTTTTTTCTTAGATGAAGCTTTTCATTTTCAGGTAATCAGGATTATTTATTTTGTCTTTTGTAATTATCGATATTCCTTCTTTGGTTCATAAATCATACCCTACCAATACGGTGAAAGGTGTGTAGTTTCCTCTTTTTCTAGTTTCTTTTGGGTGTGGTTGTTATTATTTGGGCCATGTATTCATTTTGAAATTTTGTGGAATAAGGTGTGAGATGTTTATCTAAACCTAATTTTTGCCAGACTACTTTTCAGTTTCCTAGTAGTTCTTATCAAATAGGGAGCACTTTTTTCTAAGTTTTTATACTTATACGCACATGCATATACATATTTCCCGATTCATCAAATAGTAGGCTAGTTTGTGAAATTATTTCTGATTCTTCTTTTTCTAGTTTATTATATTAAGTTACTTTTCTATTTTTAAAACTATCAAATCATTTTTGACTATTTTAAATATTTTTCCAATTACATGAATTTTTAACATTCATTTAAAAATTTTTGAGTTACAAATTCTCTTTCTGTATTTCTCTGTCTCTGTTTCTCTCTCTCTGTCTGACTCCTCCTCCCTTAATAAGAAGGCAAGTAGTTTGATAAAGTTAATACATGTGTAGTCATGCAAAAAATTTCCGTATTAGTCATGTTGTGAAAGAAAACACAGATAACATTCCCCCTGATTCTCCACCCCCCCCAATAATAAAGTTTAACTTTGATCTGCATTCAGACTCCATCAGTTCTTTCTTTGGATGTGGATAACACACATCATGAGTCCTTTGGAATTGTCTTGGATCATTGTATTGCTGAGAATACCTAAGTCATCATACAATATTGTGTACAATGATGTCCTGCTTCTGCTCATTTCACTTTGCATTAGTTCATGTAAATCTTTCCAGGTTTTATTGTAAGCATCCTGTTTGTCATTTCTTATAGCACAATATTCCATCACAATCACATACGAAAGCTTGTTCAGACATTTCCCAATTGGTAGGCATCCCCTTTCAAATTTTTTGCCACCACAAAAAGAGCTGCTGTAAATATGTTTATACATATATGTCCTTCCCCATCCCTTTTTAAAATCTCTTTGGGATACAGATCTAATAGTGCTATTGCTGGGTCAAAATGTATGTACAATCTTACAGCCTTTTGGGCATAGTTCCATATTCCTCTCCAAAATGGTTGGACCAGTTCACAACTCTACCAACAATGCAATAGTGTTCCAATTTTCCCACATCCTCTACAACATTTGTCATTTTCCTTTTCTGTCATATTAGTCAATCTGATAGGTATAAGGTCATAACTGAGTTGTTTTGATTGCATAAATTAGTAGTGACTTAGAGCATTGTTTCATATGATTATAGATAGCTTGGGTTTCTTTGTCTGAAAACAGCCTGTTGATATACCTTGATCATGCATATATTGGGGGATCATGGTATTCAGTTCTCTATGTGTTTGAGAAATGAACATTATGAGAGAAACTTGCTGTACATCTCACCAACCCCTCAATTTTCTGCTTTTCTTCTAATCTTAGCTGCATTGGTTTTGTTTGTGTAAAACCCTTTTGATTTAATTTTGTCAAAATTATCCATTTTGCATCTTATAATGCTCCTTATCTCTTGTTTAGTCACAAATTTATCTTTAGATCTGAAAGGTAAATTATTCCATGCTCCTCTAATTTGCTTATGTCATCATTCCTTAGGTCTAAATCATGCACCTTTTTTGATTTTATCTTGATATATAGTATGAGTATACAGTGATATACAGTGTTGGTCTATACCTAGTTTCTGCCAAACTGCTTTCCAATTTTCTTAGTAGCCTTTGTTCTTGTGTTCTTGCCCCCCAAACTTGGACATTTGGATTTATCAAACACTAGATTATTATAGTCAATTTATTACTGTCCATTTTGTATCTAATCTATTCCCCTGATTCACTACTCTATTTCTTAGCCAGTATCAGATTATTTTGATGATGATCACTTTGTAATATAATTTGAGAACTGGTACAACTAAACCATTTTCCTACATATCTATCCCCCCCCAATTGATTCTTTTTATATTATTGGCTCTTTGTTCTAGATAAATTTTGTTATTTTTTCTGGTTCTAAAAAATATTTTTTTTGGTAGTTTAATTGGTATGACACTGAATGAGTAGACTATTTTAGGTAGAGTTGTCATTTTAAAAATATTGGCCCAACCTACCAATGAGCAATTAATATTTTTCCTATTGTTTAGATCTGACTTTATTTGTGTGAAAAGTGTTCTGTATTTATGTTCATATAGTTCTAGGGTTTGTCTTGGCATATATACGCCCAAGTATTTTATATTTTTTGCTATCATTTTAGTGGAATTTCTCTTTCTATCTCTTGTTGGACTTTGTTGATAATATATAGACATATGATTCATGTGGGGTTATTTTACATCCTGAAACTTAACGAAAGTTATTAATTATTTCCATGTATCCCATCATATCATCTGGAAAGAGTGATAATTTTGTTTCTTCATCACCTACTCTAATTATTTCAATTTCTTTTTCTCTTATTGTTATGGTTAGCATTTCTAGGACAATATTAAATAATAGTTATCCTTCCTTCATCCCTGATTTAACTAGGAAGATCTCTAGCTTATATCTGTTACAGATAATGCTTGATGATGGTTTTAGTTTAATAATAAGTAATTCTCAAATAGGAATGGGTCTATTTGAATAAAACTGCTGGGAAAATTGGAAGACAGTATGGGAGAGATTAGGTCTGGATCAATATCTCATATCCTACACCAAGATAAACTCAGAATGGGTGAATGACTTGAATATAAAGAAGGAAACTATAAGCAAATTAGATGAACACAGAATAGTATATATGTCATATCTTTGGGAAAGGAAAGACTTTAAAACCAAGCAAGAGCTAGAAAATCACAAAATGTAAAATCAATAATTTTGATTACATCAAATTAAAAAGGTTTTGTATAAACAAAACCAATGCAAACAAAATTAGAAAGGAAGCAACAAATTGAGGAACAATCTTCATTACAAAAACCCCTGACAAAGGTCTAATTACTCAAATATATAAGGAGCTAAATCAGTTGTACAAAAAAATAAACCATTCCCCAATTGATAAATGGGCAAGGGACATGAATAGGCAATTTTCAGATAAAGAAATCAAAACTATTAATAAGCACATGAAAAAGTGTTCTAAATCTCTTATAATTAGAGAAATGTAAATCAAAGCAACTCTGAGGTACCACTTTACACCTAGAAAATTAGCTAACATAACAGCAAGAAAAGTGATAAATGTTGGAGGGGATGTGGCAAAATTGGGACATTAATGCATTGCTGGTGGAGTTGTGAATTTATCCAATCATTCTGGATAACAATTTGGAACTATGCCCAAAGGGTGCTAAAAGATTATTTGCCCTTTGATCCAGCCATAGCATTGTTGGGTTTGTGCCACAAAGAGATAATAAGGAAAAATACTTATACAAAAATATTTATAGTCACACACTTTGAGGTGGCAAAAAATTGGAAAATGAGGGGATGCCCTTCAATTGGGAAATGGCTGAACACATTGTGGTATCTGTTGGTGATGGAATACTATTGTGCTAAAAGGAATAATAAACTGGAGGAATTCCACATGAACTGGAATCACCTCCAGGAACTGATGCAAAGTGAAAGGAGCAGAACCAGGAGAACATTGTACACAGAAACTGATACACTGCGGCACAATCAAATGTAATAAACTCCTCTACTAGCAGCAATGCAATGATCCATGACAATTCTGAGGGACTTATGAGAAAGAACATTATCCACATTCAGAGGAAGAAATGTGGGAGCAGAAACACAGAAGAAAAACAACTGCGTTGATGGGGATATGACTCGGGATATAGACTCTAAATGATCACCCTATCAATATTATTAATATTGCAAATATCAATAATATGGAAATAGTCTTGATCAATGACACATGTAAAAACCTGTGGAATTGCATGTCGGCTACAGGAGGTTGGGGTGGGAGGAGGGGAGGAAAAGGACATGAATCATGTAACCATGGAAAAATATTCTAAATTAACTAAATAAAAATTTTTCAATTCAATAAAAACTAGGAATGGGTGTTGTATTTTGTCAAAAGTTGTTCTGCATCTGTTGAGATAGTTTTGTTGTTTTTGTTATTGATAAGGTCAATTATGCTGATAGTTTTTCTAATATTGAATAAATCCTACATTGCTGGTATAAAGTCCATCTGATCATAGTATAAGATCTTTGTGATATGGTGTTATAGTCTCCTTGCTAGTATTTTATGTAAAAATTTTGCATCAATATTCACTAGGAAGACTGATGGATAGTTTTCTTTCTCTGGTTTTTCACTTCCTGGTTTAAGTATCAGTATCATATTTGTGTCATAAAAAGAATTTGGTTGGACTCCTTCTTTGCCTATTTTTCCAAATAGTTTACATAGTATTGAAATTAATTGTTCTTTAAATCTGTGGTAGAATTCACTTGTGAATTCATCTGGTCCTTGTGATTTTTTCATAGAAAGCTCATTGATGACTTGTACAATTTGTTTTTCTGAGAGAGGATTATTTAGATATTCTATTTCCTCTTCTGTTAATCTGGGAAATTTATATTTTTATAAGATGATATTAATGGCTGTTGCTTAATAATATAGTTCAAGATCTGAAAATGTGATTTCCTTTTTGATATTCTAAATCTTTTGTTCCTTAAGATGAATTTTGTTTAATTTAATTCTGTAAAGTATCCTTTTTGTATACAAAAAGAAAGATGCTGTATACACTAACTTATGTATATACAACATTTTTTTTTTGGTATAGTTTTGGTAGGTTGATTGGTATGGCATTAAACTTGTAAATAAACTTCAGTAATATTGCTATTTTTATTTTGTTGACACAGCCCCAGACATAACACTGAACATTTCTTTAGCTTAATAAATTGTTCTTTATTTCTGTAAGAAACATTTTTTAATTCAATCTATATAAGTATTGAGTGTGCTTTGGTAGATGGACTCCCAAATATTTTATGTACTTTCTAGCTATTTTGAATGGAATTTCTCTTTTTTCTAGATTTTGTTATTATTTTTATGGAGAAATGCTATGTATTTTGTCTCTATGTATTGTGTATTTATTGGAGCTATTGTCTCAATTAGTTTTATTGTTTATTCCTTAGAATTTTCTTTTTAAAATAAATTTAAAGTGATCTTTTGTTTTCATATCACCTAATATTCCCCCTTTTCCTTCCCTATCTTCCCATACAACAAATAATTTCCTTAATTAAAGAAGAAAAAAGAAGAAGGAATCAGCATAATCAATAGATACATAAAAATCTGAAAGCATATGCAATATTCCACACTTATGGACATTAACTGCTGCAGAGGAATGGAGAAAGGTGTCTTTTCTTATATCTACTCTTTGGGGTCACTGTTTTTAAATGTAATTTTGAAATATTTGTATTTTATTATTTTGTTTCTTTTATATTTTTTAGTATATTGTGTAAATTTCTTCCTGGCTCTGCTTACTTCATTTTGCATCCTTTCATTAAAATCATTTCAAGCTTCTTGTTATTCACCATATATGATGATTCTTATATTACATGATTAACATTTCATTACATTCATGTACCACAATTTGTTTAGCCATTCTCTCATTGATGGACATCTACTTTCTTTTTCTTTTCTTTTTTTCTTTTTGCTAGTATCTTGGATATCAAACTTTTATCAGGGAGAGATATTTGATACAAAGATTTCCATCCTACTGTCAATCACTTTTTTTTCTGAGAATGGTATGTTTGTGTAGGAGACTTTCAATTTTATGTAATCAAGATAATCTATTTTGCCTTCTGTAATTGCCTCTGTTTCTTTGGTTACAATTAATAATTTAACCATGCTATGAAAAGTAAATGATCTGCTTCTCTTTGAATTTTTTATGGTATTATCTTTAATATTTAGGTCAGGACCATTTATAATTTATTATGAAGTAAATAAACTGTAAGATGTTGGTCTAAGCCTAATTTTTGGTAGACTGCTTTCTAGTTTCCCCAGAAGTTTTTAAAAAATCAAATAGAGAGTTTTCCCCTAAATAATGTAGGTTTTAAGGTTTATTGGATACTGGGTTATTAAATCAAGTTATTTCTGACTTCTCATTGCCTCTCCCCTTCTACTAATCTATTTGATTTTTAAACCATTACCAAATGATTTTGATGATTGGTGTTCTACAATAGAATCTATCTGAAAATACGATTCTTCTCTTATTCCTATGTTTTCTCAGTATTTTCCTTGATTTTATAGATCTTTTGTTTTTCTAAATGAATTTTCTTATTATTTTATCAAGTTCTACAGCATATACTTTTGATAGTTTGATTGGTGTATCATTAAAACTGTAAATTAACTTTAAGTAATGTTGCCATTTGTATTATATTGACATGTCTCAGTTGTGAGCACTGAAAATTTTTGTTAGCTCTTTAAGGTTTTTTTAATTTTCTTTGAGTATTCTTTTGAAATTGAATTTGTAGAATTATTTTGTATACTTTGGTAAATTGATTCCCAAATGTTTTGTGTATCTTGTTGCTATTTTGAATGAATTTCCCTTTTTATTTTTGTCTCTTGGATTTTGTCATCATTTTTGAAATGTTGACTTTTGTGGGTTCAATATATAGCCTGAAATTTTGCTGATGTTATTGTCTTTCTTGGTGTCTTGGCTGATTCCTTCAGACTTTCTAAGTAAACCATCATGTCATCAGCAAATGAAGATAATTTTATCTCTTCTTTGCTGATCATTATACTTTTAATTTGATTTTCTTGCTTGTTATTGTTAGCATTTCCAGAAATAGCAAATAATAGTGGGGAAAGGTGGCATCCTTGATTTACTTCTATTTATTAGGAAATCATCCAGTGAATCCCCATTTCATATAATCCTTACTTCAGGTTTTTGATAAATTTTTGTTATATTAAAAAGATCCCTCTATATTTGTATCTTATAGCATAAATGAATATTCTACTTGGTAAAAATTCTTGCTCCATCTGTTGAGATATTTTTATATTTGATACGATTAGCTATGTTGACTTTTCCTAAGCAGACCATTCTTGTATTTCTGGTATAAGTTCAGTATAGTCATAATGAATAATTTTTAGATACATTTTTCATATTTTATTATTTTAAAAATATTTTTTAAAAATTGATCATGTTCCAATATTATTCTCCGATAGGACCCTCTCCCCCTTAGCAAAGAAATATAGTTAAGCAAAACCAACCAACCCACTGATCTTATCTCGTAGCCTATGCCTCATTATATAGTCAACCAATTCTCTACTAAGAGCAAGAAAATGTTTCATCAGACTTTTGGAATCAAGACCAATAATTATATTGATCTGAATTCTGCTATCTCTAAATTTTTTTGGTGAAGTCCCCCTTTATTTTGAACAATAGTCATTTCCCAATATACATTTACACCAAAGAAAACAATTAAGTAAGACCAATCAACAGAGCAAATAGGTCTAATAGAGTTGTAATGTTCTAAACCAATCATTCTCCTATCACTTTATTGATTGGAAAGTGACATGAGTATCAGTTTTCTGGAACCAAAATTATTCATTTACAATTAATCCAAGTTCAGGTGCGTTTTAGTGTTTAAAATTTTTTTTTAGATTATTATCATTGTATATATTCTTCTCTTAGTTATGTTTTCCCATTATAAGCTTCTTTATACCAATCTTCCCATGTTACTCTTTATTATTTAGCCATCATTTATTATAATACAATATTATTCTATTTTTTCCTATATTCTATTTATTCAATTATTCTCCAGTCAATAGATAACTATTTGGTTTCCAACTGTCTGTCTTTTATTCAATCACTCTATTATAAGGAAGGACATACTTTCTCATTCTTGTTATTTTTATTAATACAAAATTAACAAAACAATTCTAAAGAGAATTCTGACAAATTCCCCTTGTAGTTGTGTTTGAGTTTTTCCACTGCCACATGGGGCTACTGAGCCATGTAGAACTCATAGCTCACCAAAACCTGCAGAACTTTTTTTCCAGACAAATTTCTGCCTAGTCATCCTTTCCCATCTATACACTCGCCAAGTACTGGGTTCTAAAGTGTTCGTTCCATCTGAATGTAATCCATTTTCTGAATGATGGCTGGGACCTGTCCTGTCACTGAATGTTGGTATATCCAGAAAAAAATGGAAGTCTCACTGGTCATGGTTTGGCTTTGTCTGTTTGCAAAATCTGTCAACCCTAGATGCTGTCATTCTGTGTATAACTGTGACTGTCCATTCCCCTCTTTTTGATGACATCTGGGATAAAAGGGTACCCACAGTAAGCTCTCTGTGGGCAGGAACTGTTTTTCTTTTTCTTATTATTGAATTGAAATTTACCTCTTTGCATTAGGGCTTCTTGATTGCATTTGGAACAGGAAATTCTTTTTGTCTTCACATTCCTCATTTGTTATGTATATATACAATATGACATTTTACAAGGCCAGGGGTTTCTCCTTTCTTTACATTTTTTTAAACCCTCACCTTCCACATTAGAATCAATACTATGTATTGGTTCCAAGGCAGAAGAGTGGTAAGGGCTCAGCAATGGGGGTTAAGTGACTTGCCCAGGGTCACATAAGCTAGAAATGTCTGAGGCCACATTTGAACCCAGGACCTCCCGTCTCTGGGCCTGGCTCTCAAGCCACCCACCTGCCTCTTAACTTTTGACTCCTGTGAACTTTTGGGGTCTTGCTTGATAGTCTTCCTTGATATGAAGCTGCTCTCCATGGTGGCTATATATAGGCAATTTTCCCCTTTTCCATTCTTTTAGATTAAAAGTTTTGACTCAATTTTCAAGTCACCCAGAAACTATATTCTTACCCACTTACCCAATTAGGAAATCTCTATTCCTGACCAGAAGTCTACTAGCCCTATAGTTTAATTTAGTGGTCCAAAATTCTACTTAGGTCTCATTTTCAATCACCACTTGCTTAGCCACTTGTTCACTTTTCAAATCATTTTTTTCTTTTCTGTATCCCTTCCCTTTAATAGGAATCAGTGAAGGGGGAAAATAAAAAAAAATTAAACAACAGCAACAAAAACAGACCATATATTTCTTTGGTCTTCATTTGCTTGCTAAAGATTTCATGATTTCATTGTCTCAGTAATACCTTTTAAGCTCTTTCTGGATTCATTTTTTGTCCCATATGAATCACCCAAAAGTGGGTAGTAGACAATCATTTTGATAAGCCTGGCAGGTTCTCTGTTTTGTCTCATAGATATGCTCTAGGAAGACATCAGAACTTTTTAATAGGTCAAATAATCTAGCATCAGTACCTCTGAGCAGGGAATCAACAGGTTCTCTTCTCTTCTCCCTATGACCCTTATTGGATGACTTCAACTGAGAACCTCTCTTGCTGTCTCATTCTTTGGAGGCCATTTTCTCAATGCATCAAGCTCTCTTCTCTTCAGGAAAGGTTACACAATACTTAAAAGTTCCAACAGTACATTTCGTAGTCTTTCTTTTCTTCTTCCTCTGTATGGCATTCTTCTACTCTCCAACCTTGTAGCAAAGATCAAGTTGGTTGGTTGAGATTGGGATCTGCCTTGGTGGAGAAAGTTCCTATGCTGGGAGTTTCCCACATGAGTGAAATCATGTTGGAGAATAAATGTGAGCTATTATTACTCTACTCAGCCTTTTAAAGCTCCAGCTGGCCAGAGCTACTTCCTCCTCTGGCTCATCCCCAAGCTGCTTCTTTGAGTCATAGCCTGGCTGATTGATTAATTGTGCAAAGCAACCCTCAAAGTATAGGACCAGGGACTGTTACCCTATCTAGGGAAGGTTTTGCCTAGAACTACAAATAAAATCTAAACAAGTATCAAAATATTCCAAATTAGCCACATACCTACTCCATTTCCCATCCTTTAACTTGAACTAAGTGACAAGTCTAGAATCTTTGAGAATCCACACCAGAACTAAATTTGGGAGATGAGGGTGGAAGAAATTTAAGGAATTCATTGAATGTGCTCAGCTCCACAGGGGACTTGCAATTTTGAAATAAAAGGGAAAAAGCAAGGAAGAAGAAAAACCTAATGTTTCCCAGAGGACTTCTGCCAAAAAGTCAAACAAAAACAAACAAAAACAGTACCAAGAGAAATGGTTTTAGATGACAGCCGTGGTTATGAAGAGTTTTTAAATGCATTAGAGGAGCTCACTGCTTAAAGGCAATCTGAGCTGAGCCATTTGTAAAGAATCCTGGGTAAATTAATGTCACTTCTTTGATTTTACCTCTTTGGTAAATTTGGATTTATGCATCAACTTATCTTAAATTAAGATCTACCAGTCCATGCAATCCATTCAAGAGAAGAAAGATGTGCCACACCTGTTGCCACAAACTACTGTCCCAAAGAGAAGTGGGGTGTGGGGAGACAATGCAGTAGTTACTTTTGCCAAAAAACATTAAGGTACTAAAAAGTTTTACAGTCAAATTGAGGTAAAGGGTACTGGAGAGAAAACAGTCTGGTAATCAACAAGCAGAAGCATGGAATTAATTATAACAACAGCTTTGGATGACAAGCTCAAAAAATGTTAGCCTTTAATAAGAAAAAGTGGAGAAATTAGCTTTCAGGGAGGCCTTGTAGACATAGTTATGGTAGAGACAAAATATCAACTATAGGGAATATTTAAAAATTAAGTTGGTAGCTGAATACATTGATGGGAAATCATTGACCATGTCATAGACTCTAAAGGCTTTCAGGATTGCTCATCCTCCTTTAGTTTCCACCTCTCACCCAACTTTCACCTGTGACCCTAAAAAGCTGTGACATGCCTGTTTGCCATACCCCTGTAAAACCATCTAAACAGATGTGCTAAACCAGACTGAGTGTAACTGGCAGGTGTCAAATCTATCAGTGACTTGGGAGAGAAGGTCCTGTCCCAAGCATGTGAAGACTTCCTTGGTGGAATGGGCAGATGAGAAAAATTTATTCTAAATGCCAGGAAGGTGACTGAAGAAGGCCCTGTGGAGTACCTAGAGCTTGGTCAAAGAAAGAAGACAGCAAAGTCATCCATTGCATTTCAGGCCATCACCAGTCATCTTGACTTTTGTCTTGCCACTGGACTCTGATGGCTCTGAAAGAGAATGAAGCTGATGATTTTGTGCCATTCTACCTTATTTAAATCCAACTTACATGCAAGTCAAGACATCACCCTGTGATACCATCGATCCTCTTTAAAAACAAAGAATGAACAGCCACAAAGACTTGTTATTCAAGGCCTCCTATTTTTCTAACTTTATCTCACTTTACTTCCCTCCTGTAAAAATAAATGGAAAACTGCAAAAAACTAATATAGGCAATGAATTTGATTATTGGTTATAAACTGATTTCAGATACTCTGCTTGCTGTGCTCACAAAATATCCTCAGTTTATATCAGTGAAGTGAAGCTCATAAATGAACTTTTCTTCAGGGCCAGGCACAAGGACTCTAAGGAGATTCTGGTTATAAAAAATAAAATATTTATTGAAATATATAAGGATAAAGGGATTTCTAACTCTAAGGGATTCTAACTCCACCCAAATAAAACTCCCTGCTTCTACAAGGAACTGCTTCTCCCGTTTTTCACAGGCTACACTAATCTTTTCTGATCTGACTAACCCAAATTTTCTCTATTCTACAATAAACTACACTATTATCCTTATAATTCTTAACTTCACCTCCACATTATAAAAATAACAAAGGCTAGCTGTTTGAGTCTCAACAAGAATCAAGTTAGGACTCTGAGTCTGCTAAGTCTTAGCAGACTCAGAGTCCAAACCAAAGACCAGGTCTTTCTTTGATCTCAGCGTTAAACAATCTATAAAGACAGTAATAGATAGTCAATAGTGTTTCTCAAGTTAGAAAAAGAAAACACTAAGCTCCTTCAGGTCTTTACGAGAGGGAGAGAGAGAGAGAGAGAGAGAGAGAGAGAGAGAGAGAGAGAGAGAGAGAGAGAGAGAGAGAGAGAGAGAGAGAGAGAGAGAGGCAGGCAGAGGCAAAGATGTTACTTCCTCAAAGCCCTCAGAGCAAGTCTCTGTGTGACTCTGCCAACTGCCAGAGACCAATTGCCACACAGAAAAACTGTTAGACTTGAAACTGACACTCTGACTCAGCTGTTTGAAACTCCAATTCTTTCCTCAAGCCAGCTTCTCTACTTCTTATATTAAACTAATATAACAAGACCCAATTTCTAATATCACCCTTATACTCCACACATACCAAGATTCAGGGAAAAAGGGCATCTTTATGTGCCCCTGAAATATGTACTTACTCTCCTTTAACTCACCAAAGAATCCCAGACAAATATTTGATAATACCTTTGACTGAAGAAGACCTGTAGTCTCTGAAGATAGTCTGGTATATTTTGTGGTTGTTCTAATTGTCAGCAAAATTTTCCTCATATAAAGCCAAAAACTGCCTCTCTCCAACTTCTACTCATTTATCTTCTTCCACATGACAGTCCTTGAATATTTGAAGACAAATACCATGTCTTCCCTTCTCTAGTTTTTTTTTTTCAACTAATCTTCACTGGAAATTATCTCAATATCCTTCTCTATCCCAGTCACCCTCCTTTGGATGGTCTTCATTTTATCAACATCCTTCTTAAAATATGGCACCCAGAATTAAATGAAATACTCTGATTATCATCTGAACAGGATGGATTATAGTAGAACTCTTACCTCAGTCCTGGATACCATGTCTTTTGTTAAGGACAATCTGAGATCAAAGTAGTTTTTTGGATTTTTTCTAGTTGCCACATCACAGTCTAAGTTGTGCAATGAACTAAATTTTCCAACTTTTTTTTTTTAAATACGAATTGCTATCTGGATATAGATTCTTCCATCTTGAACTTGTGAAGTTGACCATTTTCAAGTCAAGAATAAGATTGTACATTTATAATCCAATATTAAACTAAATCTGTAATTTTATCTATATGGGTAAATAATCCATTGATGCCAATTGTAATCCAACCATGCCCACTCATCCTATATGCTTCTTGTCAACATGCTTCCATAGATTTGTCATTGGGGGATCCACTCAACATACTGGGAGCCCTTATAGGATTCTCTTCACATTACATAGATACAGGTGGAGCACAGGGGCTTTTAATAGTTTGCCCCTCCCCATCATTTTGCAACAGGCTGATAATTTTTTTCTGGTCACCTATTTCTCTGATGGCATCCTTTATGACATACATGAGTGCTCATTGATAATGAGTTGCAGTCACAACTGTAGCATGCCTCCCCATTTTCTTCAGGAGTCACCAAATGTTAGAATGTATGTTGTCAACTATTTTAATAATAAAATAAAATAAATATTTTGACAATTGAAAACTTTTTTTTAAAAAGAACCGTATAATTTTCCAAAGGCAACCCAGCCTACTGTTTTCTTCCTATTGAATTCAGGACTCATCTTTATTCCACTGTCTCATCTTGGCCTGAAGGTGACTCTGGTTTCTCAGAGACTATGCCAATGGAGAACAAGTGCTGGCCAGTTCTACCATGCTGGAAAACCTTTGAGTATGGTCTTGGCAAGAGACCATGGCTGCCTTCTGAGGACCAGCATAGAAAGCTGGCTAGTGGGTGATAAATTTTTGGCCATAGCAGCCCATGAAACAAAAGACTTTATATTTATTGCTATTAAGTTTTAGCTTGTAGAAGAGTTAGATCAGGGCAGTCCCTGATTATTAGGGAGTTTTTTTTAAAACATCTTGATTACAGAGGCTAAATGAGATTTTGCAAATGACCGGATAACACAATAGAACGCTGGCCATTGGATGAAGGCATCTGATGGGACCCTAAGAGGTTCTAGTGATAGGCTGACTAATCTCTAGATCATTAGGTTAGCCATCTATCTTGGACCTTTCAGAAGTGAGCTGGCCTTCCTCTAAGTTGGCTTGGGCTGCAAGCTCAGAAGTCACCTCTGGAGGAAGCACTGAGCTATTAAGAAAGCTGAGTGCTCGAGGACTCCCTTTTTTGTAATGGTACTTTGTGACAGAAACACATGACTGTTGGAGATGTGCTTGCATGCCTCCAGAGAGGGGAATCCAAGGATGCTGATTCCTGTGTATCAATCTTCTGTGCCTAGAGAATCAAGAAGAGAGCTTGGTACCTGGTCCTGAAATCCTGTGACTGAGATGGCAGTCCTTAGAGCCCAAACTCTGAGGGTGCATAAATGGGAATGTTTATTGCTGGTGCTGTGGCGCAGTGGGTAGACGTGAGTGCGAATGTGGCCTCAGGCACTTATTAGCTGGGTGATCTTGGCCAAGCAAGTCACTTAACTCTGTTTTCTTCATCTGTAAAATGAGCTGGAGAAGGAAGTGACAAACCCTTCTAGTATCTTTGCCAAGAAAACCCCAAAATGGGTCACAAAAAGTCAGACACACCTGAACAACATATACTTATATGTGTGCATGTGCATATATTTTATACATGTACATATACATATTATAATGTACACACATGCATATATTAATGAGGGATGAATGAGAATGTGTCATTATATTTTAAACTGTCTAGATGGGGTGCTGTTCATTAGACACAAAGACACAGTTTAAAAATATAGAGGCTAATGATGTGATTTGATCTGGCTGTGGGATGTAGGAATCTGGGAAGAATGAAGGGCCATCAGAGCCTAACCTTATTTTTGACCACATGCTTCTCCTTACAACCGAATTAATTTATCTACCTTAATTTAACTCACTAATCTAGCTACTGTATTCCTAACTTGACCATCTTATTTATCTACCATTTACCGAACCTGATTCTGGAGCT
Organism: Monodelphis domestica; assembly: GCF_027887165.1. Classification (NCBI taxonomy): domain Eukaryota; kingdom Metazoa; phylum Chordata; class Mammalia; order Didelphimorphia; family Didelphidae; genus Monodelphis; species Monodelphis domestica. Next base: position 586,637,469 of record NC_077227.1, on the reverse strand, counting down.
ATTTACCATTTTCCTCTGTGACTATTTATCATTTCCCTAATTTGATTCCCTAGCTCAGAAATGTCAAATACATCAGCCTGGAGGGCATAGCAGCCTGCAAAACTCCAAAGGATTAACCATATAAAAACATGACTGGGGTTGGTGGGGGATGAGGTGGGTCAGTGGCTGGGAGTCAGGAGGACCTAGATTCAAATCCAGGCTCAGATACTTCCTAGCTATGTGACCCTGGGCAAGTCACTTAACCTCAATTGTCTAGCCCTCACCCCTCTTATGACTTGGAACTGATACTTGGTATAGATTTTAAGACAGAAGGTAAGGATTTTTTAAAAAAGGTAATTGAGAAATATTTAAAAAAAATAAAAATATAAAACATAGTTAATGTTAATGTATGGTTGTCCAAGTCAACATATATGTTTCTTCTAGGAATCCTTAGTGGCTTCTTGCTCTATTTGAGCTTGCTACCACTCTACTACCCTAATTAACATTATTCCAATTTGGCTCTCTAATCAATCAAAAAATTCTCCCTAAATAAATCTGGCCAAATTCTGAGAACCTGGTCACTGGTTTCCACCACAAAAGAATGCTGATTTTGTCTTTATTTCAAGGTCTTTGTCCATCAGATCTTGAACTTCCTTCTGCTCTCTTGAGAGCCTGCCTGACTTTGACTCAACTCTTGGTCTTTGCCTTGTGTTTTCTACCTGCTCTCTTACACCTAAATGCTTACCAGTTATTAGGCAGGAAGGAAGCAAATATTTGTTACACACCTGGTATGTGCTAGGCAGTGTGGTAAGGGCTTTACAGATATTATCTTATTTGGTCTTCACAATAATCCTGGGACATTGGTGCTATTATTATCACTGCTTTACAGTAAAGGAAACTAAGGTAGACAGAGGCTAAGTGATTCATCTGAGTCATACAAGCAGTAAGTGTCCAAGGATGTGTTTGAACTCCAGCCTTCCTGACCCCAAGCCCAGGGATCTATCCATGGGCATTGCTGGGTTGCCTAGCATTATCCTATCTGACTGTTAGCCTTTAGGATCCCATATTATTTCTTGACATCTTCCTAAATTTCAGTATCACCTGCGAAAGACTGGGCTGGGTTGACTATCAGAGCTGTCCCTCTTTAATTCTACCCATACGCTTCATGCTTGGCTCTCCTGGTTCTGGCTAATGGCGCGATTGCTACAATTGGCTGCCACCTACAGCCCTATCACAGTTGTACGTACCATAGGATGAGCCAGAGTGTCATGCTATCCATTGCAAATAGCAGCAGATCCCTTTCCATCCAGCATACCTGCTCCCCAAAGGACAAACCACCCAAGAGCTCAGCACATCTGTCAACTACATTCTTTTCTTCCAAGGCTTCAAGTGTATGTATATATTCAGGGGATCAGAAGAACCCCTAATCAATCCAGTCCTTCAACATCCTAGATGAAATTATGGGACGCGTAACCCCAGCTGAAGGATGGAAGGGGCAGGTAACAGGCAATGAGAGTGGAGAGATGGTCTTTTCAGATTTTTAGTGGTCACATTGCTGTTTGGAGAGTATGGGAATTGGCTGAGCAGTTAATAAGAGACATTGCACTTGACCCAGGTAAGGATGGTACCTTTTCTCCCTCCCATTTAATTACTTGTAGGAGAGACAGTTTACAAATAGGTCAACTAGGGGCAGTGAGGTGGCTTAGTGGATTGAGAGCCAAGTTTAAAGATGGGAGGTCCTGATTCAAATTTGGCCTCAGACACTTCCTAACTGTGTGACCCAGGGTAAGTCACTTAACCCCCATTCCCTAGTCCTTGCCACTCTTCTGCCTTGGAACCAATAAACAGTATTGATTCTAAGAAGGAAGGTAAGGGTTTAAAAAAAAGTGAACCCATCCTGGCCAGGAAGAGTTGAGAAGGCAATCAGCTATAGGGTAAGGACTGAGCTAGTAAGGAGGTTCTGAGCTCTTGGTGGCTTATTTCTTTACCTTTTACAAAGTGCAGTATCAAGGAGAAGGGAGGGAAATGTCCCTTCCCCTCTGCCATGGGAAATGATGTCTAGAAGCAGAAGTCCAGAGTTGTAGGAGATGTTTGAAGGCAGCCTAGGAGGAGAATTCAAGGACATTGGTTCTTGAACACAAACTTATGTGCACAGAAGGGCAGATTTTGAATTCTTTAGATAGCATGATTCTGGAATTTAGCTTTTTATTAGAGGAGGGAGATTTCCAGGAGAGCACCAGAGCTGTTTCTTGGGTAAATTCAAGTTCAAGAGTTGATGAATTTGAGAGTTTCAGGCACTGGAGCTTCTAGTGAATTTGGATTTCCTGATGCATCCTGCTCCTTAAAGAAGGAAGAAGACAGTCAATATGGCTCCTGGGCAATATCCTTTCTTCTTGGAGTGCAAAGCTATTGAGGATTTGTTGAGTCAGAAACTGAAGGCCATGGAGACTACAATCAAACAGTATCCAGCATTGACAGCAGAATAGAGTCCAGCAAAGACATTAAACCCAGGTGATAGGCTCAGAGAGCTCAATGGAGTGATGTGGTCTAATGAAGCAACATTAAAGGCAGCTTGGTGGCTCAGTGGATAGAGCACTAAATCTGGAGACTGGACATTCCTGGGTCCAAATCTGGCCTCAGACACACCCCTGATGTGTGACCCTGAGCAAATCATTTAATCCCAATTGCCTGGTCCTTACTGCTCTTCTGCCTTGGAACCAATACTTAGTATCAATTTGAAGACAGAAGGTAAGGGTTTAATAAAAAACAAACACAAAACATTAGGACATTTTGAGAAGACATCACAGACCCTCAAGCACTGTGGATATAAATCGCTCTATCCACATTGCAATCTCTGTACTTATTCTTCTCATAAATAATGTATATATTTCCAAGAGAGTGGTCCATAGATTTATGGGAGAACACTTCCATGTAAATCTTCTTAAATGTCACTTCAATAATTCCCTTATCTGAAATTAATTCTGTCCTTTGGTTGACTACTAAAAGGGAAGCATATCAGTGGGGAGGCATAAGGCATGGTTTTAGGAAATTAAAAGAGCACCTTGAACTTAGAATAGTCACCCTTTGGGAAGCCCAGATTGTGTGTATAAATTGGGAGGTGGCCACGAAGAGCACTATCCAGGATCCCTGGTTTCATCCATGTGAGCCCTCTGGCTGCAGATCACAAGCATGCCACTGGATGGTCTTCATGAATTTAAATTTAATTTTAATATTTTAAGAATTCATCACCTGGCTCTGTGGCCTTAGTAGGTTGATCCTAAGATGGCAGATGTGATCTAAAATGAATTTACTTTATTATTATTATTATGAACTTTACAAACACAAACATTACCATATGCAAAGAATAAAAAAAAAGAGGATTATTTAGGTAACTGGGCTTCCATCCAAGCCTGGGGCACTTTGTGTGCTACTGTATTCCCAAAAAAGAGATGAGATTCTTAATTAGTGGAGAGAAAGCTGAGTGTGACCTGATATCTAGTACTTACACTGGACTCGGTGCTAGCTCTTCAGGAGAGAGACACACATGATTCCTCTTTGGGAGAGAGACACATAAAAAGACTCTAGGAACTGCAGACATGCAGGGAAGGAAGGAAAGAAACATTTATTTTATATTTTTAAACCATTACCTTCTGTAGTAGTATCAATTCTGTTTATTGGTTCTAAGGCAGAAGAGTGGGAAGGTCTGGGCAATGGGGATTAAGTGACTTGCCCAGAGCCACTCAGCTAGCAAGTGTCTGAGGTCAGATTTGGACCCAGGACCTCCTGTCTTTAGGTCTGACTCTCTTTCCACTGAGCCAACTAGCTGTCCTGGAAAGAAGCATTTATGATGTACGTACTACATGCATAGCCAGGCACTATATCTTCCAGAATTTTAATTCTAACTTGTGTCTGAGGTTCCTTGGGGGATTTTTGCCCTTTAGTTAGGTAGTCACTCCCCTCTTCCCCCTCCCCCCCAAAGACCTGCACATTCCAAATAACTCACAGTAGTAAGGGAGGGCAAAGTCTAGGTTTGCTCCTCTGCATCATGGATTTGTCCCTTCCTCTTCCTCTAGAAACTATGCATTCTCCTCCTCATTCCCCTTCCACCCTTCAAAGGGCCTGGTCCAAGAACTCAGCAGTTGTGCCATTGCTATTTCTACTAACTCCTCTCTTGAGACCATATTGTCCCTCCTCCAAGAATTCCTTCCATGGGTGCCATATTGCCCCAGCACAGCTCCCTCTTCTAGAGCTGAGAGATCCCCTAAAGGGGAGCTGTGCAAATGTGCAGGCTGGGATTCCACAAATATGGACATCAAGGTTCTCAGCTCCCATGCAAGCACTCAAGGTTTTTTTTTTTAAAGCATATGGGTAAAAGATAGCCTTTGTGTCACCCCACAGAATATGCAAAAGGGGCTATGAAATCACAGTAGCCCATAAACCCATATAGAAAACACAATGCATTCAAAATAGACCATAAGCTCCTCTTAAAAGAAAACTTAAATGAATAGGCAGAGAGAAACAATACTGCAAATTTCAGAAGAATTCCTAGCTTCCCCAGAGGGTTTCTAAGGTTCCTCCCAGATTTGTAGTGCCACCATGTGGTTCTTATTTATCTAGAAGACAATTATCTTGGAGCTGCTGGACTCCCCTGCCATTATTCCTATGACAATAGCAATGGTAGAGTGTAAAGTAGAAACCTGCCACTTCCCCAATAGGAGGCTTTTACTACTTCGCCAGCTCCTAATGACTCATGTGGGCAATTGTCTTACTCACTTTTCCAAGAGCTATGATGCTCCCGAACTTTTCTTCCTTTTATAGAGCAAAGATTCTTTCCCCCTCCTTTCTTTAAAACCTTTACCTGTTGCCTTAGAATTGATGCTAAGTATCAGTTTCAGGCAGAAGAGCAGTAAGGGCCAGGCAACTAGGGTTAAGTGACTTGCCCAGGTTCACATAGCTAGGAATTATATATATAAGAATAGATTTGAACTCAGGACCTTTTATTTCCAGGCTTGGCTCTCTAGCTACTGAATCACCTAGCTGACTTTTTTTTTTTAACACCCTTACTTTCTGTGTTAATATTGGTTCTAAGGCAGAAGAGTAGTAAGAACTAGGCAATGGGGATTAAGTGACTTGTCTAGGGTCACATAGCTAGGAATTATATATATAAGAATAGATTTGAACTCAGGACCTTTTATTTCCAGGATTGGCTCTCTAGCTACTGAATCACCTAGCTGACTTTTTTTTAACACCCTTACTTTCTGTGTTAATATTGGTTCTAAGGCAGAAGAGTAGTAAGAACTAGGCAATGGGGATTAAGTGACTTGTCTAGGGTCACATAGCTAGCTGACTCTTATAGCAGAGATGATTAACCTAGGGCTTATGAGCTTGTCTTAAAATTTTTTATTTGATAACTATGTAATTCATTTTATTTGTAACTTCACATATTTTATTTTATGCATTTAAAACAGTATTTTGAAAAGTGTAAACATATACAAATATGATTTTTTAAATGGGGTACAAAGGCACCAGACTTTTAAAAAGTCCATGACACCAATGGAAAAGGTTAAGGACATTTTTGCTCTAGAGGGTCAAATAAATCCCTGAACTCAGAATTATCTTGAGGCAACCTTAAGAAATCTCTTTTCTTAACTGTTGGAGTCATCTTTCACATAAGTGTATTTAAGGTTTTATTTGGGGGTTTTGGTTATGTGCGAATGTACTCTTATAACAATGACCAATATTGAATTCTGTTTTGCATGACAATAAAAATGAAAAAATATTTTCTACTAGGTTGTAGGGCCATTTTACCTAGGTAATTTAGTTCCTATCTTTTCTACCTAGGAAATTGTTCAGGAAAAGGGGAAATAAACTCTTCTCTTGGGCCATGAAAACAAGCATCTGCCTGCTTCTGACATGTATTTTTTTTAAATAAAATTTTTTTTTCAATTACATGTAGAAACAATTTTTGACAATAGTTTTCTGACATTTCATCATTGAGATTCTCTCTCTCTCTCTCTCTCTCTCTCTCTCTCTCTCTCTCTCTCTCTCTCTCTCTCTCTCTCTCTGTGTTTCTCCCTCTCTCTCCTTCCCTGCCTTCCAGTAAATAGTCTGATGTAGATTATATCAGTACTTTCATGCAATACATATTTCCATATTTCCCATGTTGTCACTGAAGGAGCATATCACGTATTCAATAAAAAACTCATAAATGAAATAAAGTGAAAAATGACAAGCTTTTATCTACAACAAGATTCCAACAATTCTTTCTTTGGATGTAGATAGTGGGGGGAGGGGGTTTGCATAGCCTCTTGAGGCTGTCTTAGAACCTTGCTTTGTTAACAATAGTTGTCTTTTATAAGTGATCATTATACACTATTTCTGTTGCTATATACACTATTTTTCTGATTCTGCTCATTTTACTTTGTATCCGTTCATATAAGTCTTTCCAGGTTTTTCTGAACTCTTCTTGTTCATCATTTCTTTGAGTGCAATTGTTTTCCATTACAACCACATGCTTGTTCAGTCATTTCCTAGTTTATTAATAGTTCTTCACTTTCCAATTATTTATCACTACAAAAAGAACTGCTAAAATATTTTTGTGCTAGCAGTCCCCTTACCTCTGATATTTTAGGGATACAAGCCCAGTAGTGGTATTTCTGGGCCAAATGGTATGTATGGTTGGGTACTTCTGTAGCCGCTGAATACTGTTCCTCAACACTGATGCCATTTCTTAGTCTGGGAAGACCCACTCTTAGTTCTCTGGTCTTTGATCTATGCCTCAAAAGAAAATGTCCATTCAGCACCCTTGGGAAAGCCCATACTGTGAGCAATGTGCTTCTGCCCTTAGAGCAACCAGTAGAGACTCCCTAGAGTAGGGAAAGAAAGAGAAGTTCTCTATTCTACTTGCTTCATTCTGGAAGAAAGACATAAGGGTATAAGCACCCTTGGAGTCTTTTGGAAGTGAGATAGTTTTATTGCACTCTGACTTAGACAGTTCTGATTACTTTGGAATCTTGGATTTAGTTCAGAATACTCCCTCCCTCCCCCCCCTCTATATATATGAAGGGCATTGTGGAATTGATGTATATCCATAGAGAAGTAGAAAAAGTAGAAAGGATGCTGAAGGGGCTGAAAAACAAGTCATAGAAGGATTGGTTGAAGGGACTGAGACTTCTAAGCCTAGGGGAGATTTAGAGAGGAAATGCCAAACAGTGGTCAAATATTTGAAGTTTTTTCACTTGGAAGAGAATTAGACTTGTCCCATTTGTCCCTAAAAGCAAGACTGGAAGCAAAGGACAGAAGGTATAAAGTACAAGATTTTTGGCTGGATAGAAGAAAAACTTTCCTAGTAATAAGAACTGTCCAAAAGTAGGATGGACTACTTTGGGAGGTAGTGAGTTCCTCATTACTAGAGGTCTTCAAGGGGAGGCTTGATGACCACTTGTTTGGATATGTAATCAGAAATATGTTGAATTAGTTGAACTAGTTGAATTAGTCCAGCTAACAGCATTACTAAGCACCTATTATGTGTACAAGGTTCTTTCCAATTCTGTGGTTGTGATTCTATTCTATAATCTATACCTTCCTTTCCTACTTTCAGAATCCATTCTCTACTTTCCAAAAAGGCATCAAGAAAATAGCACAGGGAAATGATGAGGGTAGGCCAGGAGGGAGACAAGTCTCATGACCTATCCCCCAGTGTCGGCGGCTGCTTTTATCTTCTAAAACATTGTGAATTATTAATCCTCTCTTCAAAACCCAGATCAATCTGGCATAAACTCACAGATGTGTCAGGGAAGCTCAGAATTAAAAAAGACCTTAGAGGTCATCTACTCTAATATAAACTCTTCATGGGAAGACCCTCCATAACATCCATTAATAGTCTCTGTTTGAACACCTCCAGGGATGGAGAGCTCATTACCACCTAAGAGAGTCCATTCCATTTTTTTGGACAGCTCTTATTGTTAAAAATTCTTCCTTAGTTTAAGCTGATGTCTGATTCTCTGTAACTTCCTCCCACTGCCCCTACTTCTGCCTCCTGGACCTGAAGAGAATAAATCTCTCCTCTCTTCCATATGTCAACCTTTCAAATATTTGAAGACATCTGTACTGTCCATTCCTTTGGTTTCTTCCCTTCTCTTCTACCCACCTACTCTCTGTTTTTCTCCAGCCTAAATATATGCAACTCCTTCAACTTTTCACAATATGATATTATTTTGAGTCTATTCACCATCTTGGTTACCTTCCTTTAAACATGTTAATATCCTTTTCAAAATGCAGCACCAAGAGTTTTGACTAAGGCAGAACCCAAGGGAACTATCACTTCCCTTATTCTGGGTATTATATTTTTATTAATGCAGCCTAAGATTGCATTAGTTTTTTTGGCAATCATGCCACACTGTTGACTCACTTTGAGTTTACAGTCAACTAACACCCCCAAGTCTTTTCACATGAACTGCTTTCTAGTCACGTCTCCCCCCATTCCTGCATATAAAAAACCCTAAAACCACCCTATGTGCAATATTCAACATTTCCCCCTATCAATTTGCAACTTGTTTATTTGTCTGTTGAGACCTCTATATATTCATTTATTTATATATTTGTTATAATATTATATTTATATAAAAATATATTATATATTTACATTTATTTATATACTTATTATATTTATATATATTCAACCCTGACATGCCATGTATGAGCTATTCTTCCTGCCTTTGATCATTTGCTAATTTGTTTCAATTCAATTTGTCAAAAATTTATTACATACCTACAATGGTAAATCACTATCTAGAAGAGACAATGATATCTCACGTGGTTTTTGTCCTCCAAAGATTACTAGTAGGCAGAAAAGTGCAATATTTATGTTTTACTCCAAATATTTGAAAAAAAAGTCAAACAGTATAGACCATTAGAATGAAGCTCTAGTAGTAGGATAAAGACTGTCTCACTAAACTTTGTATTTCCAGTAGAGTAAGTATAGTGTTCAAAGCCTGATATACCAAACTCAGTCTCCAGGGGCATGCTGGGAAACCTTTACACCTTCCATTGGAAGGAAGAAAAAAAAGTGTGTATTCATTCCCTTTTAATCTGCTTTATCAACAGTTCCTAAAGTCTAGAAGTTAACAAACAGTAGCTTGAGTCTTGATTGATAGTCTTGATTTCTGAGGTGTCAATGTTTCCTGAAAATTTAGTAAGGCTCTTGAAAGCCTGTTAAACCTGGCTCCAGTTCACCCTGGAGATAACTCAGGTTGAGACGGCTATTAATTGATTATTAATCATAATTGTTATGAATCAATAATTGATTACTACTTAATAATCATTCTTTTAGTAAATTCAATCAATTATGGGTTTGCCCCCAAGTGCAGTGATCCAATACAAATTTCTTCATCTTGTCCCCAAAGAGATTTGCAATGATATCATAAGAAACTTTGTCATGTACCTTGCTGAAATCCACTTGTATTGTGTGCATAGTATTTTTTTCTGAATTGCTAGTGTGAGTTTTCTCATTTTTAATTGGAGACTTCAGTCTAGCTCCTAACAATATTGCCAGATGTTGTGATCAAACTCCCTAGTCTCTGATTTGGGAATCCTGCTTCCTTTTTCTTTTTTCCTTCCCCTTCCCTTGCCTTCCCTTGCCTTCCCTTGTCTCCCCTTGCCTTCCCTTCCCTTCCCTTCCCCTTCTCTCTTTTTAATTGTTTGCCTCCAGATTTCTGACACTTTTCTTCTTCATGGTGTTGCCAAAGTCACTGACCATGAATCAGCAGTTACCATTTTCGAGTTCTGTCAGTACTTTGGGATGGAATTCATCTGGGCCAAGGGACTGGATACCATTTAGAGCTGTCAGATACACTTATACCGTCTCCTCACTATCTTGAGCTTCAATTTCGTCTTAGTCATGTCTGTTCTAATTTTTCTAATCTAAAGATCATTCTCCTTGGTAGAAAAGACAGGAGCAAAATAGGAGCTGGGCAGTTCTGCCTTTCTTTAGTTGTCTCCTAGTCTGGTATCACCTGTCTTTCCCAGCAAGCCCATGTTCTTCTAGTTTTACTTAACCAGGTCCTGGCACAGTGCTTTGCACATACTAAGCTCTCAATGGACAGTTGCTGATTGAGTAAAGAAATGTCCCAGAATGGTTCTGTTAAAAGGCCTTTTTTACTGTCCTTCACATTTTTCACAAACTCCACCTTGGAAATGCAGTTTTCCTGACATTATTCTCATAAGGTCCTTGTTGCTCTTTTATTATTTTATTGTCAATATGCTCTTCCTCCCATCTTTTGTATTTGTCCTTTTGAAATCTATGTTCTTTATTCTGAGCAACATGGACCCTATGGTTGAGACTAGGAGGGAGTTGCCAGACATCTTTGACCACAAGAAAAAAATTCCAGAAGTGGTCTCCTTCACTTTGGTTAACTCCCAAATAAACAGATTCTATAGGAGCAGTGGGTCTTTATATGGCTAAAAAAACAACAACAACCTTTGTAGGCAACTGGCAGATTCACTGTCCTTTGCTTAGATTCAAGGTAACTCTCCTTTTCCTCCACTCACTTTTTATTTTTAAAGAAATGCATTTTATTAGCACTTTTTGTCATATCACAATATCTTCTGTAAATGATGATCCCTACAACATTATATCCTTCCTTATAACAAAGAAAGCAGTGAAACAAAAACAATGTGGCCTCAGCTGACTGAATCCATAATACTCTGAATTTAGAGTACTTCATCTCTTTGCAGAAAAAAATCATAGGAACATTGATTTAGAGGTTGAAGAAAGTTTTGAAGTCATCTAGTCCAACTCACTTATTTTACAGATAAGGAAACTGAGCAGTGATTTACCCGACAGTAAGGAACTGAACTGGGATTTGAACACATGTCATATGATCATAAATCTGGAGCTGAAAAAGATTCTAGAGATAATTTAGTTTAATCTTATCTACAGATGAGAAAACTGAGACTAAGGAGCTTAAAAGACTTATAGTCATGAATAATATGGCAATAAATATCAAGTGATAACATTTGTACAACCCAGTGGAATTGCTTATTGGCTCTGGGAGGGGGGAGGGAAGAGGAGAGGGAAAGAAAATGCCATCATGTAAACATGGAAAAATATTTAAAAAAATAAAAGTAAAAGTAAATAAATAAGGACTTACAGTCACAAAATCCATAAGTATCAGAGAGAGGATTTAAGCTTAATTGTAATTGTATGTAATTCATGCGAAGAAAGCATTGTGTTTAAATGCTTTCTTCCCATGAATTACATTGTGTGTTTCATTTCTGTTCTTTAGGATCAAGATGGGTCATTATAATTACATTATAATTGTCAAATTTGACATCCTTTCTACTTATATGACTATAGTTATTGCCTATATTGTTCTCTGGATTCTGCTTACATCTGCATCAAGTCAAAAAATTCTTCCCATTTTCTCTGAATTCTTTATATTCACAATTTTTTACTGTAAATAACACTCCATTATATTCATATAATGCAGTTTGTTCAGGAGTTCCTCAATTGAAGGATAGACCCTTGTTCCCTGTTCTTTTCTACAGCAATTTTAAAATGCTATGGATATTTTTTTAATAAGTCCTTTCTGTCTTTGACTTTACTGGAATATAAGTCTAGGAGTGGTATTTTTTGGTCAAAGGCTATCAACAGTTTAGTGACTTTTCTTGTGTGATTCCAAATGGTGGAATTAACTGAATTTTACTCTTAGTTTATTAGTGTTTCTGTCTTCCAACAACCTCCTGTTTCTTTTATCATCCTTTTCAATTTGATGAATGTGAGGCAAAGTCTCAGAGTTCATATAATTTGCATTTCTTTTTTTAATTAGTAAATTTGAGAACCTTTTTCATAATGTCAGTGATAATTTGCAATTTTAAAAAATCTGGTCAAATCCCTTGTCTACTTATCTGTTTGAAAATGAGCTCATCTTATCTTGTTATTCAGTCATTTCAGTTATGTCTGACTCTTGGGGACCCCATTTAGGATTTTCTTGGCAAAGATACTGAAGTAGTTTGCTATTCTCCAGGCCATTTTACAGATGAGGAAATGAGGAAAACAAGTCTAAGTGACTTGCCCGGGGTCATTTAATAAGTGTCTGAGGTCTTATTTAGACTCAGGAAGATGAGTCTTTCTGACTTCAGACCTATTCCTCCATTCACTGCCCCTGGTCATAGACAGAGGATCTTATTTAGAAGCTCTTGGTCTTTTGGCCTTATATGGAAGCTTTAGTAGCTTCAAACTATACCAAGACTTTTGGGGCACCTTGTATTTATGTTAATTTCTTCTACTGAATATTAAACTTACATCATCAATGTTTAATACAAAGACTATTTCTCAGTCTATAACTAGTTCATGCAAAAACTTTTGAATTCCATGTAATTTGTGTCTAGCACTTGTTACATGTTCCCTACTTGACTATAGTTGAAAGTACTCATCATTTCTTTTGATGAAATAGTGTCCCATTACATTCACATACTACAAGTTGTCTAGCCATTCCCCAGTGGAGGGGATACCTCCTTAGTTTCCACCCTTGAAAGATCTGGAAAGCCAGACTTTAGGTGCTCACTTTGCCACAAGTCCTTTGGAAAGCAGAGTATTCTCCTGGACTTGTGGCAAAGTGAGCACCTAAAGTCTGGCTTTCCAGATCTTTCAAGGGTGGTTTCCATGGAGTTCTCTTGGGTTGAATCAATAAGTTTATGGTTCTGCAGCTTTTCCTGAGAAAGAACGCTGAAGAAACAAAGGAAGAAAGTGTGCCAACACTGATCTTTGTTCACACAATAACCATAATCAAATAAATTATATGACAACATAAAAAATAGTTGAAAGTACTTCCATTCTCTTTTAATATTGTTTCTTTGATGTAACTTGATGATATTTATCTCACAGCTATTTGGAATTTACTGTGGCACATCACTCACTCATCAGTCAAAGGTACTTACTGAGGGATAGATAGGTGGCTAGTGGATGGAGAGCCAGACCTAGAGATCAGAGGTCCTGGGTTTAAATCTGGCCTCAGACATTGCCTAGCCACATATCCCCGTTCAAGACACCTAACCCCCATTGCCTAGCCCGTAATGCTCGTCTGCCTTGGAACCAATCCACAGTATCAATTCTAAGATGGAAGGTAAAAGTTTTTTAAAAAAGGTACTGTATTTGTTGAACACTCATGGTGTACTGCTAAGCTCTGGGGATAAAAAGAATGGTAAAAGTAGTGCCTGCCTTCAAAGAGCTCACAGCTTAATGGAGAAGATAACATAAATAAATACATACAAACGGGATCTAGAGAAAGTAGATAGAAGGTAATCTCAGAGGGGAAGTCATTGGCAGCTGGGGAAAGTCAGGACTTGAAGGAAGCCAAGGAAACAAAGATGTCCAAGTGAGAGGGCAGAGTATTTCAATCATGGTGGTCTGCTAGTCCAAAGGCATAGAGATGGGAGGCAAGCAGGCCAGTAGACTAGTATCATAGAATGGAATTTATGGGGTGGTGAGGAAGGACTAGCATCTCTGTATGAAGGCTTGCTGAGCCCTTTTCAGGGCTGTGCATCCATCTGTCACCTAAATTTCTCCCATGGCTCCAAGAAGTTGTAGTGGTACAGTAGCCACATCTTTGTAAAATCATATAGGCAGAAGGGCCAAACCATATGAAGAATAATAGACAATCCTTTAATTGGTCAGTGAGTTAGGGAGTTGTCCACTTCAAGCATTGAAGATGCTTTGGCCAAAGCAAGCACTGTGGAGTATTCAAGGCTTTGTTAGACATCGAAGACGCCAAGGCACATCCTGGACCACCCTCAGTCAGCTTGACTTCTGTCTTGCCACTGGATACTGATGACTCTGGAAAAGAGAGTGAAGTTAACAACTCTGGGAAATTCTGCCTTGTGTAAATCAAATTCAACTGCAAGTCAAGACATCACCACTTCACCATATCATTGGTCTTCCAAACCAAAGGACAAATAGCAATCACAGAGTGCATGGAGAAGGTAGAGTGTAAAAAAAGTGGTAAGGTAGGTAGGAGTCATGTTGTAAAGAATTTTAAATGCTAAATAAAAAAACTTCCTATTACCTGGAGGTAATAGGGAACACCGAGTAAGGAGATGACCCAGTCACATCTGTGCTTCAGCAAAATCATTTGTAGCTAGTTGAATGGAGGATACACTGGAGTGAAAGATGAGGTAGAGAGACCAACGGAAGGCTAGTTCAGTGTCTAGACAAAAGGCAAAGAGGCTCTGAACTCAGGTAGTGGTTATATGAGGGGATTTGAACCCAGATGCTCCCAACTCTGACCCTCTATCCACTGTGCCACCTAGCTGCTCCTTCATCTAATCTTATTTGTCTAGTTTATTTTTCCTTTCCTTTTTTTAAAACCCCACTCTTCCATCTTAGAATTAATACTGTATATTAGTTCGAAGGCAGAAGAATGGTAAGGATTAGGCAATAGGAGTTAAGTGATTGGCTCAGGATCACACAGCTAGAAAGTGTCTAAGGCCAGATTTGATCCTAGGGCTTTCCATCTCTGGATCTGGCTCTCAGTCCACTGAGCCACCTAGCTTGCCCCTCTTTGCTTTTATCCTATGCCAACTGTTATGTAGATACTTAACTCCCCCCAAACTAAATGGGTATCTCAAGGAGTTTCTAATTGGAATTGGCAACCCGACTTTCATTTCTCCTCTCTTGAAATTAATAGTATCTCTTAAGGGAATATATGAATGAATAAATGCAGAGACATTTATTAGGTGTTTATCTAATAAAATGGTAAAACACTATTCTAAGTATTGGGGATCCAAAAAGAAACAAGATAGACCCTACTCTCAAGGAGCTCATATTGTAATAGGAACAGACCCAGGAGGTGGGGGATGATCTGCTCAAGTTATTAATAGTCATTCATTTCTTTCATGTTTTTAACATTATAAAACACTTTATACCAGCCCTGTGAGGTAAGTGGCACAATTATTATTTTCTCTATTTTAAAAGTAAGGAAACTGAAACTATGAGTATTACTAGTACTCAAAGAAATGACACGATGTCATATTGCTTTCACATTACAGTCTTTGATTAACATAAAAGTAACAGTGGGGAAAGTATTGGATTTATAGTTAAGAGAACTAGACTAAAATATTAGCAGTGCCATTTATGATGTGCGACTTTGGGCAAATTACAATGTTTCAGTGCCTCATTTTCCTTATCTGTAATGTGAGGAAGTGGACTAGATGACCTTGAATTTCCAGTTTTATGTTGATGATTCCAGGTACAAATCCTCCTGATGAATGATATGTGTCTAGACTCCTTATGAAATATGATAAATTGGGTCAGCTAGGTAACACAGTGGATAGAGTTCCAGGCCTGAAGTTAGGAGGATCTGACCTCAGACACTTCCTAGTTGTGTGACCCTGGGAAAGTCACTTAACCCCAACTGCCTAGCCCTTACTGCTTTTCTGCCTTAGAAATGATACTAAGCCAGAAGGTAAGGGTTTAAAAAATGAAATATGATGAATTTTGATTTTGTAAAATATACCTTAATGCTTGTGAAACTGACTTTTCTTTGATGTTCCTATGTAGCCAGGTGGCATAGTGAATAGAGTGTCAGGTCTAGAGTTAGAAAGATTCATCTTCCTGAGTTCTAATCTGGCTTCAGATACTTCCTAGCTGTGTAACCCTGGGTAAGTCACTTCACTCTGTTGGTCTCAGTTTCCTCTGTAAAATGAACTGTAGAAGGAAATTACAAACAACTCTAGCATCTTTGCCAAGAAAACCTCAAAAGAGGTCAGGAAAAGTTGGACACAACTTAAAAAGAACTAAACAAAATTGAGATTGAATGGAAGATTCCCCAATTTGATTTACCAACTCTGTTAGAGTTGCTGTTATTCTCAGGATAATCATTCCGATTAATCTAAGAAGCAGTGTGATACAGTGTAAAATATATTCATCTCATAGCCAAGATATCTGAGTTCAAGTTCTGGTTTTGACACCTCATTGTATGTGACACTTCACTATCAATTCACTTGTCCAACCCTAAGGACAGGTTAGGTCCCCACAGGGCTGGCTACAACCACTTTCAGGGTTCTAGAGGGTAACTCTTCCACTAGGTATCTATCTCCTACTACAGGCTTACAAGCCCCCACTGCTGTGCTTTCCCCAATAATAAGACAGCGAAATCTTTTTTAGCAAAGGCATTTTGGCACTAGCATAAGAAATTGTTCATTTTGCCCCTACAGAGGTATCACTTCCACAAATGTGTCTATCTATCTATCTGTCTATCTATCTATTTATCTATCTATCTATCTATCTATCTATCTATCTATCTATCTATCTATCTATCTATCTATCAATCTATCTGTCTGTCTGTCTGTCTGTCTGTCTGTCTGTCTCCTATCTTGAGAGACAGTAGGGGTAAATAGTGGGCACCAATTTAAGTACCATGGTAATGGGACACATGTAGAGAATACATGTAGCTGGACAACTCACAACTCTGAACTGGTAATATCCATGATTTCTGTAGAGGGTCCTCATGAAGTTCATTGAGGTATGTGCAGTCAGTGATGGATGAGTTGCTCTGCCACACAGGTATACTGGCCCCTTAGAGGATATGGAATCTCTGCTAGATGAGCAGCACAGCTGGACATGGTATTTTAGCCAGAAGGGTCAATCTACTACTGGGACAGGGTTGGGGATGGGAGATGGGGCAGGGGGAATGTCAAGCAAGTATCTTGGCTGCTGATGTGGCTCCTCACCAGGGACGACTGCTATTGGGCTTGCTGGGCAAGCAGCTCTGACACTGTAGTACTCACAGGGAGATCACTCGGCTACTGGACTCTTCTCAGATATATAATCTCTACGGGATGGGTCACTCTCTGCTAGACTCCCTGGGCTTGATCTTTGATGGGGAGCTTCAGTTTCTTTTCATCTTCTGCCACTGGCTTGGCTGGCTGGTCTTGTGCTCTTCTGGCTGATGTGCTACAGCACTTCCACCCAGGGCAATGATGGGTAGCTTGAGTTTGGTATAAGCTTTTCATCTGAGGCAGAAGTGGGAATAGGTTTAACCTCCGAGATTTGAAGAATCCTTCCTTGCTGCAGTCCCTGGCCTTCCAGGGGCATCCTCATTGCCTTAGGATAGTCAGTTCTGATTCAGTCAGCTCCACTTCTCATACCACTTTGGAAATCTTATGCTGAAGAGCAGCTTCATAACAGAGTTATGAGTGCAGTCTGTGCCTTGGAGGCAAGTTCATTGTCTCTTCAAAAGCAATTGAACTACTCAAGCCTCAGACCCTTTCTGGATCAGAGACTGTCTGTTTTTCATCTGAAGCCCCTTTCCAAGACCCAGTGTTTTCATTTGTAAAATAGAGATAAGAATATCTTATTATAACATGATATAATAATAACCCTACCTCAGTTATTGTGTGAACAACATTTTGTACAACTTCAAGTGCTATGTAAGTGTGTTGTTAATATTCAGTGATAGCATTAGCTAAATACTAGCTAATATGTAGTCATATCTACATATTGCTAAGTGAGAAATCTCCTTGTAATGTGACAAGTATATAAAGTGCCATGGCTTGAATGAACTTTAGGGTCATAAAATGTTTTGACTGCTTACTGAATTTGTCCTTTGAGCCATTTAAGTCCTTCACTCATTTGTTTAGCAGAAAGATAAGTGTCTACTGCATACTGTCAGGCACTTGCCAATCAACAAGTATTTGTTATGCAACTATTAAGTGCCAGGTGCTACGCTAATCACTAGGGATGCAAAGAAAGTCAAAAGACTGTCTTGCTCACTAGGAACTCACTCTTTGATTGGGGAGACAACAAACAACTATGTATTAATCAGATATTGACAGGATAAATAAGGGATAATCTCAGAGGAAAGACACTAAGATTAAGGAGAACCAGGAAAGGCTTCTTGGGCAAAGCATTGTCTTAGATGCTGGGGAACAAAAAAAAATGCTGGGGAAAAAATAATAGTTCTAGACCTCAGTGACTTTTCACTTGACTGATGAGTAAAATATGTACTTAGTTAAATACAATGGAAGGAAATTCGGGGAGAGAAAGAGCATGAATAATTTAATAAAATCAGGTCAAACTTCATAGCGGAGGTAGGTAGTAGCACCTTAGTGGATACTGGAAGGAAGATGAAGTTTCTGAAAGACAGTGATGAAAAGGGAGTGCATTCTAAGACTGGGGACACCTTCTTCAAATGTGTTGTTGATGATGATGATGATAATAATAATAATAATAGCATTTTACTGCTTCATGTGTTATCTCCTTTGATCCTCATAACAATTCTGGAAGATAGGTGTTATTACCTCTATTTTATAGATGAAGAAACTGAGGTACATAAGAATTAAGTGTCTTTCCTAGGGTTAAACAGCTAGAAAAAACCTGAGGCAAAATTTGAGCTCAGATCTTCCAGACTCTAGGACCACTGCTGTATCTACCACACCATCTTGGGAGATGAGATGTCTGGTCTGAGAAATGACTAATGGGCCATTTTTGTGGGGACACTGACCAGGGAATGGCAATAATGAGAATCAAGGTTGGTGTCAGATTCTGAAGGATTTTGGAAACAATATTAAAGAGTTTGTATTTTATTCCAGAGGCAGTAGTTTGCTGCTAGATGTGTTACTGCAGGGAAAAGATACCATTAGACTATGCCTTAGGATGATTATTTTGGCAGCTGTGTGGAGAATGGATTGGAAAGTGAAGAGACTGGAAGCCAGGAGACCAATTAGGAGGCTATTTTAAAAGTCCCTGTGAACTCAGGTGGTGGCTGTGTGAGTTGAGACAAAGGGATAAATGCAAGAGATGTTGTGAAGGTAGAATCAACATCACTTGGCAACTGATTGAATATGAGGGATAAAAGAAAAGAAGGAAGAGAGATGTTTCTGCAGTTTTAAAAGTGTATTATCAAGGAGATGGTGGTATTCTCAACATAACTGGAACTAAGGGGAGGAGATGATATATTCTATTTTGGATATGCTCAATTTTGAGGTGTCAGCAGGAATAGAGGTGGAAGTGTCCAGCAGATGGTCAACAGTGACATGCTGACTGGGCATTAAGGAGACAAATTAGTTATGGACATGTAGATTTTAAAACCATATGCATGGAGATAATTGAACCCTTGGAAGTTAATAAGATCATTGAGAGAGTATATAAAGATAGAAGATGGCCCAAGATGGAACCTTACATACTCCAAAATGGACATACAATGAATGATGATCTAACAAAGGAGATTGAATGATTAGGCAGAAGGAGAACCATAAGAGAACATTTTTAATGGAATCTAAAGAAGGAGAGAGTATTGAGGAGACAGGTTGATCAACAGTGTCAAAAGCTGCTGAAAGGTCCAGAAAAAGGATTGGGAAAATACCATTGGAGGTAGCAGATGAGACCATAGGAAATCTTAGGGAACCTTCATTTTAGAAGAGTTGGTATTGGAAATCTGAATACAAGTTGTTGAGAAATGAGTAGGTAGATGGTAATGAACCAGAGGCTGTTCATCTAACTACTAGATTGACTATATTTTCTAGAATTTTGGTGGTGAAAGTGGGGATAGGAGGATAGTAGGAAGAGACAGCAGGATCAGTTGAAGGTTTTTTTTTTTATTTTTTTTTTTAAAGCAGGCAGATTCTGTATATTTTTGGAACATCAAAGAAGGAGCCAGTAGGGAGAAGAAATTATATAGGGGGAAACTCTAGGAGGAGATGGCATTAAATGTACAAAGAAAGGGTCTAAAGGCAGGTAGGTAGTACAGTAGATAGGTCCAGGCCTGTAATTAGGAGGAGCTGGATTAAAATCTGACCTCAGGCATTACCTAGCTGTGTGATCCTGGGCAAGTCACTTAATCCCAATCACCTAGCCCTTTCCAGTAGATCTATTTTAGAACTTTTACTAAGACAGAAGGCAAGGGTTAACTCCCCCCACACACACACACAAAGAAAGGGTCTAGATAAGACATTAATCTTATATTAGATTTTAAAATTTATTTTAGATCTATCTTTATAGATAGATTATAATCTAGATTAGATTTCCCTTAAGGAATTTTTAGTTTCACAAGGATATAATGTAGTGCTCATATTTTTAAACCATTTACCCTCTCCTAATTCTACTGTATTCCTTCTTCATGGGATGGATACAACCCTGGATTCCTGAAGGCTGAGCAAGTAAAGGAGAAGTAGTCAGGTCTTTTCAAAGTGTAAAGGCACTGATAGAGGTCTGGTAATGGACTGTGTATCTGTCAGCTGAGTACTAGCCTAGCTAAATGCAAAGATGCTAATTACCTAAAGAACTTACCATGAGGTGATGTTTTTCAATCCCCCAAATTCATAAAGATTGACTTTCTCTACATAGAGAGGTTGTGTTCTGGACCAGTGGAGAAAGTACCTGGACTAATGGCTCCATGAAATACTGATGAAATTTGCAAGTAACTTATTCACAACAGTCCAGTAGGGGTTAGTATTGAAGGCATTTATGTAAGAATTGGAATAATATTTCTACCCAGATATATATTTTATAAAGTTTATTGGAAGGATAGACAATAGTAACCTGACCACGTGGTGCCTAGCCTGCCAGGCACTTTCCTCCTTCCCCCCACCTGCCTGCTCTGCATCCTGACTTCTTTCTTCTTCCTTCTCCTCTTGGCCTCTCTCTCTCTCTCTCTCTCTCTCTCTCTCTCTCTCTCTCTCTCTCTCTCTCTCTCTCTCTCTCTCTCTCTCTCTCTCTCTCTCTCTCTCTCTCTCTCTGTCACTGTCTCTCTGTCTCTGTCTCTGTCTCTGTCTCTGTCTTTTTCTCCTTCCTCGATTCTCCTGATTATCCCCAAAGCCTTGACTTTTATTGATGCACGGCACATTGACACAAAACCTGAGGCAACTGTGGTATGTCAGGAATGTTTGAGGGACAGGTCAAGCTACTGAAGGAGGGGAAGGGGATAAAACTTCCTTGACACATGCCGATTCCCGTCTTTGAATGATGAAACTGAGACTGAGAATTTCCATGACTTGCCCAAGGTCCTACTACTTGTAAGTGCTGGATTCCAGATATTTTAAATCTTCTGACTAAGTCAGAAGTCACCATCAAGCTCAATTCATTCTCCAGATTGCTCTGCCTCTCCACTAGCTGCCTTACTTACCTTAGAATGACTTCAACATAAGATTTGCTCTCTGTACTGGTGAATCTTGGGACCAGATCTTGGAAAGTGTCCTGGCCATGTTGCTCATTTGACTTCCAGCTTAATACATTCTTCCAGCTGTTCTACATCCTCACAAGCAGCCTTTTGAGTTCCTTTATTTTGTTTTCTCTTATTTGAATGTAAGCTCCTTGAAAATAGGGGCTATCTTTAAAAAAATTCAAGCTTAACAAAGGCTCCATCTATGTATACATGTATATATTAATCCAAATTCTATGTTCTTTCCATTGTTACCAACTAAACACCTAATGTGGTTTGAGAATGCAACATGAAAGGCCTCCAAAGTGATCAACCCCACTGTTTACTTCCATTCTAACTTTATTCATTTAGTTCTAGAAAGCATTTCGATCTTTAGAGACTTCCTATTAGAATGTATCTTCTCCCCTGCAGTATTAAGCCATATCAAATCACACAATGAACTGATAACTAAATTGTGAGCCTCTAAAGGCAAAACCCTGCTAGAATGGAAAACAAAATAGTGGGGAAGAAGGGAGAGAGTACCAAGAAGAATAGGATAGATGCTGACTGGTGACATCAAAGATTGGATGAGGCCAAGGATAGATTTTGCCTGGGGCAGGCCCTTCTCATTGCTATTTCAATCCTTTCATCTAATGCTAAGGAATTAACTGAATTAATAGTTGTGGCCAGTTATGTTTCTATATGAAGGCTGAAATGTTCTCTATTCAACTCAATAGCCTATCTGTAAACATATATATGTATATATGTGCATACACACATATGTCACCTCCCCCTAGTGCTTAGCACAATAGGCATTTAATAAATGCTTGTTAATTGATTTATTGATATGAAGTACAATGAACCATCTCAGATCTACTTTTATCTAAGTAGCTAACCTTGGGTCCCCCCCCTTTTTAATATCTTTACCATTCTGGAGCAATGCCAATGAGACTTAAGCTGAAGAGTGTCTGACATGTGCAGTGGGAAACTTTAATGGGGCTTGTGCTGTCTGCTGGGAGCAATGGTGCAGAGACCCGCCTGACTCAGTAATCATTAATGGAATGGGGCCGCCGCCGAGAATGTGCCTGTGTCAAGGGGCTGAGAGGAAAGGGGCATTCTGACTTCTTTCCTGTCAAAAGAGAAACTGTTACCTTGATTCTGTGCACGTTTTCTATCTATAATTGGTAAATATGCAAATGAAATCTCCACATGGTCTGAAAAGGGCAAATCAAGTTCTCGGCGGGTGACAGTAGGGGGAAGAATCTTCCACCTCTTCTCCTGGGATCTCTGAAACTGCAGCCCAGGGGAGGAAATGGTACCCGGTAGAGTGTGACCCGGTAGGAGGAGGAAGGAGGCTGAGGTATTGCAATTTACTACTCCTCCCCACCCTCCCTCGATGCTGCCTGCGTAGACAGAAAGCACAATGAATCCCTGGCTTAGTTCTCTCAGCCTCAGCCAGCATCCGTCCCCTCCCCCGCCCCCCTTCTGCTAGTCGGAGGGGCTGAACCTGGAGATGCTGCTGCCGCTGGGGCTACGTTGTAGAGTACTTCGCCCCAGCCTTTAGCCGTAGCAGAGATGCCTCTTCCAACAGGGTGTGGGGCGAACCTACTCCCTAGCTTTCCGTAAAATAAATAAAGGGGGGGGGGCGCCGTGGCGGGACTGGGAGGAGGGGGGGAGGCTCAAGGGGAGAAGGAGACAGCTTTGTCACCTCAAAACCACCCCGACGGCAGCAGCAGTGAGAGCGGCAGTCCTTTT
The DNA here is from genome assembly GCF_027887165.1 of Monodelphis domestica. Taxonomy (NCBI): domain Eukaryota; kingdom Metazoa; phylum Chordata; class Mammalia; order Didelphimorphia; family Didelphidae; genus Monodelphis; species Monodelphis domestica. Next base: position 586,614,601 of record NC_077227.1, on the reverse strand, counting down.
CGGAAAATGTGCGCACCTCAGCAGCATTGCAGTGGTAAAGCCACGGACTGACTGGCTGCCTGGAGGTTCCAGCTCCCAACTCGGCGTCACGGCAAGCTAGGGAGGGGAAGCCTCACCCCTCTGCCCGGCCCGGTCCGGCCCGGCTCTCCTGCTCGATGCCTCGCCGCTGTCCTCCTCCTGCATCCCTCGCTGGCAGCGATTCCCCCCGCCCCCTCCCGCGGACAGCTCTCTCTCCCTCTGCATTACGAGCTGTCTCCCCCACCCCCTGCAGCCGCGGTTCCTGCTGCAGGAGAGGCGGCCTGAGCCTCCATCCCCGTCCCAGAAGGAGGACACCGCGGCTCTCTCGCTTCGGGGCTGGAACGGGCGCAGGGAGCCTCTGGGGACGCTGGATCGGGGGCGTCTCAACGCCACCGCGTAAAGGGTTCCTCGCCACTTGCTTGGGCTAAGGACCCAGCCTGCGCCTGAGCCCGCCCGGATTGTCTTCGTGGTAGTGAAGCTCCCAGCCCGGGGGGAAGCGGAGAGAGAGAGGGAGGGAGGAAGAGAGGGAGGGAAGGCAGGGACTTTTTTTTGGTGGTGGTGGGGAGGGTGTTGGTGCTCTGAGCAGCGAAGTGTGAACTGGAGCTCCAGGGGAGGCGGGGACTGCAGCTCCGTAACCCGCCATGGCTCAAGCCGCCAAACAGCTAAAGAAAATTAAAGACATCGAGGCTCAGGCCCTCCAGGAGCAGAAAGAAAAGGAAGAATCCAACAGGAAACGGAGGAATCGCTCTCGTGACCGAAAGAAAAAGGTAAAGAGCCCAGGGCGGGGGTGCCAAAGCCAGGCTGCCCTGGGAGACTGGGGGTTGGGGGAGACCGACCGTTTGGGGAAAGGGGAGGGTCGGGGATCCCGAGGAAGGACCGCTGCGGGGCTGAACCTGGGGAGAAGACGAGATCTGGGAGTGGATGCAGACCGAGGCTGGAGGGTTCCGTGGCGGAAAAAGCTTTTACTGACCACGGAGGGCGGGTGGAGGAGATGTGACTGGGTAGTGGTGGTGGTGGTGAGAATGGGCGAGAAGGAAAGGTGAATGATCAGGAGGCCCGAAGGGCGAAAAGAGCCAGGTGAGGAGGACTGAACGACCCAGCCGCGGGCGAGGTGTGCTGTCGCCTCTCTATCCGGGGCAGGGAGGGTAGCTCTCGGGCGGGAGGCTGGATGGAGGCGGGCTTCTTTACTGGGGAGGTCCCCGGGAGGCGGTGTCCTCCACTCCGCCCGCCCGTTAGCCTGCCCACCCCTCGGCTGCAGCAGACCACTCTTCAGCACTCTGGACAGATACCTCACCTTCCAGCCGCCCCCCCCCCCCCCAACCCCCCAACCCAGCACACGCTGAGTCTTTCCCAGGAAGGAACTTTTTTAGGGTTTCAGTATCTTCACCTGAGGAGGAAGCTGGGCTTCTCAACCGTTTCCGTGCTCCTCCCAAAGCCTGATGCCCTAAATTCCCGGCACAGGCTGGCTTCCCAGGGTAGAAAAGGCGGCCGCGGGAGTCCCGGCCCCTGCCTAAGGAGGCAACTCTGAACCTGTATCTGTCTCCTCTGCCTCCTTTGAGTCGATTACCACAACTCTCGGCGCTGAAAAAAAAAAAAAAATCTGAACTAGCCGGAGTCTCCGTGAAATCTTTCCTGAATATTATTCTTCCTTCTCCCGAGGAACTCCCTTGTCTGGGCCCGTTCTGTGCAAATGGTTGTTTTGCAAACCTCTTGGAATCTGTTCATTTTAGATCTGAGTGAGCAAGTCTTCGACTAGCAAAGTTGTTTTTAAAAAGCAGGGCATTAGTGCAGGAGGATAACGTCGCACCAAACAGGGGTAGGAACTGAATTAATTAGGCAGGGTCCTGTGGGAGCACACCCAACAAGCTTCTTCAGGGCTGGAGATTTGGGGGAGAGAGAGCAGAGGGACCACAACCCTTTCTAGTGCCCTCAAAGGTCCTTAGTAAAACCTGCTGCTAACTGCAGTTTTGACACAACTGTGTGGGTTTCCTTCCATACCACAATGAAGCCCTGTTACCTATGAACAAATACCCTTGGAAGATCGATGGTTGGGACAGCAAGTACCGAGTATGGTGTCTAGTGCCTGTCAGGTCCGAGCACTTAATATATGTTTGCTTAATTTAATGGAATCAAACTTTCCCTGGCTAGACATTCTGAGGAGTATGTATAAAAATTGGGGAACATAGATGTATGGCACAGAGTTTGAAACGAGGCTGAACTTTTTGCCCAGAAAAAGCCATTCTGAACTAAAGGTGTATGATCTATTCATCATCCTTTTTGCTTCTGTGCAATTGGGCCTTCCTGGGTTGATGCCAAAGTTCCACACTCTCCTAAAGGCTTCCAATATTTGTATTAAAAAAGAGAAGAAAAGAAAGCCTTTCCTGGAATTATCTTAGGTTGACTATAAAAGTTTGAAGCTTGTCCTTGAAAAGAAAGTTAGAGAATTTACTAGTTTGTGGGTAATAAATAATTCAATAGTAAGTCAATAAAATGACACCCATTAATTTCCCGTTATTCACTGCTTCACCTTTCTTCTTAGGAAGGAACTAAGTATACTAGTAACTTACCTTTTTAAAAAACCCCTTCAAATTTTCCTCCTCTGTACCCCCAAATAAAGTTTTCTTTCTCTATGTGTGTAAATAAAGTAGCACAAAGTCACCACTCCTTCAGCAGGACCTAAATGAGAGACTTTTTATATTTAGATGTGTGTGTGTGTGTGTGTGTATGTGTGTGTGTGTGTGTGTGTGTGTATGAGAGAGAGAGAGATAGATAGATAGAGAGAGAGAGAGAGAGAGAGAGAGAGAGAGAGAGAGAGAGAGAGAGATTAAATTTATTCTGGTGAGTTAGGAAAGGGGTTGCCTAATGTCTGTATTCACCTACTCCTTGGCATGAATGTAAACATTTCATGAAAATATGTTCTATATCCCCTTTTTGGACTATTGAATTTATAAGCCAAACTGATTCTCTCAACTACTTTCTAAACTTCTCACTCAATTTTAAGCCCACTTTTCTCAGATGCCCTTTACATTCCTAATTAATTCCTTGAGCATTTGCAAGAAAATGCAGTTTACCTTAACTATTTCTATTCTTTAAGTCTCATCTCTTCTAAGATGCTCCCTGACCCTGTCTCTTAATTGGTTTTAGGCTCCCTTTTCTTTATTTTCCCTACTTTAGACCTCATTCTTTTAACTATTGAAAAACTTATATTTTCCATTTTTCTTAGTGTGTAATAATGTTATCTCTTTCCCCTATCTTACCATTCTCAAACTAGGTATCTCTTCAAGTTGTTTTGTTTTATTGATTTTAGCATTCTGCATCAGTTAATTCTCTCTCTGTGTGTGAGTGTGTGGTTTTACTCATTTATAAGGATTTTATTTATGTGGAGCATGCAGGGCATCATGGTTGACATAATACATTTGAATAAATATTAATTAAAGGTCACAGGACCTACAGCAAATAACACTGGACTGGGAGTCAGCTGGAATCGAATACCAGCTCTGAATTATTTGCTGTGTGCTTTTGGGTAAGTTACTCTGTATTTCACATGCAAAATGAGGTTAATAATACTTATATTATCTACCCCAAAGAGTATTCTGAGGCAAAGACTTTATAAACATTACAGCATTATATTCATGTCAACTATTACTATTAAAGAGGCTAATTGTTAAAGCAATTTAAAAATACCCTTACCTTCCATCTTCTAATCAATGCTAAGTATCCATTCCAAGCCAGAAAAGTGGTAAGGGCTAGGCAATGTGAGTTAAGTGATTTGATCTAGGGTCACCTAGCTAGGAAGTTTTATTTTTTTAATTAGGAAGTTCTGAGGTTAGATTTGAATTCAGGACCTCCTATCTCTGGGTCTGGCTTTCAACTCATTAAGCTACTTAGCTGTCCTCTTTTAAAGCAATTTGCAATTTTAGAGTTTAAAATAAATGCTATTACCACCAACACCACCAAAAAACAACAATAATAAAGACAATAATTTATTATTTAGAAATTTTGTATTGTATCAGATTCTCAGGTATGTGGATCTACATGGAATTGTACAGTACCTGTATTTTATAGTATTATTTATTTATTTTTAAACCCTTACCTTCCATTTTATAATCAATATTGTGTATTGGTTCTAAGGTAGAAGAGTGGCTAGGCAATGGAGGTTAAGTGACTTGCCCAGGGTCACATAGCTAGGAAGCATCTGAAGCCAGATTTGAACCTAGGACCCCCTGTTTCTGGGCCTGGCTCTCAATCTACTGAACCACCTAGCTGCACCCTATAGTATTCTTTAAAGGCTACAATAGCTATTCATTTTCCAGTCATGCACTGGAGAATCATGTTAGAGAAAAAAGATGTGAACCATATTTTACCTTAAAAGGTGAAAGATCAGGCTATTAATAGAAGAGCCAAGAGAGTTTATGGAGAGTAGAAAAGAACATTTATTTAGACTTAAGAAGAATCATTCAAGGCTTAGAAAGGTAACTGGAAGTATGAGTGGGTTGACGTTCAGGAAGCATCACCAAGGTATTATAAACATTCAGTTCTGAAAGAACTGAAAGTCAATCAGTCAATCGACATTTACTAAGCACTTACTATGTGCCAGGCACTGGGCTAAGCACCAAGAGTATTGAAAGAGGTAAAAGACAATTACCTGCCCTTAAGGAACACACAATCTAATGGGGGAGACACAGCATTCAAAGACAAATGTCTAGTAGTTTTTAAAATTTGGGAGTTGTGAAAGCTCAGAAAGTGACATTTTGTGGGCATCTACTTCTCACTGGGGAATTTGTCTTCCTTCATGTTTCCTTTTATATAAGGAAAGAACTTCCCTTCATTTCATTTTTTAACCTGTTCTTTCTGTCTTAGTGTAAATTCTAAGACAGAAAGGTGGCAAAGGCTAGGCAATTGAGGTTCTGTGACTAGCCCAGGGTCAAATGATTAGGAAGTTTCTGAGGCCAAATTTGAACCCAGGTCCTCCTGGACCTGGCATTCTACCTACTATTCTACTTATCTGCCCTTTTTCCTTCATTCTTTGAGGGAGCAAGATGGTACAATGGGTACAGTTCTGAACCTACAGGGGGAAAGACCTGAATTTAAATCCAGCCTCAGACACTTTCTTATCAGTGGTAAGTCACTTAACTTCTTTCTACCTCAGTTTCCTCATCTGTAAAATAGAGACAAAAATAGCACCTATCTCCCACAGTTGTGGTGAGGATGCAACAATATTTATAAAGCCCCTTGCAAACCTTCAACTATATAAATGAGAATTATTATATTAGATCTTAAATGGATCTGTGATAGCACCTGGTGTGGGCATTCTTTCTAGTGGTCTGGATCATGCCCTTTCACACCTTCCCAATCTGTGTAATTTTGGTTCACAGACTTCCACAAACCTCCCACAGTGGAAACTTTCACGTATTAACACCCTTACCTTAACCTTAGTGAATTAACCATTCATAGTTGCAAGGGCCAAGAGAATTCTGAATTTGCCACCAAGAAAGGCCTTCATTCCCTGAGTAAATGGCAGTTGTTTGGGTGGGAATATATTCTTTTATCCTGTTTGGAAATTCTCATTGCAGTTGTAACTTCAGTTTTTTTTTCTTCATCTTTTGTGGATTATCTTGTGTGGGAAGATGCTCACTAAGGGCTGCGGTGTGTCAGGGGAAAGGAAGGGAGTCAATGTGTGACGCATTGAGTGGCACAGATAGAAACCTGCTCTACCCAAGGAACAGAGCTGAAAAGATGAAGCTGGGAAGATGCCTCAGGACTTTTGGCATCCCATTCAGTTTTTCATTTATGCAAAGCCAACCTTTGCCACAAAATCTCTTGCTGAGGGTTGTAGCCTAAGGACTTCGGAGATCCAATCTTTCTGACATTTCCTGACATTTTTTCAGCACCATGGACAGGAGTTTAAGTTAACTGATGGCCAGTTATATTAAAAAGATCCAAGTGTTAACAAGATTTTTGAAAAGTAGGAAAATCATATGAGTGTCAAGGTATAATGATTGATTTTTTAATATACCGGTATGTGAATATAGCTTTCAAAGATCTTTCCAAACCGTATTCCATATAACTCTCCCTTTGCATACCCTAAATTCTCCCCTAACTAGACTACCCAATATTCTCTGACCTAATGTTGCCCTGTTCCCTTTATGCATTTGAGCAGGCCATTCCCTGGCACCTGGATTGGATTTTGCTTCTAGCCCTTCATCTTCATGTACCGAAATGCTCTTCCTTCAAGGCCTAGCTCAGATGATACCTCCTAAATGATGCTTTCCCAGATTCCTCAGCAAGTTGTCATTCTTTGATCCTAGAATCTCTCAGCCACTGTTGAACTTCTCTGCTGAATTTAATCACAGTGTAACTTATATTGTAATTTTTTGTGTACGTTTCCTACTCTCTTTCTCCCCAACCACACTGTAGATTGTAAGCTCCTTGAGGGCAGTGACTATGATGTTTGTCATTTTTTTCTTCAGTGCTATGTATATTTCCCAGCATAGAGTAAGTGGCTAATAAATGTTTGTTAAACTTAATTTTACCTTTTCTCTCTTTTATTTCTTCATTCAACAAACATTTATTAAATACAATGTGCATAGAAGTGTGCTGAGTGCTTTGGAAAAATAGGAAATGTAGATAAAGAATTGAGAAATGTTTTTGTACCTATAGTTTATAGTCTAGTAGAGGTATCAGCAACAAACCCAAATAATTGCACAATACTACATGTGTGTATTGTGAAAAATATGGTGTAATGTGAGCTTTTAGGGGAAAGATCTTGAGGCTGGGGAACAAATTAATGAATGAATGAAAAAGCATTTATTATATACCTAATGTTTGTTAGGCACCATAGTAAGTGCCAGGGATATACAAATAAGCACATAAGAGAATCACTGATATAAAGAAGTTTAGCTTCTAATAAGGGAAAACAATGCATAAAGGGGAGCTAAAGCTGAAAAAAGAGGATGGTTGGGATACACTTGCCTAGGAATGGTTTGTAAATAACTGGGTAGTGGCATGGTGGCCTGATTCTACCATTTGTTCTCTATTTCTGTCTCTTTCTTCTCTCTCTTCTTACTCACCATGTCTCTATCTTTCATTCCTCTGGTGGAAGGGAAAAGAAATGGATAGGAAAGGGATGGCAGAGGGAGAGGGAGAATGGTAAACTTCTTTTTGGAGGTGAAGTTTACACAGAAAAGAAATAAAGATTAGAATACTTATGAAGAGCAGGTGAGTGACAGTCATTTCTTATCCAAACTATTCTGACTCCTTCCCATCTAAGGCTATAAATAAAAACTAAAAAAAGGCCTCCTTGCCATTACAGAAAACATCATGAAGAACAACTAGTTTCTGTGACAAAAACTTAGTTACAACTATATTTATATAGAAATTTAAGATGTGCAAATCCTGAGAAATAGGTGTAATCACCCTCATTTTACAGATGAGGACAGTGAGGTAGACAGAAGTTAAATGATTTGCCAGTGTTAAATAGGGAGTAAGTATCTCAGGCAGAATTTGAACCTAAGTCTTTCTGAGTCCAGGTCCAGTACTCCATCCACTATGCATTCTCTTAAGGAGCCATTGGAAAGAGCTATGGACTCTAAAATAAAGAGTTGGATTCTAATCTATCAGTGGCAAAATTCCCTCAGGTATTATTTAATCCTGCTGATGGTAATCAATATGGAAGAAGCTGCTATTTTACCCAGATATGAAATATTGGCCATAGCCAATGAATGGGAAGGAGTGGGGAAAGTCTTTTATTTTTAGTGATCTTTAAAAAAGCATCTCAGATTGCAGCAGGCTTAATTGAGAGAGACAGACAGACAGAGACAGAGAATGGTAAACTTCCATTTATATTCCACTTATAAATTTATATTACATATATACATTTATACATACTTTCATTTATATTACATTTTAACTCTTCAAATTTCCTTCTCCAGCTGTTTCCCTACTTGTTTCAATAGTGCCACTACCCTCTAAAAGTACTTGAAGGCATCTTAGTCTCTTCTCTCACAGTCCACATTGAATCAATCATTTGCCAAGTTTGTAGATTCTACATCTACAATGATGGTTTTCCCATTTGCCCTTTTCTATTCAAACTGCTGCTGTCTGAGTTCAAGTCTTTATCTCCTCTCCCTTGCATCAAGCATATTATAAAAGTCTTCTGAATTGCTTCCATTTCTCTCATCTATCACCTCTTCCAGTCTGTGTTCTAAGAGCTTTAAAGAACCATTGATAATTCTCCAAACACAAATCTATAGCCATCCTATACTCCTGTTAAAAAACCTTCTGTGGATCCCTGTTACCTATAGGATAAATCATCTTGTACACAGTAGGTGCTAAATTAATGTTTGTTGAATTTAGTTGGATTTCACAACTATCATTTAATTTGATTCTCATGATGACCCCGAGAAGGCATTATTTTCCCAGTTTACAGATGGAGAGATTGAGCCTTAAAGAGAGGAGATGGCATGTAGCAAGAAAGTATCTATTGACCATGTTGGTGACCAGAAACTTGTTTCATCCTACACAATGAGGAATTTCATTTGAAGTGAGACATAGAATGCAAGAGCAATGATGAAGAATAAACATTAGCAGGAGTTACAAACTGGTGATGATCTCTAGATTTGCCATTTACTACTACTAATGTGATTATTGTGGACACTTTGGGAACCTCAGTGTTTCTTACCTTTGAATGGGGGGAAATGATACTTGTTCTTCCCTCACAGGGTAGTTCTGAGTATGAGATAAGATGATGATGGGTATAAAATACCTTGGAACTGTGGCTCATCCTATAAATGTGACTTACTATCATTAGGAGTGGCAACACCATCATCAGCATCATCACCAAGCAGATCTGTGGTTGGGGAATAAGTGTTTGAAAGAAGGGTCATAGTCTGAATGTTAGCAGGATTGAGGGGGCTTGGTATAGACTTCAGATGATCTCAAACTAGTGGGATCAGATCAGTTAATGCCCCTAACTTAACCTTTGAAAGTCCCTTTGACTTTGATTCATCAAGCATCTATTAAACACCACTATAGGCAGCATGCTCTACTAGCATTGGGGAGCAGATAGAGGCAAGAAGATCCTGCTCACGAAAAGTTCATAACTGAATAGAGGAAAAGGCCAAGTACACAAACAACCAGCCTCCATACAAGGGAGAATGAGATGAGGGACAAGGAAGGAAGGAGAGTGATCATTCTCATTTGAGGCAGCAGGAGCAGGTGAAGGAAGATCTCCTGAAGGAGATGATGTCTGACTTGGGACTTGAAGGAAGGGCCGGGAATAGATGGAGGTACAAAGAAGAGTGGTGAAGACTGGGCAATCAGGGTTAAGTGATTTGTCTGGTGTCACACAACCAGGAAGTATCTGAGGCCACATTTGAATCCAGGCCCTCCTGACTCCAGTCCTGGTTCTCTATCCCCTGTACTACTTAGCTGCCTTGTTCATTTGGTTTTGAACAGCAGTGACTGATGGAAGGTAGAAGGGGAATTTTAATACATGTAATAGTAGTCTCCAAGCTCAGGTAAGGGTTGATCTCACCTTTCCAGAGTCCAGAGAAAAGTCAAGAATGCCATGATTAATGGAATAAAAGATAGTTTTTAGTTCTTTAAATTCAAGGCAGGAGGGAGGAAGAGGAAGCCAAATGCTTCCCAAACTTCCTTAGTACAAAGAGGAAAAGAGGTGATAACCCTTGAGGGATTTTTCAATTTTATTTTATTTTTAAAAATCATTAAGCACTTATTATATGAAGGGTATTATACTGTGCATGCCTATGTGACCTAGAACAAGTCATTTCATCTCTGTGGGTCTCAGTTTTCCTTATCTGTAAATGAGGGAATGAGGGCATGTCATTATTAAAGTCGATCTGCTCTATAGCTTATGAACTTTGTTGACAAAGGGTCCAGTCCCTGTTCTAAAGGAACTTGCCAGGGTGAAAGAGTATACCCAAATAACTGTAACACTTGTTAGAATATGACTAATTTGGAAAGAAAGGCAACAACAACCAAAAACCCAAATGAACACTTTCTAATTCTAGTGATCAAATTTGGTGGGGAAGAAGAAAAAAGAAAACATTCCTCTCTTCCCTCCTCCTTCAGAGATTAGGGAGCATGGGTATGAAAGACTGTATACTCTATCAGATTCGTTTGATCTGTTGTTTAACTTTTTGGAACTGCTTTCCCCTCCTTTCTTTTTAAATTTTTGTCATTAGGGATGCCTCTCTGGGGAAGAGAGAGAAAAGGGATCTATTTAGAAATTCCAGTGATGTAAAAACAAGGATTTTTTGAGTTCTTTTCATTTTATCTAACTCTGTGACTCCATTTGGGGTTTTTTGGCAAAGATACTGGAATGGTTTACTATTTCCTTCTCCAACTCATTTTATAGGTGAGGAAACTGAGGCAAACAGGGTTAAATAACTTGCTAGTATCTGAGGTCACATTTGAACTCAGGAAGTGGAGTCTTCCTGACTCCACAGTGCTACCTAGTTGCCCCCCAAACAAGGATACATACATTTATATAAATGTGTATAGAAGTCAAAGAAAGAGGCAGTGAGCTTTCAAGATGGAGAGATCATTTTCAGCTGATTGGGGACTGGTGGCTGTGGTGGAGGGGAGAGGAAAGAGGCCACAGGCGTCTAGTGTCCAAAACCTCATCCCACCTAAGCTGACATCTTTTCTCCCAACAATAATGAAAACTGCTAGATCTGAAGCTCTCGACTAGTTTAAAAGTTTCTGGAGGATCATGACTATATCTTTTTTGAACAGAAGAGACATGGGATCAAACCTGCCCTTGAGGAAAATAACTTTTGAATTTCCCCCAGCACCTTAAAAAATTCTATGAGTTTAGCAAATGCTTAATAAATAGTGAATGAAAGATTTTAAATGAAAAGATCTAGGATTAATTTAGGTTTAAGGCGCAATTATTTTTTTTTAAACCTTTACCTTCTGTCTTGGAGTCAGGCAGAAGAGTGGTAAGGGCTAGGCAATGGGGGTAAAGTGACTTGCCCAGGGTCACACAGCTGGGAAGTGTCTGAGCCACCCAGCTGCTCCCTTTAAGGCTCAATTATTAAAAGCCATTGCTTTCATCCTTGCAATTATCATAAAACAAAATGCTAATGTTATACTGGATAAAATTGGGTTAATGCGTTATTTCCCTTGGGTAGCACATTGACTTTTCAACATGGCCTTTCTGTTAAAGATTCTTTTGCCTATCATTGACCCTTATATTAAACCAGGTTGAAGATGGTGTATCTTTGTCTTTCTGTGTATGTGTCGTAGGGAAGGGTAAGCAGGGAACTAGCCTCGCTCACATGTAATATAGTTATTCTGCATATCCATTACTCTAGCTATTGAAAGATATAAATTAAAAATTGCCCAGCCATTTTCAGTTGTGTCTGACTTTTCATGATTTGATTTGGGATTTTCTTGGCAAAGATGCCAGAGGGGTTTGTCATTTCCTGCTCCAGGTCATTTTATAGATGAGGAAACTGAGTCAAACAGGGAGAAGTGACTTGCCCAGGGTTACACAGTTAGGGAGTGTAAAGCCAGATTTGAGCTCAGAAAGCTGAGTCTTCTTGACTTCAGGACAGATATTCTACCCACTGTGCTACCTAGCTGCTCTAGATGAAAAATTTCTATTTGAAAATTAGCATATAGATGGGCATAGTGGCATACACTTATAGGCTCTGTTAGTGGGCAGGCTGAGGTTTATGGATTACTTGAGCTCAGGAGTTCTGAGCTGCAGAAGGGCTAAAGGCAATTAGATGGCCATACTCAATTTAGCAAAGAGAACCACCAAAGCTGCTTATGAGTTGGTGAACTAGCTTAGAAATAAAAATGGAGGACTTACGGGGTCATCTTAGGTGGCTCAGTGGATAGAGAGCCAGGCCTAGAGCCAGAAGATCTTGGGTTCAAATCTGGCCTCAGACACTTTCTAGCTCTGTGACCCTGGGAAAATCCCTTAACATGGATTCTCTAACCATTACTGTTCTTCTGCTTTGGAACCAATACAGAACATTGATTCTAAAATGGAAGGGAAGGGTTAAAAAAATGGAAGACTTGGAAGCTTCTGTGTCTATCACAGCGAGGCAGCTATTTGGTGCCATAGTGAATGGAGCTCTGTGCCTGGAATCAGGAAGACTCGAGTTTAAAACTATTTTAGATACTTATTAGCTGTATGACCCAGGGAAAGGCACTTAACTTCTGTTTGTCTCACTTTCCTCATCTGTAAAATGGGGACAGGGCAGCTAGGTGGTACAGTGGATCATGTACCAGACATGGAGTCAGGAAATTCATTGCTGGCCTCAGACACTTTGTGACCCCAAACAAAAAGTATTAGATATGGAGTCAGGAGACTTGGGTTCAGACCCAGGCTGTGCTCCTTGCCTATAGGATCTTAGATAAGTCATTTCAGTTCTCAAGGTTTTAGTTTTCTCTTCCATCAAAGGAGGGCAGGCAGTTAGACTTGTAACAGAGGTATCAAATGGGAGAACTACAACCAGCATGCTACCTACTATTCTCATATGAGGGCAACCAGAGCTTGATACGTTGTTGTGGAGCCATTTGAGTCATGTCTGACTTCATTTCCTTTGTTAGCTTGTTTTACATATGAAGAAACTGAGGCAAATAGGATTAAGTGACTAGCTCAGGGTTACACAGCTGGGAAGTATCTGAGGCTAGATTGGATCTCAGAAAGATTAGACTTCTTGACTTAAGACCTGGACTTCTATCCAATACATCACCCAGTTGCCCTTAATGTGTTGACATATAAAAGGAAGGAAGGAAGGAAGGAAGGAAGGAAGGAAGGAAGGAAGGAAGGAAGGAAGGAAGGAAGGAAGGAAGGAAGGAAGGAAGGAAGGAAGGAAGGAAGGAAGGAAGGAAGGAAGGAAGGAAGGAAGGAAGGAAGGAAGGAAGGAAAGAAAGAAAGAAACAAGGAAGCAAAGAAAGAAAGAAAGAAAAAGAAAGAGGAAAAAGGAAGGAAGGAGGAAAGAAAGAAAGAAAGAAAGAAGGAAAGAAAGAAAGAAAGGAAAAGAAAGAGAAAGAAAGGAAAAAGGAAGGAAGGAAGAAACACAGAAACAGAAAACACAAGTGGTTTTCTAAGTCAATATACAGTCCACAGGGATCATTATGTGTATGGCTTGGTGGCCTCTGTTACTGGACTAGATGATTTCTAAGGTTCATTCCAGATCTGAATCCCATCATACCATCCATCTACTCTTCTAAAACCCATTCCAGTGCTCTCTTCAACACACCATTTTTGGGGAATGCCAAGCAGTTCCAGCTCAAGTATGGGTTGTACAAAATGGTTATAGAGGCCCTGTCTGACCTTATGATGCTCGCAAATACTTGGGTGCAAGAAAAGGCAAGACATTGACATATTCCATACTATCCAGGGAATTATAATCAGGTAGATGAAAACAATATATGAAGGAGAATTGATGATCAGTGTTTTAATCACTACAATTTGGTGCCCTTTTCTCAGTCCTCATTCTTCTTGACCTCTCTGTAGCATTTGGCACTATTAGCCCCCTTCTCCTCAATGAATCAATAGCATTTAGAAGGTATTTACTGCTTTCTCTGGGTTCTTCTGTGAACTGTCTGACCATTTCTCCTCATTCTCTTTCTCCGAATAACCATCCATATAACTCCCCCTAACTGTGACTGTTCCCTAAGGCTCTGTCCTGGGCCCCTCTCTCTTCTCTTTCTTTCCTTTCTCACTTGGTGACCTCATCAGCTCCCATGGGTTTAATTATCATCCCTTCGAGGATGACACCTAGATGGATATTCTCCCCTTGTCTGTCTCCCGAGATCCAGTCTCACATCACAAACTACTGTACATTAAGAACCGAATGGCCTGTAGGCATCTCAAAGTCAGCATGTCCAAAACAGAACTTATTATCTTTTCCTCCAACACTCGCTCCAACCTACCCCTCATCTAAACTTCCCTACAACTGTCAAGGGCAACAGCATCTCCAAGTCGGCCAGTTTCGTGATTTCCTCCTCATTCTCCCTCACTCCAAATATTCAGTGAGTTGCCAGATCTTCCCATTTTATTTTTACCACCACAGTTTCTTGAAAAAAGCCTCCTCTTCACCCACACAACCACAACCCTTTCCCCTATATGATTGCAATGGCCTTCTAACCTGTCTCAGGTTTCTCCCTCTTCATTCTACCCTTTGCCCCGCTGCCAAATGATTTCTTTAAGTGCAGGTCAGATCATGCAAACTCCAGTAACTCCCTTGGAACAGCTATAAAGTCTTCAGTTTGGCATTGAAAGAGAAGGGCATTTAAAGCCTGGCCCTGACTTACTTTTTCAGCCTTATTACACATTATACCCCTTCATACACTCTACAGATTGGTTAATCTGGTCTTCTTACTGTTTGTCAACCATGGCAACCCATTTCTCATCTCTGTGAGGTTTTATGATTATTTTTTAAGCCCTTACCTTCTTAGATTTGATCAGTTCTAAGTAAGGGCTAGGCAGTTGGGATTAAGTGACTTGTCTAGGGTTGCACATCTAGGAAGTGTCTAAATTCAGATTTGAACCCAGGACTTCCTGTGTCCTGGATTGGCTCTCTATCTACTGAGCCAACTAACTACTTTCTCTGTGAGTTTTTAACCTGCCAGTCATTCTCTATGCCTCCAATGCATTTTACCCCCTTACCTCCACCCCTCAAATATCCTAGTTTTCTTCAAGACAGCTCCAGCACCACCTTTTATAGCAAACCTTTCTTAATTCTCCTGGATGCTAGTTTCTCTCCTCCTCCAATTTGTCTCATATTTTGCATATATCTTCCATATACTTACATACACAGAGGCTATCTTCCCAGTGAGAATGTAAGCTCCTCGAAGGAAGATAATGGTTTCATTTTTGTTTTTGTATGCCTTGAACCTGACACAGAGTGGATAGAGGAAGCCTTGAAGCTGGGAAGACCTTGGTTCAGGTCTTAACCTCTTACATGCAGGATCAGAGAAAATGCTAGCCATATGCTTATGGGCAACTAGAAGGAAGCTGTGGCTCTGGAGTCCTTGTTCATGTCTCACTTCTGATGCTGTCTTTGTGACCTTGGGCAAATCACTGAACCCCTCTAGCAGGTTGGGTTAGATGGCTTCCCGGGTCTAAATCTATGATTCCTTGGGTGTCAGAGAGCCTTGGTTTAAAACTTGCCTATGTGATCTTGGGTAAATTATTTAACCTTCTGGAGTCCTTATCTGTAAAATAAAAGGGTTGGTCTAGATGGCTTCTGAGATCCCTTTCACATTCATGATGCTATATATCACTTAATTTCCTGGTGTCCCAAGCAAATTTATTTTCTTTACCCTTACCTATTGTCCCAGTAACAACTCTAAGACAAAAGGGCCAGGGTAAGGCGAACAGGGTTAAGTGACTTGCCCAGGGTCACACAGCTAGGAAGTATCTTGGACTAGATTTGAACCTAGGTTTTCCTGATCCTAGGCTTGGGACTCTATACACTGTGCCACCTAACTTCCCTTCCCATGCAAATTTTAAAGAATATAAGTCACATCTTCTAAGAGGGGAATATTGTAAAAGTAAGGTATATATTAATCTTTTCCCTTCTTGTTGATTGTTAGTTTTTGATAATATTTGCATGTTAGTGTCAATTAAGTTCAGAAGAAAAATTTAGCCATCTAATTAAAAGAGGCCTCCTAGAATGCATTTCTATTAAAGTTTTCTTAAATTTCTTTATGTTCCATTGAGTGTTTTATTTCTTTCTAAACTGGTTATCAGCTAAACTGGAATTTCTGATGTACATTTGTAGAGGAAATTTCCATGTTAGGAAATCAGCTGTGTAAGCTCTGGTTCAGAGAAACAACAAGGCAAGAATACTAGATTTAGAATCAAAAGAGCTGGATTGAATGTGAACCTTATGACCCAAGGGAAGCAATTTAACCTCTTGCTCCTCATTTGTTTCCTCATCAGTAAAAATGGCTGATTGGACTAGATGGGAATTCTTGACCCAGCTTCTATAAACTTGTCTTTAAAACATATTTCCACAACTGAATTTCAATATAATCAGTTTCCTTTGTAATCTTATGTGTTTTATTTTATGCATTTAAAAACATTTTTCTGCTAAGGAGTCCATAAGCTATACCTAACTTCCAAAAGGATCCATGACATGTACACAAAAGCTGAGAAGCCCTGGACTAAAATAATCTCTGAAATCCTTTCCAGCTCTGGTATTCCATGAGCCTATAAAAATTAGAATACTAGCTAAGAGTCTGTGGATGAGGGAAACTAGAACCTAAAAAGCCCTTTAGGACACTCTATGGCCTTTTTGCATACTCTTCTACTCAAACATTGGAATATAATTTAATGGGCTTAAAAAATTCCATTGGATGATTCTATTTTTTCTGGAATTTTATGTACCATCTAAAGTTTTGCTCTGATGCATCTTTGGTGTGTAGAGAGGTAATCCAGCATTTTCATTGATGGAGCACAAACTGGTCTAAGTTGGAAAGGCTCCAAGACTCCTCTGAAAAACATATAGCCAGCAGACTGTATTTCTGCTGTTGGAGAACGTGTTTAGCTATGTTTGAAGAGGGTTACCATCAGAGGGTAGGGACCTCTAAGTAGTGAATTATTTTGATAATGACAAATCAGAAATATTAGTCTACAAAAGCATAGAAGCTGATCATTGGATCATGGAGTGACACACTGACAAAACCATCTATAGATGTTTGGCTGTGTCTTCTGCCTCTGTATTTTCACCCAGGTTGTCCCCTAAAGTTTTGCCCCTTCCCTTCTGACTTTTAGAATCCTTAGCTCCCTTTATAACTCAGCTCAAGATTTTTTCTCATCCTCCCTGACTTAAGGGCTTCTTGGACTTTTACTTTGTGTGTATGTATTGAATTTCTTTTGCAGAATATAAACTTATTGAAGGAAGAAAGTGTTATAATTATTTTTGGCATTTATATCCCCAACACCTTCATGATACTTTATTTTTAGTAAGACCTTAAATGCTTGACCATAAGTGCTTGTTGAATTGAAATGAATTGAATTTTGGGAAAGATTTCATGGAGGAGATGGGAATTTAGTCCCTCTCCAGAGGGAGCGGGACAGATGGTAGAAATTGACTAAGGAAAGTATGTCTTTTGTAGAAGTCAGTCTAAGGGATGCGCAGCAGAGTCACTACTAAATCATAAATGGTCATCTTAGTGGACGAAATTCTGCAGAAATTATAAGGCTGAGCCCACTCTCCCCAGAGAAACAGGTAGTATGGTGGGCTGTGTGACCCTGAAGTGTTGAAAGGAATGAGGGCATGTTTATATTCCTGTTCTTGCAAAAGCTAAAAAATAATAGTAAATGTTCATCTTCTTTCTCCTTCAGCATTCCTCCCAACCCCCATGGAGGCTTCCCACTTTGTCTTTTATTGCCAGTGTTTATTGTCCTCCTTAGATTTGGTACTATTTAAAATTGGATTTGAGAGGCCAGAGTGTTGTTAAGATAAGGTTCACATTTAATGTTTCATTGATGGACAGTAAAAAAAAAAACCAACCCTTACAACAAACTCCAAGGGAAGGCAGGTATTGCTTAATTATACTACAGCTTTGTTGTATTGATTATCACTTGAAAAGAGTGAGCCTCTGAGTGGGGCTTGGGAATCACCACTTGAAATGAGTAAGCCTGTAGGTGGGGCTTGGGAATCATTATCTCTTATAGAGATTTTGCTCGTGATGCTATTTATGAGGCAAAATGGCAAAGCAGATAGAATCCTGGTCCTGGAATCAGGAGGACCTGGGTTCAAATGTTGCTCGGCTACTTACTTGCTATTTGACATAAAGCAAATAATTTCATCTCTTTCAATTTTACCATCTCACAATCTGTAAATGAGGGTAATAACCATAGCATTTACCTCACAGATTGTTTTGAGGATCAGATCTTAAAGGATGACATAAATGTGAGCTCTTATTCTTTATTCCTATGGGATCTGATTTGCAATAGTCATTTTTTGGGTCTATTTTGAGAAAAAAAGAAGTTATATGAAGGCAATATTTAAGGAGGACTCATTTATACCTATATAATAATTCAGACTAATTGGAGTGAAGAATTGTTTGAATGAGAGAAATTCCTAAATCACAGAGTATTTTAAAGCATAGTTGGCTTTAATTGCTTTCAAATGCACCAGTAACTGAAATTAGACTAACCTAAGTGCTGCCCATAGGGGTGTGGCCTTCATGAATAGGTAAAAGAGATTTTTCATGAGCATATCAAAGAAAACATTTTATTTTGCCATTTCATTGTCTCATTTAATTAGCTAATTAACTTATTAAAAAACTATTTGTTTTTGCATCAGAGTCATTTTCAGATAATAACCAATAATAATAGCTAGCATTTGTATAATACTCAATATATATTGTCTTAAGTACTTTATGATTATTATTTCATTTGATCCTCCCAACAGTCATGAGAGGTAGTTGCTCTTATTTTCCCAATTTTATGAATAAGGTAGCTGAGGCAGATAGATTCAATGACTTGCCTGGTATTACCATAGCTATTAAGTGTTTGAGACCAGATTTGAACTCAGGTCTTCCTCACTCTAGGCCCTGTCATCTATCCAGAGTGACATTTAGCAACCTATATACTGTTCCTATTCACTGCTCCCCTCCTCCCCGCTTCAAATCCCAGTTAAACAAAACCAAATAATACAGTCAAAGCTTTTGGCAACATTCAGTAACCACAGTGCCTCACCTCTCCAAGGAAGGGCAGAAATTGCATTTGTTTAATTATTCTTTAATTTAATTTAATAATTCTTTAATCCACCCTGGGGCCCAAGATTACACAGTTGTTCAGCTTTGTTTCAGTATTCACATTATTGCATTCAGTGTATATCTTGTTTTTCTAGCTTTGTTTGGTTCACTTTGTATCTATTCATACCATTCTTCCCAAGTTTCTCCAAGTCCCTCATTTCTTACAGCCCCCCCAAATTTCATTACATCTGTGTTTCATTGCATTTATTTTAACTCTGTAAATGGATACTTCAAAAATGCTTGAAAACAACTCTCTGAGATAATGAAATATTTCTCCTCCACTTTTTTTTTTTTAAACAATCTCCATTTGTTTGCTCCTGGGGTATTCCCACATCCTCTGGTTGAAATCCTACCGATCTTTCATTAGTCAACCCAAAGGCCACCTCTTCCATAAAGTGTTCTTTTATCGCCTCAGGTGGAAGTTATTTTTTACCTTCTGTGAACTCCCAAAGCATTTTATTTTCTATGATGCTTAATCAAATTCTCCTTTACTTTAAAGCTAATTGTCTACATGCCTTTTCTTCCTAATAGACTATAAATTTCTTGACCTCATTCTGAAGAGTCTGGTATCTTATTCTCCTCTTTCTTTCAATCTAATAGCTTTTCAGTGCAGTGAATTTTCATAGAATCTTAGGACACCGAGCTGGAGGGGACATTTAAGGTTATTTAGTTTCAACCCTCTCATTTTATAGGGGAGGAAATGGGACGCTCAGAGTTTGGAAGGCCCAAAGCCCCATATGTAGTAAGTCTCTCGATAACTTTTCCATCCTCCTTCCTTCCAGACACAGATACAGACATACACACACACACACACACACACACACACACACACACAGAGAAAATTTCAATCCATTCTAGCCTAAATTGGCATCAATTCCAAAATCATAGTTTTAGTGCTGGAAGGAATCTTAGAGGTTCATCTAGTCCAAAATTCTCATTTTGCATATATGGAAACTGAGGCCTAGAAAGGTTAAGTGAGGGACCTGAGGCAATTCTCATAGTAAGCAGCAAAGTCAAGATTTGACATAAGAACCACTTCTCAACTATAAGTTTAAAACTGCTTTTATGTTGTGAGCTGCAGTAACATAAGTGGCAATTAATCTGAGTAGACATGATATTGAGAAGCTATAATTAACTAGTTCAGAGATTAATATTGCCAAAAGAAATTAAATTCTTACTGTGCATCTCTGTTTAGTTTGAGGGGTGGGTTTGCTTTGAAAAATGGAAGCCAAATTAGTTTTCTCAGCGAACCACTCTTGGCTTCCTGCAGTCAAGGTTGACTGTTCGGACACCTTTGTGGGCCAGTTGGCATAGCTTGGTTTCTGTGGCCACAGAATTTATCCCATTTCTTAGCTAGACATCTGGATAATGGATAATGCATAATAATATCCATATAGCTAGGTAGTGTAGTAGATAGAGTGTTAGACCTGGAGTTGGGAAGATGTGAGTTCAAATGCAGCATCAGAGACTTAATAAGCTATGTGATCCTCAGCAAGCCACTTCTTAGGGTTGTTGCGCAGATCAATTGAGATATCATTTGTAAAGGGTTTAGTATAGTGTCTGGTTATGGAAGGCATTTAATAAATGCTTATTTCCTTCCCTTTATTATTCTGAGGAGTGTGTACATGCCTTAATGCAAGCTCATGACTGCTAATGGAAAATCAACTGCAAAGAGAATGCCCTATTGATAGCGTTATCTTAGTTTATAAATGATAGTACACATCTAATACTCATCTCTGGCCTGAAATCTGGTTCTGCATTGTCAATTGGCTGCTAGATGTCCCTCCTGGATGTCCATAGACATCTCATATTCAATATATCTCACATATATAGAACTTTGTCCTAATCCTGCCCTTCCTCCAATGTCCCTTTCCCTGTAGAGGACACCAACGTTATCCTAGCTCCTTAAGTTTATAAACTCAGTGTTATGATTGACATTTCCTTTTCTCTTCTCCCCCTCTCCCCATTTATCCAATCAGTTGTTAAGTTTGTTGATTTTACCTCTCGACGATATGAATCTCCGAGATATGTTCTCTTTCTTCAGCTAGCCATCATCCTATTGAAATCCCTCATCACTTTTTACCTGGACCATGGCGCCGCCTCCCTGCTTACAGTTCTGCCCCATCTACTCTATCTTCTACATAGCTTCCAAATTTGGTATTTATAAGAATAGGCATGATCGTGCCCCTCCTTGCTCACAAAACTTCAGTGGCTCTCAATTGTCTTTGGGAGACAAAGTACAAACTCTCTAGCATGGCATGTCAGTCCTTTAGAATCTAGTTCCCTCCTATCTTTCCAGCCTTATTTCTTATTCCTCCTCTTCAACAGCTCCATGTTCTAGGCAGACTAGATTGCTAGTTATTTTTTAGGAGGCATATTTCCCAGGTCTGTGCATTCCTTCTTAGAATGCATTCCTTCTTCATCTTCTCCTCTGTGATTCTCCCTTCATCTTCCTTCAAGGCCTCTCTGAGGTGCTGCCTCCTCTTTTTGTTTTCCTGACTGTCAATGCTCTTCAATTCTCATTGTAGCTGTTGTTAGTTTTCTTCATTCTTGAAGAGGACCAATGACATCATGGGACAATGTCTTGACTTCTGCATGAGTTGGATTTAAATGAGTCAGAGTTGCACAAAGTCATTGGACTCACTCTCTTCTCCAAAGTCATCCATATCCAGTGGCAAGACAAAAATCAGGATGACTGGGGATGGGCCAGGATCAGTGGATGACTTTGGTTTCTTTGATGTCTGACAGGCTCTAATTGCTGTACATTGCCCCGCCTTCATGGGTGTTGGGACAAATTGTTCTCATCTGCTCATTCTACTGAGGTCAATCTTCACATGCTTTAGATAGACACATTCCTAACTCGCTGATGGGTTTGAAGCCTGTCTGTTACCGTCAACCTGGTTTAGCCCATCTGCAGAGATGGGTTCTTTGGGGACCATGGCTTCTTGGAGCCACAGGTGAGAGTTGAGTGTCAGGTGGACACCCTGAAAAGGGCTTGTCAAGCCCTCATACTAGAGATGCTAGTCTTCTCTGAACATCCATATACTCCATACAATTCCCACTGTAGGGTGGGTATTTAAGTTCATGCTTTATTTTCCTTATTCCTCCTCTCCCCAAAAGTAGAAGGTAAGTTCCTTGAGGGCAGAGGTCATTTCCTTTTCCTATTTGTTTTTCCAGCACCATATATAGAACCCTGCACATAGTAAGCACTTAATATATTTTGTTAAATCACATTACTCTGTTTCTTGGATCATATTCAAAATCTTTTCAAATTGGTAGGACCCATCAGAGCTTAAGTTTTGCTAGTATAGCCATGGATTATCCATGGTCAACTCCATGCCACTATGAGACATTGTAGGAGGACTGTAGAGGAAGAGTACATTGTTATTGTTGTGTGAGAAGGGGATTTAAAATCATATATTAAATTTAATTTACAAGAATGAAATGAATTTTATATGTTGACATGATTTATCTTAGGGAAACTGTTTTGATTATCTTTGTAGGTTCAATCTATAACTTCTCAACATGATAGTATATTTCCATGCCTTAATAATGTCTTGCATTTTCAGCTATATATCACAAAGGGAAATAATATAGTGGTTAATCTTCCCCAGAAGATTATCTCTGTCCTAATGAATAAATCAGCAGTTTGGAATATTACAGATAGTATCACTTTCCAAGGCTTGGTGCTGTGGAAAAAGTAGAAAACTTGGAACCAGTTGTTTGGAGTTTGAAACTTAGCTTGGACACCAGCTATGTGACATTGAACAAGTCACCTAAGCCTCTCTGACCTTTAGTTTTCCCATCTGAAAAAGGAGAATAATTGTACTTACACTGCTTATCTCAAAGCACTGTTGGGAGGAAAGGCTTTGTAGACCTTAAAGCAATATATGAATGTGAGTTATTATTATTATAGGGCCAGAATATATGCACAATTAACTCTAATACAAAACAAGTGGACTTCATATTAATGGGAAAGTATCTTTCATTTCTTTTTTCATTTTAGATCATATGAATGTTCAGGTGATTATTTTAGATTCTCCAAGTTTATAGTGATATATAATATGAAGATGATGGATAAGATGATCTCTAGAGGGTCAAGTTATAGCATTTGGGAAGTGGTTTATTGTGGATAAAGTGGTATAGTCAGGAAAACCTGAGTTCTAAGACATTTATAATCTCCTCAATCCTATGCAAGACTCTTCAGCTCTTATCCTCCATTTTGCTAAGTTGGGGCATAGACTTGATGGCTTCTAAAGCTCCTTCCAGTTCTAAAGCTATGATTCTATATTCTGTGTGGAAGACCCTTCCAGTTCTAATATTCCTCCTATGTTGTAAGATCCTTTCCAGATCTACTGTTCTGACAGTGATGGTGAACCTCTTAGAGACTGTGTACCATGTCCCACTCCACCTTCAGAGACCCTGTGTGCTGTGCATGCCTCCCCTTCCCCTGCCTTACCCCAGATAGGGAAGGAAGTGCTCCCATTGGGTGCTGGGCAGAGGGGCAGGTAAAGTGAAAAAAATGTTCTTAGTGTGGTGGAGAGGGGGGAGGAAACAGCTTACCCAAGTCCCTCTGCCTTTCTATTAATGAACTTTGGTGGTCAATAGCTTATGTGCTCACAGAGAGGGCTCTGCATGCCCTTTTTGGCACATGCACCATAGGTTTGCCATCATGGTCCCAAGATCTTGATTTCTCTCATTTTATGTTCTATGATCCTTTCTAGCTCTTGAAATTCTGTGTTCTAAGATGTTTTCTGGTTTGGATATTTTACTTTTTATGATTTTAATTCAGTAGCATCAATATTTTATACTTGATATATTATTTTTTTTCTTTTTAAAAAATGTATTTGGTCATTTCCAAACATTATTCACTGGAAACAAAGATCATTTTCTTTTCTTCCCCGCCCCCCTCCCACCACCTTTCCCTCTCCCATAGCCGATGCACGATTCCACTGGTTATCACATGTCCTTGACTCGAACCCATTTCCCTGTTGTTGGTATTTGCATTAGAGTGTTCATTTAGAGTCTCTCCTCAGTCATATCCCCTAAACCCCTGTAGTCAAGCAGTTGCTTTTCATCAGTGTTTTTACTCCCACAGTTTATCCTCTGCTTGTGGATAGTATTTTTTAGATCCCTGCAGATTGTTCAGGGACATTGCATTGCCACTAATGGAGAAGTCCATCACCTTCTATTGTACCACAATGTATCAGTCTCTGTGTACAATGTTTTCCTGGTTCTGCTCCTTTCACTCTGCATCACTTCCTGGAGGTTGTTCCAGTCTCCATGGAATTCCTCTACTTTATTATTCCTTTTAGCACAATAGTATTCCATCACCAACATATACCACAATTTGTTCAGCCATTCCCAAATTGATGGGCATCCCCTCGTTTTCCTATACTTGATATATTATTAAAAAAAACATCTGTTTTAGATATCTTGCTATATAAGAAAGAAACTTATAGTTAATCTAAATCTATCTTCTCCATTTTATAGATGAGTAAACTGAGGTCTAAAGGGGGTGAAGCCATACAGGGAGTAAGAGAGGGAGAATTTGAACACAAGTCTTTGGACTCAGAATTCAGGGCTCTCTCCATTAGGCTATGACATCTTAGAAAAGAGCAAGTTGTGAGCAAAACTGGTCATTTTTTTGAACTGTGACAGCAATGTAGTATTGGACTAGTATGTATGTTTGTCTACTGGTGGATGTATCATACGGTTTACAGTTGAAAAAGACTCCTGTCCAACTTTTATTTTATAGCTGAGGAAAAACTAAGGCCCCAAATGGTGATGTGACTTACCCAAAGTTCCACAGGTAATATATAGCAGAGCCAGAATCTTTTACCTCCAAATCCAGAGCTTTTCCCACTATGCCACCAAAGAGGGGGTGGGTAGGTTGTCTCCATCTGCCACTGAAATTATGAAGCCAAAGCTTATGGGAAACTCCAGGGAGTTTCACTGAAAGGAATTCAGAGATGATATGAGTTAAATCTAAAAAAATGAGAACATACACTGACTCTTGGAGGGTTGGAACATTCTGTGTGGTCTTTGAGAGATTAGGCAGTTTTTGCCTAGAATATGTAACCATTTCAAATGAATATGAAAATGGCAATCATGTCTAATAGAAAATCAAAATGTCCCCCACACCATCTCATTTTGTATTTCATTGTAATGTTTCCTGCTTTAATCTAGATGAGATGGATTAGAGTAATAATAACTCACATTTCAATAGTATTTTCTTCATAGCGACCTAGGGAGATGGATGGCACTTGGGTATTTTATATTTTGTCAGGGTGGCAAGTGTGGGTGGTGCTCTATCCATTTCCTTCAAGATTCTTGCCCCTGATTCTTCTCTCTCTATGAACCCACCATAGAAAATTTCCCCAGCACACTGGATTCCTTTCTCTAGTTTTTTTTTTCCTTGCAGGAATCATGTGCGTATGTCTTTTAAAAACAGAAATAGAAGGGGTGCATGTATTATTATCCTTATCTTAAAGATAAGGGAAGCCTATGGCTAGTGGATGTCAGAGTCAGGATTTGAAGCCAGGGATTTTGTGGCAAAAAGTGATGGTCTAGTTATGGAGAATGAGATATATTTTCAGACAGGCCAATATGTGGGATTTTTTTTATTATTACAGAGCTGTGAGGATTCTTAACCCAAGTCTCACCCTTACAGATGGATCTTGAGACTCAAATAAGAGGTTCTAAAGTACTTCAGAAGAGTCAAGGGTGATTCTCTAATTTCGTTAAGCCCCAACCAGTGTGCTCTACTCTTCTCTCCAAGATTATCAGTTAAAAATTATTCTAGTTAACTAACTGTAAGCAGCTCTTAGATTTACTGGGTTAATATTGTAATTACAGTTGGTACAAAACATTCCTCTGGCCCCAGAGTCTGTGACACAATGTCCTACAATTCCATACAGAATTCATGAGTAAGTGGACTCAAACTTAGACTACCTGTGTCAAAGGGGTACTGTCGCTCTGGGATGCTAGTAGTCCTTTCCTCCAATTGGTGAGGTGCTCAAGAAATTTCCCCTTAGGTCTGGTGTAATTTCTTTGCTAAATTCTTTGAGGAACCATGAATCTACAACCAGTCTGACTTTGGTAACCAATTTAGCACTGCTATCAGCTGATCCAGGGATGCCAATAGAAGATACATGGGAACGTGGAGCATCCAACATCCTCCAAACCCTTTTTTATCTCCCAAGGTCCTCCTCTAGCCAGAGCTGGGTACAGCAGGAGACCTAGGTCCCCTTCCTCCACCCATCTCCTTGGGAGTTTGCTAAAATGCTCTCTTCCATGTTTGCTACCCACAGGCACTCTCAGTTTCCAGCTAACTTGATGCCTCTATAGAGGACATAGAGAGTGTGATGAAATCCCTCAGCCAACATGATTGTGTACAGACTTCCTGTCTGGCATCATTTCACTTCATCAAGAGGTTTTCAAAGCCTTTTCACACTTAGTCTAAAGCCTATGATTGAGATTGATTGATCACTTGCTCGGGCATATTACCACTTACTTTAAGTGAGGTGATTTGGTTGAATAAGTCAATTCTTACAACCATATTTGTTACAGGACAGGGCTTTTATCAGTCAGTCATCAAGCATTTATTAAACATTTACTAGGTGCTAAGATCTGGGGATGCTAAGAAAGGCAAAAACACTGTCCTTCCTGTCATGGAACTCACATTCTAATTGGGGAGACAATATGTAAATCAACTGTGTGTGTATAGGATGTAGAGAGAAGTAGAAGGCAGTCTCAGAGGGAAGGCACTAACTCTACACAGAACTGAGAAAAACTACATGAAGGAAGAAGGATACAACCCCTGAAGGGTAGGATTTGAGTAGCCTCAAAGGAAACCAGGAACACTAAGAAGGGGAGGTAAAAGGGGAGCAAATTCCAGACATAGAGAACCTTTATTTCAAGATCCATTGTCAGGAGGAAATGGATGATACAGTGATAGAAAAGAAAGGGAAAGAGGCAGCTGGGTGGCTCAGTGGATTGGGGACCCAGGCCTAGAGGTGAGGGGTCCTGGGGTTTAAATCTGGCTGCAGACACTTCCTAGCTGTGTGACCCTGGGCAAGTCACTTAACCCCCACTTTTCTGGCTTGGAGCTAGTATATGGTATTGATTCCAAAAAGGAAGATAAAGGTTTTAAGAAAAGAAGTATAAGAAAAGAGATCAGTTAAATGTTTAAAAATACACAGAGGAAAACCTAAAGGAGTTCAGAAAAGGACATTGACATTCAGAGTCAGGACAGATACTCTGTAATAAAGATATAAGTAATAGAAGTCCACTACTTCATATATAATCCTATTTTTTGTTCTTCTTTGTATATTGAAATATTCAAGTTTATTGATGTTTGTTAAAGTCATAATAAAAATAAGGAAAAAAAATGAACTTCCCTGCCTTTATTGGCAGAAAAGATGCTAGGGATGACTACCGATTCACAGTACTGTTAAATAGGGCAGATGTGCTAGTTGGCTTTGCTGAATTAATTTTCTAGCTTTCTTTTAAATCTTTATTACAGGGGCAGCTAGATGGCTTATAGTTCACACATCCAGGCCTGGAGACAGGAGGTCTTGGGTTCAAATATGGACTCAAGACACTTCTCAGCTATGTGACCTTGGGCAAATCACTTAACCTCACTTGCCTTGCCCTTACCTTTATAGTTCCTTGGAAGCAATACTTAGTATTGATTCTAAGATGGAAGATATGGGTTTAAAACATCCTTAGTACAAGGGAATAGGTGGTGGAGAGAAGAGATGTATATTCAGAAAAGAATGTAATAACAATAAAGGGCCTCAATATAAACACATTTTTTAAAATTTCAGCTTCTTTGATTTAGCCCAGTGTTCTAGTCTGTCACTTAACCTCTGTCTCAGTTTTCAGTTTATTCAACTCAAAAATGGGGATACTTCACAGGATTATTGTGAGAATCATGAGATAGTTTTTGTAAAAAAGCACTTAGCACAGTGCTTGGCACATAGTAGGTACTATTTGAATGCTTAATCCCTTCCTCCCTTCCCTCCCCAAATTTTGGGGGAAATCTTATACAACACAAGGCCAAATGTAGATCTTCACCCCAATAGAGACCTTTCATATTAACACCAAACAATCAATAACTAGTCTTTGGATTTAGTCATTGAACCAACTCCAAATCCACCAAACTGGCTTATAATCTATCCTGTATCTCTCAATATTTTCTGATTAGCATAGAGAGAAAGTCTTTGTCAAATAATTTCATTAAATCCAGATAATCTATATCTGTAGCATTCTGATATTTAATTCTAATAACCGTGTCACAGATGGAAATGATATTAGTATAGCATAATACATCTTTAAGTTAAATTTTACTTTTTTTATTAACAAAAATAGACTTTCTTTCCTTTCCATCCCCCTATTTATCCCCCACTGAGAAAGAAAGACAAAGAAACAGTTACAAAACTGTATAACCAAGCAAAACCAATTCCCATGTTGTTTGCTGTTCTCATTTGGGGTCTTCTTGGCAAAGACTCTGGAGTGGTGTGCCATTTTCTTTTCTTAGCTCATTTACAGAAGAAGAAACTAAGGCAAACAGAACTATGTGACTTGCTCAGGGTCACAGAGCTAGAAAGAGTCTGAGGGTGGATTTGAAGTCAAGTCTTCCTGTATCCTGTAAGCCCCATCTTCTTATTATGGAGTAAGCTCTTAATATATATATATATATATATATATATATATATATATATATATATGTTTGTGTGTGTGTGTGTGTTGTTAATTTGGAAAATTTTATTTAACTAATTAATTTAGAATATTTTCCCATTGTTACATGAATCATGTTCTTTCCCTCCCCTCTTCCCACTCTCCTCCAGTAGCCAACAAGCAATTTCACTGGGTTTTACATGTGTCATTGATCAAGACCTATTTCTATATTATTGATATTTGCACTAGGGTGATCCTCTAGCCCAGGGGTCTACGGCCTGTGGGCCACATGTGGCCCCCTGAGGCCATTTATCCAGCTTCCACTGCACTTCGGGAAAGGGTACCTCTTTCATTGGTGGTCAGTGAGAGGAGCACTGTATGTGATGGTGCTGCAAAACGTGACTTCACTCATGCACAATAATACTTATGGTGACATAATCCTTTGGGTGGCCCAAAGGATTATGTGGCTACACAATGGAAGACATCAGCATGGTGAGCTGCGATCTGGGGGAGGGGATTCCACCCCGTGTATACTGCTGCCTGGTATAGTGGTGGCAGTGAAGGGCCTGTGCAAGGTGTGACAGGCCCATCACAGCCAGCGCTGCAGCCTCCACTATACCAGACAGCGGTATACAGATTTGTTCAAAGTTGTTTTTTTTTTTTTAATAGTCTGGCCCTCCAAAGGTCTGAGGGACAGTGAACTGGCCCCCTGTGTAAAAAGTTTGGGGACCCCTGCTTTAGAGTCTCCATCCCCAATCATATCCCCTCGACCCATGGGATCAAGCAGTTCTTTTTCTTCTGCATTTCTACTCCCACATTTCTTCCTCTGGATCTGGATAGCGTTCTTTCTCATAGATCCCTCAGAATTGTCCTGGATCATTGCATGGCTGCTAGTAGAGAAGTCCATTACATTTGATTGTACCACAGTGTATCAGTCTCTGTGTACAATGTTCTCCTGGTTCTGCTCCTTTCACTCTGCATCAATTCCTGGAGGTTTTCCAGTTCACATGGAATTCTTCTACTTTATTATTCCTTTGAGCACAATAGTATTCCATCACCAACATATACAATAATTTGTTCAACCATTCAGGCCAGTCAAAAGGCATCCCCTCATTTTCCAATTTTTTTTGCCACCAGAAAGAGTGCAGCTCTAGATATTTTTGTACAAGTCTTTTTCCTTATTATCTCTTTGGGGTATAAACCCAGCAGGGCTTTGGCTGGGTCAAAAGACTGACAGTCTTTTAGCGTCCTTTGGGTATAATTCCAAATTTCCCTCCAGAATGGTTGGATCAATTCATAGCTCCACCAGCAATGCATTCATGTTCCAATTTTGCCATATTCCTCCAACATTTTTAATAAATATTTCTTGACTCCAAATGAATAAACAATAAACACATATAAATTGCTTTGTGTTTTTGCTGATTTTCATCCAAATACTCTCCACCAAGCTTCTTTCTTCTAGTTCCTGGGATTTTACACATTCTGATACCTTTTTAATCTAAAGTACAACCCTGCCCACCTTTTCTACCTGTCTTGTTCTGTTTAAGGCTCACTAATACTTCTGGAGGAGTGCATAGGGTATTCAGGGAGGGCTAGCAGCTCTGGTGAGAGGGTTTGACAATCCACCTTTGCTGTTGACCTTTTCTTCAACTCTCACCTGACTCCAAAAACTGTAGCATGCACAACAGCTACACTCTGGCAAAATATTCTCAGCAGATCCAAAGAAATCAGGTTGAGGGTAACTGACAGGCTTCGAATCCATTGGGGAATTAGGGAGATGTCTACCCCAAGCGTGTAAAGGCTTCCCTTGGAGGAATAGTAGGTGAGAACAATTTGTTCCAATGGCCATAAAGGCAACTGAAGCAGGCACTGTGGAGCGTTTAGTGCTTGATCAGACTTTGAAGATGACAAGGTCATCCACAGCATCCCAGGTCATCTCCAATATTCCTGAGTTTTGTCCTGCTACTGTACTGGATGACTCGGGATGAGAGATTGAGGCTGATGGCTTTGTGCAACTCTGACTCACTTAAGTACAATTCAAAAATCATGGGCAAATCATGACATCAACCCTTGCTATCACTAGTCCTCTTCAAACTAAGTGGGGACAATAATCCTTTTAGTGTCATATTTCGTGCAAGTTCCTGTAATGTTCCATTTGCTTTGAAGTTAGCTTCTGTAATTCACCTTGCTTGGTACCCTTAATGGTTTCATTGACAGTTACTTGGGACCTTGGGAAACCATTTAAATTCCTTGGGTCTCAGTTTCCTCATCTGTAGAAAGAGAGGGGTAGCTAGGTGTTACAGTGGGTAAGAGCACCAAGGCTGTAGTCATGAAGCCCTGAATTCAAATCTGACCTCAGTAACTTTCTAGCTATATAACCCTGGGCAAGTCACTTAACCTTGCTTACCCCAGTTTCCTTAAAATGAACTGGAGAAGGAAGTGGCTAACTACTCCAGTATGTTTTGCCAAGAAAATCCCAAATGGGGTCACCAAAAAGAAAGATGACTGAAATAACTAAACCACAAGAATGATAGGGCTGAACTAGAGAGCCTCTGAGGTCCCTTTTAGCTCTAGTCATTTCTAAGATCTATCATCTTTATGGTCTGTGATCTTACTTGGTTACAGTAGAGTAGGTGTGGGCATATAAAACTCAGAAACCAACCAACCCACCAAATTTCAGTGGGGATGGGGTTTACCCTTGCTTGTATTGTGATTTATTATTCTACCTCCAAAGAAGTAGAAGTTTAACCATAGAGAAGCCTAGAAGTTCCCATGGGAGTTGGAACAGAAGGGCATGGATGTCAGTCAGTCAGTCTGTCAACTAGCATTTATTAAATGCCTACTATGTGCCAGGCACTGTGATAAATGTTGGAATATACCAGAGAGGTGGAGAGAAATACACTAACATGTCCAGAGCACTACAGTGAGAATGTCATTCCAATGAAATCCAGATACTTCAATGGACCTGTGATCTCAAAGGTCTGGGTACTCTCTTCTTGGGTGCAGATTAATCAGTCAATAAGCAATAATTAAACACCTAGTGCATGCCAGGAATTGTACTACGCTTGGAAGATACAGAGAAGGCAAGAGACTTTTCTGGCCCCTGAAGAGTTTACAGTCTGATGAAGGAGACAACATTCAAATAGCCAAGTACAAACAAGCGATGTACAAGATATATGGGGAAGAATCAGCAGAGGGAAGGTTCTAGAATTAAGAGGCCTCAGGAAATGCTTTCAGTAGGAGGTGGGATTTTTGGCTGGGACTTTCAAGAGACCTTCATGGGCTGGGGAGCTGCCTCTGAGCCTTGTAGTATTTCAGTAGCAATGCAGCACTCAGGCTGTCCATCTGTTAATTCTTATTCTCACTGCGTGGCTGCTAATACATCCAGGGAATTAATACATAAATACACAAACAAAAGCCATGCTTGGGAAAAGCTGACACTTAAAATTTTTCTATCAGATTCCAAAAAGGTTAACCAAGTGTGGAAGAAGGGAAAAAATGGATATTCTAGGAGATCTGGCCCTATTTGGTAGAATTCTCACCCCACGTATTATTCAAACACAGTCATTTATTGTTTAGGGAAGGTGATGAAGGCTGAATTCCAAGGACAGTTAGAAGCCTCACCCAATGTTTGCCAGTTTGAAAAATGAATTAGAAAAGATTTTGGAGAAGTGTGAAACTAACTTAAAATGTCAGCTGAGATGAAGAATCAACAACACCAACCCAGGCTAGGAATCTTTGCTTTTAGGTGGACTGTACAATATTGTTCATTCAGCAAAACTGTCTATATAGGCCAGAGATTCAGATGGATGGGCTGGGTAAATGAGGTGGTACCATGTTGTAGTCTAAAACTAAAATCAACCAGGCTGCAAGTGAGTGTGGATGTTAATAAAAATATAAAATATGACCTATTTCCCCATGGTTCTGGCTCAAATCATTAATAATCCTTATTATACAATACATCATTTTTATGACAATTGTGAAAATGGAAAAGAGGGTTGTTAAAAGTGTAGTGGGCCAATAAATGAACCAGTACGCTGCCCCACTGTTAGGGACAAATAGACTGTGAGCTTGTCTATTAGACTATGAGCTCCTTGAGAGCAGGGACTTTCTTTAGTGTTGGGACATTTTTTGTTTTTTGTCTTTCTCTGTATCCCTGATACTTAGCCCAATGCATGGCACTTGAGAGGTGACTGGTTGAAAAAAGCCTGAAACTGTAAGTCAGGTGGCTTGGGTCCTCATCTTTGTTCTTCTTTTTGTAATGATCAACACTGCAGCATCATGGGAGCAGTATCTCAAAAGCTACCCTCAGATAAGCTTCCTTTTAAGATAATTTTTTAAATTAAAACAATTTTTTTCTCATGGTTACATGATTCTTGTGTCCATCCCTTCTTCCCTCCCTCCTCCCAGAGTTGACAAGCAATTTCACTGGGTTATACCTGTATTATCACTCTAAACCTATTTCCATATTATTCATTTTTGTAAGAGTAACCTTTTAAAACCCAAACCCCAAATCATATACTCATATAAACAAGTATAAATCATATGTTTTCTTCAGAGAAGCTTCTTAAAAGACCTCAGTGGGGCAGCTGGGTAGCTTAGCAGATTAAGAGCCAGGCTTAGGTTCAAATCTGGCCTCAGACACTTCCTAGCTGTGTGACCCTGGGCAAGTCACTTAACCCCCATTGCTTAGCCTAGTGATGGCAAACCCATGGCATGGGTGCCAAAGATGGCATGCAGAGTGCTCTCTGTGGGTACCCGACCACCCTCCCCTGCCCCAGAGTTCATTACTTTCTAGGCAGAGGAACTCAGGTGTAAGCTGCTCCCCTCCTCCTCTCCATGAGTAGGACATTTTTTTTCACATTCCCTGCCCCTCTGCCCAGCAGCTCCAATGGGAGCACCTGGGGGTAAGGTGGGCAGCTCACATCTGGCAGAGCTGGAGGGGAGTGGAGTGCTTGGGCCTCTCCCCTCCCCTACTCTACACTTGCTGAGGACATTCCTTACTTCACTCACTCCTCTGCCCAGGAGCTTAATGGGAGCACTTGCTTCCCCCTCCTAATACCAAAAAAAAAAAAAAACATTGAAGCAAACCCAATTGACAGAGAGAGGGACCCAATCTCAGCATGAACATCATAAACCTTTGAAAAATGGCTGTCTGTCACATCTAAGAAATCCCATCCAGGAAAGAGAAGCCAGGGAGAGAAAGAAAAGCTCTAGTATTTAACTGTGACAAGGCTGAGATCTAAAGGACCCTTGGGGGGTTGGGAGAATCCCTACCCTGGGCTGAGAGTCCAAATGGATGGGATGTGGGACTTACCCATTCAATTCTTTAATGGTGGGCTAGGAGAGGGACCCCCAGAGAGCAGAAATAGCTTGAAATTTAAAAAAAAAACTTGCCCCAGGGGAATAGAGAATGTAGGAAAAGAAACCTCTTCTGCTATGCATGCTGGTGATTGTCTAGTATGATCTCAAGTCCCCTTCCAGGTCACTGAGCAGAATGAGATCCTCACTACAGAGATGCTGGAAACAGTCTCTCTAAGTAAAGGTTCCTGAATGCCCTTCTCGCTGGGGGTGGGGTGGAAGCCCCTCCCCTACCTCCATCTGACCCAAAGGGCTGACTTCACTTCCTACATGGTACAGTCTGTCAGACCCACTGGGAGACTCCAAGCACACTCTCCCCATGCTCTTGTTCTGTGACTTGTCACTTTCCTGGGGCAAGAATTTGTCCATTAACAAAAATGTCAGCATCAAGGGAATTTCCCATCAAGTCCCATTGCTCTGAGGCTCCTTCTGCTTAGCTCTGCTAGTCTGGAATTCAGCCCTCCACAGGGAAAATGGGCTTCCCACCTCTCTCCCTGAGACTTCTAACCTTCCTCCATTGATTGTTCAATGGAGGAAAGTGGGGACTTCTTTAAAAAAGGCATATTAGAGAATTTCCTGACACTGAAGAGGACACAGAGAGATGCCTGTTATAATGTTGAGACTGGAGCTGATGTCAGCTATTGTGTATAGCTGTTATGAATCTCAGTATTCCAAGGTGTTTGGAACAGGGTTAGCAATTTGTGTTTTATTAGCTACTAGACTATCCACTTAAAGTTGGATACTTGTTTGGAAGATAGAATGTAGTAGATAGGAATTTATTGCCATTTTCTGCTTGTTGTGTATAGAAAACACAAGCCTCAGTTTTCTCATCTGTAAAATGGAGGTGGTTGGGTAACATAGTAGAAAGATTTAGAGTTGAAGGTGCTGGATTTGACTCTGGACTCTGCAACTTACCACTCTTATGACCTTGGATGATTTGCTTTCTTTCCCTGGCTTCAGTGTCCTTGCTGAATATATTAGTAAAGTGATTCCTAAAGTTTCTTCTAGTTTGAATTCTCTGATCCTAAGAGTGAATGATCCCTAGCCCAACAGTCCATGAGGCTACAAGTCTTGGAAAAGTCCTCCTTTCTTGTCTCCCTTTCCCTCTTTCTTTTGTTTTTCCTCTTTCCATATCTGCATTATTTGTTGTTCAGTTGTTTCAGACTTTGTGACCCCATGTGGTTTTCTTTTTCTTGGAATCAATACCGTGAATCATGGTATTGATTCCAAGACAGAAGAGTGGTAAGGACTAGGCAATGGGGGTTAAGTGACTTGCCCAGGGTCACACAGCTGGGAAATGTCTGAGGCCAGATTTGAACCTAGGACTGGCTCTCAATCCACTGAGCTACCCAGCTTCCCCCTCCCATGTGATTTTCTTGACAAAGGTACTACAGAAATTTGCCATTTCCTTCTCCAGCTCATTTTTACAGATGACGAAAATGGGGCTAAGTGACTTGTCCAGGGTCATACAACTAGTGTTAGAGGCCAGACTTGAACTCATGAAGAGGATTCTCTACCTAATGCTCTCTCTACTGTGCCACCCAGCTGCCCATCTCTATATATTTAAATCTTAAAAGGATCTGTAAAGTCAACTGGCCTAATACACCTCTGCCCCTACCTTTTACAGATGAGGAAACTCAGCTTCAGAGAAATGAAATGTTTTGCCTAAAGCCAGACAACCTGGATTTGAACTCAAGCCTCCTGATTCCAAATTCAGAACCCTTTCCCCTGTGCCATGATGCTAATCCGTATACAATTAGCAATATTCAAACAGGGTGTTTTGTAATACTTGGTTCTTTTCCTTGGATAAGTAATATAAAATGAGTCTGTTTTATGTAATAGAATATACAACATTAGTAAATCATGGATTTCCTCACATCACACTGCAGTAGGAGCCTCACCCCACTCAGTGACCTTCAAAGGAATTTGGGAGTGTGACAGAGAGTCACCTTGCTGAAAAACAGAAGGTATTTCTTCTCCAGCATTCTCGGTTCACCTAAGGCAGGTGTTCGCATCTCCCAGATGCCACTGACCATTCCTAGTCTAGACATTTCTGCCCTCAGCTGGCCTCTCTCTCTTCCCACCATCAGATAAGTGAATAGGAGTCTCAAGTCTAATAGCTCTATTAAAAGACTCCTGGAGAGTGCCTTGACATTATATATATGTTGTTATAACAATACCTTGTATTTATGCAGTGTATTTAGGGTTTTCATTTCATTTTCATTTGAGGTTCTATGGCCCTCTTCAATGTTTACTCTGGGGGAAAATGGGCCCAGTTCTGATCATTTAGTCCTTGGGCCCTCCTTGCTCACATGTAGACCCTCTAGGAAAGGTATTCCAGATTGGAGGTACCATGTGGGTCTGCCTTTGTGCTGCTCAGGAATCTCCACTATTGTGTTCACTTTTTCTGTCAGAAAACACAACTAGTATGTGTATAACCCAGCGGAACTGTTTGTCAACTCCAGGAGTGGGGAGAGAAGAGAGGAAGGAGACTACATGAATCATGTAACCTTGGAAAACTTATGTGTACATTTATTACTGGAGTAAAAGAAAAAAAAGAACACACAATTAGTTCAAAACAAAGGAATTTAATGGGATAAATCCTAAGAGAACTAAATGAATTATTAAGAAAAGTAACAATTAATTAATCTATTAGTAAGAATCTCTTGAGCATCTACTCTTTGCTGGCTACTGGGAGCTATGGAGACAAAAATAGAATTAGTCCCTGACCACAGGGAGCTTATGCTTTATCGGGGAGATAACCTGTACATATATAAGCATATTGGAATGTTTTTTTCTCTGTCATATATACAAACATACATCAATGTGTATGTTAGAATAGTTTTTTCTATTAAAGCTTAATACTACCCTTTAGACTTTTGGGATACCCAGTATGAGTGTAAGCCATCTGAATCTGCTATGCATGTTTGTATAAACACACACATATATACATACAGACACTACGTATACATGTGTATGTATAGCCAACCGGTCAGTTAATGAGCCAATAAGTTCTTAAGAGCCTACTAGATAGTGCAATGAATAGAGTTCTGGGAATAATAATAGCATCTTCCTCGGAGGTTGTTGAGAAGATCAAATGAGATCATATTTATAAAGCACCTTTCATTGTTTTTAGCACATAGTAGGCACAATCTGAACATCAGCTATTACTCCTACTCCTACTATGTTCCAGTAACTGTGGTGCTAAGTTCTAGGGCTACAAGGAAAAGCAAAAGACAAGTTCTTTCTTTGTGGAGCTCACAATTCAAGTGAGGGGAGAGACCATAAACAAACAGATATGTACAAACAAACTATATACACGATAAAGAGGAAATAGTCAATAAAGGGAAGGCACTAGAATTAAGAAGGGTTGGAAGAAACTTCCACTAGAAGGTGGAATTTTAGCTGGTACTTGAAGAAAGCCAGGGAAGTCAGGAGATGGAGATACTGGGGGAGAGAGTTCCAGGCATGAGAGGACACCCAGAGAAAGTTTTCTGAGCTGAGATAGTGTCTTGGTAGAACAATGGGGGGGGGATGTCACTGAATTAAAGGGGCTTGTGGAAAGGTAAAAGATGTAAGAAAGATGTGGGTGGAGAGAGAGAGATTATGAAGGACTTTGAATGCCAGAAGAATTTTGCATTGATTCTGGAGGTGAGAGAGAGCCACTGGAGTCTATTAATGAAGAGTTGTGACACAGTCAGTGCTGTGTTTTAGGAAAATGACTTTGACTGCTGGACAGAAGATGGATTGGGGAGGGGAGAGATTTGTATAAGGTAGACTCATCAGAAGAGTATTGCAATAGTCCAGATGTGAGGCAATTAGAGGGGAGAGTGGGGGTGCGGAGGGGGGAAGGGGAGAGAAAAGGGGGAGAGAAGGGAAGGGAAGGAAGGAGAAGGAAAGAGGTAGAAGGGGAGAGAGACAAAGGGAAGGAAGGAGAAGAAGAGAGAAGAGAGAGAGAGAGAGAGAGAGAGAGAGAGAGAGAGTCTTTCCTCCCCCTATTACCAAAGAATTTCCTCTCCTAGGTCTGGCTCCAATTCTGAGCTCCTAAACTTGGAGTTCTCCACTGCTAATCTGCTTTACAACTGGACTGATTTCTGTTGGAATTCCTCCACTCAAAGTTCTCAGAGGCAAAGATTCTGGGCCATTGATGCCTTCTGGTGCTGTTTGAATACTGCTCTGCTGATCCTGCTTCCTGCTGGGTGATGATCTCCCCAGCTTCTTGTTGGGTGTGATGTTTATTCTCTCTATCCTCTGGGCTGTTCTTATTGCTGCCACCTACTAAGTGTCAACTGTAATTTTCAGTTGAGGTGCTATTTCTTTGCCATAAGAAGAGTTGGCTCTGCCATTTTAAAAAGCTTATTGGCTAGAGGCTAAGTGTTAGCAATTTTTAGGGAAGAAAGAAGTCTCTCATACTCCCGGGCATCAGATTGAGTAGGGTAGAGAAACACCTTAGCTATGTGTGTCATTTTAACTATAAGCAAAAAGATCTGACAACTCCCAGAGTCTTAGTCCTGGGGCTAAACTGTTTTGGAACACAGATCAGCCAACCATCTAATTAGAGACCCTGGATATTTGGTCCACCTTTTGAAATAACTTCCTCCCTTTAGCAGGATTGCAGTCCCTGTCCAAAGCCTCTATGTGACTTAGGGTTAGAAAGTCTCCTTTTGCTCTAGTCATTTCATGGTTGTCCATCTTCACTCTCCTTTAGACCATTTCTGGTGGTTGCATTTCAGCAAACATCAAGGAGTAGGTCTGAGATTTTCTCAGCAATTCTCTGAGGAAGGGATTCATAGAGATTCTCTCTGTATTCCCCTAGTCCCCTCAAATCTTCTGACTCTCCCATGAAAGTGAATGGATAAGAGTGCAAAAACAAAAGGGATTTGACCTACTTTCTCTCTTAAGTCTTTATTGTAAATGCCTGCTCCACATATATAAAAGTAGCCAGCAAAAACAAAAACAAAGAAACCTTCCAGGCTTTATACTATCTACCCTGTACTGAGAGGTAGCAAAGATGAAAGAGAAAGAGTAGCCCTAGAGTCTGAAGTCATTGCAACGCCACAAAATAGAATGTAACTGTTCCTTCCTAGTTGTGGAGCCTAGGATAAGATACTTAGTTCTCTTTTTCTGTGTCTTACTTTCCTTCTTTGTAAAATGATAGGGTCGGTCTCAGTGATCTCTCTGAGGGCCCCTCTAGCTCTAGGGTTCTTTGGGTGTGAGAAATGGAACTAAGCAAAGCCTGGAGACGTTTGACTCTGAGATGATGGGTCAAAACTACAAGACAACAAGGTGGACATCCAGAGGGCATGGTTTTTGAAATTAGCCCTGGTGCCTATGCCAGCTAAAGGCAATAACTAGCTGGATGTGCAGAAATGGGTTATGCCCATCTGCATTGCTGTGGTGCAGCATGCTAAATTATTCAGAGAATCCCAGGCTTCTCTGTGCTTTTAGGGAAGTTGCCAGCAAGCCAGAGCCAGGGCTGGGAAACCTATGCTGGGCCTCCACTGTGGTAGAGCTGAGAGAAAAAAATGTCCCGGATCAATTATTTCAAACTGGTCCTTGTCCCAGTGCCCTAATTAATTCTCTCAAGGTGCCATGTGCAACTTGGGTCACATTCCATGTATTTACCACCCATCGGCATACATAGGCTGCTGATCTTTAATTTATTCCAATCAGATCGCCTCAGGCCTAGCATGCCCCCTAGAAGACAGGCAGGGAATCATAGAATGTTAACTCCAGCTTTTAAAGGACTTTAGAAATCGTCCAGTAAGCACACTCTCCCTTGTTTGACAGAGGAAAGGCTGATTCCCAGTGAGAGGAAGGGTCTTACCCCAAGGTCACAAAAGCCAGAGACTAGCAGAACTAGGATAAGGACGAGGTCTTCTGACTTCTCATTGGACAGATATAGGTCTACTCTGTAGAGTAATCTGCAGATTCTCTCCCCTGCCATCCCTGGGAATTTGCTAGGCTTGCTTGTGGGACTTTGAATGGCTAGGTCAATCCTGAGTTCTTGGAGCCCATGTCAAACGTCATCATGTAGGAGGGCTTCTTCTGTGACTATGACCGGTTTTGTCAACCCACTGCCTGTGGAGGAGGCCTGGGTCAAAAAGGTTTGGTTTCTCTATCAACCTTTACCATCAAGCTTTTGTCTTGTGGATTCTGAAACAACAGCCTCTGTTTAGTTAAGAGAAAATTCTTATGTGTTGCTAAAATTAGATATTTTGTTTGAATTATGTTAATTTGAATTAATTGCTTAGAAATGTCAGTGTTCTTAAGGAGGGAGAACTTTTACTGGAATCAAGGGAACCTTTGAATCCCAGTTGTCACTTGCTACCTTGGTGACATCATGGAAGCAATTTACCTCTTTAGGACCCAGTTTCCCCATCTGCAAAATGAAGGGGTTAGTTTCAGGGTCTCTAATGTCCTTCCTAGTCTTGAATTCTCTGGTTCTGTGAAATCCCAGTGACACAATGAGTTATGGTGAGTCCAATAATAATAATCATTCATGTTTTGAAAACAATTAAACATTTACACAGCATTTTCCTCACACCTGTGAAATGGGTGGTCCAGGTTTTATCCTCTCTTTGCAGTTGGGGAAACTGAGACCCAGCGAAGCTAAAAAACTTTATTGTTGGAGGGAGGGAGACAATTTGGATCATATATCTTCAGATACTATTTATATATATATATGTATACATATACATACCCCCATACCACCCACACTATGTATGTGTGTATATGCATGTGTGTGTGCATGTGTGTGTGTGTAGGCAGTATGGTATGGTAGACTTGAAGGCAACAGAACATGAATTGAAATCCAACTTCAGACACTTCCTCATTAAGTGACCCAAACAAGTCACTGAGCCTCTACGGTCTTCAAGCAGCAGCGATTTGCACGCTACACACACACACACACACACACACACACACACACACACACACACATACACACACATACACACATGTTAAATATTTCATAACCTAATGGCACTATTTAAATATGAGCTATTAGTTATTGTGTGTATAAACACACACATATGTAAATATATATATGGGACCCCTCTTCAACTTGGTTTCTTCTTCTCCTCACCTTTGTCTTTGTCTTTGCTTCCCCCCTTCTTTGATTATTTCTCTCTGTCTCTCTCTTTCTATATGCATAAATTGGCAAAATCATAGGTCTGATTATTTGCTCTTTATACATACATACATACATACATACATACATACATACATACATGTATCCCTTCTACATTGCGACTTTCTCCAACTAAGCATAAGAAATCAAATTGGGTATTTTTAGAGGACTTTTGTGTAGATGACACTTGAAAGCCAATAGATGACACAGAAAAAGTTTAGAAACTCAGAAATGCACAAAATATACATATAGTATTATATACTATCAGCATATTTTATCTTTTAATACCATACACAGGGAGAGAAAGGGGGGAAGAGGGGGAGAGAGAGAGATGGAGGGAGAGAGATAGGGAGAGAGAGAGGGAGGGAGAGAGAGAGAGAGAGAGATGAGATGGAGGGAGGGAGAGGGAGAGAGAGAGAGAGAGAGAGACAGAGAGAGAGAGAGAGAGAGAGAGAGAGAGAGGGAGAGAGAGAGACAGAGAGACAGAGAGAGAGAGAGAGAGAGAGAGAGAGAGAGAGAGAGAGAGAGAGAGAGAGAGAGAGAGAGAGAGAGATGGAGGGAGGGAGAGGGAGAGAGAGAGGAAGGAAGAGAGAAAGGGAGAGGGAGAGGGAGAGGGAGAGGGAGAGAGAGCGCAATAATTAGATCTATGATTTTTTCAATGTAGTGATAACTTTCCTATCAATGCAGATCAGATGCCTACTCTGCAACTACAATATTGGAAAATTGCCCGGATAGTTAAGAGACTTGCCCAGGGCCATACAGCCAGTATGTGGTAAAAGCAGGATTTAAACTCAAGATAATCAGCATGATATAGTAGGAAGAGCTCTGGCCGTGGTGTCAGGGGCCTGAGTTTAAATCCTACCTCTAATATTTACTGCCTCATGTGACTGGATATCTAACCCATTTAGCTCCTTGGGCCCCAGTTCCCTCATCTGTAAAGACAGACTAGATGGCATCTAATGGCCCTCAGCTCTATATCTGAGCTCTTTTAATCATAAGAAGCTATTGCTCAAGGCACAGAGAGAATAAGTGACTTGTCCCACCACATAATGAATGTGTAAGTAGTTGAGGTAGGATTTGAATCCAGCTTTTGTTGGCATCAAGTCTATAATTCCACACTGCCTTCACAATAATGAATAGGCCACATTTAAATTGTGCCATTAGATTATGAACCATTTAATATATGTGATCTAATTTGATCCTCACAGCCCATTTGTGAGGTAAGGACTCCAAATATCATTACCCTTATTTTACAGATGGGAAAAATGGTCTTAGAGGAGTTATATCTTGTCTAAGGACACAGGGATACTTAGAATCAGAGACAAAACCAGGACTCAAACCCAGGTCATAGGATCTAGAGCCAGAAGGGAGATGGCAGACCAAACATAAACCTGTCCTCTCATTTTGCAGATGAGGAAACTGAGGCCCAGAAAAGTCACATGACTTGCCCAAGGTCCCAAAAGCCTAGGCAGATTTTGAACACAGTTCTGACTTCAAGTGCAGGGCACTTTCTACTGTCATACGGCTTCCAAGGTTTTGTTCCTTTTATTGGATCTTTCTGCCATGGGAGTGAGGGAGAAGGAAGAGATGAGGAGATAGCAGTGGGATGAGGCAGAGAACAGGGATGGAAGACAAGGGGCTAAGAACTGAGAAACTTATTTCAGTCCCTCTTCAGATAGCAAATTTCTTATATTTCCCAGCAACTGTTTTGGCTGTAAATCCTGAAGTAATGATTCAGGCCTCTCACCCCATTTCCACTTTCCACCCATCACCTATTACATTCAAGGGTTTGCCAGGAGGCTGAAAGAGAAAAAAAAACTGGAGAGGGTACCACAGAATTTCCATCCTTGAATTCTAGGTTTGGAGAGAAAGGCAGGCAGGAAGGTGGCTGTGTATTGAGTCTGGATGCGTGCAGTCTTGCAATC
Source organism: Monodelphis domestica (assembly GCF_027887165.1). Classification (NCBI taxonomy): domain Eukaryota; kingdom Metazoa; phylum Chordata; class Mammalia; order Didelphimorphia; family Didelphidae; genus Monodelphis; species Monodelphis domestica. Next base: position 586,571,719 of record NC_077227.1, on the reverse strand, counting down.
TAGCAATTGTTAGTGAAATAGAAAATCTATCGTGGTTGTATAAATACACACATGCACACACGTGTGCACACACATACACACATCCAAATCTTCAAGGCAGTGTCTGAGGGAGGTGGATGGGGAGACTCTAGCAGCTCAGGAGGATTTGGGAAAGAGAAGAGGTTTCTATATTTATACAGAAAGCTGGAGTCTGAGGCCAGATTAGCGAACAAGGTTCCAGTTTCAGCAGAAAGGTATTGCAGTAAGTGACTGAACTGGTCTGCAGCTTAGAATACTGTATTGCAGTCTATAGACAAGGAAATTTGTCGGGCTTTGGGTAGGGAAGGGAATAAGCATTTATCTAGCACCTACTAAATGGCAGGCACTGTATTAAGTGCTTTACAAATATGATCTCATGGGGATAGCTAGGTGGTTCTGGGGCTAGAGAGCCATGCCTGGAGACAGGAGGTCCTGGGTTCAAATATGACCTCAGACACTTCCTGCCTGTGTGACTTTGGACAAGTCACTTAAACCCCACTGTCTATCTGTTACCACTCTTCTGCCTTGGAATGGATACTTGTATTGATTCTAAGATACAAGGTAAGGGTTTAAAAAAGATTTAAAAAACAAAACCAAAAAACCTGAATATGAACTCATTAATCTTCATCACAACCATAGATGCCATTATTATTATTCTCATTTTATAATCGAGGAAACAGGAAAACAGAGATTATTAAGTGACTAATCTAGGATCACACAACCAGTAAGTGTCTGCAGCTGGATTTGAACTCAGTTCTTCCTGACTCCAGATGCAGCACTTTATCCACTGTATACCAGCTAGCTGCCTTTGGTTGGGAAGAATGAGGGAGAAAGTGGACAACAAAGTTTTTCAGACTAAGCTCAGCAAGAATTGGGAGTAAAGAAAATAATGGTACTGTCCTTAGGCTACCCTGAAACCTGACTGATCATCAAGTAATATTAGAGCAGCTACAGTGGCAGGATGCAAAGAGTGTATGAAGAAAACATATTAAAAGGAAATTGTTTTCCAGGGTAGAGTTTGATTTTGCTCCTCTAAGAGGTCTTAACCTATTCACAGTCATGGACCTCTCTGGCACTCTGGTGAAGCCTAGGGACCCCTTCTCAGAATAATGTTTGTTAACTGCATTCATAACTGAAGAAAATGCTACATTTCAGATCAATGTTAGTGAAAATAAAGATGGAATCTGTGCCTCCATCTACATTCAAAGACCTCTTGAAATCCATCCATGGGCCCCCTCCTCATCCCCTCATGATTTTAGATGAAATGGAGCCCTGAAAGGTCTTAAGATAGACTTTGAATTGGGAAGAAAATCCTCCTTCAGATACTTACTAGATGAGTCAAACCCTGGTCAAATCACTTAAACTTATGTTTGCCTCAGTTTCCTCATCTGTAAAATGAGGAAATTTTAGCAAGGACCTCTTATCATTAGGACAAAACTAGAGAATACTTGTAAATCACTTTGAAAAATCTTAAAGTAGCATATATATTATTATAAAGCCCTTATCTTTCATCTTAGAATCAATACTGTATATTGATTCCAAGGCAGAAGAGCAGTAAGGGCTAGAAAATTGGGGTCAAGTGACTTGCTCAATATCACTCAGCTACAAAGTATCAGATTTGAACCCAGGTCCTCTGAACTCTAGACCTGGCTTTCTATGCACAGAGCCACCTAACTGCCCCTTATATACGCTATTATTTTTCTAATCATCAGCATCTAACAGAACTGTGCTCTACTTGGGGCTCTGAAGGGGGCAAGTCCTCATCCTTGCAGAAGTGATTCTAGGCAGGATCAAAGGAAGTTCAGCTTTCTGTTCTTTGAGCATGTGAAACCAACCCACTGAGGAAGAAGTCAGAGGAGGACTAACTTGAAAATATACATGACTTAAAGCTTTGTAATCTGTTCTATGGGTCAAAGGAGTCACCTCCTTGTGGCCAGCCTGCTGGTCATGAGCCTCTTGGACCTTAGGGAAGCTGGTCCTTAGAGAGCAGACACAGAGTGTCCCTGGGATCTCCTTTGAAGCCTGTCCAGCTTTAAGGACCTGCCAGGGCTTGTGCTCAGCTGGCATAGCTTTCCAGAAGCCAGGGTCACCTCCATGTCACAATAAGGCACCGGAGGAGGACTTTTGTGGAATCCAAATTGCAGGTGACCCCAAGGTCAGTGGAGAGGCACATGGTGAGCACTATTGCCAACAATGACTTGCATTTAAAAGAGGCAGAGAAGATGTCACCAAGGACACATGTGCCTGGAAAAGGAGATGAACCAGTCAGTGCAAATGGACAAAGGGTGACGTGGGCAATGGAATCAGGAAGACTTGGCTTCAAGCCCCATCTTGGACACATAACCTACTGTGTTAATCTGGGCTAGTCACCTCATCTCTCAGTATCCCAGGCAATTCTCTAAGGCTATAAACTGCAGAATAGTTAGTGGCTGAGCTGTATTGGTAGAAGGAATTCTCTGAATCCATGAAATCACAGGTTTGGGAATTTCTTTCTCCCCCCCCCCCCAATGGAGATCCCTAGTGATCACTGATACTTGCTACTATTCAAAGACCTAGGTGGGGCAGCTGGGGATGAATTGGGTAGAGTGTTAGGTCTCTGGTCAGGAAGACATCTTTCTGAGTAGAAATTTGGCCTCAGACATTTCCTACCTGTGTGACCCTAGGCAAGTCACTGAATCCTATCTGCTTCAGTTTGTCATCTGTAAAATGAGCTGGAGAAAGAGATGGCAAATTGCTCCAGTATATTTGCCAAGAAAACCCTAAATGAGATCACAAAGAGTCGGAAATGACTGAACAACAAAAAGAATAAAGGTTCTTAGTTCTTAACCTAGGGCACACAGACTCCCAAAGGATTCATTAGTATATCTCAAGGGATCCATGAATCTGGACGGGAAAAAATCACCTCTTGACTTTTTAGAAACTCATTTATCTTAGAATCAATACTGTGTTTTGGTTCCAAAGCAGAAGAGTGGTAAGGGATAGGCAATGAGGGTTAGATGACTTGCTTAGGGTCACACAGCTGAGAAGTGTCTGAGATCAGATTTAAATATAGGACTTCCTGTTTCTTGGCCTGGCCCTCAATCCACTGGGCCATCCAGTTGCCCCCTTGCCTTTTTTTTTTATTAACTTTGAACTGAAATTTGATGTTTCCTCCACTTATTTAAAACTGTTATTCTGGGAGGGGGTTCATAGGTCTTGTTAGACTGGCAAAGGGCTCCATGACTCCCCAAATGGTTGAGCATTCTTGACCTACAGGAAGAGTTACAGAGTGGATCCTAAAGGGGAAGATTTTTAGAATGAATGGAGAAGAATTACACAGGATGGGAAGGCATTGATGATGGTGGAGGAAGGAATACCTATATTGGTGAGATCATAGAACAATAAAAGCATGAAAGCTCATAATAAAAATGTAAGATGGTCTTAAAGATGTAAAATATAGCTATCTAATGAAAGCTATAAAATGTAAGGAGGGAATTAAACAGGAGATATTAGCCCATTGTTTTTGTATTCATAGGTTCTTCACAATAGGACTGACCTTATAGACTGATAAGTAGATTTCCATTTCATTGGTATTCCTTCAAAGGGATTGGGAAAGCTTCAGTCTCCCTGGCAAAAATACCCCAAACCCCAAATCTTCTCCTGACCCTGGCTGATGTCTGAAATTCTACAGAGAAGGTTTTTTCTTTTTTTTTTTTTTAAGCTTAAGGGTCTGATTCCTATTAAAGTACAAATCCTCTTGGGTGAGAGCCTGGTAGTAGAAAGTGCTGAATCAGATTTAGATTGGAGTCCCAGCATTGCCACTAACTCTCTTCATAACTTCAGGTAGATCACTTCATCCCTGGGCCTCCTCCTCCTCTCTTGGTTTCTCATCTGAAACATGAGGGGTTTTTCTAGATAATCTTTCAGCTGTAAAAAACAAAACAAAACTAGTCTAGGCACCCCCTCTAAGTTGTGATTATTAGTCACTTGCCCCTTAGTGTGAATGAATTTTAGAGCCTTTTGTGAGAATAAGTTTTGAGATGGAAGAGAGTGAAGGAAGAGTGAAGGGGGCTGGTGTTGGGAGTCCACTGAGAGAAGAAAAGGAAGAAGAATAGGCAAAGACAACATTTAAAAAAAATATTTTTATTATCATGCAAAAAACACTTCCATATTGGTCACTGTTGTAAGAGTGAAGTCATACAAACCCCCACCCCTAAATCAATGTGAAAGTTAGCCCACCCCAATCCAACAGTTCTTTGCTGGAGGTGGATAGCACCCCCTGGCATTGTCCCAGATCAAGCAAAGACAAAATTAACCCTTTTGTTGATGATTGGCACTAGCGTATCATGCCAGGACACTCAGCATAACATTATCGGCTGGAAATAATACACCCAAACAGCAGTCTGGTGGCTCTGTGGTTAATGCAGTAGAGAAGGTTTACTGAGTCTTCTGGGGGAGACAAGGGAAAAAGGAGGGGAGACACACTTTTAGCATCTGCGAAGAGGGTGAAGGGACGGTCAGGCGAAGTTAACCCAGGGAAGGCAGCTGTTTCATTCCATAGGGACACAATGGAATGCAGTAGTGTAGGAGACAAGGCTGATTCATACCCCTACAGATAGAAACCCCATGGGACAAAGAGCTCTGAGGGTGCAGGTCCATTGGGGCTTGCTGCCCAGCCAGCCACTGGGGCAGCTGTTCCAAATTGCTCCCTAGAGTAGTTGTTAGGAACAGGGCTACCTAAGGCAGAATTGGAACCAGTCTTGACCCTAGTGATCATTAGACTGGTCTCCTTAATTCTGAGGAAGCTGAAGCAATTATATTGTGCTAAGGCAGTGGATTTATGGCTCAGGACATTGGGCTAGAGACATGTTTTCGGGAGAGCTCAGGCATCAGCCATGGGCTTCTGCTTCCATTCTTTTCTAATTCCCTGTAAGTGGATATAACTTCCTGTGATTTTCTTCCATTGGGCTCAGAGTCCAAGTAGTTTTTTCCCTTTGTTCTGTGTTAGGGAAAACAGGGGGCAGGGCTCTACCTGAACTATCTTGCCTGTCTGTGGGCTATGGGAACAAATTGTTATATAATCTATCCCTCCCAGGCCACAGAGGGACCAAGCCTGGGATAAGAGATGGATTAGTGAGCAGAGCCCACACTTAATAGAAAGTTTCCCTGATACCATCACAAGAAACAGTGTGGAATCCTGAAGCCCAGGTGGGATAGGTTGTGACTCAGTTTGACTGATTGAAAAATTGCCAAGCAATTGATTGCTTAAAAAAATAAACAGCTGCTATTTTTGTGTTTTGTTTTGCTTTAAATTCAATGGAAGGAATGAGAGGTCCTTCTTTAGGAAGGTTTCCACTTCATTCTGAAACTGGAGGCTCATGTTGTCATATATGTGTTCTGTCCTGACATATCCTGCCAGAAAGTCCAGAGTTGTGGCCAGAATCCCCTGTTGTAATCCCAGCAGGGGCAGATCTCTGAACAATTGAGTTTAGGCTACTGAGCCACCTGTTGAGTGCCCTCCAGCTCTGAGGATTGAAAGCTGGGGAGGAGACCTTCACCCACAACCAGCGTCCATCCATTCTCAAAAATGTAGGTCCACAAAAAGATAGTTCTGGCTCCTCTTAAGTGGCAGCAGGAGTCTCAGAGCTACTTCCCTGTCCTCCTTGGAGCAGGACTGGGTCCAGAACCCAGGAGCAATACAAATGCCCAGGTCCATGATGCCAACAGAGGGGAAGAATAGAGGAGGTAGTATAGGTAGGATGGTCCAGTTTAAGATAGAAGTGAGGTCAGGGACAGAACTATAGTATGAGCAAGCAGAGATCCCTGGCTAGGCTTCCTTCCAACTCTGTATTTAAGACCTTAAGTCTCTGTAAGTTTCAACCATTTTACTCCTAGTTTAGGGCTTAGACAGTAGTGATGTTTGATGAGGAGGACAGGTTAAAAGTGGGAGAAGGGTGGTCGAGGGTGAAGGCAAGCAGGAGGTGAAGGCTGTTATTCAGGAATTGAGAGCTCAGCATTGGAAATGGTTGAGGATAATATGGATATGCTGTACTCTTCATGCTAGGGGGAAAGGTAAAGAAAATCCACTGTCATTCAAAGCTCTTCATTTCCCCTACTTTTCTAGTCATCTTACACCTTACTCCTTAACACATACTCTTCCATCCAGTGACACTGGCCTCTTGGCTATTTCACAAACAAGACACTCCATCTCTTGGCCCCAGGCATTCTCTCTGGCTGTCCCCCATGTTTGGAACACTCTTCATCCTCTGTTTCACCTACCCACTTTCCTGGTTTCTTTTACATTCCAATGAAAATCCCACCTTTTCTGGAAGCCTTTGACAACCCTGTTTAATTCTAATACCTTCCTTGTGCGAATTATTTCTTATCTATTATTTATATGGCTTGCTTGAAATGTATAGTTTGCCTATTGTCTCCTCCACTAGATCATAAGATCCTTGGGGACAGGGGCTATCTTTTGCCTCTTTTTGTATCCCCTGGTACTTCGGTTATGTGCTATTGCCTGGTGTATAGTAGGTACCCAATAAATGTTGATGGATTGTATGTAAGCTATGAAGCAAACTATACATTGCTGGTGAACTTGTCCCCTGGGGCTGCTGTTCTCTTTGACTTCCATAGCAACCACGAAGCATAGGTGGTGGCAGACTGGTCAGCCTTAATGATCAGATGGCTATGAGGTATGACCTGAGGTTTGCTGTGCAGGGCCTCCTGTCCAAAAATATCTTCCCCAGTGACTGTTACTATGTGTTACTAAATATGGCGACATTATCCATCCTGTTACTGTCCAAGGACTTCTGGCCTTCAAGAGTCTCTTATTAAAATGCAAAGATTCTTGGGAAATCTAACATATTAGAAAAAGATGATTAGAATACTAAGAATGACAGAGACAGGAAAGGAACTTAGAGGTCACCTCTTTTCAATCTCCTTATTTAAAAAAAGTTTTGTGCCTTTATTTTTAATATTTTTTATTTTTTACTTTTTAATATTTATGTAATCTAGGTAACTCAGTGGGTAGATTGCTGGACCTAGAGACAGGAAGACCTAAGTGCAAGTCTGCTCTCAGATATTTACTAACTGTGTGATCCTGTGCAAGTCACTTAACCTCTCCTTGCCTCAATTTCCTCAACTGTAAAATGGGGATAATAATGAATCTCCCTCCCACAGTTATTTTGAAAATCAAATGAGATTATATTTGTGCTTAGCATAGTGCCTGGCACATAGTAGGCATTTAATAAATTCTTATATTCCTCTTCCTTCCCTTCCTTTTCCCTTCCCCTTCCCTTCCCTTCCCTTCTCTTCCTTCCCTCCTTTCCTTTCCTTTCCTTTCCTTTCCTTTCCTTTCCTTTTCCTTTCCTTTCCTTTCCTTTCCTTTCCTTTCCTTTCCTTTCCTTTCCTTTCCTTTCCTTTCCTTTCCTTTCCTTTCCTTTCCTTTCCTTTCCTTTCCTTTCCTTCCTTTCCTTTCCTTTCCTTTCCTTTTCCTTTCCTTTCCTTTCCTTTTCCTTTCCTTTCCTTTCCTTTCCTTTCCTTTCCTTTCCTTTCCTTTTATTCTTCTCTTTTCTTCCCTCCTTTCCAATCTTGTTTGTCCTCCCACAGAACTGTTCTTTTAACAACAGAGCATGGTAGAGCCAAACAGCATATTGACCCTATTTGATGGTGTATAGTTTATTACAAAATTGCAGACTACCATCTTCCTACCAAGAGAAAGGAGGTTGTTTCATCATCAGGCCTTTGAAGTCAAGATGGATCATTGCCCCATTTTAAGGTTTTATATCTTTTTAGTGTTCTAACCCTTTTGTTTTTTACAGAGGAGGACACTGAAATTCAGAGAAACAAAATGACTTCCCCAGCTTTACATAGCAAGTTAGCGTCAAATTTGGGATTCCAAGTCAGGTGGTCTGACACTTGGTTCAGAGTTTTTTCCAGTAGACCAAACTAATTATTAGAAAACAGGTTATGATGGGAGATTGGACGGGAAGAGAAGTGGTGCTGGTCTTGCCATCTTCAAATCAATTTGAGAATGACTTTCAGTGAGGACAGTCTTAAAGACAGAATACTACATGATCTTGATTGAGTGAAGAGATGGCTAAAGATGAGGAATTTAGGGAAGGCTAGACACCCATGTAGAGCTGATGGCCAAACTCATGGCAATCATTTCTGATGCTACTATTGAAATGTAGAAGAAAAAGGATGGGGCAGTTAAGTGACTCAGTGGATAGAATGCCAGTTCTGGGGGGGGGGGGGGGAGAGGGAGGACCTGGGTTGAAATCTGGTCTCAGACACTTCCTTGCTGTGAAGTCACATTACCCCAATTGACTCACCCTTATCTCTATTCTGCCTTAGAACTAATACTTAGTTTTGATTCTTTTTTTGTCTTAAATTTTTTTAATTTATTTAATTAATTTAGAATATTTTTCCATGGTTACATGATTCATGTTCTTTTCCTCCCCTCCTCCCACCCCCCTCCCATAGCCAACTCGCAACTTCACTGGGTTTTACATGTGTCATTGATCAAGATCTATTTCCATATCATTGATATTTGCACTAGGGTGATCGTTTAGAGTCTACATCCCCAATCAAATCCCCATCAACCCATGTGATTAAGCAGTTGTTTTTCTTCTGTGTTTCTACTCCCACATCTTTTCTCTGGATGTGGATAGCCTTAGTTTTGATTATAAAAAAGAAGGTAAAAAGGTTTTAAAAAAAGAAGAAAAAGGGCAAGAGACTCAGCATTAGTCAGGTAGGAAAGTAAGAGTTTATGAGTTGGCTGATGTGAATTGTGAGATTGCCAAACTTCAGAGTCAGAAGACTTCCAGGAACATTGAAATCAACCCTTACCAGAAAAAGAATCCCTCCTATAACATATCTAACAGAAGGTCCCAATGATGGAGAGCTCACTACCTGCCCAGGCAGTCCATTCCACTTTGGGGTAGTTCAAATCTTTAGGAAAAATTTCCTTAAGTTGAGCTGAAATCTGATTCTCAGCAATCACAGCACCCCCATCCCATTGTTTCTAGTTCTAAAGCTTCTGGGGCTAAACAGGACAAGTCAAATCCCCTTCCTAATCCTGCATCCTTCAAATCTTTGACGAGGTAATGACTAAGTGATATGATGGGAGATAACAAAGAAAAATTGTCAAGATTGCACAATTTCCCGAGATTGCCAGGGGCAGGACCTATGTGTTCCAGAGAAGCGATGGGCAAAGATATTTTAGGCTTTGGTTGTCTGTACACAAAGTAAGGACAGAATAAAGGAAATAGAGGCAAAGAGAATAGAGGCTGCTCATATGTCTCTTCTGCACATAGCATGCCCAGAGTTTCTCACAAAAGTGAAGAAGCATTATTGAATTCGGCTTCTGCACAGCCCCTAACAAACACACATTCCTCAATGAGGGGGCTCTTCAGTGTTTACCACAGAAGGTGGAATATTTTTGAATACCTCAATCGTGCCACAAGTAGCCACACGTAGCCACACATCCTTGCCATTTCTTTATATGCAACGGCATTGTTGGCAATAGGAAACAGTCCACTTTTGCTCACCATGTGCTTTTCCACTGACCTTGGGGTCACCTGTAATCTGGATTCCTGATGGCACTGAGGTGACCCTGACTTTGGGTAAGCTATGCCAGCAGAGCACAAGCCCTGGCAGGTTCTCAAAGCTGGGCAGAAAGGGCTAGGAGCCCTCATGATCAGCAAGTTGACCATAAAGCGATGAATTCCTTGACTTTGGTGACCCATGAAAAGTTAAAATATTTTTTTAGTCAAAGGGTATTGCAGTGGGTTCAAAGTCAGATGGAACCAGGCTACTTCCTGAAGGTGTATTTCGACTTAGAAAACTATATCTTAACATTATCTATATTCTATTAGATTCTTATTTATTTTGCTAAATGATTTTTAATAGCATTTTAATCTGCTTTTGATCACATGAGAGAATGTTGCTGGCTGCATGTTTGACACCTCCAGTGTACTAGGGAGGACTTGGAATACCTGAGGTCAAATCCCACCTTGGACACTTACCTACTGGGCAAGTCTTTTAACCTCTGTCCACCTTAGTTTCCCCATCTGTAAAATTGAGAAAATATTTGTACCTACATCATAGGGTAGTTGTGAAGAGATTCAAATGAGATTATATATACACACACATATGTGTGTATACACACCCACACACACATATCTATCTATCTATCTATCTATCTATCTATCTCTATCTATCTATCTATCTATCTATCTATCTATCTATCTATCTAACTTTGTAAGCTTAAGAAGCTATATAAATGTTAACTATTCTTATGGCTAGCTCTCAGGTACTTTTTTAGATCATGTATTTAACCTTTCTGTTTATTAATCTCTAAAATGATGTCCTCTAAGATCCCTTCAAATTCTGGGTGGGTCCCATATATTAAAAGAATAAGAATATTTAATTGTCTTTTATCCTAAAGAGCCACAGACCAAACCCTAATGTAAGGTGAGTATGTTTCCTTAGCAGTGCCCATAGGAGAGTACAGTTCCTGGTTGGTCTTAATGATTTCTCGCTATAAATACTCAAGTGCTTTCACTGAGGGATCCATTTCATATAGAGCAAAAGCAGCATCTATCAGGGAAAGAGGATAGATAGAATCTAGAGCTGGAAGGAACTCTGAGTTCATTGAATCCAATCTATTCTTGAATAGCTGTCCTTCCTTCAACATTCCCAACAAATGGTCATTCAACTTCTGCCTGAAGATCTCCAATAATAGGGAACTTTCCATCTTTCAAGGCAAGTCCATTCTACTTTTTGACAGTACTTTTGGTTAAGGAATTTTCCCTTCTATGCAACAATTATACAGTGGAAAGAGTAATCAATTTGGGATCAGAAGATCTGGCTTCAATTCCTTCTTCATTATTTACTGCCTATGTGACCTTGGGCAAGTCATTTTATTTCTCTAGATCTTAGTTTTCTCAAAGTGAGCTACTTCAATTAGATGACCTCAATAATTCTTTACATCTCTAACTCTATAATCATATTAAATTTGTCTCTGTAACTTTCAACCATTTGCCCCTAGTTCTTTTTGGACCAAAATAGAACATGCCTCATTCCTCTTCCATCAGACATGTCATGCACTCATGTTTCATTGCTCACTTTTGTTGTATTTTTAATTCTGTAGTTTTTAAGAATGGATATTAGTGCAAGAAAACGCATATTTTTTCCATTCTTAAAGAGTACACTTCAATGACTGTTAGAGATGTTGCAGCAGCTGTTTGTTTAGGGAAATCGGGGACTTTTAAGATTACTCAAGCCCACAGTGAAGTGGGATCAGTCCCAACAAAGCTCAAAGAAACTGTTGGAAACAAAAAAATAACCCCATGAAATGACAAACTACTGCTGCCACACAACCTAATCAATTCTCAGAAAACAAGAATAGACTTTCAAAGGAACCTGGCAGCTGTAGAAATTCTTGCTGATTTTCCTAAAATGAAGCATAGGCTTCTTGAAGTTATAAGAGCAATAAGGCTAATAAAAACAACTACCAACCACTGATATAAAGAAAAAATACTTGTCCTGGGCAAGACAACATATTGGGAAAAGATCATTTTAACTGAGGTAACTTACTTTTTTTACTTAAGGTATGCCAAAATAATTGGTAGAAATATAGGTGAGTCTATAAGATCTGGAGATTTTTTCACACTGTAAAATCCCTACTCCCCCCCAAAAGTTTTGGAAATTGCTTACTTCTAGTTATCCTAGAAATCTTATGTCCATTGAGGAAATGATGAACTCTGATAAATATGCTCATATGAGAAGTAGATTTTTTTCTGAATTAAAGAAGTTCTAAAATAGAGATGGAACGTAGTTTTGCACCATGTTACAGGCCACAAAATGTTAAGAAATATACACAAGTGATAGATGTAAACTTTTTGGTGGCCTGGGAACTTGCTTGATTTAAGCCTCATAGAAAAGCTTTGATTTTATAATCAAGGCTAGACTTGAAAAAATTGACTTTGTCTAAGATGTTAATATTCATTGTGATTTGAGTATGGTTTCTTGATAAAGAATTAAGGCATATGTGTTAAAATCTTGGAACTTAATGCCAAATCATGTAAAACAAGTGATTTCAGCAAAAGAACATATGGCATATTAAGGTTTTTAAAGATGTAAAAAAGTTGTAGAGTTTATTGAAGAAGTAAAATTAATTAGGGCAGCAAGGTGGCTCAGTGAATGGAGTGCAGGACTTGGAGTCAGGAGGACATGAGTTCAAGTGTGACCTCAGACACTTAGTAGCTGTGTGACCTGAGATGAGTCACATAACCCTGCTTGCCTCTGTTTCCTCATCTATAAAATGAGCTGGAGAAGGAAATGACAAATCTCTCTACTGTCCTTGCCAGGAAAACCCCAAATGGGGTCACAAAGAGTCAGACAAGAGTGAACAACAACAAAATTTAATTGTCTTACTTTATCCTAGTAAATCCACATACCACTTCTTTCTGAACTTATGGAAGAGGGACCACTAATATGTGCTTTGTTACTTAGTGGGAGGATCTGAAAGTTAAGAAGAATGGAGCCTCATTTCCCCACTTTTCCAGATCTGACTGTCCTTGCCTTCCAGGGATTTTCAAGGCGTCAACAGATTCAGATGGAACCCTATGAGTGTATTCACATGTATGTGAGAAGGGAAGAACACCAGATTGTTTCGACTAGGAGCCCTAGCAGTAGCTACTTCCTTTAAAGTTTTTCAGCTAGAAATGTGTAACCCAAAGTAGGATTTACAATGATAATATGGAAGGAGTCCTATAACAAAGTGGAAGTCCTGATTCCACTTCTATTTCAAGCACCACTGATTTTTTTCTCTCACTTTATGGTTTGGGGCATCATAGATGAGGAGAACATCTGGAAATGCTACAATACAATTTTTGTCTCATTCAGTCCTTATGACAACCCTGAGAGGTAGGTGCTGTTATTACCTCCATTTTCCAGGTGAGGAAACTGAGGCTTAGACCCTTTCTTTTGGATGTCTTGCTTGGGAAATGTTGTTATCCTGCTCTAGCATCCATTCAGGCTTGTCCAGTCTGTTTCCCATCTGCTAGGGGACAGGGTTGGCCCTAGGTAACTTGGAAGCCAGCAAAGTTTGTTGCTGCTCATTTCTGTTAGCCTTGGATAAAGTTCTTTAAGGTGATAATGGGAGTTCTAGCATGACAACCTTTGTCTAATGACTCTTATAGGTGTTTCGGTAAAAGTGATAGAGTGAACAAGAAGAAAGGATGGAAAGAGATATTTATTAAGTACTTACTATGTGTCAGGTGCTTTGCAAATACTATCTCATTTGGTTTTCATAACAACATTGAGGGGGTAGGTGCTGTTATCATCCCCATTTCACAGAAAAGAAAACAGAGACAGAAGATTGCCCAGGGTCACAGAGCTAGAAAATTTTCCTCCATGACACATTTCAGAGTGGTCTTCAATTTCCAATATATTGATGAAAATAGGAGAGGGTCTAATACTGCATCTGACCCTTACAGACCTAAGAGCTATATTTAGATCACATCTAACATTGGCTAGGATTTGAACCCAGATGACTCTTGACTCCACCATATTAAAGTTGTCAAACTCATGGCTGCAAAACTCCTGTCTCAGAACCAGATTAAAATTTAATTGGGAAATATTTTAGCAAAATAATTAAAAACAATAAAATATAAACAATGGTAATTTGTGGTTTTTTAAAGTCAATATGTGTCTCTCAGGGATCTTTTTCTATTTGAATTTGACACCATTGGCCTATACCTTGTTGCTCTTTAGAAAAAATAAAAGATGTAGCAGATATCTTTTCAAATTCTTAGAAATAGTAGCATCTATGAAAGGAGCAGAGGGCAGCTAGGTGGGAAGGTGGATAGAGCACCAATCCTGAAATCAGGAAGACTTAAGTTCACATCTGGCCTCAGACTAGCTGTGTGAACCTGGGTAAGTCACTTAACTTTTTTTGACTCAATTTCCTCATCTATAAAATGAACTGGAGAAGGAAATAGCAAACCACTCCATTGTCTCTGCCAAGAAAACCCTAAATGGAGTCATGAAGAGTCAGATACAATTGCAATGACTGAACAATAAACAGAGCATACTTAGTCAGAAAAAGAGAAGACTTAAATGGGGAAAAGGGATGGTAGCTGACTTTAAATACTTGAAGGACACTATATGGACAAGCAGAGTGTATTTACTCTAAGTGGCTCCAGGGGTCACATTTTATTGTTGGCCTTGCCTCACTGGAGGTGTTCATGTCAAGATAATAAAGAAGGATTACCTGAGAGATTAGACTCAAAGGCAAACATTCCTCCAAATTCTGAAATTTGGATGTAGGTACTGTGGGAGATCAACAGGGGTATTATTTGGGAGCAAATCACATTGTGAAGGGCTGCCATAAGGCAGTTAGATGCTTCCGTGGATTGATGGCTGGACCTAGATTCAGGAAGACCTGAAATCAAATCCAGTCGTAGGCATTTACTTGGACACGTCACAACCCCTGAATATCTGCATTTCCTCGGCTGTTAAATGAGGATAAGAACAGCACCTCCCTCCCAGGTTTGTTGTGAGGAGCAAATGAGAGAATATTTGTCAAAAGTGCTCAGCACAGTGTCTGGCACATAGTAGATGCTATATAAATGCTGTTTCCCTTCTTGATCTCTTTCCTATCCCCATCCCTATGTCTCAAGGCTCCCTCTGCTCTGTACTCTCTATATGATTAAATAATACTTAACTCCAAGATTTACTTAAGTCATGTCTCCTATCTGCTTCCTTCTAAGATAGCAGATCCAACATTGTTGGGGTGTGTATGTGTCCATAAAAGGTTCAGAAATGGTGAGTGTTATGGGAGTCCTCTAATGGGGGTCAAGGGCTAGGTCCGGGCAGCAGTGACAAAAGGAAACACTTGGAGGGAGCTGCACCCATCCACAACTCTTGCTTATGGGTTCATTTCCTTATTAATGCTATCTCTGGGCCCAAAGGCAATCTAGAATATGCCCTGAAATATTTTCTCAGAAATTATCAAACATTACAGAAGCTCTCTTTGATTGGGGAAGAATTTCTTATCACTTTAGATTAGCTTCTTCTTTCAATCTAAACCACACACTTATAGATCTAGACAAAAATCGTAGTTAATGGTCGTGTTCTTTAATAGCTATATCAGATAACATAAAAACAGAAATAGACATCAGAACAAGTGACAGCAGGCTACAATATGACTTGAAACCAGGAGGCTGGGACTGTTCTTTCCTTCTTTTCCCTACCCTTCCTCCTCACTGGCAGAAGTGTAGAAATGGCAAGAGAGGAGGGTAGATGGACAAAATAGAGTGATGTTTCCCTTGACAATACCCCAGGGAAGAAGAGGAAGCAAAGGACCTTGTGAAGAGGACTTTGGTTTTCTCATTAAATATACATATCTGCTGATTCAGCCCAAATTGCTCTCTGCCCCTCTTTTCAATCCTAGTCTGCCCTTGTGCATTTGTTCCCCATCCATTCACCATGACCTGCTCAGCATGTCACTTTTCTTGGTCTGGTTTTTTCCAACCCTCCCTGATTTCTGTATCAGTGGACCTGCACAGCCATACCAAGAAACATGGAAATGGACTGGTTATATGGCCCCTCATTCTCTGTCTTTCCACCATGGCTTCCCCTCCAGCTTCTCTGCCTTCCATCTTTGATGCCCAAATCCATGGACTCTTGGGACCTCCGGGCAGATGTGTGCATGCCCATTCTCCAAACTCTTCCAGACCATCAAGTCTCTACAGTAACATCTCCGGGGTGGGAGAAGCCATCTGCTCAGGATCATAAGATTCTAGAGTTGGAAGGAGTCTTAATGACTATTGAGCCCAACCTCCTAATTTTGCAGATGGGTGGTTTGGTCAAGGTTAATAAATAGGAGAACTGAGAGTTGAATCCACATCCACTCTTTCTAAACCCAACGTGCTTTCCAGGATCCACCTCCTACAAGTCGAGATCCTGCAAGACTTAATCTATGTGAGTGTGTGTGTAGGCTTAAGCATGCGTGTGTGTGAGCACGCCCGTCTGGCTATAGCTACATGAGACTGGCTAATTTTACACCTGGCTAATTTTAGTTTAAGAAAAAAATGATTAGTCAATTCAGCGAGAGAATCAAATCTTGTTGTTTCTATTCAATCCTTCATAGAAGTCATTTTCTTGTCCCTCTAAGTCTGAAGGTGCCCTTGGAGCCCAGGCATCCGTGAAGGGCGAGGGGGCGCTTATGGCTTGTTCTGACTTCTCTGCCTCTGGGCGCACACAGGCTGAGTTCAAGAAGCTTGTCCAGAGACTGGACAACTCCCTTCCTATGTCCTCTCGCTATGCCTTGTGGTCTGGAGGTCTGCTTTCCTGGAAGTGGGGGCCACTTGTCCACTCTAAGTCTGTAATGGCTCTCTCTTGGCTGGATCTCAGATCCATTTGTGACCATGAAAGCCTCTTTTAGCTTCTAGTCTCTGGACCTCTGGTCAGTGAAGTGTTAACTGCCTCATCATTCCCTGAACAACTTTTGGATTTTTTTTTAAACCCTTACCTTCTGTCTTGGAATCATAAGGCAGAAGAGTGGTAAGGACTAGGCAATGGGGGTCAAGTGACTTGCCCAGGGTCACACAGCTGGGACGTGTCTGAGGTCACATTTGAACCCAGGACCTCCCATCTCTTGGCCTGGCTCTCAAATCCATTGAGCCACCCAGCTGCCCCCAACTTTTGGATTTTGATGATTTTTTGTGTGTGTTGGTTGAGTTAATGGTATAAAAAATCAGTCCAAGTAACAGCTGCCTGTCTAATTCGGAAATATGGAAAAGTTCCTGAAATGGGCTACAGGCCAAGTGATGTGCACAGTTAATAGATAATAGAATAATTAAGGCCAGGAGGTGAGGAGACAGGGGCTGGGAGGCCAGCACCTTCTGGATGTCTCATCTCCTCTTCCTCCGGGGAGGCCTCTCTTTCAAAATAGTCAGCAGGCCTGGAAGGTACCTTGCCACAAACGGGGAGCTTTCACAGGACTTTTCAGGGGCTGTTTGCCAGAGGCTTTAAAAGAAAGAAGACACATCAAAGGCAAGTGAATCCCTTTTCTAGCGTTGCTATGGCAGCGACTGGAGCTCTGAGGAATTTCACGTTTCCCAAACACAACTTCTGCTCCCCAGCTCCTAGGTGCATGTACGGAACACACGTGGACCCGTCGGAATCCCTAGGAAAGCATGTGGTCCCCTTGGCAGCATAACTGGGAGCGAGCGTGCGGGGCTTGGAGTCTGGTTTGGGCTTTACTATTTACTAGCCCGGTGATCTTGGCATCTCTGTGACAGAGCATTGGATTTGGAGTCAGAAAGATCCAAGTTCTAAATCTGACCTCAGTCACTTGCTAGTTTCAGGACTCTGGGCCTCAGTTTCTTCATCTGTAAAAGGAAGGAATTGACCTATAAGGCCCCTTCTTTCTTTAAAGCTAGGATGCCAAGACCTTCAGTAAGTCATAATGGCCCTAGTTTCATCTTCAGTAAATCGGGGGGAATAAATTTGTATATAATCCTTCTCAACTGTCTTGGTGTAAGGATCAAATGAGAAAATGCATGTATATAAGCTAGGTGGCATAGTGGATAGAGCACTGGGCTTGGAATCAGGAAGATCCATCTTTATGAATTTTAATCTGACCTCAGACACTAGCTGTGTGACCCTGGGCAAATCATTTTACCTGTTTGCCTCAGTTTCCTCATCTGTAAAACAAGCTGGAGAATGAAATGGCAAACCTCTCCAGTATCTTGGCCAAGAAGACCCCAAATGGGGCCATGAGAGTCAGACATGACTGACAGAACTGAATAAAACAGGGGAAAGTAAATTTGTTTACTACCTGCCTCTTCTGGCTTGGTGTGAGGATCAAATGAGAAAATGTGCATATGTAGCCTAAAAATGTTGCATTCCACTCTGACAGTTTGTGCTGGTGTGGCTATGGCTGTGCGTGTGGCCTCTGGAAGGCTATCTCAGCAGAGCTTGTATTCTAGGAGGTCCTCCCAAACTGGAAAGGCTCTAACAAAGTCCCCATAACAGATAATCACTTCTCAGATAATCACTTAACTGTGTTGGAAGTGGCTCACCATTGGGAGCTTTTGGATCCGTCTATATCTTTTCCTCTTTTCCCCTAAACACTTCCTAATAATAATAATAATAATAGCATTTAGGTAGCACTTGAACATTTGCAAAACTCTTTACAAATATTATTTCATTTGATCCTTTTAACAACCCTAGGAGGTAGTTTGAGGACAAAGACTATTCCTTTTTTGGTTTATTTGACTCTCTCTTCCAATAGGGGTCTATCATGCTTGTAATGTTAAAATCAAACGAGATTCCTTGTAAGTTATAACAGGATAACTGTTGTAGGATACCAACATTAATGGAAAGAGGGACTGAACCTGTGATTGGAGTGGTTAGCCATTTCCTTTTTTTAACTCATTTTAATTCACTTAGTTTTGCCAAGAAGAATCAGGCCTGACTAAAAGGACAAAATAGTCTTAGAGAATTGTCTGGAACACTGAGGGAGACTGAGATCTATTTGCAGTGGGACTTGAACCAATTCCTGACTTCAAGACTAGTTCTCTCTCCACTATACCAAGTTGCCTCTTAAGCAAGCCATGGCACTGGGAGATGCATACTTAGAAAAGATATTCATCACTGACATGGAGAAAATCTGACCCAGAGTCCAAATTGAAGAAGGACTTCTTTTGGTTTGGGTTATGGGATCCTCTGTTTCCTCCTCTTTGCAGATGACATTTTACTGATTACATCAAGTCCTTCTAAACACTGATGGAACCTTTTGTTCACTCAAAAAAGGTTTATCTGACCATTTATATAAGAAAACTAATTTGATGAAGACTATCTATTGTCTAGACCAGTGGTTCCCAAACATTTTTGGTCTTGGTACCCCTTTATGCTCTTTCCCCCCTAGAGTATTATTTAAAAATTTTTTGGTTACATTTTGGGTTCTGAGGTTCCTTGTGCCATCTCTCCCAACCCCACACTAGAGAATGCCAACATTTGACACAGATATATATGTGAAACTGTACGATACCTACTTCCACATTTCAGTTCTTTCTCTGGAGGTGGATAGCATCTTCCTTCATAAGTCCTTTGTAGTTGATTTGAATATTCATATTACTCAGAATAGCTTAGTCATTCACAGTTACTCTTCTAACAATATTGCTGTTACTGTATACAACATTTTCTCGCTTCTGCTCGTTTCATTCTTCATTATTTCATGCAAGTCTTTCCATATTTTTCTAAATCCAACCTGCTCATCATTTCTTATAGCACAGTAGTATTCCATCACAACCGTCTACCACAATTTATTCAATTATTCCCCAATTGATGGGCCTCCCCTTGATTTCTAGTTCTTTGCCACCATAAAGAGAGATGCTACAAATATCTTAGAAGATATAAGTTCTTTTCCTTTTTTCCTAATCACCTTGGGAAACAGACCTAACAATGGTATTGCTGAGGCAGAGGTATATACAGTTTTATAATTCTGGTCATAATTCCAGATTGCTCTCCAAAATGGTTGGATCAGTTCACAGTTCCACTAACAGTGTATTAGTGTTCAATTTTTTCACATACTCTCCAACATTTGTCATTTCTCCCTTCTATCATTTTAGTCAATCTAACAGATATGAGATTGTATCTCAAAATTATTTTAATTTGCCTTTCCCTCTTACACTGTTAAAAATTTAGACCTCAAGGAGCTTTTATTTCTATGTGTTATATCTATTGATATTGACCATATTATAAATTAAAATATCTTATCTTAAAAATAGTTTTGACCCCACAGCCTTCCATAATGAATGAGATCAGAGATCCACTGGAGTTTTAGAGTTTTCCTAGTAGATACTGATGTGGATGCGCCATGCTGGATGGTTTTGTGCCAATGTCTCCCATGGCTCACAACGGACATCAAAGTTCTTCAGAGAGACCTTTAGATAGGACTTGCTATTGCTTCTTCTGAACTCTGTGTGAGTGCTTGCCTCATGTGAGTTCTTTGTAAAATAGTCTTTTAGGCAAATGCATATTTGGTATTCAGACAAACTGGCCAGCTCATTGGAGTTGTGCTCTATGTGGTATACTTTGAATGCTTGATAGTTCAGCTTCAGAGAGGATCTCAGGGTTTGGTACCTTGTCTTGCTAGGTGATCTTCAGAATCTTCCCAAGACATTTCAAATGGAAGCAATTCAATTTCCCAGCACGGTGCTGGGCTTTATGAGCAAAGCAGCATTGCAGTAGCTCAGAGGAAACATGAGATCTGTAGATTTAGAGACATCCCTGTTCCAAAGGTTCATATGGGCTATTTGTGCCCCATTTGTGGTATAGCTTCCAGAGCATATCAGTCTGATCAGCCACAGTCAGACACACCATGTGCTGACCCCAACATGGGAATGCCATTTTGGTCCTCTTTGAGGATGAAGGACAACAAGCTCACCAGAAGCAATAGACAATAGAGACAACACGTTAAATATAGTAGACGCTTAATAAGCCTTTCTTGGAATTGCATCGAACTGAACTATTCTTCTAGTAAAGTCTGCTCTGATACCTCATTGGGCATGGAGGTGACCCTGGGTTCCATACTAATGGAAGCATAAAGTTTGGCAGAGCCTGCCAAGCTGGGAAGGCTTCTGGCACAGGACTGGTTACAGACATTGAAGCTGGTGTCCAAAGACTAGCCCAGCTTCATCCAGAGAGATCTATCTCTGGAATATTAACTGGCCTGTAATAAACATTTGTGTTTACATTAATTCCTCATGAAGGCATGGGATGACCCAGGGACACGCATTAGGTCCATGCCACAGCCCTGAGTCTTTACCCTTAACACATCCTTCTCTTTCTGGTCTCTTCTGGAGGAGCTAGGACATGGCTCTTGGGCAGATGCAATCTCTGCCTGAGGTAGTCCAGAGTGGAGGAGTCCCATGTGGATGAGACCCAGAATTTTTGAAGTTACCCATCCATTTCCCATGAATCATTGTATCTTGTTCATTATTTTAGCATGGAAAGACTTTTTCAAATAGTTTTTGTTTTAGGTTTCTGCATGACATGCTTGAGGATAGGCTCTGAAGGTGGAATTTTACCATTGTTTGGTGAGTCTTTTTGAGGTGAATTTGATCCTGTTGTGCAGTCAGTGCTACCTAATCCATCCTAAGGTGTTTTCCAGGCACTGTCCCACATTCTGTACACAAATTTACATGAAATAAATAATTTTGTTCACTGGTAAAAAAAAAAGATACTGATACAAATTGGAGTTATGTCTCACTGATTTGGAGATTCTCTCTGGTGTTGCACATCATGACCCATCCATTCCTGCCCCTTCTGGATGACTCGTCTATGTCCTTGCAACAAATTGTACACCTTCCTTTCTTTCTACTGACATTATGAAGGGACCAATGACTGGTATAGGCTGGCTGTCCATTTCTCATCTCTGGTCACAAGGCCAAGCGCCATCTTCTCTTCCTATAATACATTTCTGTGTATAATAGGTGTTGCTACCTATGTTGTATGTGATGATATCTTTCATTTTCCCTCCTGGTTTGTATCCCCTCCCCCCCAGGAGAATTCTTTGCTGTTATATATATTACAGCCTGCTCACACCTACCACACACCTCTCCATTGCTTTCTGAGGGTTATTCATTTTTCTTTCAACGGAGACAATTGGATTCCATGTCTGGGCCATGCAGCAATACTGAGAGAGAGTTGGTATTAAAATTATGGACCTCGTTCCCAAGAGAGGTGTAGTCACTAAAGGAGCTTTGCCATCCAGCCCACTCTCTTCCCATTCTGCTCTAAGCCAAACTTATTGTCCATTGTATTGTCTATCCAGAATATACTGTTAGTCAGTCAGTCAGTCAGCAAACATTTATGAATCCTTATTCTGTGCCACTGGGAATAAAGCACCAGGAATAAAATGAAAAGCAAAAAAACTACACAGCACCAGCTCTCAAGTAGCAAACATTTTAATGGGGAGAAAAAAAGGAAATGTAAGATATATATGGTATATATGAAAGTAATCTGAAAGATAAAGGCATCACCAAGGAAGGGCACCAGAAAATATGTTCTATAAAACTTAGGATTCAAGTTGAGAGAGACAAGTACTATGGGGCTGCTAGGTGGCATAACAAGTAAAGTGCCAGGCCTGGAAGCAAGAAGATTTGTCTTTTAGAGTTCAAACCTGGCCTCAGACACTTCCTAGCTATGTGACCCTGGGGAAGTCACTTATCCCTATTTGCCTCAGTTTCCCTATCTGTAAAATGAGCTAGAGAAAGAAATGGCAAACCATTCTAAAATCTTTGCCAAGAAAACTCCAAATGGGGTCATAAAGAGTCAGACAACTGAAGAGCAGACAAATTGCTGTTGTTATTTATCTAAATGTATGGCATAATCTGGACATTAGACATTATTCATCTACTTGGTATTCCCTGTGGCTTGGTCAACAAGGTCAAACTCTTTCCAGTGTTGACAAATCCCTGTAATGTCCCCTAGTTTGATATGACCAGTACGATATCTTGTGTGAACAGGAGCATCTATAGAACCTCATCCTTTTTTTTTATTATTGTTTTTGTTGGAAAAATAATAAAATTGGTGCTGAGCAGAAGAAAAGAAGTATATGAATTATTATATAGGTCTGTCTTTGTCTCTGCCTCTCTCTATCTCTGTCTCTGTTTCTCTCTATCTCTATCTCTGTCTGTCTGTCTTTGTTTCTGCCTGTCTCTGTCCCTGTCTCTATTTCTATCTCAGTCTCTGTCTCTCTTTGTCTCTTTCTCTATCTCTGTCTCTGCCTATCTGTCTGTCTGTCTCTCTCTGTCTTTCTCCCCATGGGAATGCCTTGCCATTACTTGAAATGGGGAAGGGAGATGAGAAGCAGAGCAAGTCGTCAGCAGATGTTTATTTTATTTTATTAAAAAATACTTACCTCTGTCTTAGAATTGATACTAAGTATTGGTTCCAAGGCAGAAGAGTGGTAAGGGCTAGGTAATGGGGGTTAAGTGACTTGTCCAGGGTCACAGAGCCAGAAAGTGTCTGAGGCCAAATTTAACCTATGTCGTCCTGACTCCAGACCTGGTGCACTGTCTGTTATACTACCTAGATGCTCCCAACTACTAATTTTTCACAATGAAAATTTACATTTTAGAAATTAGCAAAGATAAACACTACAAATCAGGGTTTGATTTATTGTTTTGTGGGTTGTCTACACCTAAGAAGATGATGGAGAAAATGTTGATAATGGAGATTAAACTGAGAAATGGGTCATACTTCAGAGAGCTGGTTGTTAAACATTTATCAGCATATCCCTATTTAGAGATCTAGCAATTAGCTGGGTCTGACTGGAGAGGAGTATTTATACTGGAGGGCAGTGGGAAGCTAAATAGGTAGGCAGGGTAGAATCTTCTCTTGAAGGTTAAGGTGAAGAATTTCCACTTAATCTCATAGATCATATAAGGTGGTTGCTCAAAGTGAGTGCTTAATATATGTGGGTGGGCTGAATGAACAAATAAATGAGCTCAGGGTTTTTAAGCAGAGAAGGGAACATGATTAAAATATTTTGTTGTTTTGTTGTTCATTTGTGTCTGACTCCTTGTGACCCCATTTGAAGTTTTCTTGGCAAAGACACTGGAGTGATTTGCCATTTCCTTCTCCAGTTAATTTTACAGATGAGAAAATTGAGGCCAACAGGTTTAAGGGACTTGTCCAGGGTCACATAAGTGTCAGAGTCTGGATTTGAACATAGTCCTTCTGACTTTAGTCCTGGCATTCTATCCACTACACCTCTTTTCTGTCCCATTAAAATTCTCCTTGCCTTCTTTTCAGAAAAGTCTGATGGAGAATTGACTCAAAAAGACTATGTCTGTGGTTGCCCTTTCCTTATTCCCCCCTGCCTTTATTCTTTCCTTTTGGTACTTCTTGGGATTTATGGCATAGCCTTCAGAGTTTACGTTTCCCTAGGATTGAATGCCTGAAAAGTGAGATATAAACATCTAATCTAGGCCCTTCATTTGAGAGAATACTACAAAAATAAACTCTATTAAAATAACACTGTGAATTAGTTAACTATTCTCTTTAGGATGGGAATAAACACAGAGATATAATCTGGTATAAGTTGGAAAAAAATAAAATAGAACACAGGGAAATAATATCTAACCTTTTCATTGTTTTAGGGCCATTTTCCTAGTGTGTCTTCAGTCCCTTCAGAGGATCTTGGCTTTTGGCTTCCTTTTCCGTCTTGTGTGATCTAAACAGAAAAGTCATCAAGTTGGCATAGGTAATATCCCTTGCCACTGCCCAACCCCCAATTTTCTCTTTCTCTTTTAGTCTAATGGATAGAATGCTGGAATCCATAAGTTATACTCCTCCCTTTGATTCTTATTAGCTGTGTGACCTCGGGAAAGTTGTATCACCTTAGCCTACCTCAGTTTCCTCATCTGTAACATTAGATAATAGTAGCTCCCTAATCCCCTCCAGATTGTAGTAAGGATAAAATGAAATAATATGTTTAAGAGTCTTTTTAAGCCTTAAAGTGCTAATACATATTAATTATTATTTTTCACTCTCTCTTCCAATGAGGATTTCATTTACCTGAGTGATTGAGAGACAGAGACAGCCTTTAAAGCCAGGAAGACCTGAGGTTAAGTTCTACCCTTCTCTCTGACCCCAATCTCTCCATCCCCCAAGAATGTACTGGCCCCAAGGCAAGTCTAGTTGCTCATGTAAGAATTTAAATTTAGGTTTTATGCTAAATATGAGAATTCTAAAGTAATATTGTGGTTGCCAATTTAAAAACATTACAGCTTAAGTCAAAATGACTTTTAGCAGCTTCATTTACAAAGAGGTAGAAAGAGCGAAAGTGGAAAAATGTAGATAAAGAGATAGAAAGTACTGCCTAGCTACAAATACCCTAAATTTAATCCTAATGTCTCCAGACAGCAAATGTGAATTTGAAAGCTAATCTCACCAGAATCCACAGTCCTAATTAGAAAGCTAAAATCCAAAGAACCAGAAGATGCTGAAGAATCCTCAGAGAGTCTTCAGTGCCCACAAGGCTAAGACCACCAAGAATTTCACCAGAACTCATGCTGATGAGAACGTCCCACTGAAGCACAAACAAGCAGAGAGTAGAGACCAAAGAGCCAAGGAAGGAATCACTCTACACACCACCCCAAGCCAACATAGGATCCAGGGAAAGAGTCTTCTCTTCCAGCCGGGCTCACCAATGCAGAGTGAGTCCCACTGAATCCTCAAGTTGGCCTTTTTAAATCAGTTTTTTTTCAACCTCACTTCCTGTTGCTCTCCTACTTTACAGGAACCAATTGCAGTCTTTCAATTTACTTAGCACTGCCTAAGGGGATGGGGCCAAGGCTGAGTTGTCACCCATTGTAGCAAGTGACTTGTGAACTCTTACACTTAGTGACTGGTAAGGTACTAAGCAGGAGTACTTAAAGTTCTTGATTTATTTAGCTAAAAATAGACAAGGGGAGAGTTAATCCTATCTTTACACCCAGGACTTCTCAGATCCAGCGCTAATTCTTGCCTGGATGGCTAAGCCACTGGGCACCTTTTCTTTTTTCTGTTGATTACTCATTGCTTTCTCTTTTTTCCTTCCTTTTCCACAAAGAGACCTTTATAATATAAAATGAATACTCAGACTTTGTAGTTCTACAAGCTACAAAAATCTTTTTGCTCTAAGGGTTTTTACTTGGTCATTCCCCCATTTCCCCATATATTTTGAAACAGAATAGTTATTTTATTTTATTTTTTTAAACCTGTACCTTTTGTCTTAGAATCAATACTGTGTTTTGGTTCTGAGGCAGAAGAGGGGTAAGAGCTAGGCAATGGGGATGAAATGACTTGCCCAGGGTCATACAGCTAGGAAGTGTCTGAGGCCAGATTTAGACCCAGGACTTCCCTCTCTAGACCTGGCTCTCAATCCACTGAGCCACCCAGCTGCCCTCCAGAATAGTTAATAAATAAATGTTTATTCAATGTTTTAACAAACTATATGAATAAATTAAAACTGCACCAAGATCTCAAAATATGGATGGAGGCCCTTTGCAGAGGGATACCCTAGTCATGTTCAATGTTCAGCAATTATTTGAGTGTCAGGGACATGCTGGAACCATCACCTAAGAGCTGATTGTTAAATTTTCAGTGTGAGCATTTACATCTCAGAAATTGCTATAAATCAAAACTTGATTTATTGTTTTGCTTATTGTCTAGATTTAAGAAAGTTTTAGAGAAAATGTATAATGCAGATTCAACTTAAAAGTGGGTCATCATATTTTCTGCCATCCCCCCAACTAAGAGCCAGTTACCTTCATATATCTGGTGAGGCTTTCCACAGGATCCCTGATCATGGTATGAAAGTGATCTCTTCAAACATAAAACTGGACAAAAAGGAGAAAATGTCCCCTAAATGAATAGAATCCTACCAGCAGAATTTTTTCATCAAAACATTAAAAGATTTGTGACCAATAAAGGGTTTGTTGAAGCAAGACTGTGTTTTCCCTGAGGTCAGTGAAGGGGATGGAGAAACTGATTAAGGGACTGCTTCTTGAAGTGTGATATTATTCTCACCAAAGGGTGAAGTAAGTCCCTTAGGGCCTTTGACCAATTATCTGAAGTTACTCGTCAGGGAAAAGACTTCTTTTTCTCTAGAAGTAAGCATCTTTGTACTTCCAAGCATTACATTCAATTACCTTGTGATTTTTTTTTTGGCCAAGAATAATACTGCAATTTTGCTATGGTATTTTTGGTTCCAAGTTTCTAATTTGGACTTGAGGATTTTATGCTCATCAATACAAACTATACAAAGTTTGCTATTTGCTCACATCGAACTGAAACTCCTTCATAGGTCAACAGCTATTTATGCTGAAATGGTTCCTCTCCTCCAGCATCCTGTTTATTAGCCCCCAGTTTATTAGCACAATTGGACTAAAGGCTATCGTGGGTCTGGAGGCACTTTAGGATTGTGCCTAAAGTATGAGACTAGAACCGAGTTAAGATCCCATCTCTAAGCATTTACTGTATGATCCTAGCTAAGTCACTTTACTCTCCGAGACTGTCTCCTTACCTACAAGATGAGAATACTAAGAATAAAGTCTCAAACACAGGGTGGTTGAGAGAATAAGATGAGATGACACATACCAAGTGCTCTGCACAATTTAAAGAATTGTTCAAATACCATTCTTAGTTGTTATTACTACTGTAAATGCAATTAAGAGTGATTGTTGTTTCCATAGTGTTCCTGTCCAAAGACCTGGAGTTCAAATCCTCACTCAGCCACTTAATTGGCTGCATGATTTTGGGCAAATCATTTACTATTGCCAACTTCAGTTTGTGTCCCTTTGGACTAGATGGTTTCTCAAGTGTCTTTCATTTCTGAGATTCGGTTGGATAGATAACACTGAAAGCAATGGAAGACTCTATCCACCCTCCTGGGGATTGGTTTCTCCCTCTTTTTTAGTTGAAATTCTTCATGGATTTGCATGTCATCCTTGCACAGGGGCCATGCTAATCTCTGGATCGTTCCAATTTTTGGTACTTGTGGTGCCAAAGCAAGCACAGGTTTCTCTTTGAAAAAGTTATGTTTTAATCCATCAAAGCCACCACGGATATTTTTTAAACACACATTTACAGTACAGATACATATATACATGCATATATGCATTCATATGTTGTTTAGTCACGTCAGTCATGTCAGACTCTTTGTGGCACCATTTGAAGTTTTCTTGGCAAAGATACTAGAGTGTTTTGCCATTTCCTTCTTCAGATCATTTTATAGATGAGGAAACTGAGGCCAGCAGGGTTCAGTGGCTTGCTCAGGGTCACATAGCTAGGAAGGGTCTGAGGCCAGATTTGAACTCATGATGATGAGTTTTCCTGGTTCTAAGATCAGTGCTCTATCACAACCTAGCTGCCCATATTCATATATATATATGCATATATATGCACACACACATACATATATATACATATTCACTCCCCTCATGGATTAGGTATATGATTTTAAATAAGAAGAATGATGGTAGTGGAGATTGATTCTTAGGTTTAACTCTGGAAGGAATTTTATAGATCTCAAGGAAACTGAAGTTCAGAGGAGTTGAGTGACTTGTCCAAGGTAGTAAGTATCAGGGGCATGATTTGAACTCAAGCCCCACTGACTCTGGAGCCAGTATTTTTCCTGCTGTATCCGTGCCTTCCTTATTGCTTATAAGATGTGTGCATGTACATGTGTGCATCCTAGGACCTCAGAGGACATCTAGTCCCAATCCCCTCACTTTATGTATGAGAAAACTGTAGCCTGGGAAGGTAGGATTTGCTTAAACTCAGTTTAGAATCAGTTACTCCAGAATCAGGGCTCATTTCCCTGTAGCACTGCCCTCTGCCTCCCTACTTACATGTACATAACACCCTATGTGCTTTTGTTTTTGTTCAATCATTTAAGTCATGTCTGATTCTTGGTAGCCCATTTGGAATTTTCCTGGCAAAGATAGTGGAGGGATTTGCCATTTCCTTCTTTAGCTCATTTTACAGATGAGGAAACTGAGGTAAATGAAGTCAAGTGACTTGTCCAGGATCAAACAGCTAGGAAGTGTCAGAGGCCCCATTTGAACTTGTCTTCCTGATTCCAGCCTGGAACTTTATCCATGGTGCCATGTACACTCCATACATATATTCGTAAGTATATATGTATAGTAGTAGTAGTCTCTCCTAATCGAGGATGACGATTGTCATATATGTATATGTATATGTATTTGATACATATGTATATGTATATACTTGCATATATATGGGTGATTCACAAAGGGACATAGGCATATATTCACCATTACAAGGGTATGAGTGTCTGTCTCTCCATCTTCATTTCCTTCCCCCCCATATGTGGTGAATCAACCATTGAGAGTCCCTCCAGCGTCTCCTCATTGGAATCGGAGATCTCCCCTCTTAGGATGGAGGGCTCCAATGGCAACACAGTTATTAAGCCTTCATGTTAAGCTTGAAGGTTCAAAGACAAGCCAGCAACAGAGTCTCTGCCTTCAAGGAGTTTATATGCTAATGGATGAAACAACCTCCACAGGGGTACCTGAAAGGGATTGGGGGTAGGGAGGATGCTTGCAGTGGATGGAGAGGAGATGGCAAGACTGGAACTCAGAGGGAGGGAGGGAGGGAGTGCCTTAGACTGCAGAACCAGATTGTTGTCCATTGTCGATTCTATCACAACCCATCTCTGCCCTCCCCCCTTCTCCTTGATGGGGAGCAAGTTGGTTGATTGAAAAAAATATTTATTCAAACAACATACCTACAAATATACAGAGACATTTATATAACACCCTACGGTTTGCAAAGCACTTGACACCGTCACCTCCTTAACGGGGCCAGCCTGATTAACTTTCCAAGTCAATTGGAGACCCATTTTGAGGAAATGTGCTGACTCCGAGATATCTGTGTAGGCTGAAGTCTGGAAAATCCTCAGCAGTCATCTGCATATTGCCAACCTGCCAGGTGTTTGGCTTCCTGTGGACCCAGCTTCAGGCTGGAGGAAAAGAGGGGAACAAACACCGGTCCGCATTAGGAAGCGCTGGGTGATGCATTTCCCGCCCCCTCCTTTCCTCTGTACCCATTTCTGGCATTTTTCTTCCATGAGGTTGTCTTTACTCTCCCTTCACCTTCTCTTCCCTTCTTGTTAATCTCCCTTCTGGGCTTCATTTTCCTTAAGAAACCTTTCATTCCATTAATTGATGCAATAGTGGTTGAGGCTGTGCAGCTCCTCATCTGCCCAAATCCCCAGTGGGGCCAGAGCATTTCTCAGCCAGTCACCTTCTGGGACGTGCCCTGGGGTGCTTTCTCTTGTAAGGAGGAGAGGAGAGTGAGATGGGGGGGGGGGGGGGGAGAAAGGAGGAAAGTCACCGAAGGCTGTGTCCTTCTGAATCCTCTAGAGGGCTGAAGGAAGGGGCTCTGCCTTTCATTTGGCAAGAGTTCTTAACCTTAGTGTCTATGAACTTTTAAAACTAGTAGATAACTGGATTTTAATACAATTAGTTTCTTTTGTAATCCCGGGTATTTTATTATGCATTTAAAACCGTTTTGAGTAATCCACAGGCATCATTAGTGTCTTTTGTAATCCCATGCACTTTATTTGATCCATTTAAACATTTTTTTCCGAGGAGTTTGTAGGTTTCAATAGTTTCTTTTGCAATCCTATGTGTTTTA
Organism: Monodelphis domestica; assembly: GCF_027887165.1. Classification (NCBI taxonomy): domain Eukaryota; kingdom Metazoa; phylum Chordata; class Mammalia; order Didelphimorphia; family Didelphidae; genus Monodelphis; species Monodelphis domestica. Next base: position 586,541,482 of record NC_077227.1, on the reverse strand, counting down.
TGGATTGAAAAACCTTTTGAGAAGGAATCCATAAGCTTCATTAGTTTCTTTTTTTAATCCTACGTATTTTATTTTATGCATTTTTGAGAAGTCCCTAGGCTTCTTTTGTAATCCCATGTATTTCATTTTATGCATTTAAAAAAAGTTGAGAAGTCCACAGCTTCATTAGCTTCTTTTGTAATCCCACGTATTTTATTTCATGCATTTATGACATTTTTGAGAAGTCCATAGGCTTCAATCAGTCTGCCAAAAGGGTCCATGACTCATGGAAAGTTAGGATCAGAATCCCAATCTGCAGTAGGGTGTGCTAAAGGTTTGAGTCTTCTGGGATGCCACGAGAACCCTGACATAGAATTCTGCCTCTGCTGGAGAGAAGATCCCCAGACAGGCAGCTGGGTACAGGTTTTTCTACTGATATGTGATGGATAAAAATGATACTCTGTTTAATCAGGTAGAGACTTCTGGGGGAAGCAGTAGGGCCACCTCACCTCCTCCTGTCAATAAGGAATAAGAAATTGCCAAGAAATTGGCAATTTGAGTCCAATGTCCAATGTGAAAAGAAATGCATTGGGAATGAGGAAATATGGGTGGGTGCTGGTCCCTGCTCGATCCCTTGTCAGTGATGTCAACGATTATGCTGGGTAATCCCTCCTTGTTGTAGAAGAGCTCTAAATCAGTTCAACCAAGCACCAGACGTTTGAAGAACACTTGTATTTGGGTCCTGGGAGAGATGCTCATTTTAGAGAGCATAGCCCCTGCCCTCTTGGAATTTACAGTCTGGTAGATGAATACACTCCATGTGTACGTTAGAATGACACTTGATCAACAAACATTTAGTGAGTGCCTACTATGTGCTGGGCACTGTGCCAGGCACTGAAGACAGAAATAAAGACAAAAGATGGTCTCTGCTCTCAAGGAGCTGCCTGTCTAATGACACAGAACAAAGTGGGTAGGAGTGAGGAGAGTGGGGAGGTGGGGTTGGGGCATGCTGGAGTTTAGGGAAGGCATTCTGGAAGAGGTGGCCTTACAGTTGGGAACAGGGAAGAGAGGGATGAAGGACATTCCAGGGATAGAAAACTAACAGATGTCTGGGGTAGGACTGGGGGAAAGAAGGGGATTGGTGGGTTTGGCTGGACCATGGGGGTGGTACAGTACCCTGTGGGAGCAGCACAGAAATGATGAGAAAGAGAGGGTGCTACTGACAATTTATAGAGGGCCTTGAATGCCCTCTAAGATCTATGCTGCTATGAATAGTATCAAAACAAAGTAATTTTATACATTTATACATGACATTTAAAATTATTTTTTCCAGTGTCTCTCTTGTCTATTTCTGTCTTCTTTCCTTATTCTTTTGTTTTCTCCTTCTCTTTTTGTTAAGTCATTTGAGTTTCTCTGCTGTCAGTCAGTTCCTATTTAAAAAAAAATATTTCCTTGAAAAAATATTGTGGTGGTATTCCAGGGTTTGCTTGGTTGGCTTTATTCTCTGATGGTGTTTCTCTCTTTGGTATGCCCTGGCCTAAGTCTCTTGAAGGGACAATTTATTTTTCATTGCCTCTTGCTGGCTTCTGGTATTATTCAGAGGAAAAAGCTTCCTCTGAGAAAGAAAAATGGAGCATTTATTTACTATTCATTCTCTGCTAATAGAAAGGCAATTTGATGTTCTGAGGAGAGAGGGCTGTTTGGATTCAGATGATCTGGGGTCAAGCGCTACTTCTGTTACATGTTAACTTTGTGATCTTGAATTAAACCACTTAGGAAATGCTTCTTACCTCATTTTTGATATTGGTGAAATGAAGGGCTCAGTTTAGAGATGCTTTCAAGGTCCCTTCCACTTTGATAGCAATGATTAGGAACAGGCAGATAAATGGCTGTTTCTGCCATCTGGTTTGAAGTGTCAAGACTCCCCTTGCCCATCAATCTCCCTTCATTTCCTTCTCTATTCTATGGAATCCCCTATAGAATACTTATTCTGTTGGAGGCTGATCACTTTTTAGAATTTTGGAGCTCTTTGTTAAAGCTAACCACTCAAAAAGGTACAATATCTATCGCCATAACTAGAAACTCTCCCCACCTTCAATTATTATATATTTTTAAATCCCAAACCTTCCATCTTAGAATCAATATTAAGTATTGGTTCCAAGGAAGAAGAGGGGTAAGAGCTAGGCAATTGGGGTTAAGTGACTTATCCTGGGTCACACAGTTAGGAAGTATCTAAGGTCATATTTGAACCCAGGACCTCCCATCTCTAGATCTGGCTCTTAGTCCACTAAGTCAACCAGCTGCCCCTCCCACCCTCAATATTTTATGAATTGCCAAAAACATCGCATGGTGTTCGATCAAAACAAATGGGCTTTCTAGTCCTTATAGCTAGTGTGGCTTTGGAAGACAGACACACAGTCTGTTACCCAGTCATGCTTGGGGAGACCAGCCTGAGCTCATTAGAAGCACTAGGGTCACCTCCATGCAGCAGTGGCAGAAGGATCATAGCAGTCAAGGTGAATGAAAACAACAATGAAAGTGCTTTTCTGACATCTTCTCCACATGCCCAAGGAAGGGGAAAGTTTTTTCATGATTCCAAGCCATTTGAAAACACTTTTTGCTTTGTAGTGTTTCTCTAGCGGCAACATTATTATACCCCTTCTTTGGAAATGTGTCCATTTACAGGCCACCGAGAACAAAGGAAATGGTACATCTTGAGACCCACTGGGACCATTCAGAACCAAGAGGATGTCCAGAGCTTGCCTTAGTTCAATTAAAAAATGTTGTATTAGGTGCCTTCTGGGGGAGAAAAGAAGAAGGAAATTTGACTGAGTAATTATTTGGGGAGGAGGAGAGAAGAAGTGATTAAGGTAGGGAAGTTAGTTAGGAGCAGGAAGAAGTGTCCCTGCCCTCAGAGGACTTCTATTTTTTTTTAAACCTTACCTGCTATTTTAGTATCTAAGAGAGAATTGCTGCAAGGGCTAGGGAATCAGGGTTAAGTGATTTAGACACCAGGGAAGTGTCTGAGGCTAATTTAAACACAGGTCCTCCCCACTTCAGGCCTGATGCTCTATCCACTGTGCTACCTGGCTATCCTCCTTATGTTCTATTTTAGATAAATGAAGCTTACCTACGTGAAGGCGGATTGGCTTCAAAGAAAGGGCTCTTAAAGGCCCAAAAGTTGAATAATCCTTTCTGATGGGTTCTGGGGACCATCTGTTCTCTTTAAGAAGTCAGGGGTCATTTTTCACATTTTGTGGAAAGCTTTCTTTCAAAGGATCTCCCTGCTTTCCTTAAGCCTCTGTGGTCTTGGTACTTTGGAGAGAGTTGGCCTGACCATTTTCAGATAAGGACATTTTCCCATATGGGCCAGAGCAGATCTACCAGCTGAAATCATGCAAGGCAGCCTCCTTTGGCACTGAGGTGGCACATCTATAGATGACTGCCACCCCCACAAGACTCATAAATCCTTTGCTATATTTGGCCAACAGAGACAAGGCTTTAATGACCTTACTTTTCCCGTTTCATTGAATGTTAAAGATCCCATCTATATTATAGGATTTTTTTTTGGTCATCTTCTCTCTTTTCCAAGTCATAAATATTTGAATAGAATCTGTCTTCAATCTGTCTTGCCTGCCAATTGTAGGTATCATCGAAGAGTGGTCCAGGTTCTAGAGTCTTCTTTCCACCACATTCTCCGCTCTGTCTAGCACATCACTGACCCTTCTTTAGGTTGGGTCCTCACTACATTAAGTAAAACAGGGGGGCCAATAACCATACTGAGAAGGCAGGTTGTTGAGACAGTGATTGCTTTTTGGTCAGTGGAGACTTGCATTAATTAGGTTTGCTTGTTTATGGTCCGCTAATGTTGCTCCTATCAAACAATTATCCCAGAGTTTACTGCCTGGGTTCCCAGGAGTCTAGTATAGTTGCCCTGTGGACTCGTTCAAGGAGGATGGGGTGGGGGAGAGGTGGAATGAAGGTTCGAATCATTAGCTCAGGTTCTAAAGTGGACCCTGGCTTCCCCATGTTGCTAATTTTCCACATCCCCACGCCCATTAGATCAAGTATCGAATTGTTTAACATAGCTATTAGGCAGGCACCATCATAGGGCTTTAAACTCATTATCTCATTTGATCCTCACAATAGCTCTGTGAGGCAGGTGGTATTGTTGAGTTTTTTCATTTGTGGAGGACTCTTCATGATCCCTTTTGGTATTTTCCTGGTATATGTTCATATATGTAGGTTGTTGTTCAGCCGTTTTATCGTATCTGACTCTTTGTGGCCCCATTTGAGGTTTTCTTGGCAAAGATATTGCAATAGTTTGCCCTTTCGGCTCATTTTACAGATGAGGAAACTGAGGCCAATAGGGTTAAGTGACTTGCCCAAGTTCCCGTAGCTAGTAAATGTCTGAGGTTAGATTTGAACTCATCTTCCTATATCAGGTCCCACTTTTTATTTTCAGTGTCCATTTTAGAAGTCAAGCTGATGATTAGGAATTCTGCTTTTCCCTTCTGCCCCATCCTATCCTTCTCGAAAGAGTCCACAGGAGAGGCATACTAGTCTCCTAGGGACCTAGGTAGCAAATTGTCAATGAAGTAGGTAGTGCAAGCATTATTATTTCCATTTTACAGACATCTAAAGCTTAGACAGGGCAAGTGATTTTCTCAAGGTTGGAAAGCTAGTAAGTGAAAAGGCTGGAGCTTGAGCCTGGGTTTTCTGACTTCAAATCCTGTGGCCTATCTGCTGCAAAGTACTGCTATTGCAGATCTGTCTACAAAAATATCCATTAAGCAATATTGGTTTAATGAACTGGCTGTCTTTAAAATAGGGCTGGCCCCAGGGAAAATAGTGAAGTAAATGAAGGTTGACCATAGTGTCCTCATCCCTCTTCTTTCAGGGACCTTCTCCTTCCTCATTGTCTACCTTCTTCCTGATCCTCTTAATTCTCAATGTGTTCAGAGTATTTTAGTAACTCTAAGACAGAAGAGCTAGGGCCAGGCAAACAGATAAGTGACTTGCCCAGGATCACATAACTAGGAAGTATTTGAGAACAGATTTGAACCCAGGACTTTCAGTCTCCAAGCCAGGCTCTCTATCCACTGTGCCATCTAGCTGCTCCTCAGAGGACCTCTTTCCTGATCATATCCTTCACTCATCATTCCTGGTTGGAAATAATGCAGGTTCTCCATCCATCCATCTATCCTCCAACCACAATTTAGCTTGTTCCATATTATGTTCTTTCAATTAGTGGTCACCATTCCAAACTTTTCTGGGACTTTATTTCCTCATTGTAACATAAAAGAGTCAGACTAGAATCAGCATTGGTGAACCTTTTAGAGATTAGATGCCCAAACTGCACCTTCAAGCTACCTATGAGCCCCCTGAATTATTAGCCCAGACTGGGGAGGGAGGAAGTACTCATATTGAGCTGCCGGACAGAGTATGAGGCATGCAAAAATTGTCCTCAGGCAATGTGGAGAGGGGAACTGGTGCAGAGGGGGAACACAGCACCTTTGTCAACATGGGACTAGATCATCTTTGAAAAACCACTCTCGGATCATTGATCTAGAGCTGCAGGAGACTTTGGAAATCATCTAACCCAACTCCCTTATTTTATAGTTGGGAAAACTAAGTCCCAGACAGGTTGCCAAAGGTCACTCATAGGGGTTGTAAATGGCAGTGATGGGATTTGAACTCAATTCCTCTCACTCCAAATCTAGTATTCTTTCAGGTATACTACACTGCCTTCCTTAGGGTCCCTTCTAGTTTTAGCTTTGTAAAGGTTTATGAAAACATCAACTAATCAGTCTTAAGGTAAACTTCTGTAAGAGTAAAATGGATGACAATAGAAAATGCATCCAAATAAAAGCTTGTACAATGTAAACAAGATGTAGGAATCACTATCCCAAGGCAACTATAGAAAATTAATATTTCCTCATCTGAAAATGAGAAAAAAGATTGACAGCTATTCTAAAACTACATGATGAACAGGTCAAAAATTTCCTTGAAAAACAGATGTCATTTCAGATAGAAATTCTTATTCAGTTATTTCAGTAGTATCCAATTCTTCATTACCCCATTTGGGCTTTTCTTGGCAAAGATACTGGAGTAGTTTGCTATTCTCCAGGTAATTTTACAGATGAGGAAAATGAAGCAACCGTAACTTGTCCAGGATCACTCAGGAAAATGAGTCTTCCTGACTTTAAGACTGGTATTCTATCCACTGTTCCATTTGGCTGCCCCAATCAGAGAGCAATGGTAAGAAGTAATAACAGGCTATGCCCCTGAGTCTTTGGAGTTTAACTGATTTAATTTAACACTTGATGGAACCTATGAAATGATTTAGATATAAGAAACTTAAGGTACTCCATGGACAACATTTACTTTTTTAATTTTTTTAAAGGTTTGTGTAATTTCCCACTCCCTATCCCAGTTTAAATATATTTATTTTCTTTCTTTCCCATTTTAATCTTCGAAATCAAGGAAGAGCTAAGTACCTTCCTTGTTACAATCAGGGGAGAACTAAATTCAATCTTCACACCTCCCTTCCCCATTCAACAATAAGAAAAATTAAAACAATGTCCTCATGACAAATATGCATAGCCAAGCGAAATAAATTCCCACGCTGGCCATATCCAACAATGTATGTATGTCTTGTTTTGCATTTTAAGCTCATTATCTCTCTGGTGGAGATGAATTGTGTGTTTCTTTTTGTGTGTATTTTTAGTCCTATAGAATCCCAGTAATCCAGGTGATTTTGACCAATAATATATTGATAAAGAAGTACCAGACAAATGGTTGAGTGAAGAGATTTATTTGCAGAATAGGAAAGGCTCATGACAGAGATGTAAGATTAGACTATTACTACTAGAAACTAGAGAAAGTTTTTTTTTTTAGGAAGCCCAGACTTAAAGATGGATGCAGATTTTTCAAGAAAATAGCAGACATTGTGCAATATATCACTAGGTAGGTTGCAAAAATATAGCGTTTATCCAATTCAAAGAAAGACAACAAGGTAGCTAGATTGATGTGCTAAGAGCATACTATTTTTCATGCAACCGAATTTCTGTCCTACAAATGCAAAGTTCAAAATTTCCTTGAGAATTCAACAAATAAGCCATACTGAACTTGGAGTATTACTATAGACAAAAGGTTCTCTTGCAATTATTCAGACATAGCACTAACCTCCAAGTTTTCAAGAACAAAATCCTTTTTTATATAACATTTTATTTTTCCCAAATACACATGGTGATTTTAAAATTTTTATTTATTTTTAAATATTTTTCCATGTTTACATGATTCATTTTCTTTCCCTCTCCTCTTCCCTTCCTCCTCCCAGGGTCAACAAGCAATTCCATTTGGCTGTACAAATGTTATCATTTGATACCCATTTTTATTTTTGTAATAGAGCAATCATTTAAAACCAAAACCCCAAATCATATATCCACATAAACAAGTGATAAGTCATACATTCTTCTTCTGTGTTTCTACTCCCACAGTTCTTTCTCTGGATGTGGATAGTGTTCTTTCTCATAAGTCCCTCAGAATTGTCTTGGATCATTGCATTGCTGCTAGTAGAGAAGTTCATTACATTGGATTGTTTCACAGTGTTTCACTTTCTGTGTATAATGTCCACTTGGTTCTGCTCCTCTCACTCTGCATCAGTTCATGGAGGTTCTTCCAGTTCTTATAGAAATCCTACAGTTTATCATTTCTTACAGCACAATAGTATTCCATCACCACCATATACCACATTTTTGTTTAGCTATTCCCCAATTGAGAGACACCCCCCTCATTTTCCAAATTTTTTTTGCCACCAGAAAGAGTGCAGCTATGAATATTGTTGTACAACCCTTTTTTATTATCTCTTTGGAGTACAAACCTAGTAGTGATATTGCTGGATTAAATGGTATGCTTTCTTTTACAATTCTTTGGTCATAATTCCAATTGACTCCCAGAATAGTTGGATCAATTCACAACTCCGCCAGCATACATTTGACAATTTTAAGATATGCTTTCCAAAATTTTGAGAGATAAGTTCTCTCCCCCTCTTTCCTCCCTCCCCCTTCCCTGAGTTGATAAGTAATTTGATCTAGATTAGACTTGTGTGATCATGTAAAAAACATTTACATATTGATCACATTGTGAAAGAAGACTCATATAAGGCAAAAAGCCCCATACACACATATTAAAAGAAAAATAGTATGCTTTGATGTGTGTTCATATGTATTAAGAGTGTTTTTAATAGATGTCACCATACTGAATGTTCAGTCTCTAAACTAAAAGCACAAAATATATAGACCTAGGAGAAGGAATCAAATTAGATCAGCAAAGGGTATTGGAGATGTTTTCCTTGCCATTTGGTCCATTACTGCAGTTGTCTTAAAAATTCTTTTATTGAGTTTGTGGAAGATAAGCTTATATCCTACCGTTTTCATTCAATTAAAAAAAAAGGAATTCTTTTACTCACCTCAGCAGTTGTCTGTTGATCATTAAAGAATAAAGCAGGACAGAGGTTTGCCCAGGTACCATTTCTATCTGAATTCCATCAAAACAGATGAGAGAAATGAGATAATAATAACAACAGTAATAATAACAGCAACTCATTAGAGACCCGTAAACCCTGAGTGATCCATCATGCATTGCCAATGCTATAGAAGGTGTACTCAGTCAGGCACAGGTTGGGTTACATGACTTCCAAGATTCCTTCCATCTCAGAGGTGGAGAGAGGATGTGGTTACCTACAATGGCAAACCAAATGCACTAGAAAAGAAGGGGGGGGGGAAGGGAAACAAAGTCCTTAGAACATTTTCCCATGGACCGAGGCAGGTTTAAAAAGAATTTTTTTAACCCTTACCTTTTGCCTTAGAATTGATACTAAGCATTGATTCCAAGACAGAAGAATGGTAAGGGCTAGGCAGTTGGGGTCAAGTGACTTGCCATGGGTCACTGCTAGGAGGTGTCTGAGGTTACATTTGAACCCAAGACCTCCTTTCAGACCTGGTACTCTATCCACTTAACCACCTAGCTGCCCCTGAAGAAGCAGATTTCAGGAGAAATTTCATTCCCTCAAGTGACTGTGTTCTGAGATTTGGGTGGATGCCAAGGAAAAGAGAACAAAATATTCAGGGCCCTGGAAGCACTTAAGAAGAAGTCATCAAATTCAGATAAATAAAACAGTTGGGTTTGTCCACTCACACTTATAAAAACAGAAAGAAATCCCTTATCTTTATTTGCCCCAAAGACCTTTATCCTGACTTCTTTTATTGAGAATTAGTCTCTTTCCAGAAGTGGTTGAATCACATAAGGGCAGCAGGGTACATTTGTGGGCTCTTCCATTCATAAGGTGGTTTCCATAATTGAATTAGATTTTGGAGAAAAAACTCTCAAGTGACTAAGTAACCTTAAATGCTGATCAAGTAAGTGCTAGGATGGGCCTCCTCTCTTCAGGAGAATTCCTCATATCTTTTTTTTTTTATTTTTTAGGGTCATGCCTCTCAAATGGGAAAATTCACTAGAAAGGGAGAAAAGATGAGTTTTATTTCTGATTCTACCATGGATGCTCTGATCTGAGGGAAATCGAGACTTAGTTTCTTCAACTTTCAAATGGGTACAATAATGTCTAAATATCTTCTTACATATGTTTACCTATTGGTTTGTAATTTATTCTGGAATCCAGTTACTTCTTAATGATGTGTTATGGCTGTGTATGATTAAAAAATTCTTTTTTAAAATTTTGGTAGCTCGCCTTATAAAGTGTTTTCAAATATTTTAATGGACTACATGATTTGGTAGAAAGATCAGTGATTCTGGAGACAGAGAACAAGCTTTCAAAACCTGCCTCTAATGCAAATTACCTGTGAGCCCCTGGGGAAACCCTCTAACCTCTCTATTGTTGTTGTTCAGTTGTGACCCCATTCAGGATTTTCTTGGCCAAGACACTGGAGTGGTTTGCCATTTCCTTCCCAACTCATTTTATAGATGAGGAAACTGAGGCAAACAGGGTTAAGTGACTTGTCCAAAGTTACACAGCTAGTAAATATCTGAAGCCATATTTGAATTCACAGAGATGACTTGAGGCCCATTACATATATATATATATATATATATATACACACATATATATATATTCATACATACATACACAGATATCCCTTCCACACTGTAGGGGTTAGGGGCATCATGCCACCGCAATCTGGAAAATATACATAAAATTTTTTGACTCTCTCTCTCTTTGTACCATAGAAGTCTGATTTTTTTCTTTCTCTTTTTTATGGTGTATTTATTGTCTATGGTATTAAAAGATAAAATATATTGATATCATACAATACTATACACATCTTTTGTGCATTTCTGAGTTTCTAAACTTTTCTCTGTGCCATCTGCAGGCCTTTGTGTGTCACCTGGGGCTTCTGAAAAACTCTCCCCAAATCCTCATTTAATTTTTTATTCTGATCTGTGCTATATTGAAACCAGAATGGGGAAAGCTGAGATGTGGAAGGGATATTCCCCCCACCGCTTTCTCTCTCAATTTCTTTCTCTTTCTCTCCCTCTCTGTCTCTTCCTCTGCCTCTGTCTCTGTCTCTGTCTCTCTTTCTCTGTCTCTGACTCTCTGTCTCTGTCTCTCTTCCCCCATATCTGTGTTAATTATTCTTATCATTTCATTTTTTTCAATTAGTGAGGCCAATGTTATTGTTGTTCCTGTTTTCTAGCTGAGGATTCTGAGCATCAGAGAAGTGAAACAGATTTCTCAAGGTCACGCCATATGTGTCTGAGGCTTTTAAACATGATAGTTCCTGATTGCAGAAAATGGTCTGTGTGAACTCTCCTGAGTTCCTTCTCCTTTTGGCTCACCTCCTACAATCATGAACTCTTACTCCTAGAATCAAATATGAACTCCTTTCCTTAGCATTTAAAGCTCTTCACAAGAGCAGGGACTTTTTTTGTTTTTTGTTTTTTTTCATCTTTCTTTGTATACCTAGCACTTAGCACAGCATCTGGCATATATAGCAGGTGCTCAATAAGTTTTTAATGACTGATAGAGCGCAAGACTTGGATTTGGGAGGTCTTGGGTTCAAATCTAGACTGAGATACTTCCTACGTGACCCTAGGCAGGTCACTTAACCTCGATTGGCTAGATCTTAGATCAGTCTTAGAACTGATTCTAAGACAGAAGGTAAGGGTTATTCAGAAACAAATGATAAAAATTGATGACTAACTGACCAACTCAGAATTTAGAATCCAAAATTTTAATCCTCTGGCAGCTCCACTTTCACTCAAGTCCTACAAAGTTGTTCTAGTTTTAAAGTCCTATCTTGGGATAAAAATACCCCTAAAGGAGAAAGAATATTGGGGTTTCAGGGGAGTTGACCCCGTCTGCTAGATTTGTCCAGTTCATGATATTGGGCATTAATGAAGAGAGAAAGTCCAGGTTTTTGCTTCCGTATCATGGATAGCTACCTTATTCCTAACCATTCCCAACTCCTATACTTCCTTGCCTCTGTCTGTTGTTATTGCTGCCATCTGCTTCTTTTTCACTGTTTACCTTTTTCTGGGAAGTATAGCTCTTACCATGAGATAGCCATGGCCAACAGACACCAGTCTAGACAATGCATTTTAAGTTGGGATGCTGGTTTTCTAGATAGGCCTGCAGCATCCAGTGGTCAGGGTTTCGCAGGTAGCTGTGAAAACTGCTTTTGTCTCTCACTCATCAGGCGTTGCTTCTCGCTGAATTGTTTTTCAGTCATTCAGACAGGCTCAACTCTCTGTGAGCTTAGGAACCAACTATCCATGGAGTTTTCTTGGCAGACACCAGAGTGGTTTGGCATTTCCTTCCCCAGTGGATTAAGGCAAATGGAAGCTAAATGACTTGTCTTGGGTCATGTAGAGGGTGAGGGAGTCTGAGGCTGAATTTGAACTCGTGTGTTCCTGATTCCAAGCCCAGAACTCTATCCACTGAGCTATCTATCTGCTTCGAGCTGAGTTAGGGTTGTAGAATTCCATCTACCATCTCTGTGTATCATTTACCATGATCTCCCATGGCCAGCACTTTGTACTGAGACTTTTGAGGCGGGGGGTGGGGGTGGGTGGGAAACCAACTGCTTTTTGTTGGCCTTTTAGAGTCTCTCTCATTCTCTCTATTCTCAAATCAGAGCCTAAGACCAGATCATGCAAATTATGCTCAGAGAATCCACAAGAAAGCTCTACAAACACCAGAGGAGGAGGGATAAAGCTGGCAGCTATTACCTTCAGTCCTGCCAAGCTGGTAAAAGCTCCTGTCCCATTATAGATACAATAGTAACACTATGCAATTCCACCCAACAAACATTTATTAGGCAGCTACTATGTACAATGCACTGTATTAAAGGAGGACCAGGTGTATCAACCCATGCAAACTTTTGGCTCACCCTTCAAGGTATTCTTAGATTCTATTTCGTCTCGTTTAATATAAACATCTGGGAAAGGAATAAGTGATTCCCTAAAAGTGAGCATTGCTTTTTCAGTCTGCCATATCATGCTGGACTCCTAAAGTTGTTTGTTTTTTATATTGAGTTACTTATGCCGGAAAATTAAAAGAATGTTGTAGGTGGACAGATAGATAGACAAATAGGTGGATGGATGGATGGATAGAGCACTTATTAAGCTCTTACTCCATGTCAGACACTCCTTTTGGGATGTACAAATGCAAACAAGCAAGACAATTTCTGTCTTCAAGAAGCTTGTGTTCTAATGTGAGAAGATAAAGGGGAGCTAGAGGTGGGGGACACAGTTCAGGAGGGCTCTGGGGAGAAAGGCATGGCATGGAGATGGCCAGGAAGTGCCGTAGAGGTTCGCAAAGCATTTGTTTGACATTTCTCATGTTATTTTTAGGATTAAGATAGAGAAATGGAGTCTAGATGACAGTACAATTAGGAAGAATCATACCTGATGCAAATCTAAGGCATATTGTCTAATAATTGTTTGATGTCAGTTTGGAAGAAACTGTCCCAGGACTCTGGACTTTTGGCTATTTACCAGTTCTTAGTGACATGGATAAAGGCTTATCTAATTTGCTAAGGATACTAAATTGGGAAGGATCTTTATAACATTAGATGAATCAAGTCAATAAGTATTTATTAAGCATCTATTATGTACTAGACCAGTAATAGTGAACCTATGGCATAGGAGTGGGGTGGGGGGAGGCAGCCATGCACCTGCCCCACCCCCTCCAGAGTTCATTACTAGAAAGGCAGAGGGGCTTGGGTGGAGTTGCTCCCCTTTCCCTCTCCACCATGCATGACAACATTTCTTCACATCATCCTCCCTTCTGTCCAGCAGCCCATTGGGAGCACTTTCTCCCTCTCCTGTGTTGGGTAAGGTGGGGGCAGGGAGTGCCCAGCACTTGGTAGATGGTGCACAGCACATGATCTCTGGGAAGGGGTGGGTCTGGCGCTCAGCCTGGGGGGGTGGAGTGGGGGTGAGGCCCAGTACTCCATCTCTAAAAGGTTCACCATCACTGTGCTAGACCGTGCTGTAAAAGAAAAACCAAACACACACACACACACACACACATGAAAAAGAAAGTTCAAAAATATGGTTCACATATGATTTTTCACTTTAGTTTGTTTGGGTTTTTGTTTTGGAGTTTTTGTTTTATAAGATTGTTCACTTGTAAAAGTGAACAATATGGAAATGTGTTTTCTCTGATCATGCATGTATAACCCAGTTCAAATTGCTTGCGGGAGGAGGAAAGAAGGGAGGGAGACAATGTGGATCATATAACTTCGTGGAAATTTGTTATTACACGTAATTGGAAAGATAAAATAACTTTACAGAAATTGTGCTTTGTATTAAAATTATGATCTGCATTTGGACTCCATCAGTTCTTTTTCTAGCTAGATGCCAGATCTGGGGATTGTCTTGGATCATTGTATTGCTGAGGACAACTAAGTCATTCACAGCTGATCATCATACAATATTGCTATTACTGTTCACAGGGTTCTTCTGGTTCAATGCATTTCATTTTGCATCAGTTCATATAAGTCTTTCTGAAACCATCCTGCTCAAGTACTTTCTTATAGCACAGTTAATATCCCATAACAGGGGCAGCCTGTCCCTTCCCCTGGGCGCCCTTGCAGAGTCCAGAGATGATGATGAGGACTTCTGGGGTGGTCATCATGGAAACAGCTCCGAGTAATAAAGGGTAGGGGGTAGAATAAAAGGTTCTAAATTGGGGGGAAAAAGGATAAAGTGCCTGGCCTGGAGTCAGGAAGGCTCATCTTCCCGAGTTCAAATCTGACCCCAGACACTCACTAGCTGTGTGATCTTGGGCAAGTCATTTAACCCTATTTGCCTCAGTTTCTTCACCTGTAAAATGAGCTAAAGAAGGAAATGGCAAACCACTCCTATAACTTTGCCAAGAATATCCCAAAAGGGGTCACAATGGGCCAGATGTGACTGAACAACACATCAAAATCTCATTGCAAGTTTTCTATTTTTTTTAAAGCAACAACCAATTTCAGGAGTAACAGCATGCTTAATATCAATGCCTTTCTTAACAATAACCCCATGTGGGAAGTAGCAAAGGTATTATTATGCCATTTTATAGATGAGAAAATTAAGGCTCAGAGAGATGAAGGATTCACCCTGGGTTTGCTCAGCCAGTGCCAGAGCTATGTCTGTCTTCCCTTATGAAGTGCAGGGTACTCTCTCCTACACCATGCTGCCACGCCAAATGTTCCAATACATAATGTAGGCAAAGACCAATATGCTTTTCACATTGATCCTGTCTCATTTGGCTATTTTGCCTTGTGTTGCCATAATCTCCAAAGTTTATTTATGTGTTGCGCCAGAGAGAGAGAGAACAGCATAAGCTAAAGCTGCCAGAGAGAGGGCTTCTTTCTGTTAGTCAGTCTTTTTCTAGAGAGCAATATTCTCCTTGGCATATTGGTATAAGAAACTTCAAGCCAGGAAAATGGGAATTCTGCTTTCTTTTGAATTGACCAAAAACAAGAAAAGAGTCTGGAAAAAAATTGAGGGCCAACTAGTTGGCTCAGGGGGTAGAATGATAGGCCTGGAGACTGAATTCAAATCTGGCCTCAGACACTTCCCAGCTGTGTGACCCTGGGTAAGTCACTTAACCCTAATTGTCTAACCCCTGTGACTCTTCTGCCTTGAAACCTATGCTCAGTATTGCTTCTAAGACAGAAGACAAGGATTTTTTAAAAAATTAAGTGTAAGATGTTAAAAATAAATTAAATAATACTTGATGGGATCCTGCCCTTTAAAGGAACTCCCAAGGGATGGTGTGAAACAAACAAAAAAAATGCACTTTGTGTATGAAACACCGTGGTTCTTCTCTTCAGCCATCAATTTGTCTGCTTTGTAATGGAAATAATGTAAAATATAATCTAAATAAAAGGAAACTAGGTGATACAGTGTTTAGAGCTCTGCAGGTACCTAGAGGCAGAAAGATTCATCTTCCTGAGTTCAAATATGGCCTCAGACACTTACTAGCTGTGTGACCCTGGGCAAGTCACTTAACCCCTTTGGCCTCAGTTTCCTCATCTGTAAAATGAGATGAAGAAGGAAATGACTGACTACTCCAGTATCTTTGCTAAGAAAATCCCCAAATCACAGAGTTACACATGACTGAAAAACAACTAAACTAATGTTGCAACAATCTAAATTTGCTTAAAGTGTTATACACAAGTATCCAAAGGAAGAAGAAAGACTAGATTTAAGATGTGTGTGCTGAAGTTCTGGTAGGTGCTATGATTATTTCCATTTTACACTGGAGGAAACTGAGGCAGACAGAATAAGTGACTTGCTCAAGGTCACACAGCTAATAAGTATCTGAGGTCAGATTGGAACTCAGAGATTCTTGACTCCAAACCTAGCAGTCTGCTTCACCAATCTGCTTACTGGTCATTAAGGCCAATCCTCTCATTTTTCTAGTGCAGAAATTGAGGGCCAGTGAGTGAAAGTTCACACAGCTAAGAGAATTATAGAAAACCTCTTTTCATTGGCAGTTGGAAAGAGCAGGTCATTTCATCCAATGAGACTGATTTAAGGCATTAGCTTTGGACTTGGTCTCTAAGGTTCCTTCCAGTTCTACATTCTGAGCTCCTATAGCTTTTGGCTATTTAACATTTTTACCAATGGCCAAACTGGCATGCCCATCTAATTTTCTAATGATTCAAAGCTGGAAGGAGTCAGTAACACATTAGATGAGTCAAGTGGGTCAACAAAAATGGAAAAGTCCACCGACCCTGAGATTCAATGCTTTGCTGTTGATGTGGCCCCAGATGATACTGAGGTGCCTTTCATTTCCATGGCCAGCTTTCTTCTTTTCCTTTGCTCCTTCTAGTATTCAGTTAAGAAGGATGTTCCTTGAAATGAGTCACTGGGCTTTTAAAAATGTTCTCCCCAAATTTCTAGTCTGGGAAGGTAAATGACCAGAAAGTTTCACAGAATTTTCATCAGGAAAAAAACATCAGAACAAAACCTTCAACATCTTCCTATGGACCAAGCCAGAAGTTGACTTCCTTGAGCATTTGTAGAAGTCTTCTTTTGATCTCCATCCTCCAAGCAGGTATTGACCATCCATGAATTGCTGAGCATCATTTGTTCAGGATTTTAAACAGCAGGAAGCCTATTATTGGTCTTACTAAAAGGGAAACATTTCCCTGGGGAGCTCTGTAGAATTGCCATGGCTCTCCTTTCCATAACCTCTTTTTGGTTTACAAAGTGCAAAAGCAAATATTATCTCCATTTTACAGATTTGACAACTGAGGATTAGAGAGATCAAGGGCATATAGCTACTAAGTGTCAGAATCAAGACCAAAACCCAGGTCCTCTGCCTCTAGGTCCAGTGTGCTTCAATGATACTAAGATGCTCTTACTATGAGAAACCAGGCTGCTTCTTTGCTGATCTGACCATTTTAACCAACACAGTCTGCGGATGAGAAATATAGGTATTGAAAGAGAAAGGTCTGTTGTCCCCTGATCCCAATCCTTGCCTCACTGCCACCCTCTGCCCAAGGGGATTTATCACTGTACTATGGCAAGTGTTACTTTCAATCAGGGCCAGACCTAGATAAAATGGTGAAGAAGGGGCCTCATTTGGGGAAACTGTCAGAAGCTTCTTATATTCATTACATCCAGTTCTTTGTACCAGCCAGAGGTACATATTCGCCTTCCCCTGCAGGCCTTCCAGTTGTTCCTGTTCAGGAACTGCTTAAGTAGGGCCAATATAAAGGTCTTCAGGGATGAGGCATAAGGCTGCCTCAGTTAATGATCAGGCTCAACTCAGACTTTTTTATTTTAATTATTTATTTATTTTTTATTAATTAATTCTCTTCAAAGAATATTTTTCCATGGATCCATGATTCATGTTCTCTTTCTCTCCTCTTTCCTCCCCCCTCCTGGAACTGACAAACAATTTTACTGGTTTGTACATGGATATATACATACTCAAAACTTATTTCTATATTATTCACATTTGTAATAGAGTGATCTTTTAAAACCAAAACTCAACTCAATCTTGAAATGTTTGGGTTCTGCCATTTTTTCCTCTCCTACTCCTTCTTTGGGTCTTCTGGCCTCCTGATTTCTGACTGTTCATCTGGGCCTCAACTCCCACATCACTACTGTATGCTGTGCTCACCTATTCCTAATCTTCCCAACAGGATCGAGGACTATGGCTTTATGCAGACCTTGCCTTGGATTGACCTCTTTTTTCCTGAAGCCTGGCCTGCCCTTCTAGACTCTGACTTCTGCCCTTCTAGAATTTCTTGTGTTTTCAGATCAAGCCATTTGCCCAACACCTAGAACTGCCTACAACTGGGCCCAAAGGGGTCCTTCATTTACCTCTTGGTATCGTTTATGTCCTTTGCGTGCACTTCAGTCTCAGGTGCCTGCAGTATCATGGAGCTGGAAGGAACCTGAGACATCATCTTCTCTAGTCTCCTCATTTTGCACAGGTGAGGAAACTGAGCCTCAAAGAAAAGACAGGACTCACCAAAGGCTACATAACTAGTGACAGTATAAACGAAGCAAGAACCCAAATACATTGGGTCCAAATCTAGTGCTTTTCCTCCAAATTCTAGAATATTGGGATTGGAAGGAGCCTTAATCCATGTAGTAACTATTCCCTTATTTTAGAGGAGATGAAACTAAAGGGAATAATAGCAACCTAGGAACTCATACCTTGGTCAACAGTACACTCTAATTGGCTAAGTTATAAGCTTGCTGAGGACAGGCACTAGGCAGGCATAATGCACTGCACATTCACAGCCTTATATATGTTGCCATTTGGTCATTTTTTTCAGTTGTGTCTGACTCTGTGACCTAATTTGGGTTTTTTCTGGGGGGGGGGGGAAGATACTAAATTTCATTTTCCAGATCATTTTACAGATGAGGAAACTGAGGCCAAAAGGGTTAAGTGACTTGCCCAAGGTCACTGAAGCTGGATTTGAATTCATATAGGTGAATCTTTCTGATTTCAAGCCCAATGTTCTATTCACTGCACACTAGGAGCTTAAATGTTAGGTGAATTGGATATCCATAGCCTTTGAGGTGAAAGAGTAACCATAACCATCCCTCACATCCATTGAACAATTTTTTAATGTTTTTCAAAGCATTTTATTATTTCCAAGCACTTAGAGCAACCATATAAAGCAAGGTAAAAATATACTCCATTTTATGGAAATTTGATATTCTATATAGGACTATATATAGGAATTTGACACAGGAAATTGAGGTTTAGAGAGTTTGATGAATGATCCACAATTACATAACTAAGTGCTTCCCTCACAATAACCCTATGAGGTAGGTAGTACAGATATTGTTATCTCCATTTTACTGAGGGGGATGGAATGGAGGCTAGGAGAAGTTAATGGGCTTGTCCAATATTACCAAACTAGTAAGTCTAAGAGTAGGGATTTGGACTTCACCTCCTGACACGGAGGCTGGGGTTCTTTCTACCCCATGACACCAATTTATACTAAGATGTCAATTGTATATCAAATGGCTCCTCCCAGATAACATATTTGTACTTTGACAAAGTCCTTCAAAGTCCAATCAAAGGAATAAGTCTAGTGTAGGAATTCTGGACAGTATGACAAGCCCACAGGGCAGTGTTTGGGGACAGAGCCTTTCAGTGCCTCCTCTCTAAAGGGGAGAGCAACTTGGGGCACTTGCTAACTCTGCCTGTGGGTAAGATTGGTTCTTAGCTGTGGTTGATCAGATGGTGAGCTCCCCAAGGGTAGGGACTGTTTCTGTATCACCAGTGCTTAGCTCAGTGTCTGGAACATAGTAGGAGTTTAAGAAACATTTACTGACTGACTAACTGAACTTTTCTCACCTCCTCTGACTCATATTCCACTGGGTACCAATTCTTCCTGGACCACTGCAGTTTCTGGTGCCTGGTGCAGTGGTTAAGAATTAAAAAAAAGAAAAGAAAAGAAAAAGCAAGGAGCTGAATAAGCAGATGTCCATGCTGCGCTGTTAATATCGATTAGAACTTCATTGATTTCTCACTGTGAACTTTGTAGCCCTTTATTGATCTCTAAGTACTAAAATCAAACATGAAGCCACTTAAGTGTCAGAGTTTAGGCAGAGTGGACCTGTCTACATCCTGGAATGAATTTGGAACAAAGGGATGTCTTTCCTATCTGAGAAAAGACTTCTGTGGAGGATCTCAGGTTTTTAATAGGAATAAGGAAGCCTTAGTGTGACATTCAACTTGGTTCGGTTCAATTCAGTTCAACTTAGATCAAGGCAGGACGATATAACACAATGAAATACAATTCTACAACCATCCATTAAGGGCCTCCTACCTGTGCTGGGTGCTTGGGAAACAAAAACAGAAATGCAATCATCTGTACCCTCAAGAAGCTTGTTTTTTACAGGGGATGGAATGGAGGAGGAGATAATAGATACAGAAGTAAGTCAATTTAATGTATGTACCCTCAAAGAACCCTGGGCCTGGAATCAGAGAACCTGGGTTTGAATCCTGCATCAATCACCATCTGTGTGACTTTGCATGAGTCACTTAGCTTCCTCATCTATAAAATGAGGTGGTTAGACCAGATGCCTTGGAAGTTCCATCTAGCTCTAGATCTAGATTCTAATGTAGTTGTTTGTCCTTTGTTCCAGAGGATCAGTGATATCATGGGATGATTTCTTGACTTGTGTATGAATTGGATTTAAGTGAGACAGAGTTGCACAAAGTCATCAGCCTCCTTGTGTCTCTCAGACTCATTGAAGTCTAGTGGAGGACAAAAGTTGGGATGACTGACTGTCGATGGCCTGGATTACAGTGGATGACGTTGGTGTCTTTGAAGTCTGACCAAGCTCTTAGTGCTTCTTAATACCATATAACTTGAAGAAGGAGAGAGAACCATAAATACTCAAGAGGGGCTTGGAACCAGATGGCTCCTGAGCTGTGTTTTCGAAAAATGTTTAGGATTGCTGTGAGGCCGAGGTGAGGAACCTCTGTATTCCAGGAAGGACAGCTGCCATGGAATCTTTCATATCCTTTGGTTGAGATCTAGTTAGAGAAAGGCAGGATAGCTGCTGGATTTAGACGAGCTAGAAAGGACAATGAAGTCTTATTTTCTAGATCAGGAACTCAAAATCACAGAGAGAGAGAGAGTAAACCGACAAGCCAGTATTCCAACACAAGTCATCTAACTCCACGTATGAGGTTCTTTTCATTAACCACAAATTTAAAGGCAATATAAATAAGGAGGACATTCTGGGTCAGGCCTAATTCAGGCCAGTTAGAATGCAATGAGACATCTATGACTCATGAGATACAACAGAAGAAATGCCTTTACTAGTAACAAAAGATAAAAGGATATAATTCCCAAGATTCAAAAGATAGTTAAGAGTGACTCTCCTTTGAAGAAACATTCCAATTTACCTCAGGAAATGGCCATTTTAGATCAGACAGGATTCCTCTATAGGTCAATGGCTCTTTATCCATGGAGCCACCTAGCTGCTCTTGCCTTTCATCCTCTATAGACCAGGAGCGTAATAAAAGCTTATTGAGATCAAATGGCAAAATAGTAGTGGCAATGGCAAACTAGTAGCGGAGCTGGGACTAAAACCTTGTTCTCTACTTGGTCTAGGCTTTTTCCAATGTAAAACACTAGTGAAATGTATCCAGGGTAAATGTTATGGAGAGATCACTTCAGCCTGGAATGGTCAAAGAAGGCTTCACTGAGGAGGTGGTATTTAAGTTGGGCCATGAAAGTTGGTCTCAGCAAGGCAGGGATTAGGGTAATGCCTACATTATAAGTGGGGAAGTAATACTGGGCAAACATGGAAGACTAGCAACTCCAGGGTAACAGAGAGTAGACAAGAGGGTTCTGGAAATGGAAAAGTTTGGGAGATAATTAAAGATATTAATTGGGGCCAGGTTGTAAAAATGCAGTTGTGGGGTATTCTGCCCTGGAAACCATTAGATGATTTTTGTTGTTCAGTCATTTTTCGGTTGTGCCCAATGCTTTGTGACTCCATTTGGGTTTGTTTGTTTGTTTGTTTTTGTCAAAGATAATGGAGTGGTTTGCCATTGTCTTCTCAGGCTCACTTTACAGGTGAGGAAACTGAGACAAGCAGGGTTAAGTGACTTGCCCAGAGTCACACAACTAGGAAGTACCTGAGGCCAGATTTGAACTCAGAAAGATGGATTTTCTTAACTCCAGGAATGACACTCTACCCCTCTTTGCCACTTAGATGGAATCATAGCTGATATAACTTGAAGACACTTCAAAAACCATCAAGTCTAACCTTTTCATCTTATATACATGGAAACTAAGGTCTAGAGAAATGAAATGACTTGCCCAAATGTATACAGATAGTAACAGAATTGGGATTCCCTTGTCAGACAACATCTGGTAAATTGTGTTTAAGCTGGGTGCCATGTTTTAGGAATGTCATTGACAGATTGGCATGAGTCCAGGGGAAAGTGACTTGAAATCCAACACTCTTCTCACTGAACCATGTTTTTTCCTTCTAAGAGTAGGATCACTGTACAAATATTTTTAAAAATGGAGGTTGGAATCAAACCCACACTCAAGTTTTTTTTTAATTTAATTTTAAAAAATTATATTTAATTAGTCAATTTCAAATATTTTCCCTTGGTTACAAGAATCATGTTCTTTCCCTTATCTTCCCCCACCCTCTCCCATAGCCCATGAGCAATTCCACTGGGTTTTACATGTATCCTTGATCAAAGCCTATTTCCATATTATTGATGTGTGCACTAGGGTGATCTTTTAAAGTCTATATCCCCAATCATATCCCCATTGACCCATGTGATCAAGCAGTCATTTTTCTTCTGTATTTCTACTCCCACAGTTCTTCCTCTGAATGTGGATATGTTCTTTCTCGTAAGTCCTTCAGAATTGCCCTTGATCATTGCATTGCTACTAGTAGAGAAGTCCATTACATTTGATTGTACCATAGTTTATCAGTCTCTATGTACAATGTTCTCCTAGTTCTGCTCCTTTCACTCTGCATCAATTTCTGGAGGTCATTCCAATTCACATGGAATTCTTCCAGTTTATTGTTCCTTTGAGCACAATAGTATTCCATCACCAACAGATACACAATTTGTTCAGCCATTCCCCAATTGGAGAGCATCCCCTCATTTTCCAATTTTTTTGCCACCACAAATTGTGGCTGTAAATGTTCTTGTACAAGTCTTTTTCCTTATTATCTTTTTGGGGTATAAACCCAGCAGGGCTATGGCTGGATCAAAGGTCAGGCAGTCTTTTAGCACCCTTTGGGCATAGTTCCAATTTGCCCTCCAGAATGGTTGGATCAATTCACAACTCCACCAGCAATGCATTAATGTCCCAATTTTGCCACATCCTCTCCAACATTCATTACTTTCCTTTGCTGTCATGTTAGCCAATCTGCTAGGTGTGAGGTGGTACCTCAGAGTTGTTTTGATTTGCATTCCTCTGATTATAAGAGATTTAGAATACTTTTTCATGTGTTTATTAATAGTTTTGATTTCTTTATCTGAAAATTGCCTATTCATGTCCCTTGCCCATTTATCAATTGGGGAATGGCTTGATTTTTTGTACAATTGATTTAGCTCTTTATAAATTTGAGTAAATAGACCTTTGTCAGAGTTTTTTGTTATAAGGATTTCCCCCCAATTTGTTGCTTCCCTTCTAATTTTGGTTGCATTGGTTTTGTTTATACAAAACCTTTTTATTGGCTAACTGTTGGGTTTGTACCCCAAAGAGGTAATAAGGAAAAAGACATGTACAAAAATATTCATAGCTGCGCTCCTTGTGGTGGCAAAAAATTGGAAAATGAGGGGATGCTCTCCAATTGGGGAATGGCTGAACAAATTGTGGTATCTGTTGGTGATGGAATACTATTGTGCTCAAAGGAACAATAAAGTGGAGGAATTCCATGGGAGCTGGAACAACCTCCAGGAAGTGATGCAGAGCGAAAGGAGTAGAACCAGGAGAACATAGTACACAGAGACGGATACACTGTGGTACAATTGAATGTAATGGACTTCTCCATTAGTGGCAATGCAGTGATCCTAAACAACTTGGAGGGATCTATGAGAAAGAACACTATCCACATTCAGAGGAAGAACTGTGGGAGTAGAAACAGAAGAAAAACACCTGCTTGACTACATGGGTTGAGGGGACATGATTGATGAGAGACTCTAAATGAACATCCTAATGCAAATACCAACAACATGGAAATGGGTTTTGATCAAGGACACATATAATACCCAGTGAAATTGCGTGTCAGCTATGGGAGGGATGGGGGAAGGGGAGGTAGGAATAGAAAATGATTTTTGTAACCAAAGAATAATGTTTGAAAATGACCAAATAAAAAAAAATAATGTTAAAAAACCTTTTTAATTTAATGTAATAAAAATTATTTATTTTGCATTTTGTAATTTTTCTAACTCTTGCTTGGTCTTAAAAATCTTTCCCAAAGATCTGACAAGTATACTATTCTGTGTTCACCTAATTTACTTACTAATATGCTTATAATATATTAATATACTTACCTGAATATCTTTATATTCAAGTCATTCACCCATTTTGAATTTATCTTGGTGTAGGGTGTGAGGTGTTGATCCAAGCGTAATCTCTCCCACACTGTCTTCCAGTTTTCCCAGCAGTTTTTGTCAAATAGTGGATTTTTGTCCCCAAAGCTGGGATCTTAAGGTTTATCATAGACCCACACTCAAGTTTTGAGAATTTTTTGTGAAGTGTTTAAATTATATTCAGTAATAATAACCTTTTATAGTTAAGGAAAAAGAGGTTCAATGATGGCAGCTAGGTGGTGCAGTGGATAGAGTGCCAGTCCTAGAGGCAGAAAGACTCATCTTCCTGAGTTCAAATCTGGCCTCATGACACTTCCTAGCTATGTCCCTGGGCAAGTCACTTAACCCTATTTGACTCAGTTTCCTCACCTTTAAAATGAGGTGGAGAAGGCAATGGTAAATCACTCCATTATCTTTGACAAGAAACCCCCAAATGGGTTTACCAAAAGTTGGACATGACTGAAATGATGCATAAACAACATTGTTATCCTACCCCTACTCTGATCTTGCCCTGAAACTAAATAGATTTTTCTTTAGGAAAATTCTTCATTTTTTTCCAACCATTTTCTCATGTACTCTGGTTTCTAATAGCCTTGCCACTGTGACTGCTCTACTCTGGCCATGCTCTAGTTGTCAATTGCCTTCTTAAGATGTGCCCAGAATCAGGGGCAGTTTGGTGGCTCAGTGGATTAAGAGTCAAGCCTAGAGTTGGGAGATCCTGAGTTCAAATTTGACCTTAGACACTTCTTAGCATTGTGATCCTGGTCAAACCACTTAACCCTTACCATTCTTCTGCCTTAGAATCAATACATAATATTGATTCTAAAATAGAAGGTAAGAGATTAAAAAAAAACAAATCTGGGGGCAGCTGGGGAGCTCAGTGGACTGAGAGCCAGGCCTAGAGATGGGAGGTCCTGGGTTCAAATCTGGCCTCAGACACTTCCTATCTGTGTGACCCTGGGCAAGTCATTTAACCCCCATTACCTAGCCCTTACCACTCTTTGGCTATGTATTGGTTCCAAGGCAGAAGGTAAGGGCTATTAAAAAAACAACAACAACCCCAAACCCCCTGAAGACAGCAGTGTAGGTTGACTTGACCACGGCAGGGTACAGGGGGACTCTCATCTCCCTTGCCTTGATCACTGCACTTCTTTCATATTGAATAAGGCCACATTAGCCCTTTCAGCTGCTACACTCCGCTTGGTTCCTGTTGAGCTGCCAGTTCCCTAAAGGCCTTCCCTCCCCTGCCTCAGAATAATAGAATCACAGAAGCTCAGAGCTGAAAGAGACTTCAGAGGTCATCTGGTCTTTGGCACCATGATGGTTACTGCCATTTTTAAAGGCTTTCATTGTGAAAAACCAAACCAACAAAACTCCACAACATACAATTTTCAGAGAGACATAACATGATTTTCTTCTGGGAATGATTTATGACTCAGTTAAAATAAAAAAGAAAATTAATACATAGATTTAGTCTGGAGTTCCGCAGGTGGAATGCACGCCAGCCCTATTTTTTGATTTAAGATCTTCCCAGACCTTCCTTCTACCTCCTGGTTGTCTTTCTGCCTTCCCTGGTTTCTCTCTCAGTGTCCTCTTCTTCTCCAGAGTAGGAGAGTGGTTGGAGCAGCTGAGTTTGGAGTCACAAAGACTGATTCGCGTCCTGTCTCTGGCACTTATTAGCTGTGTGATGAGGGACAGATCACTCTCCAAGTCAGAACCTTATCTGCTTGCTCATCAGTAAAATGGCAGCGGTAATATCTCAGGACCTGCCTCATGAGTTGTAGTGAGGCTCCCATGACATGATATATGCAAAACACATTAAAGCCCCTCAAAGCATAAGTCTGAGTAATTATTATCATCTGGTAACTCCAGGCAGCATGGGACCATCAGTGGATGTCACCTTCCATCATGGTCTGCTTTTTATCACCATGTCCCAAACTTTCCATGAGAAGCACTAAGGTATATTGTAGTAAGATCACTCAGAGCGGGTAACTATGTGTTTCAAGTGGTTTGAGAGCCAGGCTTAGAGACAGGAGGTCTTGGGTTCAAATTTTGTCTCAAAAACTTCCTACCTGTGTGATCCTGGGCAAGTCACTTAACCCCCACTGCCTCTTTCTTACCGCATTTCTGCCTTGGAACCAATACACAGTATTGATTCTAAAATGGAAGGTAAGATTTAGTTTTTTAAAAAGATCAATGAACCTAATAAAACTAAAAATATAGGACACGTAGATAGAAAAGTAGTTAAGTTCCAGGTTTATTCAGAAAGACTCATTTTCCTAGGTTCAAATCTAGCTTGAGATACTAGCTGTGTGACCCTGGGCAAGTCACTTAACCCCATTTGCCTGTTTCCTTATCTACAAAATGAGCTGGAGAAGGAAATGGCAAACCACTCTAGTGTCTTTGTCAAGAAAACCCCAAATAGGGTCATTAAGAATAGGAAATGACTGAAATGACTGTACGACAGTATTTATATTGCATTTTAAGGTTTACAAAATACTTGAAATAGATTATTTCATTTAATTCTCACAACAGCTCTATGAGATAGATGCTAATATTATACTTAATTTATAAATATAGAAAGTGAGTTTGGTAGAGGTAAAATGATTTGTCCAGAGTCAGGAAGTATCCGAGGCAGGATTTGAAATCGTGACTCCTGGTAACCCTTCACCTTTAGTTTCTTCATCTACAAAATGTGAATATTAGCATGATACCTCTCTGTCATGGGTTTGTAAGAGGATCAATCAGATAATGTATGAAAATGATTTATCAAAATATGAGCTGTTACTATTTGGCCCTTTCTCTTCTTCCACTTTCAATATCATTTCCTAAAAAATTGAGTCCTGCCTTCCATTTCTTTAGGGTCACACTCTTTTTTTGATATATGGAATTGGAGTTGGGGTAAGAGCAATGAGTGTTTTTGATTTCATGTTTTCCCTCCTCCAGAATTTTTGTTTTTCAACCAGGGACCTTTTACAATCATTTCTGTGGATGCTGGACCTAAAAATCACATTACATAAATTATCCATCCATTTCCCTGGATCTGAGTTTCGACTAAAAGGAACTTCAATGTATCTAGCCCAAAGGTTCTTGCTTGGGGATTGTGGCCTTCAAAAATATTTTGATAACTGTGTTTTAGTATAATCGATTTCCTCCATAATTCTAGGTATTTTATTTTACACATTAAAAACAGAATTCAAAGAAGGGGTCCATAAGCTTCACCAGCCTGCCGGACGAAGGGACTGATGATACACACACACAAAGGTTTAAAAATTTACCAATGATTTTTTTAAACTCTCACTTTCCATCTTAGAATCAGCACCTTGTACTGGTTCCCAGGTAGAAGAGTGATAAGAGCAAGGCAATGGGGAATAGAGATTAATACACATTCCCCATTGCCTAAATTTCCTTATCTCCCACTTACTTTTTAACTCCTTATGATCTGTCTTCATTTCTACCACCCAGTTGAAAATTCCTTCTATAAGATTACCAGTGGTCTTTCTTTAAACCCTTACCTCCCATCTTAGAATCAATGCTGTTTATTGGTCCCAAGGCAGAAGAGCACTAAGGGCTAGGCAATGGGGGGGTTCAGTGACTTGCCCAGGATCACACAGCTAGGAAGTGTCTGAGGCCAGATTTGAACTCAGGTAGATGAGTCTTCCTGACTCTAGGCCTGGTGCTCTATCCACTGTGCTACCTAGATGCCCATATTCTTGTGTAAGTCCCTGTGATTCTCTGTGCCTCAATATCCTCATCTACAAAAGAGGAGTTTATACTTTAGGCATCTAGTTGGGGCAGGGGGATAGAGTGCTGGACCTGGAGTCAGGAAGACATGAATTCATATTGAGCCTCAGACACTTACTAACATTTAATCTCTGCCTGCCTCAGTTTCCTCACCTATAAAATGGGGACAGGAATAGTAACTACCTTCCTAGGTTGTTGTGAAGATTAAATGAACTAATATTTGTAAAGTGCTTTGCAAACCTTAAAGCTCTATATAAATGCTAGCTGTTTATTATTATTACTAGATGGAGAGAAGGAACAAACATTAAGGGCCTCCTCTGTCCCAGGCGCTTAAGAAATATTATCTCATTTTGTTCTCACAACAACCCTGGGAGGTAGAAGATATTTTTGGTCCCATTTTAGTTGGGTAAAGTGAGGCAGACAGAAGTTTAAGTGACTTTCTTGGAGTTGTATAGCTAGGTAAGTGTCTGAGGTGGAATTTGAACCCATGTTGTCATCTTTTTGAGATGCTCTTCTCCACTGCACCATCTCACTGATCTCTAAGCCTCTTCCTGCTCTTGATCCTACGACAAACTAGACAACGGGGCAGTGGGACTTCAGCCACCTCCTGAGCTAGGACTAGGAACTCCTTCAAAGCATCCGGAATTGCAGTCCTGATTAGGTAGAATCTATGAATCAAAGGTTGATTCTCAGGATCAATTAACTGCAGTCTGATGAGAAGCCTAATGGGTTTTGGGGAGTTTGGCCTTTGCTCAGACAAAAGCAAAAATTTGCACTGTGAGCAGTAATTAAGAAGCGATTTGCCCTTGGCCCATGTAACTGGGAGAGGTGCCAAGCTCTGCAAGGCCTGAGCTGGGATCCTTCCGAAGAGAGGCTCAGGCTGACGCAGATGACAGTCTTGCTTTCAACCTGGCTGGGGCCTCGGCTGACCTTGCTCTTAGTTATAGACCTGGCACACATCATGAGCCCCCTTTGAGGGCATGAATGCCATTACAAACCAGCTAGAGGAAACAGCAAAGGATTCAGGTTTCAAGGCAAGGTTTCCTTAAGGGGCTTCTACTGAGTTTTACTCTTTAACAAACTATAACAAATCAGCATGGTGTAGTGAGTGCTGCTATCAATACCTATTTCTCTGACCTTCCTCTCTCTCTCTCTCTCTGACTGTCTGTCTGTCTGTCTCTGTCTGTCTGTCTGTCTGTCTGTCTCTCACTCTGTCTGTCTCTCTGTCTCTGTCTCTCTCTGTCTCTGTCTGTCTCTGTCTCTCTGTCTATCTCTGTCTCTGTCTGTCTCTGTCTCTGTCTCTCTCTCTCTGTCTCTCTGTCTCTGTCTCTGTCTCCCCCCCCCCCAAATGAAATAAGCTTCTCTAGCCAACTCTCCTTTAAGAGGTATGGAGATACCCATTAGAGTGCAAGCTTCTTGAGATCAGGCCCTGGCTTGCTTTTTCATTTGTATCTTCAATATAATACAACATTTGACACAGAATAAAATGCTTCATCTTTCCTTCCCCCATTTGGTAGCTTCTCTCTCTCTCTCTCTCTCTCTCTCTCTCTCTCTCTCTCTCTCTCTCTCTCTCTCTCTCTCTCTCTCTCTCTCTCTTCTTTTCTCTTTTCCCCCTCCCTCCATCATTTTCTCTTTCTCTCAGCCTTGATTTCTTCATTTATATGAGAAAGGTAGAATAAATGATCCCTTTTTTTAAACCCTTGTTTTCTGTCTTATTATTAATTTAGGCAGAAGATCAGCTAAAACTAGGCAGTCAGGGTTAAATGACTTGCCCAGGGTCCAGCAGCTAGGAAATGTCTGAGGTCACATTTGAGCCCAGGATCTCCCAACTCCTGGCACTCTATCCACCATGCTACCTAGATGTCTCTGGAATGGATGACCTTTAAGGCCCCTTCCAGCACTAGGATTCTGTGAAAGCTGAAGTGTGACTTGATTTTACTTAAAGGAAATATTGGAAATAAAATCAGGTGGGGAGGAAAGTAGAACCTCTTGGTATCATCATTATATGAAAGACCTGCCCAGATTGGCATAATTATGTGCCAGGTTGCTTTGAATCCCACCCAACAGTCCATCTCCTTACTATCTGTCTATCTTACTATGGCTCTCTCTAAATTGTGGGTCCTCATGAGATGATGCCAGTCAATATGGTGGCAGTGACAACACATTCAACTTTGGTACCATTGCCCTGAAGCCATGGCCATCTCCCTTTCCTCTTCCTGTTTTTATAAAAAGGGTGTCAGTTGACTTCCTAATGGCTTCATTCATTATCCTTCTCCAAATGAAATAAGCTTCTCTAGCCACCTCTCCTTTATGAGGTATCTCCACCTGTTAGAGGGCAAGCCTCTTGAGATCAGGCCCTGACTTGCTTTTTCATTTGTATCTTCAATATAATACAACATTTAACACAGAATAAATACTCAAAAATGCTTCCTCTTTCCTTTCCCCATTTGGTAGCTACTCTGTACAAAATAAAACTTGATACAGTTATTCTGGTCTCTTTTAAGAAGACTGAGAGGCAACATGGATTAATGAGGCTAGAGATCTGGCTTTAGAGTCAACAAGATTTGGGTTGGGGTCCTACAGACATGTGGCTTTGATTGTGTCATTTCACTTCTTCCTCCCCAAGTCAATTCTTTAAGACTATGTATATTATGGAGGAATCACCGACCCGTGTCCACAGAGGGAGTTTCCACACTGGAAATTCCCACTGATGCAAACCATAGATCTAGACTAAAAAGGAATATATTTTAGGAACTGGGAGGATGGACTGAGGGAGAAAGAGGGGGGAGAGAGAAAACAGGAACAGAGACAGATTTTCCTGTTTTTACTTATAGTGAGATAAATTTCCTAGGCACGCATAACTTATGTGCATTTATGTAAATGAAATGCAAATTATATAACATTCAGGTTTTTCATACTAGATCATTTCCCTCTTCTCCACACACTGAGGGTGAAACAACAGCAGCCTGAGAGTGAGTCAGTCACTGTCAAAACTCCCATAAAGCCAAAGGCTGCCTTTGCCCCAAGGCACACTCGGCATTGCTAGGAAGTTCCTTTGGGCCTGGAAGACATCTACCACCGGAATGGCATAAAGTAGAATGTATTAATAGCCAGGCACCCCCAGTGAGCAACCTACTGAGAACACCCAGAGCTGAATGAATAAATGAAGGAAGGGACAAAGAAAGACATTCCACATGTTCACATTGGGTAAAAATATGTCTTCTCTACAAGGTTTCCGTTGGGTTCTGTATTTCTTAGGTAAGTCTTGTCTATATGCAAGGTCCTGTCCTGGGTATGAAGGACACAAAGAGGAGAAACCTTAGCAATTCCTGCCCTTAGGGAGTTTATGATCTAATAGGCATCTAGGTGGTGCTCCTGGGCAATTAATTTCATTTCTTTCAGTCTCAGTTTCTTCAATTGTAAAATGAGGGTAATAATAGCTCCTACTCCCTGCTCACCTCCCCATTGACATGAGGATCAAATGAGATAATATTGTAAAATCTTTACATAGTTCCTGGCACATTGTAGATACTTACTAAATGCTTGTACTCTTCTGTGCTTCTAATAGGGGAAACGTGACAGGGTCACAAATAAATAAGATATAAATGAATCTGACTTCAGACACTTCCTACCTGTGTTTTCCTGGGAAAGTCACTTAAACCCCATCACCTTAGCCCTGTGTTGGTGAACCTATGGCATGCTTCCCAGAGGGGGCTGCTCCCCTCTCTCTCTCCAGGCACTCCCTCCCAATACCATCCCTCTGACCAGCAGCCCAATGGGAGTGCTTCCTCCCTCCCTTGTCTGGGGTAAGGTGGGGGCTCTCATGTGGCTTGAGGGTGTAGTTTGGGCACTCAGTCTCTAAAATGTTCACCATCACTGACCTAAGCCTTATCTCTCTTCTGCCTTGGAACCAACACACAATATAGATTCCAAGACAGATGGTAGGTAAGGGTTTAAAAAAGAAAAGGATATAAATGGAAATGTGATGGTAGGGGAAAGCAGGGGGAATGGAAGGTGAGATCCAGACAAAGGGATCATTTTCAGTTGTGAAGATCAAATGTGGCAATATTTGTAAAGTGCTTTACAAACCTTAAAATGCTATGTAAATGCTAGTTATTATTATTGTTATTATTCTTAACTAGGGAGCTCAGGGAAGGCTTCATAGAGATGGCTCCTGAAGTGGATCTTGAAAGGAGAAAAGGATTCCAATAGGGGAGGATGAGGAGGGAGTATTCAGGAATAGATAATATATCAAAGTAGAGGAAGGTAGACTGAAACTAGAGAATTTTGAATTCTCCAATAGTTCAGTTTGGTTGAACTGTGTGTGTGTGTGTGTGTGTGTGTGTGTGTGTGTGTGTGTGTGTGTGTAAAGGAGTTTGCTGCTGATGGGATGGAGAGCAGGAAGTCCTCAGCTCTTCATTTCCTTTGTACAATTAATAGAAATCTAACTCGGTCACTTAGCAGTGTGAAAAAGGAACTTGATGTTTTCATTACAGTCCTATGGCTGGTGAAAATTTAGTCACTGGCCTAGAAATCTCATCCCTGAGGCTCCTGCTTATCCTTTTCTCTCCCTCCCCCCTTCTGCCTTTCTTTTCCATCTTTCTTTCAGTTTGAGCCTGCTGCCACTGTAAGGAAGAAGTAATCCTTCTAGTCAGTGTTGGTGGGACCAGGCCAAAGTAGATGTTCATTTTTAAACCTATGAATGATGCATCCCCTCCATTTTTGGTTTGTGCTAAGTTAGGGGCACAAAGAAATGTATGATCCACTTCTCTGATGAAGATTCAGTGTTCATATCTTAGATGCTGGGACTACGTCAGAAGACTTTGCAAATCTGTTCACCATCAGTGCCTACAGAGGGTTTGATGAGTGAGATCCATTGATGGTCTCTTCAGCTCAGTGCTCTGACTCTGACAGCATCATTAAGGTTTTATGGCTGAATAGGACTATTTTCCATGATGTTAAGCTCAAAAGATTAGGGATCTGCCCCAGATTTTTTAGTTTCCTTTAATAACATTATTAATATTATCCAAACCGGCCAGCTAGGTGGCTCAATGGATAGAAAGCCAGGTCTAGAGGTAGGAGGTCCTTGGCTTCAAATCTAGCCTCAGACAATTCTTAGCAGAGTGATCCTGAGCAAGTCCAGTTGCCTAGTCCCTATCACTCTTCTGCGTTGGAACCGATTCTTAGTATTGATTCTGAGACAGAAGGTAAAGGGAAAAAAATTAATATTAAGTAACCCTTTCTTAAGACTATATTTTCATCCTATAATGGGGTAACGACTACTATAAGTTTACAGCCTGTTGCATAAAATATCACTTCATTTGATTTGTCCTAAAACTACTTCTTTTAACTTTCAAAGGGAAGGGAGGCTCACTGATTCTAGATTCTGCTTTTGATGAGTAAATCTGTGTTTATCCTCTCCTTGCCTATCATTATTGCATATTGATTTGATTTTAACAGGAATCAACTCTCCTCTTGCCTTCTGAAGGACACATCATCTCTGAATTTCTGCCTGATAACTTAAGTATATTTTTTTGATGCTCGATCAGGATATGGGAGAAAACTCCGAGTTCTAGGGAAAGGGAGCAGGAAACACAACCTTTGACAGCTGCTCTCAAGCTAGAAAGATCATAGAAGTACAGGTTTAGAACAGGGAGGGATCTCAGAGTTAGCTAACAGCTCCCTCATTTTTGTTGTTTCAGTTATGTCTGACTCTTTGTTACCCCATTTAGGATTTTCTTACTGGAATAGTCTGCCATTTCCTTCTCCAGCTCATTTTTCAGATGAGGAAACTGAGGCCAATAGGGTTCCATGACTTGTCCAGGTGTCACACAGCTAGTAAGCATCTGAGGCTGAATTTGAACTCAGGAAGATGATTTTTCCCAACTCTTGAGCTAGCACTCTATCTATCCCTTATGCCACCTCACTGGCCATTTTACTCATTTTACTAGGGGAGAAGTAGACCCCAGCGTGACATGTTCCACTTCCCATAGGTAGAAAGTAGGGGCATATAGATCCAAACCTCTAACTGTAATAAAGAAAAGCTTACTGCCAAGTGGGCCAGAGTAGCAGCCACTCTCACAGATAATCTATTCAGTGGATTTTCCTAAAGCACAAGTCTAACCATGTTACTCCCCTACGCCATAAACCTCCTTTTTGCCTCCAGGATCAAATATAAAATTCTCTGTCATTTAGAACCCTTCACAGCTTGTATTCAGAGGGAGGACACTTCTCCAGGCTTATATGTTACTCCTTTCTGTGAAGTCTTTGATCCAGCAACACTGGCCTGCCTTATCATTGGCTGTCCCTCAGGCCCTCTCTATCCTCCCTCATCTCTGCCTTCTATTTTCCTCAGCCTTCTTCAAGCTCAGCTCCAGTCCTGCCTTCTGCAAGAGAGAGGCCTTTCCTGGTCCCTTCCACTGCTACTGCCTTCCCTCTGCACTGATCTTCCATTCACACAATATTGATCTGGTACTTACCTGGATGTTTCCTTGTTGTCTCCCCCTTTAGAACATGGGCTCCTTGAAGGCAGGAACTGTCTTCTGTCTCTTTTGGTATCTCCAGCACTTAGCGCACACCTGGCACACATTCAATGCTTAACAAATGCTTAATTTTTAAAAAAGATTGACATCATTGTATTAAAATTTTCACTGTTTTATATAATCAAGAAGGCTTCATTCCACTGAAGAGATTCTCTTATTCAAATGAATAACTCCTACAAGCAGTCTCACTAATTCATATTATTTGAAGAGGAAAACTAGATTCTAATAGCTAAAAAAATGGATTATGTCTTTATTTTTAATACCTGTTTTCTCGATTGACCATTCTGTGATCTCATCACTGCCTCGCCCCCATAGGAAGCCTGTTCTTTTATCAGATAATCTATATTCCAGCCATACAGATACTTTGTTGTTCAGTCCTTTCAGTTATGTCTGATTCTTGTAACCCATTTAAGGATTTTTTTTGGCAAAGATGCTGGAGTGGTTTGCTATGTCCTTCTGTGGCTTAGTTTTCAGATGAGGAAACTAAGGCAAATAGGGTAAGTGACCTGCCCAGGATCACACAGCTGATTCCCATATATTCCATCTCCCTCTTCACCTTCCCTTTTCATAGGCTGTCTGCCGTGCCTGTAATGCTTTCCTCCTGGAGTTTAACCTCTCTTTAAAATCTTTGATCTGTCTTTATCTGCTGGCCCCTTTTCCTGCTGCCTACGAACATTCCTAGATCTCCTTCCTAAAAGCATCTTTTAAAAAGAAACAAATCCAAACCCTTCACTTGACTCTGCGATTCCCTTAAGCTATCTTTTGTGATCTTTTCTCCCTTTCTCCAGCAGGAAAAGGTGGTTATGCTCATGGAGTGAATGGTGAAGCACTTATTAAACATTTACTATGGGCCATGCCCTGTGCTAAGCTTTGGGGATACAAATACAAAAGTCACAGACAGAACTTGCCCTCAAAGAGCTTATAGTCTAATAAAGGGAAATAACAGAAGTAAGGGAATGGTGACTTCATTTGGGAGTGGGGTAGGCATGGTGATTTGCAAAGTTATGCGGATAATAAGCAGAGCCACAAGAGAGTTGGGATTCCAAGGTCTAAATGTCTTTATCTCCCACTTTATTTTCACCTCCTTACAATCTATCTTCATGTCCACTGCCCATTTGAAAATTCCCTCTACAGGATTATCAGTGATCTTTTTATTTTTATTTTAAACCCTTACCTTCCATGTCAGAATCAATACTGTGGATTGGTTCCAAGGCAGAAGAGCAGTAAGGGCTAGACAGTGGGGATTAAGTGACACAACTAGGAAGTATCTGAGGCCATATTTGATCCCAGGACATCCCCTCTCTAGGCCTATTTCTCAATCCACTGAGCCACCTAACTGCTCTCCCCCTCTAATGATCTCTTAATTGCTAAATCAAACAACTTCTCTGCATTTATCAGCACTGTTGATGGCTCTATCTTTTGGGGAACTCTGTCCTCTGACTTTTGGTGACCTCTTACTCTCATGGCTCTCCTCCTGCTTCTCTGGTTGTTCCTTCTCAGTGTTCTTTGAAGGATCATCATCCTGTAGGTGGGAGTGTATCCCAGGGCTCTATGATGGTTCCTCTTTACTTTTCCCTCTATATTCTCTTTCTTGCTGATCTCATCCACTCCCATGAGATCATTTATCACTTCCTTGCAGTCAACCAGCCTAATCTCTTTCCTGAATTCCCTATCATCAGCTGCCTCCTGATGTCCCACAGGCACCTCAACATTATGATGTCCAAAATAGAACTCTTCTTTCCCCTGAAAACTCTTCCGATTTGCATTGAGGGTTTCACCAGCCTTCCCATTCCCCCCTGATTTACAACTTTGAAATACTGCTCCGAATCTTCCCCCTCTAGCACAACTCAGGATCAAACAGTTGTTGAGTCTCGTTGGTTCTGCCTTTGTAACATGGCTCTCACCTGTCACCTTCTCTTCATTCACATTCTCTAGTCCAGGGTGAGGACTTGCTTATCCGCCTGCCACCCAGCTCTCGGCTTTGGCTCTAAGAAACTGTAGTTTATATAGTGGCCACATGGCAGAAAACCATCTGAGCAGGCAAGCTAACCCAGGTTGAGGGTAACCAATAGTCTCCAGATCCTTTGGTGAATTGCGGGGGAGTGATCCCTGCCCCTCCCCCCTCCAGAATGCAGGGACTTCCCCAAGTGGAAGGGGTGGATGAGAACAATTTATTCCAATGACTATGAAAGTGGCTGAAGCAGGTGCTATGGGGTGCTTGGAGCTTGGTCAGATATCCAAGAAGGCAAGGTCATTCGCTGCATCCCAGGCCATCCTGGGATCATCCTGACTTCTGTTTTGCCACTAGACTCTGATGACTCTGGAAGAGAAAGTAAGGCTGAAGACTTTGTGCAACTCTGCTTCACTTAAATCCAATTTATGCGCAAGTCAAAAGACATCACCAGTGATGTATCATTTTGGTCCTGTTCAGGTATAAAGGAAGACTAATTGTCTTGAGTTCAAGTCCTCAGCAGCTCACCTAGGCTATTTTTACAGCTTCTTTTTTTTTAAACCCTTACCTTCCATCTTGGAGTCAATACTGTGTATTGGCTCCAAGGCAGAAGAGTTGTAAGGATTAGGCAATGGGGGTCAAGTGACTTGCCCAGGGTCACACAGCTGGGAAGTGTCTGAGGCCAGATTTGAACCCAGGACCTCCTATCTCTAGGCCTGGCTCTGAATCCACTGAGCTACCCAGCTGCCCCCTTATAGCCTCTTAAATGATCTCCCTGTCTCCAATTTCTCCCCTCTCCAATGTATTTTTTACATAGCTGTCAACCCAGTATTACTAAAGCATAGATCTAACTATGGCACTCCCTTGCTCAACTAGCTTCTCTGGCTCCCTATTGTCTTTAAGATAAAATACAAACTCTGTGGTATGACATTTAGAGCCCTTTTCAGTTTGGCTTCTCTCCTTCATGCACTCTACAGTGAAGCCCAACTGACTTACTTTGCTAATCTTTATAAATGATGCTTCATTTCCTGCCCTATGCCTGCAATGCTCTCCATCTTTACTTTCACTTAACTGAATCCTTAGCTTCCTTCAGCAAATAGCTCAGGAGGCAGCTCCTTCCTGAGGCCTTTTCTGATTTCTCTGTTTTATAGTGCTCTCTCCTTGGCCACTAAAATGACTTCATATTTTACTTTGGATAGATTTATATTTACTTATCTGTACATATACATTCCTGTTCCTTGGCAATAATAATAATTAACAATAATCAACAGTGCCTATGTTCTAGGCACTATGCAAAGTATTTCACAATTATTATTAAATATTAAATGCAAGCTTGTTGAGTCTACAAATTGTTCCTTTCTTTTTTTAAATCTTTTTATTACCACCATAGAACTGTCCTTGTCTTATTTTATTTTATTTATGAAGCCCTTACCTTCCGTCTTATAATCAATACTGTGTATCGGTTCTAAGGCAGAAGAGTGGTAAGGGCTAGGCAATGGGGGTCAAGTGACTTGCCCAGGGTCACACAGTTAGGAAGTATCTGAGGCTAAATTTGAACCTACGACCTCCTGGCTCTCAATCCTCTGAGCCACCTAGCTGCCCACCTTGACTTATTTTAGGAAGTCAATAAATGCTTGTTGAATGGAAAGCCCCAGTTCTGTGATTCTTCCCATACAGGAATCCTCAATATTATTAAATCCTTCATTCAGTCTGACTCTTTGCCTTTCCCACAGTCTGTCAAGATCCAAATTCTGTATTTGTTTGTGTCCCTGAAATTGAATTCCATCAGGCCATGGGCCCAGAGGATCACTTTGTAATTGTTAAAATGAAATTGCTCTGGTCTGCCACATTCTAATCCAGGTAGATCACTGGGTCTCAGTGAACAATGGAAGAGAAATTGGCTGGCCAACAGAAAGCTGTAGAAACATGAAAATGTATCTGCTGAGACTTCAGCCCTCATTAAAGCAGGACATGAGCTGCTTGGGAAAGGCTCGCTCTCTCGGTGCCCACACTACAGGGGCGGCTGCTCCATTTGGAGAGATGGCTTCCAGCTGGAGGTTCCAAAGTATACCAGTTGTAATTAAGATTTTTTATTTGGACTGTATTTCACAGTTTATCCCTCAGGGAAAAACAGGTTGAAATGGGGAACATGTACAATTTTCTCAATTTATGGAAGCATCATTTTAGAGTTGGAAGGGGATCTCGGGGGTCCTCTGATCCAATCCCCCCCAACAGAAATCCCCTCCACAGCTCCCTGGCAGGTGGTAATCCTTCCCCTCCTCATATTTCATGGCAAACGGACCACCAAAAATGTTTGTTTTTAAGTCAGGCAGTGGTTGGGGAGGGAAGGGGCAGCTAAGTGGCATAACAGATAGCGATGGCACTGGGTCTCGAGTCAGAAAGACCAGAGTTCAAATCTGCTCTCAGATGCTTAGCTCGTAACTGTGGAATCCTGGGCAAGTCACTTAGCCTCTGCCTGCATAAAACTAGAGAAGGAAATAGCAAACCACTCTAACATCTTTATCAAGAAAATCCCATGGAAGGTCAAATGGACATACCTGAACAACAAAAGAGAACCATAAGAAGTTTCTCAGTTGGGAAAATATAATTGAGAACTTTTCAAATGGTGTTGAGGAATGGATCTAAAGATAGAAGAACTCTCAGAAACCATTTAGTCCAACCCTGTTTTACAGATAGGAAACTGAGATCTAAAAAAGTTTAGTGACTTCCACATGGATAACAATGTTGGAGGCAGGATTTGAACATAGATCCTCAGACTCCAGAGTCTTTCCATAGACCATTGAAATCCTATAATATGTGAATTAAGAAAAAAACAAACAAACAAACAATCTTACCCTGTCCTTATGTTAGAGTCCTGATGCATGAAAGTTCTAGAATGGAGGAGTCTGCAGTTGACAAAGGGAACTTTCCTAGAGTTTTGTTCTTTTTTCTCCCCTTGATTTAGGACCTGGGGCTTTAAATTTATAGCATCACAGATATCAGACAGGAAGGGATCTCGGATGCTTCCTAGACCAACCCTTTTATTTTTTAAAGCCTTTCCCTCCCAATTTAGATTCCATACTATCAATTACAAGGCAGAAGAGTTGTAAGTGCTAGGCAGTGGGGGTTAAGTGACTTGCCCAGGGTCACACAGGTAGGAACTCCAAACCTCCTGTCTCCAGACCTGGCTCTTGATAGCTGCCCTTAACGCTTTCATTTTACAGATGAGGAAACTGAGGCCAAGGAATTTAAGCATCTTGCCTGAGGTCGAACAAAAGAGTAGGGGTAGAATGTGAATCGAGCTCCTCCTCCTCCTCCTCTAGTGACACTTTTTACTGCTCCTTACTGACATCCTTAAATGCCTGAGAACTATTGAATTTGAATCCCAAGTTTTATAGATGCTTCACTGTCTTACAGATTTATTTTGACTTGTAAGACTTTACTCATGTTTGTTCTTTCAACTAGTATTCCTGTCTTCCTGTTCTCTATCTGTACTCATGTCTTATCTGTTCTTTGAGCTCCCATCATGTTCCAAGAAGTCTTCTCCATGAAGTTCTCCCTGATTACTCTGGATCTCACTTCTCACTGATGTCTTTTAGACTCTCCAGAGCTTCGAGTCTAGGACACCCAATTTAACATGTGATTATATTATTTTTGCCATTGTTTCATTGGTTAGACTTGTCTCACCCACAACTGTAAAGGACCCATTGAGGGCATGAATGATACCTCGTATTTCGGTTTCTCCCAAAGCCCATGACAACACCATGGTCACATAGCAATAGGCTTAGTAAATACTTGTTGATGAATGAATGAATTAGAATAGGAGTAAAATATGCAATTTTTCTATTCAGTGAAGATAATAGTATTTATGCTTCTGTTTCACAGGGCAGTTATCTATAAATGAGTTACTATATTGGTATTTATGTTGGAAAGAACAAATAGAAAAAAATGAGGCAGCAAGAAAGCACAGTGGATAGAGCACTAGGTTTGGAGACAGGAGGTCCTGGGTTCAAATGTGACCTCAGATATTTCCTAGTTGTTAACCCCAATTATGAAGCCCTTGCTCCTCTTCTTAAAATTGATATCAAGAAGGTAAGGATTTTTAAAAAGTAGAAAGAATGGCTCTTAAATCAGAAGATCTGGTTCAATCCTTACAGGTCACTCCCACAATTACTGAAGGACAGTTATGGGCTCTGACTATAGGGCCCATTTCTCCTGGAGACCAGAGAGAGGACCAGGGAATTCTTCCAGAATGAAAAGTCCTATGTCACAGTTGTGTTGCAAATGACTTGCATAAAAAGCATGAACGGAGTACTGGGACCCTCTGAGTTTGGAACCAAAATGTTACTAGTGAAATTTCTGTTCTTTAGAGAAGATTCCATAGCTATCGAGGAAGGTTTGACCTTGAAGTCAGTAAGACCTCAGGTCAAATCCTGCTTCAGAAACTTAGTGGTTATGTGATTCTGGTCAAACCAAATCCTATCTATCAGCCTCAGTTTCCTCACCTTTAAAATGGAGATAATTGTTCTCTTACTTCACAGGGCTATTATAAGGACTGAATGAGATTACATATACATATTATTCATATAATACCCACATATTATATCATATATGCATATGCACATGTCCATATATGCACACATATAACACACACTTACCTGTACATGCAAACTTATGAACATACACATGTAATATACATGCATACATACACAGAGAAAAATACATACATAAATATATTTATACACATATTTTCAGTTTAGATAGGTAGACAGACAGATAGATAAACAGACAGACAGACAGCTAGACAGACAGACAGACTAGAGAGAGAAGACAGACAGCCAGATAGATAAATAGACAGACAGACTGAAATATAGAGAAGCAGACGGGTGGACAGATAGATAGGTAGATGGATAGATAGATTAGAGAGATAAGATAGATAGATTAGATAGATAAAATAGACAGATTGGACAGACAGATAGATGGATGAACAGATAGATAGGTAGATGGATAGTCAGACAGACACATAGATAGATAGATAGATAGATAGATAGATAGATAGATAGAGAGAGATAGAGAGAGATAGAGAGAGATAAGACAGATGGACTAGATAGATAGACAAAATAGATTAGACAGATAGATAGGTAGATAGATGGATAGACAGACAGACAGATAGATAAATAGATATAGATAGATAGGTAGGTAGGTAGGTAGGTAGGTAGATAGATAGATAGGTAGACAGATAGATTTTCAGATGGATGGCTATTTAGATAGACAGTCAGACAGATAGCTAGATCTAGATCTAGATCTAGATACCT
This sequence comes from Monodelphis domestica, assembly GCF_027887165.1. NCBI lineage: Eukaryota > Metazoa > Chordata > Mammalia > Didelphimorphia > Didelphidae > Monodelphis > Monodelphis domestica. The sequence goes on along the minus strand of NC_077227.1, from coordinate 586,499,872 downwards.
AGATACCTAGAGCTAGAGCTAGAAGGGATTTCAGAGACTATTCTTGTCCCATGGACACACAATATATGGGCTTTGAACCTAGATCTTCTGATTCAACACACACACAGATATACAACATGATGTTCCATTAATGTAATAGAATATGATGTTCCAAGGTGTCTAATGGTTTACCAGACATTATATGTGACAAATACATATTGTATATGATATATTTTTATAGCACTTTACATATGTATTATGTAGGAATATGTGGGTGTGTATATATGTCATAAAAATGCCAGCTATTGTTATTTTGACAAGGGCCATGACAGTGGACACCACCAATCTTCCTAGTAAGCCACTGGCCACCTTGAAACATGCATAGAAGTCTGCAGAAGTATTTATAGGGCCAACAAAAGGCTTGTTATTTCTGTCAGTATACGGAGGGGAAAACAAAGACCTGCCCAGCATGATGTGACCTTACCAGATATAGTCCCCATTGAAGGCATAGAGATCAGATCCAAGCAAAATTGATAGAATATCAGAGAAGACACAGACCTCAGAAGCCATCCAGGCTGACCCACATCATCTTCATCAGAGGATTAATCATCCTTGAAGACTTTTGATGATGAGAGCCCCACTACCTCCTAAAAATTATTTGGTTCTTGAGCTGCTTTAATCACTAGGAAGTTTTTCCTTGTAGTGAGGTGTCAATCTCCTTCCTAAAATATGGTGCCTTGATACAGAGAATATTCCTGATATGGTTTAACCATCACCTCCTAGGCTCTGTACTCTGCTTTTCTTAATGTAGATATCACTTGCCCCTCCAGGTAGACACTCTCCACTCCCAAGTCCCAGTTGCAGCCTTAGTTTCCTTACTTCCTCTCTATCATGATGCCATGATAGTGCCTTAATATAGTTGAATTTCAATAGGAGGCTTTTAAAAGACTTCAGTGCTTCAAACCTCAAAGACAAAAATCTGGTGATAGGAAATGAGACAGGGTGATAATTGGAGGAAGGGAGATTGTGTATGTGAGAAGTATCCCTGTCTAAATCACTCCTGAATTAAACCGTTGAGGTGGTCAACCTACTCTACTCACTTGAAACACTAATAAGAAAACCCTTGCGGCTTCTGTTCCTTTGGGGGATTCAGAGATGACTGATAATATCTTTCCCACTCTGAGGAAGAATAGCTGCCATAGTTCTGACTATGTTATAGTCCTTTGATCCAGTCTAGAGAAGAGTTCAAAAGACGTCAAGGCAGTGGTTTGCTTGGTAAATGTTTAACAGCCAATTCTCCAAAACTCAGGTCATACTTTTAAGTTTAATCTGCATTATTAACATTTTCTCCAAAACTTTCTTAAGTCTAGACAGTCAACAAAACAAGAAAGTCTTGATTTTTACAGTGTACCAATTTCTGAGGCATAAACTCATTCAGCTGACATCAGTATAGCTCTGTAACAGTCAAGGTCATGGCTATGAGTGAGTCTTCTAAAATATGTAGTCATTAGCTGTAGGGTACAGGTCTCTGGAACCATCTTTCAGCACATTTTAGACACATGACTTCCTTTGGTACATATACAAGACAAGACAAGAGAGAAACATACAGAAAAAGCCACCTTTGATGAAACCTCAAACTATGATGAAGTCCCACTTGCCTCTCCTTTCCTCTCTCCTACTTCCTGCAAAAAAAAAAAAAAAATTAGCTCTTATATACATAGGGACAGAAGTTCCCATTTCCTTTCTTTGCTATGTTTAGGAGCTCTCAGAGCAGGAGAGGAATTGGTGTCCTTCTCAGGCCACTGTCTGAAGTTGCTGTCCCATAGCTCACCTAGCTTCCTTTGTGTGGAAACCCAAGACTCACTGTGGATGTTAGGTTGACTACCAAGTGGAAACCTATTTATCTGCATGCGTTTATGACCTTGCACAGAGTTCTCTCTTCTAAGCCTTTGGGGAAAGATCTGCTTTGAGTTCTTGGGAAAAATAAATACATCATTCGTTATGACCAGGAATGTGAACATTTCCCCTCTTGGTCCCTATTTTCCTCCGGATATCCCCTTCTTTCTCTTTGCAGCACTACACTCAAGCCATCTTCTCATTTCTCCACCGATCCTTCAGAGTATGGTGGATCTCTACTTGCTCTCAACATTCTGTTCCTCTTGGATGAAATCTGAGGACTAAATAAACTCAGCCTGAGATACTCTGTGAGCTACGGGTTGGGTGGAGGTGGTAGGTAGTGGAATGATGGAAGAGTAGCTGACCAGCAGGGGGCAGCAGGGAGCTATCAATCTGCAGATTTTCCATCAGCCTTTGGCTTTGGGTTTAAGCTTAGACTCATAGTATTGGAGTTGGAATGAACCTCAGAAATTATCTAGTTCAAATGAAGGACCTTTCATCTGAAGGACCTAAGGTCAAGAGAGAGGAGGAGGCTTGTCCAATATCACACATCTAGTTCATAGCAGAGACAGGACAAAGACTTCAATCTTTTGACTCCCATCTCAGGGCTCTTTCCACCATTACACATGGAAGTGGGGACGTTGGGTATATTCCTGTACTCTGGCCTTTTGGCTGCTTTCATCATGTCATACTTCTCTCCAGCAGGCTATGAAGATAGGTAGGTCAGGTAGGACATGGTGGTATCCTTCTCTGATTTGTCCCAAGTCAAGCCTGACCAGGATGAAAGGTCATTGGGACGATGAGGGGAAAACTTAGTTGGCCACCAGAGTCACAAGGCAGCCTAAGTTGTGTCAGGGTCGAAGGACTGGGCCTCATTGTCAAAAGAATATTTGAAAGAATAGACTTAAAATGTAGCCTCATATCGTAGCCAGGTCCTAGTGAAGATAATGTTCCAATCTAAACTATGGCACCATATTGGAATTTGGGACACCATCTAATTTAGCTGTTTTTAACCTGGGGTCTGTGGATAGATTTCTGGGGAGTTTATGAATTTGTTTTAAAAATATTTTGATAACTATATTACAATATAATTAGTTTCTTTGGTGATTATATTTATTTTATTTCATATATTTAAGAATATGATTCTGAGAAGGGTGTCCATAGGTGTCACCAGACTGCTTAAAAGGACTAAGGCACAAAAAAGGTTAAGAAGCCCTCTTCTGGTTCTACTCTCTCAAACCATTCCAGCCAGGAGAGACTATGCCCTCTTCTTCCATGTTCTACAGTCTTCTTGTCAGAAAGGTCTTTTTCATCAGCAGAATCACAATTAGGAATTATGGCACCTGGGGTGAATTCAGTTGAGTAAGGGTAATGGAGTTAGGAGAAGATCATTCCAGTAAGTGAGGAGATAGACTGGAGACAGAGGCTATGGGTGCTGAGGAGGTTAAAATGGAAAGCCAAGATGTTGGGGTTGGGATTGAGAAGACAGTAAGACAGGTATTGAACTTCCTGGGGAGGAGGGACAATGAATTGAAGATCCATTGATGACACAATCAAGGATCTGAACCTGATGGAGTGAACTGTAAAGAAGGAGAGATAACTATGGAAAGGTGGTAACAGAATGGCAGTGGGGAGCAGGGTATATCTGTACCAACTCCTCCTTCTGACCCTGTGTGTGTAGAGGGGAGCAATCAGCTTCAGAGAAGGTACCAAAAGATGCGGTCTCTTTCTCTGGGAGGAAACTAGGTTTCATTGAGCACCAGAAAACAGAATATGAGGGGAAGAGACATAGTTTGAAGGGGAGTTTGTTCTTAAGAAGGGAATGTTTCAGAGTATATGTAGAAAGAGATTGTGGATGAAGAGATTAAGGATGATGATGATGAGCCAAGTAGAAATGAGAGTGTGGGGATAGGTAGCTAGGGAAAGAGGTTTTAAAGACAAGACAAAGGCACATGGAACCAAAACAAGTAGCCTAATCTTTCCTACTCTTTGGAGAAGAAGGAATGGTCTATCCCTACCTTCATCCATCAACCTCTGTTTTGAATAATCTCATTCCCTCTTCCAGGACTGCCTTTTCCTTCAATATTCTCAGAGACATGGACCATTGAAGTACCCTGAGGTACAAGGGAGTTAGAAGGAAGCTTTACCCCCTCCCAGGAAAAATAATCACCAGCATTTATGTAGCTCTTTACATGTTATTTCATTTTGACTTCACAATGATCTCAAGCAGGAGGCTCTATAATTGTCTCCACTTTATTGATGAGGAAACAGAGGTTAAATGACTTGCTCAGAGTCACCCAGCTAATGCATGTTTGAGAAAGGATTTGAACTCAAGTCTTCCTGACTTAAAACCCAGAGCTCTATCGACTGTGCCACCAGGTTGCCTCAATTTTGCCTCAAGTGACCCAGCAGTATATAAATCTGGCACCTGAAGAAGAATTCCTTCTATCCTGCCCTAGTTGTGTGGTTCAGTTTATTTATACAGTAATCTCACCAAAATTCATTACACTGCAGCTTAACCATGTATCATCTTGGGTACAGGTGGAGAAGACCTATTTAGCAAAAAGATGGTAATGGATGCAGTGAAATTCTGGGCAAAATTTCCTTCCCTCAACTGCATAGTCAGCAGAGCCACAGCAAAGAGGAACTGCTACCACTTTGCAGCCAAACACATACACAGACACACAGTTTTCTTGGGCTCCCCTACAGTGTAGGAACAGCTTGATTGGTGTCTACCCTGTAAATGTGCTGCAATATCATAACTCTACTGGTTCATTTCCATGCAACGAATGTTTTATTTTATTGGTCCCTGGGCTAAGTAAGAGGGATATGCAGTCCTGTTGTCAAGGAGCACACAGTCTAATGGGATGGGAGAAGCAGGATATGAGAAGTCCTTAAATAACAGTGATGTAAAGTTGAATGGCATAGTGGAAAAAAGAGAAATCCAGGTAAAATTTGACAAAGATCCTAATTTTTTTCAGTCTCTTGGGATGACCCTGGATCACCTAAGAAGTTGGGTCAATCCCAGAATTAGTCTAAGGTTGGAGAAGTTTCAATAAGGACTTGTCTCCCAGGTTCTCCACTGGAGCTATCCTTGGAGACCCTACCCTAACACCCTGGCCTGGCCTGGTCTCTTAAAGGTTGTATGGGAGGTACCTGTACTTATGCTTCATTTTGTTAATCTTCTTTCAAAATATTGAGTCAAGAATTGAACACAATAATCCATAAACAGTCTGGAAAGGCTCAATATATCTTTGACTTCCTTTGTCCAAACTTTTTTAAAAAGACCCTTTATCTTGAGGTCTGATTTGAACTAAAACTAACCCTGAAGGTAAATTAGTAGATTAGAGAATAAAAAGTTTTCTTCTTTGTTTCTTTCTTCTTCTTCTTCTTCTTCTTCTTCTTCTTCTTCTTCTTCTTCTTCTTCTTCTTCTTCTTCTTCTTCTTCTTCTTCTTCTTCTTCTTCTTCTTCTTCTTCTTCTTCTTCTTCTTCTTCTTCTTCTTCTTCTTCTTCTTCTTCTTCTCCTTCTTCTTCTCCTTCTTCTTCTCCTTCTTCTTCTCCTTCTCCTTCTCCTTCTCCTTCTCCTTCTCCTTCTCCTTCTCCTTCTCCTTCTCCTTCTCCTTCTCCTTCTCCTTCTCCTTCTCCTTCTCCTTCTCCTTCTCCTCCTCCTCCTCCTCCTCCTCCTCCTCCTCTTCCTCCTCCTTCTCCTCCTCCTTCCCCTCCTCCTCCTCCTTCCCCTCCTCCTCCTCCTCCCCCTCCTCCTCCTCCTTCTCCTCTTCCCCCTTCTCCTTCTCCTCCTCCTCCTCTTCCACCTTCTCCTCCTCCTTCTTCTTTTCCTCCTCCTCCTCCTCCTCTTCCTTCTCCTCCTCCTCCTCCTTTTCCTCCTCCTCCTCCTCCTCCTCCTCCTCCTCCTCCTCCTCCTCCTCCTCCTCCTTCTTCTTTGAAGTTTTGTACATCCTAGAATAGAGCTTCCATTCAGGCTACAGTAATGCATCAATGACTCGTTTTGGACTTTTTTTAATGAATGAGAAAACTGAGGCCTATGAAAATCACAGAAAATTGTATAACTTGGGAGCTGGGAGGGATCCTAATGGTTGCCATCAAAACCAACACATACATGAAAGGAATCCCAAATGAAGTAATTTGCCCAAAATCTCCCAACAAATTAGTAGCAGAGTCCAGACTAGAACTTGGGTCTCTTGATGTCAAGTGTATTGATTTTTCCACTGCTCCAGATTGTCTCCAGGTTCCTGGGTTAGTTGCTGACACTGCAATGGTATCTGATGGCAGGAGAGGCCTAACTCACCAAAGCACACTGGTGACTAGCTATAAGGATTAAAGTGGTTCAAAGAATCTTGGAAGTGGAAAGTTTTTCAGAAGCCTTTTACTTTATTTTAAAATAATATTTTATTGGCATTTTTGGTTTCTTATATTAGCATAGTATTTCAGGAGACCCACTCCTACCCAGAGAGCCAATCCTTCTGACAAATGATATTTTTTGAAAAGGAAAAAAAGTAAGCAAGCACATCTGATTGATACATTGAAAAGATCTGAAGACATGTTCATTATGCAATACATGGGAACAAACCAACCTCCACAAAAGAGATGGTTTGGGAGTGTTTCTCTCTTGGTGTATGCTTGCCTCTTTTTCTTTTTGAAAGGAAAAAAAAAGTTTCAACTTGCACTTTGAGTCCATTGGTTTTCTATCTGGAAGTGGATAGAATTTTTCATCATGAGACTTTTGGAGTTGTGGTAGTTCATTTTATTGATTAGAGTTACTAAGTTTTCCACTCTTTATAATATTGTCAAGGATGTATACATTATGTATGTATATGTATACATTGTATATGTATATGTATACAATGTATACATTATTCTCCTGGTTTTGCTCACTTAACTTTGCATCAGTTCATACAAGTCTCAGGTTTTTCTGAAAATAGTTTCCATCATTTCTTATAGGGTAATAATATTCAATCACAATCATATACCATGATTTGTTCAGCCATTCCCTAATTGATAGGCATCCTCTCAATTTCAAATACTTTACCATCACAAAAGTGCTGTTATAATGATTTTTGTGCATAGAGATTCTTTTCCTTTTATCTCTTTGGTATTGAGAATTTATAATGGTATTGCTAGATCAAAGGACACACAATTTTATACTCCTTGGAGCATAGTTCCAAATTGTTCTCCAGAATGGTTAGCCCAGGTCACAGCTCCACTAACAGTGCATTAGTGTGCCTATTTTTTCATATACCCTCCAGCATTTATTACTTTCCTTTTCTGTCTTGTTAGCCAGTCTGATGGGTATTGGTGGTATCACAGTTACTTTAATTTGAACTTTTATAATTATTAGTATTTTGAGCATTTTTTCATATGCCTTTTGATAGCTTTGGTTTCTCCCTCTGAAAACTGCCTATTCATATCCTTTTATCATTTATTAATTGGAGACTGGCTCTTATTTTTATAAGCTTGGCTCAGTTCTCCATATATTTGAGAAATGAGACCTTTATCAGGAAAACTTTCTATAAAAAATTTCCCCTTTGCTTGCTTTCCTTTTAATTTTGGCTGCATTAGTTTTGCTAGTACAAAAACTTTTAAATTTTATGTAATCAAAATTATCCATTTTACCTCCAATGAACTTTTCCATCTTTTATTTGGTGAATTCTTCCTCTCTTCATAGACCTCATAGGTAACTTCTTCCATGGTCCTCTATCACCTTTTATGTTTATGTTTAAATCATGTACCTATTTTGTCATGATCTTGATATGTGATGTGACTAGCTTCTGCCAGCCTGATGATTGTGTCAAATGATGAATTCTTGCTCCCCAACCTGGGATCTACTTGCCTCTTTTTCAAAACTATATTACATTACATACATACATACATATGTATAACTTTTGATTTCTGATCCCATCCTTGACTTACCTAAGTATGCATCACAGGATTACATATTTAGAGCTAGAATGGACTCAGAGAGTTCATTTTATCCAACACTCTCATTTTATAGATTAGAAAATAGAGCACTAGAGAGAGAGCTTAAGCACCTTGCTTAAGATAGGATTTGAACTCTGAGTCAAAATCCAAAAGGCTTTTCACTATATTCTGATAAGTCTTGGTCAACATGGTATAATAGCAGCAGCCCAAGTCATATTTGGATTCAAAGAACTTGGGTTAGAATCTGAGCTGTTATTTACCACTTGTGTGACTTTGACCAAATCATTTCCTCCAAAGGTATCAAATTCACTGCCTGTAGATTACAATCCACAGGCATTCAGAATGTGCCCAAACCAGGCTACAATGTAATTGGGGAAAGTCTACTAAAATAGATAAAAGAACACTAAAACATAGATAATGCTAATTTTTGGTTTTCTAAGTCAAGATGAAGCCCATATAGGTCTATTTCTATTTGAGGTTGATACCACTGGCACCCCAGTTTAGACTTTAGTTTCTTCATCTATTAAAGAAGGGGGATGGACTACTTAGCTCTATAATCTGGGATTTTGTTCCTCCACCCCAAGGGACCAGTCACTGATGATGTCTCACTCTCTGGCTCCTAGTTGGAATCAAGATGGTTCACAGTGAATTCTGACTTCCATACAATTCCCTCTTTGAACCTTCACAATGTGAGATTAATTACAATTTGTACTTCTTTATAATGTAGGTCACTTCTTTTCGGAGCAAGCTTTCTCTTTGGACTTTTATGATCCATGGAAGGCAGTCATGCCAGAATAGAGAATGCTTTTGATTGATTGCAAATTTAAAAATAGTGTTTTCTATTTTAATAAATCCATAGCAGAGCCAGAGGGGGAACTAAGCATTTCTCTTATACCCTGAGGGGTAACATAGTGACACTTTTGGTACTTTTTGAGATAGAGGAGGAATGATGGTCATGGGTCTGTTTTATTTGGATGCTCTACCTGGTCATTTGACATTTACCAATTGTTACTCTACTTAGAGGCAGCACAGAGGATAGAACCTGAGGCTAGGAAGACCTGAATTCAAGTGTGGCCTCAGACACTTCCTAGTTATGTGACCTTGGGCAAGTTGCTTAACCCTATTAGCCTCAGTTTGCTCATCTGGAAAATGAGCTGGAGAAGGAAATGGCAAACCACTCCTGTGTTTTGCCAAGAAAATCCCAGGTAGGATCACAAAGAGTCAGACAAATGGGAACCTAGATCACTCATTAGATTGAGAGCCAGGCTTAGAGTCAGGAGGTCCTGAGTTCAAATGCGGCCTTAGGCACTTCGTAGCTATGTGACCTTGGGTAAGTCACTTAACCCCCATTGCCTAGCCTTCTGTCAATAAACAGAATTGATTCCAATATGGAAGGAAACAAACAAAACCCAAAGAGTCAGACAGGACTGAAATGATTGAACAATGATAGCTTTACTTGGAGGCAGATGGCTTGTGCTGACTGGCACCTTTTATTCGGAAGCCTTTAATATCTCTGCCCCTTACAGGAGTCAGGAATAGCTGGCATGGATTGCTATAGACCATAGATCCTCAGAGCGGGGACAGCTTTAAAGGCTCTGCTTCTAAGAAAACAGGGATCTCACGAACAACTTGCTTCACATGCAGAAAGAACAGTTTTGTTCATATCATGTGAAATTTAATGTACTCTGCAAAAATATAGAACAGAAGGTCCTGGTTGATGGACATTTCTCTTTTTGTCTTTTTGTACATTGACATTTGTATTTGTTAAGGTTTGTTAAGTTCAAAATTTTTAAAAAAATCTTATGTGCCTGACAAGAAGAGACAGGGAGCTTACTGCTTAAAAAACAAAACAAAACAGTCCATTACATCTTTGGATAGTTTTAATTGTCAGGCAGTTTTTTTCTTAGATTGAACAGCAATTCAATTTCCTGTAGTTTCCACTTATTGCTGTTGGTTCTACCCTTCGGAGCTAGTCAAAAATTGAATGTTTTTCCCACTGAGGCAATTACGAGGCAGTATGGTGTGGTGGGAAGAACATTGGACTTGGGATCAGAATCTTGGTTATCACTTTCAGAATCACAGGATTTGGGGCTTAAAGGGAACATCAAGCTTTTCCAGTCCAATTCTCTCATTTCAGAGATGAAGAAACAGATCCAGGGAGAAGTGACTTACCCAAGAACACACATGTGGCAGAGCCAGGAATCAAACTAATGGCTTCTGAGGCAAAATTCCGTGTTTTCTCTATGCTACAGCAGCTACCTTTGTATCTTTGTGATCCTGGGAAAATCACTTAACCTCTCAGGGCCTCAGTAACCCTATCTGAAATATGGACACAATGATGCTTATGCTATCTGTCTTGTGTGCTTGTTTCCTTTTGTGGTTGTATAGTTGTTGTGTGGTTTGTACCATGTAGAATTTAAATTTGAACTAGCATCTTGAAGAAAATCTAGTATATGGGGTGCAGCTTGATGACTCAGTGGATTGAGAGTCAGGCCCAGAAATGGGAGGTCCTGGATTCAAATCTGGCATCAGAGACTTCCTAGCTGTCACTTAATCCCTTAATCACTTAGCCCTTACCCCTCTTCTGTCTTGGAACATACACAGTATTGGTTTGAAGACAGAAGGTTTAAATAGAAAAGACAATGAAAGAAAATCTCACATAAGATCATCTTAGTTTTAAAAACAGATCAGTTAGGGGTTACTTATTTGTTTGCTGAAGAATTCTTCACCTTGCAAGGAGATTTCACCACAGGCTTCTTTTTAAAATGAGGTCCCCTAGTGTGTCTTAAATATAATTGAATTTACATGTAACCTGTTGGATTCAATTTACCAAATATTTTTAGGCTACAGTATTTCTAAGTGACTATTATGTGCGAGGCACTGAGCCTGGCTAGGGAGAGTTTAAGGATGATTAAGTTATAGCCTCTGCCTACAAGGAGCTCACAGTTTAGTAGGGGTAAAGAGGCATGTGCAGTGTAAGTATAACACAATAGAATAGGATGTGTGTGCTTTATTCATTTGTTTTCATTCCTGCCTGATTCTTTGTGACCCCATTTGGGATTTTCTTTACAAAGATATTGGAGTCTTTTGCCATTTTCTTCTCCAGCTCATTTTACAGATGAGTAAACTGAGGCACACAAGGTGAAGTGATCTGCCCAGGGTCACACGGAAGCTAAGTTTCTGAATCTGGTTTTGAACTCAGGAAGAGAAGTCTTCCTGATTCTAGATCTGGTACTCTATCCACCACATATGTAGGAGAAATGCAAAGGAAGAGCAATCGTGGGGACAGCTAGGTGGCTCAGGGGATTGGAGAGCCATGCCTCAAGATGAGAAGACCTGGGTTCAAATCTGGCCTCACACATTTTCTGGGAAAGTCATTTAACCCCCATTGCTTAGTCCTTATTGCTCTTCTGCCTTGGAACCAATGCACAGTTTTGAATCTAAGATGGACGGTAAGAGGTTTTTGTTGTTGTTTTAAGGGAACAGAAACAAAGAGCAATGGAAGGTGGAAGATCAGAGACATTTCAGGGAGAAGGGAGATTCGTGATGAGTTGGGTCTTGCAGAATGGGCAGGTTGATATCCACTGGATTCATTCCATGCATAAAAGACAGCTTATGCAAACACAAAAAGGTGGGGAGTTGTAGCCAGGCTTGGTGGAGCAGTACTGGAATCCCTGCTGCCAGGGAGGTTGAGGCTTGTGGAGGTCTCAAACTCCAGAGCTCTGTGAACTGGGCTGACTGCACTAAGTTCAGCATCCATGCAATGAGCCTCTGAGAGCCACCAGGTTGCCTAAGGAAGGGAGAACCAGCCCAGGTCAGAACTGGGGCTGAGCAAAGCTTCTGTGCCCTGTGTAGCTCCAGAACTGCCAGACTGGGCAAATGTGGTCCATGTTTTGGGAACAGAAAGGGGTGCAGGTGGGTAGGATCACATGATGTGTCAATAGAAGTAGTGGAAGGATGGGTTAGAGCCAGATGGTAAAGGGTGATGAATGCCAAGCTAAGGATTTGAGCTTGCATTTCAGGGCCAGTAGGGAAACATCAGAGGTGTTTAGTCAGAGGAATGACGTGATCAGAATGATGCATTAGGAAACTTCCCCTGGTAGATTACCCATGATGCCGGGAATCTGGATGGAAGTTTGGGGAATAGGACTTCTGGGATTGCTAAATTTCCAAAATGGTGTCACTGGTGGCAAGGCTTGGGGAGATGCATGAGTGAAAATCAGCATCCAGCCCCTATCCCTCTCCATCATCAACAGAGTCCCTCAAGGCTTCTCCTTGCTCTCCGTTCTCTCCTTACCCTCTCCCTTGGCGACTTCGTCTGCTCTCATATTGTCAGTAATAATAATAATAACAACTAGCATTTAAAATTTGCAAAGCACTTTACAAATATTATCTCATTTTATCCTCACAACAGTCCTGGGAGGCAGAGGCTAGTCTCATCCCCATTTTACAGATGGAGAGGCTGAAGCAGACAGAGGTTAAGGGACCTGACCAGAATCATGGTAGCCACCTTTAAACAGATAATACTCAGATCAATATCTCTGCAGCCCCAACCTCTCTCTTGAGTTTGGCACTGTTCCTGCTGGACTTGCCCTTTTAGAATCGCCATCTTGCTACACTCAAAACTTGACTCATCATTTTCTCTTCCAAACCCAACCTTCCTTTGGCCTTCTCTACTTCTGTTCATTCTCTTAGTCCTCCAGATTAGACATTTTAAAGCCATCCTTGATACCCTCCATCCTATTCCCTCATTTCCTGGCCTCCTTTCCCCTCCCAGCAGTCAGTAAATCCTATACAGAGATCTTAACTCTATGTTGACTCTCCTTTCCAACCTTTCCATTCCATTCTCCCTCCTCCTGGACTAGTGCCATAACTCCCTAGCTCTAGTCTCCACTTCTCAATCATTCCTGGATTAATCTTCCCAGATCTCATTGTTATTCAAGTCAAGTCAATTCAACGGGCATTTATTATCTCTCAGGTACCAGGCACTAGCACTGAATATACTGAGAAAGACAAAAGAGGATCCTTCCCTCAAGAAGAGGTGATTCTCTTCTGCTTTAAAGCCATCAGAGGCTCCCCATTACCAATTGCATAAAGTTTGAGCATTTTAGTCTGACATTCAAGGCCACCCACAATCTGATTCTGATTATCTCACTCTTCTCCTCCATCCTCTTGACTAGACTTTTCCTAAAAGTCTGTGTGTTCCCTCCATGCTGAAACTTCCATCTCCTCCCATCCCTACCTGTGGACATCTTATCCCTTTGACCCTGATTAAGTGTCAGCTCCTTGACTGGGGCAGAACTAGGACATATTGATTTCAACCCAATATCAGGAAAAAACTCTCCAATACTTAGGATTGTCTGAGAGGGAAATGGCCTGCTTTGGGAAGGGATGAGTTCCCTGTCACTGAAGGTATTTAAGCATAGACTAGATGATTGCTTTGGGACATTATAGAGGGAATAATTTCTCAGGTATGGATTGGATTAGATTCGTGGTTCTTGAACTTTGGGTGTGTCGTGGACCCCGTTGGAAGTCAGTCTGGGGGAGACTATAGACTACTCAATAATATTTTAAATCTGTAAAACAAAATGTATAAGTAAACCAATTACACTGAAAATAAAAACATAATTTTCTTCACATGCAAGTTTGCAGACCCCCTAACATCTGGATCCAGGTTAATAACTTCTGGATTGGAGCCTCTAAGATGCAGCTATGTAGGTGGCAGAGTGTATAGAGGGCTGCATCTGGAATCAGGAAGATTCATCTTTGTGAGTTCAAATCTGGCCTCAGATACTTCCTAGCTGTGTGACCTTGAATAAGTCACTTAATCATGTTTGCCTCCATTTCCTCATTTGTAAAAATAAGCTGGAGAAGGAAATGGCCAACCATTACAGAAGAGTCAGACATGACTGAGCAAAAATAGAACGATGCCATCTAATTCGGAGACACTATTAATCGTATGAAAATTTCCCCACTTGCTTCCACGTTGCTTCAACCCCTCCCTAAACTGGAAAGGATCCTATCTGTTCCTCATTTCTCATAGCACTTCTGTGCCTCGATTGTCACACTGCATTGTATTTCTTTGTCTTCATACTTAGCTTTCCCTACTAGACTGTAAGCTGCCTGAAGAAAAGTGTTGTGTCTTTGGGTCCTTTGGTGGCTCTCTCTCTTTGTGTTTCCAGAGCCTAGCATGGTGGTGCCATGTTGAAAGCATGCATCTAGATGGTTCAGTGGATAGAGAGATGGGAGGTTCAAATCTGGCCTCAGACATTTCCTAGCTGTGTGATCTTGGGCAAGTCACTTAACCCCAATTACCTAGCCCTTACCCTTCTGTTGTCTTGTAATCAATATTTACTATTGATTCTAAAACTGAAGGTAAGGGTTTAAAAAAAGAAAGCATGCATTTAGTTAGCATTTAATAAATGTTTGGAAGATGAATGAATTCTTTTCACCACCATCCTCCACTTTAACCTCAGATATTTACTGGTTGTGTGGCCTTGGGCAAGTCACTTAAACCCTGTTTGCCTCAATTTCCTCATCTGAAAAATAAGCTACAGAAGGAAATGGCAAGCTGCTCCAGTACCCTTGCCAAGAAAACTCCCAGATGGAGTCACAAATAGTGGGGAATGACTGAAACAACTTTATAACAATCCTTTGACCCAGCAACACCATTATCCATCAATAAACATTTATTTTTAACATGTAGCCATGACTATGCAGACACCTAACTAATGATCATTCGTCCTATAAGCAGCAGAACCACTGTGGACTCAAATAGCCTGTGTATCCTCAGGACCCATGCAGGGGGAAGTGGATGCCTGAAGGAGTGGGGAAACCCTCTACAGAATTTTTTTTGGAGACCTTAATATTTATATTTATACTACTGCCTTCATCGATTAGAGAATAGGACATTAATGCTGCATTTCCAGATCCTTTTCAAATCTCAGGAAGCTCCTGAGGTGCCTTCAGCCCTCGCAGTGTAATCAGTTTCCATTTGCGTTCAATAGCTGCTACAAGGGGCGATCTCCTGGCTGAGATGAGAGCCTGCAATCAATCCGCATCATTGGCACGGATGTGATTAAAATGATAATGTTATTAAGGAGGCTAATTCTATAGAGGATGGAGGCTATAACTGTTTCTTGTAATTAACGGACAAGTGAATTGATCAATTGCCAATATTCACAGAAATATTTTTATTTAATAGATGGACAGAAGGAGAGGCTAATAGGAAGGAAAATCTTTTAGCCTGGAGTCTCTGAGTCGACAGATGTGCCGGTGTAATATGAAATGATGCATGTATTTGGGCAGGAGGGGGGTGGCTACCTTGGTTGTTTTTCCAGGAACAGGGCTAGGTTTGTGTAGACCTTCCACATTTTTTTTTCTCATCCGTTTCCCCTTGGGATTAAGAGAGCCCAGTGGGGAAAAGCAAACCTTTTGAGTATGATTACCTCTTTACAATGTCAAAATATTATACAGATTCCCTTCCACCTGCCCTATTATGGTATTACAAAAGGCAGTGTGTTGCTATGGATAAAGTATTAAGAGACAGGTTCAAATCCCACCCCAGACATTTATAAGCTGTATGACCCTGGGCAAGTCATTTAACTTCCATAAACCTCAGTTTCCTCTGCTGTGAAATGGGATGATAATACCAGTAGTGCCAACTCTACAAGATTGTTGTGTCCGATGAGATAACACATGAAGGATACTTTGCAAACCCTAAAGCACTGTTCCTTTTTTTTTTAACCCTTACCTCCCATCTTAGAATCAATACTGTGTATTGGTTCCCAGGCAGAAGAACAGTAAAGGCTAGGCAATGGGGGTCAAGTGACTTGCCCAGGGACACACAGCTGGGAAGTGTCTGAGGCCAGATTTGAACCTAGCATCTAGAAACTAGCAGTTAGCTTTCTGACTACATTTTCTGCCTGTTTATTTGTTGAACATCTTAGTTTAAAATGCTTTTTTTAAATAAAGAAGAATTTGGATCTCTAAGTCTGGCCTTCAATCCACTGAGGCACCTCGATACCCCCAAAGCAATGCTTCAATGTGAACCATTATTGTAGCTGCGTCTTTAGGGAATGTTGACTGAGACAAAAAACCCACAAAACAAGTTACTAGCAATCAGTAGTGTTTTTGAATACATTTGTAACCTGCTATTCACAACAGAATCTACTTACATCTGAGAAAAAAAGTCATAGAAGTGAAAGGCACAGAGACCCTGAGGAGGAACGCCTGCTTATGTCCAGATTTGTTGATGGTAGACTCAAGCACAACCCACGTTGTGTGGCCACGGCCAACTCAAACTTCCCAGCTAAAATTCTTGGCAAGAAACCTTTCCCAATCCCTTTTGATCCAGTGCCTTTGGGGCAGCTAGGTGCCTCAGTGGATAGAGGGTCAGGCCTGGAGTCCAGAGGTCCAGGGTTCAAATGTGACCTTAGACTGTTCTTAGCTTTGTGACCCTGGGCAAGTCACTTAGTTTCATTTGCCTAGCCCTTGTCCTTCTCTCTTAGAGTCAGTACAAGGTAGAAAGTGAGGGTTTAAGAAAAAAAATAGAGGGTGTTTTTTACATTGAGAGCTCCTTGAATCAATAAAATCACAGGTATGGTTCAACAACAACACTTGCACTCCCCACTCGTAGGTTTGGATGTAGACCAAAAAGTACTTTATGCATGCAAGGTATTATTATTATTATTATATGTGGGATTGGAGGTATTCCTATAGCCAAGGAGCAGAGGGAAGTTCCCTGCCCCTCACGGAGGTCCCATCTAAGGATTTTGACATCTTTAGGCCAGACTTCTAAATGCCAGACCCAACAATTCTTGATGCTTCAGGAACAGAACATCTTGGGAATCTAAGACACATCCAATTTCTTCTACATCCCAATCTCCTGCGAATAATAGCATCATTTGAGTGAGCTTCCCAAGAAGATCCCTCTAGAAGAGACGCCCCAATTTTCCTTTTTGGGGGCAATAAGAGCTCTGATCAACATTCAGTGCATGCACATATGCAGAAAAAAATGCAGCGTTTCCTGAATTTCCAATATCCCTTGCTGACTTGCTCAGCACTGGTAATTTGGGCCAGAAAATGGCCTTTCTCTTCAATAGCCGTGAAATGAAAAACAGGGGAAAACGCACAAAGTTTGAAGTGTAGAGTTCTTTCCTCCCCCACATTGCTTAGACATCACCCCAGGACCCGGGAGGCGGAAGAGGTTTTTATTTTTATTTTTCTGGTTAATACTGCTACTAATAATGAGAAAATATTATCATTTGCTATGATCATATAATGGGTATTTTAAAAACTTTGCCTAATTGTAATATCTTTCAGCTGTGCAAAAAGTAGAAGGAGGGAAATAGATAGTAAATGTTTCTTCTCCCAAAAGGTTTGGCGCTCTTTCTCGCGTTGACCGTGAACCCCTCCCACTCCCTTTCTTATCTACACCAACCACCTCTGTCCTCTTACACTTGTTTCTTTCAGTGTGTTTCTAACTAATTATCTTTATTTACCAGCTAAAAGAAAAACACAACGATATTTTCTGAATGGTTTGAACTCCTTGAGATCTCTTCCAACTCAGAGATTCTATGATTTAAAAACTAATTGAGGGAGGCAACTAGGTGGTTCAGTGGATGAAAAGCCAGGCCTAGAGAAGGAAAGTCCTGGGTTCAAATTTGATCTCAGATACTTTCTAGCAATTCCCACTGCCTAGCCCTTACTGATCTTCTGCCTTGGAACCAATACGAGTGTCGATTCTAAGGCAGAAGGGAAGGGTTTTAAAAACAAACAAACAAACAAACTTTATTGGCCCAACCATATTTTAAGTTGCTTTTTTCTGGTAGGAGAAATTAATTTGTGCTTTTCCATACACACACTTTCCCCTATTCCTCTTTACCTTAACCCTAAAATGAATGAATGTTAGTCTTTTCCTAAAGGTGATAGGTCCTAGCCTATGGTTTCACTGGCACTGGGAACTCCTGGGTGAGGAAACTCCCTCTACCGATGCAGGATGGGACTTTCTCTACAAGGGATAGTGAGGTGATCCTTAGAGAATTTCCTAGAGCTGAGTTCAGTGACTTACCCAGAAGCACATGGCTACGATATGTCAGAAGGAGGACTTGGAGACTAGTTTTCAAATATTTGAGGAGGCCAGCTCTCTATCCACTGGGCAACACTATTTTTCCATCAAGGAGGCTTAAAAAATTAGTGGAACTGATAAGGCACGTATACAAACTTGCATTCTATATAATTTGCCTCTCAGAGTTTTGAGGATCAGGTCAAATGAGATAATTATGTAAAGGCACTTGACATAAAAAAATTCTTCTTTACTATTATGAACTTCACAAAGATTAACATTTCCCTATTCAACTATGATAAAAGGTGATGTGGTCGGTTCCATAAGAAAGTCTTCTAGTTGTTTGGAAGAAGGAGACTATCCACATAGGATTACTTGATTTCAACAAAGTATCTGACAAAAACTTCCTATGATTGTTTTGTGGCCCAAATGAAAGAAGTGAATGGGATGAAATGATAATTAGGTTCACTTTTTGCCAATGAGTAGATACCAGTTGGGAGGCACCATCTTTAAGTTTAAATAATCAGTTCACAAATACAGGATTCCTTGACAACAGTTTGCATGAAAGCACTTTCAGAGTTAGCTGACCACAAGGTCCAAAAGAGTCCCAAGCCGGTAATAAAACCAAAACAATCTTAGGCTGAATAAATCAAAATATAATGTTCAGCTTGAGTAAGTAATAAATGCAAATTGGGCAGGATATCTGGGCATCTGGATTATTGTGGCCAGTTCTGGGGATCATGCTTGAGGGGGGACATTGACGCTTTAAGTTGTCCACATGAGTGAGATTGGGATACCTAGGAGCAGGGCAATGATGTTATGTGAAAAATGGTTAAGGGAAGGGGAGATGTTTAATTTAGAGAAGAAAAAACCTGGGAGGGACACAATAGCTATCTCAAAATATTTTTAGAGCTTGCATGTAGAATTGGAAATCATTTTTTCTGCATGGCTCTAAAGAATAGAACCAATGCATAGACTTTTCACGAAGTAGATTTTAGCTCATTATAAGGAAGTCTGAGATCAAGGAAAGAGCACAAAACTAAGTTGAAAGACTTGGTTTTGAAGATGACATTAGTTGTGTGATCTTGGGTAAGGCATTTGGCCTAGATGAGGTTGAGTTTTCCCACCTATAAAATAGGGATGATAAAACTTGCATTCTATATAATTTGCCTCTCAGAGTTTTGAGGATCAGGTCAAATGAGATAATTATGTAAAGGCACTTGACATAAAAAAAATTCTTCTTTACTATTATGAACTTCACAAAGATTAACATTTCCCTATTCAAGAAGAGCAGGTAAAGATTGAATATGAAACTGTGGCAGTATGCCTTTTTTTTGTTTATTACAAACTTAATATCATAGTTCAATCCTGTACTGCTTGTCTATCCCTTCTTAACTTCCTTCTGTTCTCATCTGTGCATTTAAATAAAAAAAAATTAGAATATTTTTCCATGGTAACATGATTCATGATTCCCCCCACCCTTGTCTGTGCATTTTAATGATTTCTTTCTTTCTTTCTTTCTTTCTTTCTTTCTTTCTTTCTTTCTTTCTTTCTTTCTTTCTTTCTTTCTTTCTTTCTTTCTTTCTTTCTTTCTTTCTTTCTTTCTTTCTTTCTTTCTTTCTTTCTTTCTTTCTTTTCTTTCTTTCTTTCTTTCTTCTTTCTTTCTTTCTTTCTTTCTTTCTTCCTTCCTTCCTTCCTTCCTTCCTTCCTTCCTTCCTTCCTTTCTTTCTTTTTCTTCCTTCTTCCTTCCTTCCTTTCTTTCTTTTTCTTCATTCCTTCCTTCCTTTCTTCTTTTCTTTCTTCCTTCCTTTCCCTTCCTTTCTTTCTTTTTCTTCATTCCTTCCTTCCTCCTTCTTTCTTTTTCTTCCTTCCTTCCTTCCTTCCTTCCTTCCTTCCTTCCTTCCTTCCTTCCTTCCTTCCTTCCTTCCTTCCTTCTTCCTTCCCTCCTTCCTTCCTTCCTTCCTTCCCTTCCTTCCTTCCTTCCTTCCTTCCTTCCTTTCCTTTCTTTCTTCTTTCTTTCTTTCTTTTCTTTTCTTTCTTTCTTTCTTTCTTCTTTCTTTCTTTCTTTCTTTCTTTCTCTTCTTTCTTTTCTTTCTTTCTTTCCTCTTTCTTTTTTCTTTCTTTCTTTCTTTCTTCTTCTTCTCCTTCTCTTCATCTTCCTCCTCCTCCTTCTGTATTATGACTACTATATCAGACTGATTCAGTGACCCCTGAGCAAGTCATTTAACCTTGTTTTCCTCATTTTCCTTATCTGAAAAATGAGCTGGAGAAGGAGATGATATACCACTCCAGTGATCTTTGCCAAGAAAATCCCAAATAGGGCCAGGAAGTTGTCAGAAACAACTGAAAACAGCTCAACAACAATAAGTTCCTCCCCCCTCCAATGGTGTTCCCTTCACCCTAAGAGAAAGCCCTCCCTTGTACCCAATAAGTATAGCTATGAGAAAAAAAAAATCATACATCCCTTGTATCTGGAAATGTAAGTCTCATTCTGTTCCATTGCCCGTCTGCCAGGAAGTAGGAGGAATGCTTTATCATCAGTCTGTAGAGATGTGATTAATTGGTCTGTAATACTTCAATCTTTCACAGGTGTTTTCCTTTCCAGTTTGGTATTGATTGTATAAATAATTCTTCTTGGGCCAGCTAGGTGGCTCAGTGAATAAAGAGTTAGGACTGGAGTTGGGAGGAAGACCTGAGTTCAAATGTGACCTCAGACACTTCCTAGCTGTATGATCTGGGGCAAGTCACTTACCCCCATTTGCCTAGCCTTTGCCTTTCTATCTTAGTTGTTACTAAGACAAGTAAGGGTTTTAAAAATAGTTTTCCTCATTCTTCTCATTTTATTCTGTATCAGTTCCTGCAATTGCTCCCTGCCTCCATCCTTTTCCTCATTTCTCTTTGTACAATTATATTCCCTGACATGCCTGGGATACTAGCCTTCCTCAACTCGTCTTCTTAGTTTTTCTGGTTTCCTTCAAATTTCAGCTCAAATCTCACTTTTTCAAGGAGTTTTTCCTGGTACTGTCAAAGCCTCATCTCAACTCCCACCTTCTAAAGAAGTCCTTTCCTGGTTCCTCTAGTCAATAGGACCTTCCCCATAGAGATTATCTCCCATCTACTCTGTATACATGTAGGCCTTGTTATTCACATGTCTCCTGTGTTCTACTGAGTTCCAGCACAATGTATAGTGCCAAGGTCATCAATGACATCCCAGGCCATTACCAGTCATCCTGACTTTTCTCCTGCCACTGGACATGGTTGACTTGGAAGAGAAACTGAGGTTGATGACTTTGTTCAACTCTGCCTCACTTAAATTCAATTTAGGAGCAAGTCAAGATATAACCCCATGATGTCATTGGTTCTCTTGGAAAACAAAGGATGAACAATAACAACAATAGCAACCATGTTTGACCCATAGCAAGCGTTTAATAAATACATGCTTTTTGCCTGATATATGATTTTTGTTCAGCCATTTTGAAAGCATTTTGTAACCATAAAATACCTTCCTTAATTTTGTTTAACTCCTACCTTCAATCTTAGAGTCAATACTTCATATTGGTTCCAAGGTAGAAGAGTGGCAAGAGCTAGACAATGGGAGTTAAGTGACTTTCCCAGGGTCACATAGCTAGGAAGTGTCTGAGGTCATATTTGAAGCCAGAACCTCCCAACTCCAGACCTGACTCTCCAACCACGGAGTCCTCTAGCTTTCACCTCATAAAATTCTCTATGAATGTAAGCTGTAAATTTTAATACCATCAGCATTGTTAGACCTGTCCAGCATTGAAATTGTGGATTCCATAAAGCCATCAGATCCTTGTCCATGAAAATCTCAGAAAGAAGCCAGATGTACCATGGACAGGAAAGCAAAAAGGAAATTCCAGAACTGGTTGGGAGGTCGAACTGGAAGGCTTCTAGGGTCCCTTGTAGCACTTTTAGACCAATTAGTGGAGATCCAGTTCACTACTCACAGACAGTATATCACTGTCAACAGCTATAAGTGGCAGGAATTTTCCTCTGGGGGCAGTTTCTGTTGCAGAAGCCACAACCAGACGAACTGCAGAAATTAAATTTCCTTCACTAAGTGGTCATTCCAGGTTAAGATTTGGGAAGTGATGGAGAGGAAAGATGGCATGTCTGTCGAACCAAAGCTCTGCTGATCTGAAATTCTAGTCTTTGGAATGGGGAAGGACCGTCAGTCTTCATTCATTTTAACCTGGTACTCATCCTGCTTTACTTTCCTTCTGGGCTACCATTTTTTCCCCATTAACCTTTCAGAAATAACTGATTTTAAGAATAAGCTGAGCAGGGGCAGCTACGTGGCTAAGTGGATGGAGAGCTAGGACTGGAGATGGGAGGTTCTGGCTTCAAATATGACCTCAGATGCTTTCTAGCTGTGTGACCTGGAGCAAGTCACTTAACGCCACTTGCCTAGTCCTTACTGCTCTTCTGTCTTGGACTCTATATTAGTATCAATTCTAAGACTGAAGATAAGGGTTTAAAAAAAAGAATGAGATGAGCTGTGTTTGTAGATGTGGCTGAAGATGTTGGGAATTTAAATGATATATTGTTGTATACTAACAGCTAACATCTACGGAATCATCTAAGGTTGCCTGCATCATTTCATTTGATCCTTCCAACAACTCTGGGAGTTAGATGTTATTATTATCATTCCCATCTTACAGGTGAGGAAACAGAGAAAGGTTAAGTGACTTGCCCAGAGTCCTACACTGAGCAAGTATCTGGGATGGATTTGAACCCATGTCTTCTGTCCTCCATGTGCAATATTCCAGCCATTATGCCAACTAGCTGGCTTTTTTAAAACCCTTACCTTCTGTCTTAGAATCAAAACGAAGTGTAAGTTCCAAGGCAGAAAAGTGGTAAGGGCTAGGGAATTGGGGTTAAGTGACTAGCCCAGGATCACGCAACTAGGAAATATCTGAGGTTGGATTTGAACCCAGGACTTCCCATCACGTGGACTGGCTCACTGAGGTCCCCTAGCTGTTCCCTACCTGGTTTTTAAAACACTTATTCAATGTTTTAAACTTTTGTGTCACAGAGGACATTTGGAGAAGTTGAGAATGGGAAGGAGGGAAGTCCCAGATAGAATCTTAGAGTCACTAATACACACTCCTGAGTCTTCCACCTTGTTTCCGGTCTGTAGCAAACAGAACAGCTCTCCTGCTCCCTTTGGGGCAGAGATTCGATTGAGAGACCCAGGAGGGTATTTACTCTCATGGAGAGAGAAAATCCAGGCAGCTGGCAGAAGCTTGCTCTGAGTCTTGCTTTCCTTTGCTTTTTGCACCTTCCTGATGTAGACCTCAGCACCTTATGAGGGATTCTTTCTTAATGAGCTTATTAAATTGACCTTTGACTTTGACTGAATTGGGTGTTCTGTGTAAAGATATGTTTTATGGTGTCTTAGAGAAATAGGATAAATGACCAGGTAGGAATCCCCCCACCCCAAGGGTGGCAGAAGCCTGGAGTCAGGAACATTCATTTTCCTGAGTTTAACTGTGTGACCCTGGATAAGTCATTTAATCCCGTTTTCCTTAGTTTCCTCATCTGTAAACTGAGTTGGAGACAGAAATGGCAACCACTCCAGTAACTTTGCCAAGAAAACTCCAAATGGGGTCATGAAGATTCAGACATGACTGAAGGACTGAACAACAACAAAGAATCTCTACTCATGCTGTAGCTCGTTAGAGCTAGTCACTGTTAGTTGGAGCAGTTATTCTACCCTGGCTAATTAAAATTCAGAAAGAAGACTCTCCCTAGACTAGCTTTTACTATTTTGAGGAACTTTGATTTTGTACCCTACTGGTCACAAATCTGTTATGACCCTTCAACAACTATGTAGAGAATTGCTTTGACCAAAGTAAAATTATTGGTGTTGTTTAGTCCTGTCCAACCTTTTGTGGCCCCATGGACCATACCATGTCAATGCTACCTGTGGGTTTCCTTGGCAAATAATACTGGAGCATCTTGCCATTTCCTTCTTGAGTAGATTAAAGGAAACAGAGGTTAAATGACTTGCCCAGGGTCACACAGCTAGTAAGTGTCTGAGGCTGGAATTGAACTTGGGTTTTCCTTATTCCACACCCACTGAGCCATCTAACTACACCTACCTCCAATATCTTACTCTATGACTAACCTAATGGAGAATCTCCCTGATCTTGGCTAGACTGATCCTCACAATAGTCCACTGCTCTGCCCATTCCTGAAGCCTTTGCATATTAGTAGGACTAGACAGAGTTTGTGGTCCATTGAGAGAGCTTTCAAGAACTCTCGGTCATATCCATGCCATAATTAAACCTGAATCACTTAGAATTGCACTAGACTTTTTGGATATTCTGTATTTATTGGGGGGACATTCAGGTGGGGAAGCAAATGGATGGATTTGGGTGGGATAATTCCCTCAAACAAAATCATGTATGCGACGGCCAGTACACTACACAAACACATATGAAGCAACTTGGTAAAGTAGATTGAGTGCTGGAATTGGAGCCAGAAAGACTTGGGTTCAAATTCTACTTCAGTCGTTTAGCTGTCCCCCTGAACAAGTCACTTACCCTCTGTGGGCTGCAGCTTTCTCATCTCTAAAATGAGAGAGTTACAGTTGATACCTAGACAGGCTTTTCCACCTCTAATCTATGATCCTGTGAGCCTCTATGGCTGGCTCTACACTTAAAGGACAAAGAACCTAGAGAATGGACTTATGGCTATCAATGACTTGGATGAAGATATAGGAAACAAGGGGCAGCTAAGTGGCATAGTGGATAAAGCACCAAGCCTAGAGTTGGGAGGACCTAGGTTCAAATCTGGTCTTGAACACTCCTAGCTGTATGACCCTGGGAAAGTCACTTACCCCTGATTCCCTAGCCCTTGCCTCTCTTCTGTTTTAGAATTGATACTAAGAAGGAAGGAAAGGACTTTAAAAAGACACAGTGAGTAGCCATCAAATGATCAGATGACTTAAAGATGGAAAGATTAGCTGACAGAATAGACAACAATAAAAATTCAAAAATAATTTGAAAGCTAGAACACTGTGCCAGATCCAGAAAGAAAAAGGAATGGCTTTTGATTGTTGCATAAATTAGATTTAAATGAGGTAGACTTACAAAAAGTCATTGGTCTTACTCTCTCTTCCAGACTCATTGAAGCCCAGTGGTAAGACAAAAAAGTCAGGATGGCTGGTGATGGCTCTGGATGCAATGGATGATTTTGGCTTCTTCCATGTCTAAGCAAGCTCTAAGGGCTTCCTAGTGCCTGCTTTGGCAGCCTTCATGGCCATTGGAATAAATTGTTTTCATTTGTTCCTTCTGCTGGGGTACTCCTTACTCACCCCACTAACTCATCCATGGATTTAAGACCTGGTGGTTACCTTACCTTAGTTTATTCCACCTGCCAAGGTGATTTACTCAAGTGTGGCCACTGTGCATGCTACAGCTTCTTGGAACTGCAGATGAAAGCTGGGTGGCAGTTGGATGCCAAAGGAGAAAAACAGCACTGACTCAGCAAGCCCTCACCCCAGAAGGTACCAATTTGAAATCCTTGTATGTCCTGAGAAGAAATGTAATAGGGAAACTCAGATTTTTTAAAAAATCACCTTAAAAAACACAAGATAGAGGGAAAAGAAGGAACAAGTATTTATTAAGCACCTACTATTTGCACCATGTTAAGTATCTTCAAAATGACTCTGAGAGGTAGGTGTGGAGAGAATTTATTTTTATTATTTTTTTCTTAGGGATTTAGAGTAGAAAAGCCTTAAATCAATTCCTGTGTATTCCTGCATCTGGGATCTGGGTCAGAGATTCCATCCAGTCTACTGCTTTTTTGTATTTTCTTTGTCCTTAGGAATCCCAAAGACTGTCTTTTTTTTTTAAACAGAATTTGGTTAATCAATGATAGAGAGAAGGGTTATTTTCTAGCCTATGTGACCCGTCCACTTTGAGGTTGGGGAACAGTGGATATTTTGATAGACTACCTTTTAATTAGCTATCCATAAGTTAAAAATGTCTTTGGATGTTCAAGAGAGGGAATGAATAATGAGTTCCTAAAACTATTTATTAAGCTGCTTGACCCAACTTCCAGATCCCGGTCATTTGAGAGGGCCTTGGAGACTTATGTTCCTTTATTAGTTATAATTCTGGCCTAAACAATAAACCTGATATGATCAATAAATTGGTATTCTTACCCCAAATTCAGTCTTCCCAGATAATTGTAACAGTACTGTTATTGTCCCTATTTTACAGTTGGGGATGCCAAGGCAGATAGTGGTTAAGGGAATTGCCCAGGGTCAAATAGCTAGCAATTATCTGAGATCAGATTTGGACTCAGGTATTCCTGACTGAGGGCCATTGCGTTGTCTAATACACTACCTAGCACAGTTAGAGAGCAGTAATATGTGAAAAAAGACCTGGAAATTTTAATAGACTGAAAACTTAATCTGTTCATAGTTTTATATAGCAGGACAAAAAAAGATGGGAGGGGGAGGGCTGTCATGTAGGAGTGGGATCCTACTTGTTTTCCTTGACCCCAAAGAGTAGAATAAGGAACAAGACAGAAAATCAGGTCTAGATGTGATGAAAGGTAAAACTTCCTAACAATTTGAGCTATCCTAGTAACTGGTCACAATTAGTAGTTCTAACAGAGTTAGAAGTATCCTCAGAGGCCATCTAGTCTATTTTCTCATTATAGGGAGCTTGTGACTTGTCCAAGGTCACACAGGTAGGAAACATGAGAGGTCCTCTGACTCCTGAGTTATTTCTCTTTCTATTGTACCTGGCACCCTACAATAGGGGTTGTCTCCCAGCTGAGACTCTTTAGTCAAAAGCTACACGGCCACTTACCAGATTAATTGTTGATAGTATACTTGTTCGGGTATAGATTGGACTCAATGACTTCTTGGGTTTTTGCCAGTTGGCATTCTATGATTCAGTGGCTGGGTTGTATGCTTGTGTGTTGGGATGGAAGGAAGTGGCACTCAGTTACGTCTTCAGATATTTGAAGAATTAACACATGGAAGAAAGAGTAGACCCTGAAAGAAGTGAAAGAAAACTATCTCTTTGATCTTTTAAAAACTTTATTAAAAGAAAAAAAAAAAACCACCAGAGTTCCCTAGCTGAAATTAACTCTCCCCCCCTCCCCCCCCCATCTTCTCAGAGTCAAAGTATCCTCCTAGGCGCTGGGATTGGTCCAATTCAAGACCAATCCTACTCCAGGAAGTAGAGGGCGTGGTCCGCCCCCAGCACAGGATTGGTCCATTCAAGACCAATCCCACACCAGGAAGTAGGAATCCCTGGAGCACCTGGGAGATGCAGTTCCCCCAGTCACAATATTTTAAACCCACAACCCGTACTAATTATTTCAGAGGACAGAACGAGGACCAATGAGAAGACATTCCAGAGAGGCAGATGCTAATTCCCTGTAAGACCACCTTCTAATAGTTAACGCTGTCCAAAAGGGAAATGGGTTCCCTTTAGAAGTATTAGCACTGAAAATCTTCAAGCAAAGCATCAGTGAACATTTGTTTTTTTTCCCTAATCATATGAAGAAGATGGTGAGATGGGGATTAGATGATTAGATGACAAGATGGATTTTGAACTGTTTGAATGGTTCAACTGAAAAGTAGTCATTAATGGTTTGAGGGAATATTGGAAAGAGATTTCTAGTTGAGTGCCCCAGGGATCACGGGTTGGTTTATTATTTTAAATTATGACTTTGATAAAGGCAGAAATCTCATGCTTATCAAATTCTTTGGGGCTTATGAATTAGATAAAATGGACGCTGAAATGCTAAGATTCTATGACAAGGAGACTATTTCACTGCCCTGGCTGATTGCAGCAGACTCCTCATGAAGACAAAATGTAGAGCTCCATAATATTCATCTGGGGTAGTTGAGTTGAAATGGGGTTTCTCTGCTGATGTGGTTGTTCTTGGGAAAAAGCTAGTGGAAAGCTTTAGACCCCCCTGGGAGTAACTGGGCACCAGAAGCTTCTGACATCATAAGGATTTCTAATCTATTTGTCAACAACTGGAAAAATACATAATGCAGCTCATTTTACAACACTTAACGAAAGAATTCCTGGAAGTGTATATGACTGAATAAAAGATGGAGGAACTCTTATGAGGTAAGGAAGCTTTCTTGACAAAGGTATTTTCAGGGAAATAAAATTGGTCTAGAACTTGGCACAAGGGCTCATTCCCTAAGGAGTTTGGTTGGAGACCAAAGTTATATTGAGGGTCTCAGAACATCAAAGTGAAACCATTTTTTTTCTGAGATAATGTAGCATATGGCAGCAAAGTCCATGATGTAGTTCTATGCTCTTGGACAGGATTGAATGTACCCAGGGCCCATCCATCATCTTGAGCAAAAAATCATTTTCAGGGTGAAGAGAATTGTTGACATGAGAATATGCCAAGCAAGGTATTTCTCCAGGGTTACCATACTTCTTTCTTTTCCCCAGTTTTTCCTTGGGTCTCTCCTTGTCCACCTCTTCCTCTTCCCTTATCCAACTTCTCCTCTACTTTTAATTCTTTTTTCTTTTCCCACTCATTTTCTTCTTCAAAAAACATAGTAGAAGGAGAACAGGCTATAGGAATATAGTTTTATTTAGAAATCTAAAGGGAGGGGAAGAGCAACGTAGAAGTAGCACTGGGTTTTGAATGAGAATACCCACATTTTAGCTCTAGATCTTCCACTTAACTAGCTGTGAGGTGACAATCTCTCTGGGCCATAATTTCTTCATCTGTAAAATGAAGATAAGAATTATACAAATGGACATCACGATAGCTGGATAGAGCACCAGGCTTGGAGTTGGGAGGGCTTGGGTTCAATACTTCCTACTTGTCTGGCCCTGTGGAAGTCATTTAACCCTGATTGCCTAGCCCTTGCCATTTTTCTATCTTTCTTATAATTGATACTAAGACAGAAGTAAAGGTTAAAAAAAGAAAAAAAGATATAGTTTTACCTCAAAGGTTAATTCATATAATATAGATTTAAAGCAGGAAGACCAAATTTAGTTGTGTTTTTTTTTTAATCCTTCCCTTCTGTCTTAGAATCAATACTGTGACATTTGTCACAAGGGGGATAGGAAAAGAGTGTGTATGGATACACACCATTTCATTTCCCCTACTAGAAAAAACTCTCAAAATATGGTTGGATCAATAGTTTGTTTTTTTAAAACAACTTGGACCTTCCA
The DNA here is from genome assembly GCF_027887165.1 of Monodelphis domestica. Lineage (NCBI taxonomy): Eukaryota > Metazoa > Chordata > Mammalia > Didelphimorphia > Didelphidae > Monodelphis > Monodelphis domestica. Next base: position 586,470,792 of record NC_077227.1, on the reverse strand, counting down.
TCTTGGAAGCAGCACTGTGGATTAGTTCGAAGGCAGAAGAGTGGTAAGGGGTAGGCAATTTGTTAAGTTATTTGCCCAGAGTTACACAGGTGGGAAGTGTCTGAGGTTACATTTGAACCCAGGACCTGACCTCCCATCTCTTAGCCTAGCTCTTATACTTGCTAAATCGAATTTTTAACACTTTCAATTTATAGATGATGGAACTAAGGACTGGGGAAGTTAGATGATTTATTCAAGGTCATGTGGATAGAACAGAAAAACCAAGATATGAATACAGGTTCTTTGATTCCTCCTCCAGCACTTTTTCTACTATAGCAAGTGGTACTCCCTAGATCAAGAGATGATGTATTTAAATCACTATAATAAGGATGTTTTTGTTATTAGGAGTGTTGGACACACTGATGTCAAATTAAAGTTATGGATAGCCCAGGACTCTTTGGGAGTGAACAATGAGATTCTAGGAGCTTCTCTATTTGCCACACTTTAGTGAAGAGAAAATGCTTTAGAGGAAATTTATTATCTGACTTATTTTCCAGACTTCTCTATCTTCTTACCAGCTGTTTCTCACCTGGGAGAAATGTCCACCCTGAGGCCCACTCTCCTGATTGTTGAATCTCCTCTCTCCTATCCCACCTTTTCAACAGGAGCCCTAGCCACACTGGACTCACTCTAAAAGAGTTCAACACTTCCTCATTAGGCACTTTGCTCCTGCTTAGGTACCCTTTTCTTCTCCTATTCCTCCATTTAAAAAAGTAAGCTCTTGGAGGTTTGTTTTATTAGTTTATCCAGAGCTAAGTTTAGTCTGTGGCATATCATAAAGGAAGGAAACAAGCATTTATTAAATGCCTACTATATGCCAGGTATTGTGTTAAGCACTTTACAAGTACTATATTATTTGATCCTTACAACAACTCTGGGAAGTAGATGCTCTGTTATCCCTATTTTACATTTGGGGAAACTGAGTCTGATAGAGGTTAAATGTTTGTTCAGAGTCACATAGTGCATGTCTGGGTCCAAATTTAAGTGCTCAATAAATCATCTATCTCTATAATTATTATCTATCATCCTATTATCTATAACTACCATCTTATTATCTATAACTATCATCTCTATCATATGTAACTATCAAATATCATCTGTAACCATCATCTAGCTATCATTTATAACTATCATCTATCTACCATCTTATTATCTATAACTATCAATCTATCCATCCATCTAGCTATATATACATACGTCTCTCTCTTCATCTATCTATCATCTCTCTCTCTCTCTCTCTCTCTCTCTCTCTCTCTCTCTCTCTCTCTCTCTCCCCCTCCCAGTCTATCTATCTCTCTACCAGTCTATCTTTGTCTGTCTGTCTGTCTGTCTGTCTGTCTATCTATCTAAATGAATATCCATTTCCTGTCATTGTTATAGCAATGGAGCTATGATTATTGGTGATGAGACTCTAACATGGCTAAGTGAGCCTCTGTCCAGTTTGGGGCAAGAATGGGCAGGGAAGCAGGGGTAAAAGGGCCAAAGGTCTCCTGACAATGATGATCTGAGCAACATAAAATACTTCTAATTTCCTGTACTGAGGAAAGGGGTGGGGGAGAAAAGGAAGGAAGATGGCAAAGCACAGTTAAAGAAAATTCAAAGACAATCGAGAATGTTCATTTTCCACCCAGATTTGTAATCTTTTGGACTTTTGAGGACTGCTCCTCTCCATCAGGCCTTTGTATTGGGTACCTTCTCCCCTACCCACCTTTCCAACTTTCTATTCTGTATTGTTTCTCCCCATTAGATTGCAAACTCTGAAGGGTAGGGACTCTTATTTTCATATTTGTGCTTCGTTCAGGGTCTGGCACATAGTAGGAGCTTAAGACATTTTTATTGATTGACTGACTGTAGTTTTAAACTCCATTTTCACCAGGCCCTTTAAAAAAATGCTAACAAGAAAGAACATCTGACTTTCATTGAAATTCCTCAAATGCCAAAGTGTAGAAGAACTTTTGGAAAGAGTCCTCAGTAGTCCATAAAGTGAATACTTATCTGCTGAAGTAATAAGCTGGTTCTTTGAATCACTGCTTCCTATGTGTGGTGTTTTTATCTCTTTCTCCTCATCCTTCTTATTCACTTTTTTCTTTCTTTCTTATACTTTTTCTTTTAACCTCTCCTGCCTCATCCTTTCCTCTTCCTCCTTTCCCTACTTCCCTTACTAGCACCAGGAACTGCAGTATTAAAATCAATTGTGTGCTAGCTTGTATTAAGACCCAATAAAAAGCTCAATTTACCTGAAGACTTAAAGAAAATGGAGTTTGGGGTCTGGATTTTTTGGTTAATTGGGGATTGTCTCAATTCTTCATATTGAAAGTCTTTTAAAGATGTATTTGGCCCTGCCCTGCTTGGAAAGTGTAGCATGCTGAATGCCTAGTCAAATGTTTCTTTGAATACCGACGGTTTTAAAGTGCTCTGGGGGTATAATTCTGAAAAATCGGTTTTACAATATTCAAGATGCAGCATGGTATCTCTTTTGAGTGCTGGATTTAAAGTCAGGCAGAGCTGGGTTCAAATCAGACACTAGAACTTATTAAATGTGTGACCTTGAGCAAGTCACTTAATAGCTATTATTTATACAGCATTTTAAAGTTCACAAATTTATATAGCACTTAAAGTTTTACAAATATCTCATTTTATCCTTAAAACAAATTTAAGAGGTAGGTGCTACTGTCACCTCCATTTTATAGATGGGAAACTGAAACTTGACAGAGGTTAAGGGACTTGCCAAAAATCACAGAGCAAGTAAGAGCAAGCATTTATTTTTTTTAATTTTAGTTTGCAACACACTTTACAAATATTATCTCATTTGATTGCAATAATCCCGGCAGGTAGGGGCTGTTATTAATACTCCTCATTTTACAGATGAGGAAACTGAGGCAGTTAGCAGGTTAAATGACTTGTCCAGGGTCATATAGCTCATAAGTATGTGATCCCAGAGTCAGGAAGACATCTGAGTTCAAATCCATCCCCAAACATCATTCATTAGTTGTGTGACCCTGGGCAAGTCACTTAACCCTGTTTACCTGAGTTTCCTTATATGTAAGTTGATCCAGAGAAGGAAATGGCAAACCCCTCTAGGATCTTTGCCAAGAAAATGCCAAATGGAATCAGGAAGACTCGGACATAAATGAAATGACTAAATAATAAGAGACTACTAGATGATGCACTGGATAGTGTGCTAAGCCTGGAGTCAGAAAGATTTATCTTTCTGAGTTCAAATCCGGTCTCAAACATGTCCTAGCTGTGTGACGTGACCCTAGGCAAGTCACTTAAACTCATTTGCCTTAGTTTCCTTATCTGTAAAATGAGCTGGAGAAGGAAATGGAAAAATCATTCCAGTATCTCTGCCAAGAAAACCCCAAATGACGTCCCAAAGAGTCAGACACAACTAAAACAATTCAACAAAACAACACATACATCACCAGTGTCAGTGCCATTGTTGTGAGGAAAGAGCTTGGTTAAACTCTATAAAGTCAAGCTCTAATTGCTATCCTGAAAATGAAGCCAGAGAGATACCAGTCCGAAAGTGTCCTGCCCTCCAGAAATGCTCCAGGAGTCATTGTTTAATACCTCCATCCCTTCTGTCAGTTTGTGTACTTGTCATTTGCTTTCTTTCTCTTGAAAGTGAGAAAAGGGAATTTTCCTTAATGAAAGGTTCAGGTGAGTTGAGTTGCATGAAATTAAGTTGGTCTAAAAATGGTCATTAGCCACTAGAAGTTTAGTGTATAAGACAGAAAACACTGACACAGATAAATATAGCAACTCCCATTTCTATGGTGCTGTTAGGTTTGCAAAGGTTCTTCCTCACCCGGGACTCGCTCTGGCAGGTCTTACCAAGATGGAGCTGCTGCCACATGCAAGGTACCAGTGACTCACTGTGTGTATCTGCCCTCAGGGGCTAAGTCTGCTTAAGGGGGTTCATCCTCTCAAGATTATCCACCAGGTGATAACTGGAGAGGGAGGAGCTGGAGGCACAGCTCATGAAAACCATCCCCTAAAGCTGGGGACAGCTAGGTGGATAGCAGTAACCTGGAGTCAGCCTCAGACACATGTCCTAGCTGTGTGACGTGACCCTAGGCAAGTCACTTAAATTCATTTGCCTTAGTTTCCTCATCTATAAAATGAACTGGTGAAGAAAATGGTCAACCATGTCAATGTCTTTGCCAAGAAAACTCCAAGTGGGGTCACGGAGATGACTGGAAATCACTAAACAACAACAAAACTGGGAGAGGGTATAACAAATATTCCTGATCCTGGGTTTACACACTTTGAGGATCAAATTTAATTTCCTTCATAAGCTCACCCCTTCCTATCCCAGTCTTCTTACACATCACATCCCTTCCTGCTCTTGATGGTCCAGGTACACTGTTCCTACTCAATGCTCTATCTCCCACATTTGTGCCTTTCCCCTGGCTGTCCCCCTTTCTGAAATGTTCCCCAGAATCTCTATCTTCCTATTAGACTCAGCTCAAACTCTGCCTTCTGTAGGAGGCTCCACAGCTGCCTAGCACCTTCCCTTCCACCTTCCGTCTTTGTGGTTGTTCCATCATTTCAGTTGTGTCTGAGTCTTCCTGACACCATTTTTAGAGTTTCTTTGGCAAAGATCTTGGAGGGGTTTACCGTTTCCTTCTCCAGTTCATTTTACAGATGAGGAAACTGAGGCAAACAGAGTTAGGTGACTTGCCCAGGGTCACACAGCTAGGAAGTGTCTGGGTTCCTCCTGACTCTAAGCTTGGTGGTCTATCCAGTGTTATGTTGCTGCCCCTTTTAAGCTTTTAAAAATACTTCTTTCAGCATGAATTAGCTGTAGAGGGAGATACATGTGCTGCAATGAAATATTAATCTTTTCTAGTATTGATGAAAAAAGGTCCCCAAATCTTAGTGGTTAGCCCTTCCTTATCTCCTCATCCTATAATTTGATTTGGCCTCATTTAGGAGTGGGTTTAATATCCTTGCAACTCCCCTCACTCCATGAATGCAGATGAGAGGATCCCTGCTGAATTCTCTATCTGAAATCAGGGCAGGTCCGCATGGACTAGAGAGAAGGTTAAGTTTCTGAGGTGACTGGCATGTCAAGGTGCCTGACCCAAAAGCTGCTTACTGCTGCCTGGGAGTGACCGATAAGCTGCTGGACACGGCACGCAGAGAGCTGGTAGGCCTGAGGGCTGTTTTTTAATGGGTACATTAGCTGTAGCTTTTCCACTGCTGATTGGACCCCTCTGCTGACTACCTCACACTGCGGTTAGTGACAAATTATTTCAGGGTATCATTTATGTTTGATGGTTTCCTCATATGGACATTCTGTGTGCAGAGAACCATGAACCACCAAACATTGTGTTTGCTCATAGAATCACAGCATGTCAGAGCTGGAAGGGACCTTAGTAGTTACCAGTTCCCATTCCTTCATTTTACATGTGGGGGAGAGGGGGAAGGATTGGCCAGCGCAAGTCTTCCAACACAGTCGGGGAGAAAGAATGATTTGTCTGGTTGGTGCCATTTTGTATGCACAGCCAGTTCCAGTCCAGTGATCACAAGGCTGCTCTTAGCAGTTCAATAAGCCCACTGGAAACAGTTTACTAGTGCATGCTCTGAAGTGAAGCAGCTGGGGGCTCCTCCATTCCATGCCATCATACACTTATGGGAGCAAGCTTGCCCCCAGGCTCCATGTGGGGAATAATGCCAGGCAGAGCTCACTGCATGTGATTCTACAGACCAGGTTCCTATTACACAGAGATGAAGCTATTGAAGTTGAGAAAGAGGAAGAAACTGCCTCAAGGTCACTTAGCATCAGAGGTAGGATTTGAATTCACATTCTCTAACTCAAGTGGAGGGCTTTTGCTCAGGTACCATGCTGCTCATCTCATCATCTGAATATGTTTTCTTGCATCTAAAATGATGACATAAGATTAGCTCACATCTATATAGCACTTGAAGGTTTTACAAAGAGGTTTTTCACAACAGCCCCATCAGCTTAATGATGAAAAATATTATTCTCCCCATTTTCAGATATGGAAAATTAAATTTATACTCATTGTCACAAAGATAAGAAGTCCTATCAGAGACAAAACTAACCCCTATCTTCTGATGATCCAAATTTGATGTTCTTTCCTTTACCCTTTAGTAGCTTCTTTCTTTCTTTCTTTCTTTCTTTCTTTCTTTCTTTCTTCTTTCTTTCTTTCTTTCTTTCTTTCTTTCTTTCTTTCTTTCTTTCTTTCTTTCTTTCTTTCTCTTCCTTCCTTCCTTCCTTCCTTCCTTCCTTCCTTCCTTCCTTCCTTCCTTCCTTCCTTCCTTCCTTCCTTCCTTCCTTCCTTCCTTCCTTCCTTCCTTCCTTCCTTCCTTCCTTCCTTCCTTCCTTCCTTCCTTCCTTTCTTCCTTCCTTCCTTCCTTTCTTTCTTCCTTTCTTTCTTTCTTTCTTTCTTTCTTTCTTTCTTTCTTTCTTTCTTTCTTTCTTTCTTTCTTTCTTTCTTTCTTTCTTTCTTTCTTTCTTTCTTTCTTTCTTTCTTTCTTTCTTTCTTTCTTTCTTTCTTTCTTTCTTTCTTTCTTTCTTTCTCTTTCTTTCTTTCTTTCTTTCTTTCTTTCTTTCTTTCTTTCTTTCTTTCTTTCTTTCTTTCTTTCTTTCTTTCTTTCTTTCTTTCTTTCTTTCTTTCTTTCTTTCTCTTTCTTGTCTTCCTTCTCCTTCTCCTCCCCCTCCTTCTCCTCCTCCTCCTCCTCCTTCTTCTCCTTTTCCTCCTCTTCTTCCTCTTCCTCCTTCTTTCTTCTTTTCTTCTTCTCTTCTTCCTTCTCCTTTTCCTCCTCCTTTGTCACTGTGAGCAGCAGCAACAACATCTCCCATTCTTAACCAGGCTGGAAGTACAGTGGTATCTTTTGGGCCCAGGGCCATTGCTGATGAACACAAATGTTTTGACTTTTCTGTTCCAACCTGAGCCAATTCACCCTGCCCTCAGTAGCCTGATGGCCCTCTATTCCTGGGGGCCATATTGGTTACCATCCATATTGGTGCCAGGCTTAGTGAGGATAGATAACCTATCAACTTAAACCCTACTGTAGCTTAGAACTTCCAAGCTCAAGCAATTTGCCAGACTAAACTTTGGGTATATGACACCACATATTTCTTTAAAAAAACATTTGTCTTGACCTTCATACCATCTCTTGGGTATGGGACAGAATCTTTCTGTTAAAGATTGGCCTAAACCATCATGAATAGACATGACTGATGGCTTCAGATATGTGAAGGGCTATCATATGGAAGGAGGGTTATATTTATTCTTTCAAGATATTTTAAGAAACAACTTCCTAATAATTGGAACTTCCCCAAATAACAGAGACTGTCTCTGCAAGGATAGTGAAATTTTTCTATTATTGAAGGGTCTTTAAACAGAGACTGACCACTTGGGGATGTCATAAATGGCATTCCTGTTCAGGTGGAACTAAACACAACTTCTAAGGCTGCTTCCAACTCTGAGATTCTATGATTCTCTGAATTTTATACCAAGACTTTCCCTCATAATATAAATTATTAAAATCTGGTTTAATACTAACCTGCTGATATTTAGTGATTCTTATTCCCTCCCCAAAAAGTCATTTCTCTTCCTATATCCTATGCCTCAAATTATATCTGCTAAGGATTTAATTTCTCCTTATTTAAGATTTTTTTCCAAAGATGTGCTTTGAAACCTGCTTTGCCCTACCTAATTCATGTTTCCCATGGTCATGGTCAGATGCTCTGGTTCTGCTTGACTATGATCCCCAGCCTCTGCTGACTCCTGCCAATACAGCTGCTGTGGGGAGTCGAGGCAACTCATGGGTGGGGACTACAGAAGGTCATTACTTTTTCCCTGTGACAACTGTAACCTCATGGCAAGGTTCATTTTGGATCTGTAGAAAAGTGGAAGAGACAGATGGCAGCCACACTAGGGGACCTGGAAGAGCAGGATGAGAAGGGAAAGGAGAGTCAGGTGAGGGAGAACAGAATCCCTTTCCCCCATGACCATTATTGTTCAAGCCAATTCAGATCAGGACACAACAAAACAGTAACAAAAAAGGTACAAAGGTATGCCTTTATAAATGATTGTAATTGTATAGATTATAAGTATAGTAATGAGAACTGTCAAGGTGAAGATGACTATATCACTGTTCCAAGGCATTGTAAAATATTTCTCATCTAGTTTCATATTTCACTGATTTCAGGTTATCCAGGTTTCTTTGCCCGATGGCTCCTGACATTCCAGGGCATGGTGTACTCACTATATAAAACAGCACCAGGAAAATTCCATTCCATTCCATTGTGCCTCAGCTATTATAAATGAAACCACTTCCAAAACCTTAAGTTGCACAGCCCCAGAAAACCAAGGCCTGACAGAAGAATAGTCTTGGGGTGACAGTCATGCAAAGCTAAGCTTTCTTCTTCAGGAAGGAGACTCACTGAAGTGTCAATGACTTTCCTGGCAGCCACATACAATGGTTGTGTAGCTCTTGCTTCGGCCCCATCTTTTCTCCAAGCTGCTGCTTGGTGGTGACTCACCTCTGGTTCCCAGGAATGTTGTTATTTTTGGTCCCAGTGTCATTAAGATTGTGCCCAGAATCCCTGCAAGTCAGTAATTAAGGAACACATGGGCCCCCCAGTGAAGGCAATTTAAAAATAGAGGGAGACATCAGCCTGTCATGTGGCCCTTGGGCTGGTTAAATAGAGGAGGGTAGCTACTTTGGGGGAAAGTCTTTTGGCCATGAGAGAAAAACCAATATTATTTGGGGTTCTGTCTCAAAGGACACCCCCAGGCATCTTGCCTCTGGAGGACTCCCCAATATTCAGCCCAGCCATTTGGGATTATAGAGAAGGAGATCTCCACTGTGACATGGCATTCTCCACTCAGCATGTGGCTTTCCAATTGTTAGTCTTTGACTCTGGGTTCTGCTGGAAAGATTTAAGAGAAAGATCTCTTTTTCAGTGATTCGTCCATTATTTCTCTGTTGGAACACTTTGAGAAGGAGTTATGCTGGAAGAAAAATGGTGAGTGAGTGGGTCTGTAATATTTCAGACAGAAATTGTCTTAATGCTGGAACCGCGGGAAGGTGGCGGGAGAAAGGGAGTGTTTTCTATAATCTGCAGCCTCCATGTAGGAACCTCCCCTTTCTCCTTCTCCTTGTAGGCATCTGGTAAGACTTGATAGAGAATGCTCTCTGCTCCTGATAATGCCCAATGGGCCCAGGGGTTTGGGGCCCTTTCTGGGTTCGGATGCCTTAAGAGAGGGCACTATTAATGTGTCACCTGCCCCCACGCTGTTCAAACAGCAAACTCCAGTGAAGAGAGGCTTTCTGGACTTTACTAATCAGAATGCGCGGCCCAATGTGGTCCCGGAGAGTGAGTATTTGCTCAGGGGTTGAAAGGAGGGTTTGGAAAAAAAGATAGGTAACAAGGGAGGGAGGTGGGAGCAGAGGTGGGTGAGGGGCAAAAGGTCGACATTATGATGGAGGGGTCCAGGACTGGCACTGGGGGAAATGCATCTCTTTGAATAACAAATCTGGTTGAAATAGAAGCCTGAGTTTGAAACTGAGAAATTAAGATCTTTACGTGTGTGTGTGTGTGTGTGTATTCAAAGGATTATACTTTATTTCTGTTAGTAAACTCACTACTTTATAAGCTTTGTTACCAGAGACAACACTTCAAACCTTTCTTGCCTCAGTGAGTTCAATTTGTATTTTTTATTGCCGGAGGTTACTCTCCAAGAGTTCTGGTCTAAGGCACGAGTTATGTGCTCTGTGTATTAGCAGACTGGGGAGAATGGTCTTTGAGATCACTAATATGCTTTTATTCCTGTCAAATGGAGATTCCAGAAGCTTGTAAGGACTCTGAAATATGTTCTTCGAACTCCTAACTTGGAGGAAGGAGGATAGTGCGGTTTTGTCCTGTTTTCTGTTGTTGGACTAGTGGCATTTGGTTTGATCAAAGTTTCATTGTGATGGAGCTACACTGGGCCAAACCAGCTGGTTCACCTTTCAAACAATTTAGTTGAAAGAGTACTAGATCTAACGTCAGAGAACCTGAGTTTGAATACTGATTTGACTGCTTAATACTGGTAAGATCTTTAGATAAATTGTTTCATTTTCCTCCTATTTTAAATAAGGAGGTTGAACAAGTTGAAGGTCTCGGCTCAATGACGATAATGATGGTGATGACAATGATGACAATGATGACAATGACGACAATAACGACGATAATAACAACGATGATGTCTAAGGGTCTTTCTGTCTCTAAATCATCTGACCTGTTTGTACAAAAGGGATTCTAACACTTAAAAGCCTCAAACTTCATAATCTACTTTGTTATTCATTTTCTTTTGGGATTTTGGAATTTAAAATTTTTATTTTTTAAGAGAAAATTTGAAGGGAGAGTTCAAATAAGGAAGGAAAATATTCCAAGGTGACTCCTAGAAACATAGGCTTGTGGATTAAAGAAAAAAAAGTGATGATATAAGATTATTCAGAAAAGGGCAAGATGATGAAGTCATTGCTTATGAGCACCTCCAGCCTGGATGTTTTAAAGGAACCCTAATTCAAACTTTTGAGAGTCCTTTTTAGTGATAAAGCCCACAGCTTAGGGATTGGCTATCTAAAGTCCCTACCCTGTTTGCCAGGTGGCTTAGTGAGAAAATTAACATTTTGTGCTCTTTCAGCTAAGGGTGAGGGACTAGTTATAGCCTGCCAGTTACTGGAAACTTGTTTAATGGTGGGCTATCACTAGAATATGGATTGCCTATATTGAAAGCCCTGCTTTGGCAGGTGAGGAGAAAGTCACTCTGGTCAGCACAAATTGATCTGAATTCTTTCACTTATGTCCCCTTGACAGAGAGTGATTGAACATCAGGAGGTATGTAGGAGGGTGAAACTTAGAACTAGCCAGATCCTTGAGATCATCTGGTCCAGTCCCCCTATTTGACAATTAAGAAATTCCAGACCCAAATAAATAAAAGGAAGGTCACTCAAATGGTTAGTTGTTGAGCCAGAATCTCAACTCTTATCTTCTGATTTCTAATAAAATGAAATAAGATATTTATAAAATTGTTTATGCTACTAAAGCTTAAAACTACAATAAAACTTTGGGGACATCCTATAGCTTAAACACTTCACAAACCTTGAGGTACTCTATAAGTGCTAGCTGTCATCATTATTATTATTAGTGATAATTATGTTATCACTAATCATTATAATAAATGTTAGTAGTAGTAGTAGTAATAATAATGATAAATACTTAACTGGGGAGCTATGTGATTACTTTCCAGTACAAAGACAAAATAACAACCTTGGGAAAGTGACATGACTTCTTTGGGTCTCAGTTTCCTTATTGATAAAAGCAAATATCTGTAGGGATATTGTCAGGATAAAATGAGATAATAAGCATGGAGATTGAAAGGCACCTTATGCCCTTGTTTCAATGTTATTACAATTCTATCAATTCAACCAAAGTCAAGACTTGATGAATTATCTGAACTTGATTTTAAATTCTGAGCTGCTTCTCCTTATTGTTCACCCAGAGTGTTCTCAGAAAATGCAGACATGGTAATATTATCCTAAGTGAATCATAATTAGAAGGTGATTTCATGGCAGTCTAATTCAATATACATTTATTAGTCACTTGTTGTATGCAAGGCACTGCTCTCAGTTCTAGAGGTACAGAATGGAAGCAGACACAATCTCTGCTCTTAAAGAGTTGACAGTCTGGTAGAGGAAATGAGACAAGAGCACAAATAACTATCACTTAAATTAGAATATGATGAAGTGAAAAAAGAGAAGCTAACTAGAGAGATTTGAGGAGGAAGAGATCGTTCCTAGCTAAGGGCATTAGAGAAAAGGCTTCATTGCTAAAATGGCACCTGAATGAGGCCTTGAAGGAAAGGAAGGATTTCTAAAATCTCAAATATTTTATTTTTTCCAATTATACACTAAAACAATTTTTAATGTTTATTTTTTAAGTTTTTGAGTCTCAAATTCTCTTCCCTCTCCTTCTTCTATCCTTTCCCTGAGATAACAAGCAATTTGATATAGGTTATACATGTTTAGTCATGCACAACATATTTCAATATTAGCTGTGTTATAAAAAAATGCAACAAAAACACACACAAAAGTATGTTTAGTTCTACATTCAGACTCCACCAGTTCTTTCTCTGAAAATGGATAGAATATTTTTATCCTTATCTTCCATCTTAGAATCAAGATTTTGTTTGGTTCTAAGGCAAAAAAATGGTACAGGTTAGGCCAGATTTGAACCCATTGAACTCCTGGCTCCCTATGTGCTGAGCCATCTAGCTGCCCCCTTAAGCATTCTTCATCATAAGTGAAAGGAAAGATTTTTGGAATCAGCAAAGATGTGGAGGTTGTCTAGGTCTGGGATATGGATTACACAAATGTCAGAGTTGGGAAAGAACAAAATAGATTAGGCAATGATAAACCATTCAGTTTAGCTAAAACATTGGATGCCCAAAGGGGAATAGTTGAAATAAATTTTAAAAAGCAGGAGGGAGTCAGACTGTGGAAAGCCCGGAATGATTGACTAGGGAGTTTGTGTTTTATTTTGTAATCAATGGGGAGCTAATGAAGGTTTTTGAAAGTAGGGTGATGTAAAAAATAGACTCGAACTCTGGACTTCAATCCCCACAAGCCCTTGCTCCTCTTCCCCAGAATGCCTTGTAATCTCATCTGGGCCGAGATTGAGAAAGGATTAACCTGATTGCAAAGATTTTTGTGTCTCTTTTTGGACTTCCGTCTTGGAGCAGAGGCCTCTCTTCCATGATGTGAGGTTATTTTGTCTAGGCCTCTGGCCTAGGCACATGTTTCTTATCCTGTATTTTCTTTAATCCTTAATCTCTAATAAACCTCTAAAAATTATAATACTCCTTGCAGAGAGAAACTAATTTCTACCTGCCTCATTCTCCCCTAAATTTTAATCTTTACAGTGGCATGGTCAGAGGAGTGCATCAGGGGCCTTTTATGATAGTCTTTAAGTATGGATTGGAGAAAGGAAAAAAGTAATATAAGGTTTGGGGAGCCAAATATAATAGAGTTTTATTATTTATATTTTATGTATTATTTATATATAAATATTATTTGTATTTATATTATTACATGTATATTTTATATCCTTATCATCCATGGTTAGAACCTCATTATAAGTGAGGACACCATATAATAAGATCTTTTTATAATCCAGCTCACTGGAAGTGATCCAGAACTTAAGGTAGTTATTACCATGCTCGTTGGGTTTATAATTCAGACCCTTATCAACTTTTGTTCAACATTTCCCCAAATAATCTCACTGAAGACATGTGTCAGATTTGCAGATGACATAAGTTAGAGAGGTAAAGTGAACCCACTGGATTCCAGTCAGGAGTCAAACTGTGGTTGAATGGCTAGGAAAAATGGGTTGAATCTAAGCTCTTTAAATGGAATAGGGAGAAATGCAAAGTTTTGTATCTGAGATAAAAGATCAACTTAATTAGAACAGAGTGAGAGACACAAGGCCAAACAACAGCTTTGGTGAAAGAGAGCTGGGGTGAGGCAGGGGAAGAGCTGGGGATTTTGGTGGGCCCAAAAGCTTCCTATGAATCAACAATACAATGCAGAAATGAAAGAATGAATGTTATCCGAGTGAATAGAATTTCCTATTTTGTATTTAGTACAATAAATTGAGTTCAGAGAGATACAGATTCTGGAATGAAGGAGTATCCTTTACACTGTTCCATTCCGAATGCCTTTTTATGGGAAGGATATTGACAACTGGAGCATGTCCAAAAGAGAATGACTGAGGTGGGAGAGGATTGGAGACTGCTCCATAGGACCTTGGACTGAAACAGCTAGGGATGTTTGAGCTGTAGAGAAGTCCTGGGCGTGGGGAGTGATGATAACTGTCTTCAGTTATTTGAAGGGCTATAAATGAAAGAGATTAGATTTGTTCTGCTTGGCTCCAGAGGTCAATAATTGGAGTGAAGTCAGAAAGTTTCAAAAACCAATTCTGGCTTCTTGTCAGGAAAAACTTCCCAACAATTTAGTTTTTCAAAGGTAGAATAAGTTGTTGCAGGGGTAGCAAGCTCTCCCTCATTGGTAGTCTCCAAGCAAAGGCTGGATGATTATTTGTCTGCAGTATTGCTGCAGAAGCGATTCCTATCCTGTTAGGTACAACTTGGACCAGGGTTTCTGAAGTCTCTTCCAACTCTGAGAAGCTGTGATCTGTGATTTTTATTTTGAAAGCAGTCAATAGACTCTGAGCTAGTGTCGGCAGCCTCTTCTCCTAGAATCCATTCTGTACACCAACGCCAGGTTCATCTTTCTAATATATTTTACTTCCTCACTCAAAAATCTTCAGTGGATCCTTGTTGTGATACAGAAAAAAATCTAAACAATTACACCTGACGACATTCAAGGCCCTTAATAAGATGACCTGAAGGGATGTTTTTAGTATTCACATATTCTATACTTTTTAGATCTCAATGATAAAACTGCATTTTTCTACATTACATTTTATCTTCTAAGACTCAATCCATAGTTCTAGCCAGTCAACACTTGTTCGATTCCTGACCGTAAATACAATAGTCTCACCTCACCTCTCACATTGGTCTCCAAACATTTCTGATCATATATAGCTATCAGTTAAAAAAGTAGGGGAACAGTAAGTACTCACTCAATAGAAACATATTTACTTATAAATCATTTAAATGGATTACTGAACTAATAATTATGTGCATCATAAAATATATACATTTATAAATTTAAAAGGATGAGACATGAAATATTTTAAAATAGAAATATTTAAAAACTAAAAAAAATAAAATTAATAATATTAAACCCTTTTGTTCTCACTAAATATTATTAGTTAATATTTTAAGTGAAATTAATGTAATTATCTATGTTTCATTATTTTTTTTTAAACCCTTACCTTCCGTCTTTAAGTCAATACTGTGTTTTGGCTCCAAGGCAAAAGAGTGGTAAGGGCTAGGTTATTGGGGTCAAGTGACTTGCCCAGGATCACAAAGCTGGGAAGTGTCTGAGACCAGATTTGAACCTAGGACCTCCCGACTCTAGGCCTGACTCTCAATCCACTGAGAAACCCAGCTACTCCCCTTGTTTCATTATTTTAAAAAATCTTGGCTTAACACTTTGTGATACTGTTATTCAACAATCTGTTTCTAATGTTTAATTTGTTTCAGTATTTGTGTTTTAATGTCTGCTCTGGAAGAAAATAGCTCTCAAAGATACATAGAAACATGTGCTTCTGTGATGCTTATTTTTTAATCACATTCACCAATTATGCACAAGTTTTGGTTGAGACTCAGCTGATAAATTTCCATCTTACCTGATGTTAATCAATTCTTGAAACTTACTGGAAGATTTTTCATTCAAGAAAAATAATGAATGGGTTGAAAACCCACCAAAACTCTTTACTTGGAAGTTTTAAAGGCAAGTTATGAAGTTCTATTTCCAAATTTTTAAAATGTGCAGATGGAGAATTTTTATAGCAACCTAGAAAGAGTAAGTCTGCAGGAGGAGAGAATGGTCGTGATTGTTAAAGGCTGCAGAGTGGTGAAAAGGGGCTTAGAACTGAGAAAAGGCCATAAGATTTGTTCATTCAAAGATCATTGGAAACTTTGGAGAGAGACCAATTTTAGTTAAGTTCAAGGAGAATGAGCAGATTGAGAACCTGGAATCTAGAAGGATAGTGTTGCGCCCTATAGAGTTTAGGAGAATATGGGAGAATTATGTAAAGAGACATCAGCAGTACTGATCGCATCCCTTCCAAGGTTGCTGATCTTGTATGACTCTCTCTGTCCCACCAAAAATGAAAAAGGGGACATGGGTTTTACTGACCAGCTACTGTCCCAGAGGTTGTCTGAGGCAGCCATGAGGTGGTGGGGGATGATGGTTGGAGGGGAGCAGGATTTTGCCTGCATCTGCTTACATCATGCTTATAAGGGGAAAGGGAACAAACATTTATTAGGCACATACTATGTACCAAACACGTTGCTAAGTGTTTTGTTGTTATTATGTCATTTATGTCAACTGTCCTAAAGGGACCAATGCCCAATGCAGAAAGGGAAACAGTTGGGCAGTTGCCCAGCCACAGAAAGATACCTCTAGAAGGATATAAAGTGGGCTGTGTTGCTTATTATTGGGTAAAGGAGATGTTTTAATTGTGTAGGAGTTAAATCCCATAATTGGTTATGAATTGAGGGTGTAATACAACTCATCTTCCTACCCTCTGATTCCCCTTGCCCTGCTCTAGTTCCTCTTCAGGTATCTTGAACCCATTTTGGGGTTGAAAATCTCACTTTAGAGATATTCCAAGCTTTCTTCCCTAAATGCCCCTTTCCCACATTTCCCCTCCCCTCCCCTGCCTCCGTCCCTTCCCTTCCCTTTCGGTTCTATCAATCAGTCAATAAATATTTATTAAGAATCTATTAAGTGCCAAGCTTTGTGCCAAGATCTGGAAATTATAAAGAAATACAAAAGACAGACCCTGCCCTCAAGTTGCTTATAATCCAAAAGGGGTGGACAACATATCAAAGGAAGCAGAAAAGCAGGGGAATGGGAGGGGGAAGAAGTGGGGATCCCATTTAAGGCTATGATGGAGAAGTCCAGAGGGGTGAAGTTCTTTCAGGCTGATACTTGCTCTCTCTTGTCTCTTACATTTGATGATTGACAGGCATTAGTGCTTTACAAATGTTTAATTTCTAGCCTCTGTCACCTACTGACTCTTGACCCTGGGCAAGTTACTTAACTTATCACTCTCTAAGACTATAAGTTATAAAGCTGATGTCCATCTGCATTTGTAGAGGGAATTTCTTCATAGGCAATCTCCTAAACAGATGAAATCACAGATCTAATATAACAATCCCTCCACCATTTTGGCTATTGTTATCTATTGGGAATCAAAAGGAAACTTGGGTCTCATGTGCCCATCTTGGAGGGCATCAGCCTCCAGGTGCTCTCCCGATAGGTGCATCCTGTTTCCTGAGGTGGCTGCTGATAACCATCTCTTTATGGATCGTGGCAAGCTAAGATTGTAGCATCTTTTTTGACAAACCAGTGACAGCTCTTTCAAAGACTAGTGCTCAGATGGGAGTTGTTCTCCCCTCTACTCCTGGCCCTCCCTCCTCTCTGTGGATTCCGAGTGGAGCAAAGACTGATTTATTACCTGAATCTGCTGTCACAGCACAGGAAGCAAAATGCATTAAGAGAGGAAGAGGTAAAAACCAGGAAGTCCCATGTTGTTACGTGCCTCAAACCAGCTGTTAAACTCCATTCTGTTGTAACAAGAGATGGTGTGCATGAATGAAAAGCTTTAGAAAATTGTCTTCAATCAGACCTTATTTACTGACAGATCCCATAAAAATAGCAACCTTCTCTCAGGACACCGAGGCTGGAGGGTGTTTTTCCATCTTCAGAAAAGTGTAGGCTTGTAGCATTACTCATCAGATGTCGAAAAAGTCAAGCAGTGGAGTATTTGATAATCCTTCCTGGAACCAATGAACCAGAATTGATCTGCAAACTGGGAATCTGTTAACTCTTTGTTTTCCAAGGTTATTTTGGCATCATTATTCATGTGAAACACCATTGGGTTCCAACTGCCTGTCAAGTCTGTAAAAAAAAGACAAAAATAAAAAGCCGTCTGGCCCTTTTCCATCGTGGCTCATTCCCTAATGGCTGCTATTGATCGAGGGTGATGACGATTTGCAAACAGTAAAAAAGATTCCTAATAATACGGCAGGCTACTTAGAAAACCCATTAGAGATGGAGAGAGAGGAAGTTGCTTTGAAACAAAACAGAGGACAAGATCTGGCTTGGGGGAGGAGATAGAGGGAAGACTTTCTTTCCAAAGAGAAGGAAAGCTGGATGGGGGGGAGGGGAGAGGCACATAAAATGTGGGGCCTTTAATCAGCAGCTACCTGTGCCCAAGCTATCTGCTGTAATGATCAGTCCTCTCCCCCCAAACACTCCTTTCACACTTATATAGGCTCAACATGCTTTCCTTACAACTCTAAATGAGGAAGACCCCAGTTCAAATCCTATCTCTGACACTGACCAGCTAGGTGACCAGGGGTATGTCACTTAATTTCTCTGAAACTCAGATTCCTCAATAGTAAAATGAGGACAATAATACTCAGGGCAGAAGTTTTCAAAGTATGTTCTGGAGACCTCTGGAGGGTCCTCAAGATCCTTTCAGGAGGTTCTTGAGACCAAAAGTATTTCATAATAATACTAATATGTTTTAATTTCTAATATTGATGCTCAATTGATATAATCTGCATAAAAGTTCTTTGAGGGGTCCTCAATAACTTTTTAAGTGATATTTTGTTTTTTTCCCAATTACATGTAAAAACTATTTTTCACATTCATTTTCTAAAACCTCTTTAACTTTAAAAAAACCAACTTTTACTTTCTGTCTTAGGATAGGTACTGAATATCAGTTCCAAGGCAGAAGAGTGGTAAGGGCTAGACAATGGGGGTTAAGGACTTGCCCAGGGTCACACAGTTGGGAAGTGTCTGAGGCCAGATTTGAACCCAACATCTCCTATCTCTAGACTTGGTTTTCAATCCACTGAGCTACCTAGTCCAGCCTTTCTTTGTTTGAAGATATCTAGTTAGGGAAACACACTTTCCTCCTAGGTAGCTCATTCCATTTTGGGACATTTTTCATTGTTAGGAAGTTTTCCCTTGTATTGAAACTGAAATCTGCCTCTCTGTAACTTCAACTCACTGTCTGCTCCTAGTTCTGTCCTCTGGGGATATAGAGAATAAGTCTTAATTCTTCCTTCATAGATTAGCTTTTCACATTTTTATAAACCCTTCCCTTCTGTCTTGGAATCAATACTGGTGTATTGTTTCTAAGGCAGAAGAGTGGTATGGGCTAGGCAATGGGGGTTAAGGACTTGCCCAGGATTACACAGCCACGAAGTATCTGAGACCAGATGTGAGCCCAGGACCTCTCATCACTAGGCCTGGCTCTCAATCCACTGAGCCACCCAGCTGCTCCCAACTTTTCACATTCTTGAAGATAACTACAGTCCCCTGTTGCCCTAACGTCATCCCTCAAGTCAACATAACCTCAGATCCAGAAAGAGCCAGGTTCTGCATTAGACTCCTTCTGGTTGTGTGACCCTGGACATTCCTTGAACCCATCAATGCTCTGGACATTAATCCAAGCCTAGTAGAGAAGATCACTCTGTATTGGTACAAGATCTTCTCATCCTAGAGTTTTTCCTACTAAGGAAATCACAGGTCCAATCCCTCTCTTGTGTCTCCTCATTTTCTCTTCTCCTCTTTGTCTGTTCTATGTGTACTCAATGTTTAAAAACTCCACAAATGCCATTTCCCCCAGAAAACCTTCCCTGGCTCCCACCCCAGCAGTAAGGACCTCTCTTCTCAAGACTCAGACAGCACTTTCTTTAAAACACTTATGCTTCGATTGAGTTATGATCGTAAAAATACAGCATATGGACAAGATTATGACCCTTTCACACCAGCCCACCCTGTGCTACTTTTGTTAATGGCCAAGGAATGAGCATTTATGAGCCACCTGTCATTGTTGGGTCATTTTAGCCTTGCCCTACTCTTGGTGACCCCATTTGGGGTTTTCTTGGCAAAGATCTTGGAACCATCTACCATTTCCTTCTCCAGTTCATTTTTCAGATGAAGAAACTGAGGCAAATAGAATTAAGTGATTTGCCCAAGGTCACACAGCTAGTACTTGTCTGAGGCTGTATTTGAACTCAGGAAGATGGCCAGCCTTCTATATACTTCACTACCTAGCTGCCTACAGAAACCACCCATGTTAGCTTTTATGTGCTAAGGACAATTCGATGCCCAATGAATAGAGTGCCAGGTCTCGAGGAAGGAAGACTTCAACTTAAATATGGCCTCAGACACTTCCCAGTTGTGTGATTCTGGGCAAGTCAGTAAAAACTTTTTGCCTCAGTTTCCTCATCTTTTAAATGAGCTGGAGAAGGAAATGGCAAACCACTCCAGTATCTTTGCCAAGAAAATCCCTAAATGGGGTCATGAAAAGTCTGAACAACACAATGCATAAATAGGGAGGAAAGAAGCTGGAATTCAAACCGAGTCCTCTAGATACTAAATCAAATTTGTTTTTTCTTTCCCTTATATGACATTGCCCCTTGACTTCACAGAGGATTTTAAAGTCAATTAATGTCCATTATCTCTGTTTGTCTGTGAAATGTAGACAATAGGATTTGCAGTTTGGGATAGATTGCTGAGTTAACATCAGCTCATTGCTTTGAGCATTTCAGGCAAAGGTCTCTTTAAAGAGGGCTGAAAGGGAGGGTAATACTGGAGTCAGTGACTGTAGGATGGGCCCTGTCTTTGCTTGTCCCATTCAGAACCTTTGCTGGCTCTAGTCTCAGAACTCTATATTGAAAGCTGGAAGGGGCCTTGAGATCTCTCTTTTCTATTGGCAGAGGAGGAAACTCAGCCCTAAAGAGAATAAATTACATGGAGAAAGTGGGAAGGAATTAGCATGTATAGAGTGGCCACTACGTGCCAGGCACTGTGCTAAGTACTTTATAAATTTCATTTGTACACACAATTTGCAAAGTAGATGCTGTTATTATCCCATTTTACAGATGAGGAAAGCAGAGACAGAAGTTAGGTGATTACCCAGAATCATCTAGCTAGTGTCTGAGGCCCCATGGGAAGTTGGGAAGATGAATCTTTCTGACTTTAGCACTGGTAGATTTGAATGTAGGTTCTTACTTTAAATCCAGTGTATTTTCTATGGTGCCATACACTCAATGGATAGTGCCAGGCTTGAAGTGAGGAAGACTCATCTTCATGAATTCAAATCTAGCCTTGGGCACTTACTAGCTGTGTGACCTGGACAAGTCACTTAACCCTCTTTGCCTCAGTTTCCTCTTTAAAATGAGCTGGAGGGGCAGCTGGATACCTCGGTGGATTGAGAGCCAGGCCTAGATTTGGGAGGTCCTAGGTTCAAATCTGACCTCAGATGCTTCAACCCTGGGCAAGTCACTTAACCCCCACTGCCTAGCCCTTACCATTCTTCTATCTTGGAACCAATAAATAGTATCGATTCTAAGATGGAAAGTAAAGGTTATTACAAAAAAAAAGCTAGAGAAGGAAAGGGAAAATGATTTTAGTATCTTTACTAAGAAGACCCCAAATGGGGTCACAAATAGCCAGAAACAACTGAAAAATGACTGAAGAACAAGCTGCTTTCTCAAGTCTATGGGATATATTTTGATGGCGTACCGGGCAGCCACTGAGTTAGGCCTTATTGGACAAATTCTTTACAATAAGGAGCTATCTTGCTTCAGGCCAGTCACAGCCAAACAAATTTTGAAGAGTAGAATCATCCAGCTGGGCAAAATTTGATTTCAAGATCTCTCCATCTGCTCTTTTCCTGCCCTCTCTAAAGAAACATCACTCTTCTCCCCACAATCCCCACTTTTGCAGGTTCTAAGGGGCACCATCTTGGTTATTCCCATCTTGAACTAGACATTTCCAGGCAGTTCCCCCACCCCCCCATGATGTCCATCTAAGGTTCTTTTTAGTTCTCAGAATCTATCATTCTGTAAGATGATAATCTTACAGCTAAAGCTGTAAGGAAAAAAAAAGCTAAGAGGAAAATGAGATGTAATTTGCAAAAATTCTACTTACTGCATAAAACAAAGGACATCCATCCTTGCCTGGAGAATGATTTCTCCAAACATAATTCTTTTTCTTTCTGGCCTGAAGGACCTTGCTAGTTAAAGTGTGGATGCTTTAACAATTCTCTATGTAAATGAGGGAGCCAGAAATGGATGAAATGGAATGGGGATGAGGAAGACAGCTTCTCTGTTAGGGGTACCCATAGACGTCTTTCTGATCCACTGCCATTTAGCTAGTTAGGCTACCAAATACATCTTCCAGAAATCAAGGACCTGTGTGGTTTCATCAGTAAAGATGCTCCTTTTACCTGCTTGGGTTGCTGACTCCCCATTTTGCCAGCATTCTCCTTGCAGCCTATCTAGGTGATCTTCTCTGAACTTTACCACACTGGTTCTTGAGTGGCGGGCAAATAGGTCCTTGTTGGACCACTGAAGATCTTACAATTTTGAATATCACAGTTACAGAATCTCTGAGATGGAAGGGACCTTTAGTCAGGGATGTGTTACAGCCAGCTCTTGAGCCCATAGTTAAAATTTCAGCTTGAGCATTTATACCTCCTTTCTTCTTTTGTCATTTCAGCTGTTTCAGTTGTGTCCAGCTCTTTGTGACCCCATTTGGGCTTTTCTTGGCAAAGATACTAGAGTAGTTTACCATTTCCTCCTCCAACTCATTTTAAAGATGAGGAAACAGAAACAGACAGAGTTAAGTGACTTGCCTAGGGTCACACAGGTAGTATGCGTCTGAGGTCAGATTTGAACCTCAAATTTTTCTAACTCCAGACCCGATGCTCTATTACTGTACCACCTAGCTGACTTACACTACAGAAATCAACAGACATGTTTTATGGATTGTTTAAACTCAAGAAAGTGATAGAAAAATGTTAATAATGTGGATAAAATTTAAGTGTGTTGTAAGTATATCCTCCCCAAAAGAATGGATTAAGCATTTAGTAGGACACTCTGCCCCCCAACCTCTATTCCAACTCTTATCACTTAACCTTTGTTTGCCTCAGTTTCCTCAACTGTAAAATAGAGATAATGATTACATTTACCTCCCAGAGTTGTGAGGATTAAATGAGATAATATCGTAAAGTGGTTAGCACAGTGGCTGGCACATAGTAGGTGCTATATAAATGGTAGTTATTTATTATTATTATTAATTATCATTAGTGTTGCCTGAATAAAGACCCCCTTTGCAAAGTAATCCAACAAGTCATCATCCATCTTAAGGCAGTTAGGTGGTACAGGGGGCATAGTGCAATGGACTTGGGAGTCAGGAAGATCTGAGTTTGAATTCTGACTCAGTCATTCCCTAGCTCGTATACCCCTGAGCAAATCACTTAGACTCTGTCTGCCTCAGTTTCCTCAACTGTAAAATGGGAATAATAATAGCATTTAGAGTTGTTGTGAGGATCAAATTAGGTAATATTTGTGAAACACTCTGCAAATCTTAAAGCACCAAATAAGTACTAGTCACTGTCATTGTTATCTATCTTTACTTGAAGATCTCTGAGAGGGAAATCACTAGATCCAAAAGCAGCCTGTTACATTTTTGGACGATTAGTTTTTAGAAAACTTTTTCTTTCATTAACTTAAATCTGACTCTTCCCACCTTCGACCTTCTTTAGCAAAAACAACCAAAGAGGGGCAGCTAGGTAGCACAGTAGACAGAACACCAGGCCTGGAGATGGGTGGACCTGGGCTCAAATCTGGCCTCACACATTTTTTTCACTCTGGGACCCTGGGAAAATCACCTTAAAAAACAAAACTCCAATTGCTTAGTATGGATTCTAAGACAAAAGATAAGGATTTTGTTTTTAAAATTATTTAAAATTTTTAAATTAAAAAATTTTAAATGGAAAAACTTTTAAATTTAAAATTTAAATTAAAAATGTTTTAAAAAACATTTTAAAGGAGTGAAGTGAGCAGAACCAAGAGAACATTATATATAGCAACAGAAATATTGTTTGAAGAATGACCTATGTGTGTACATTTCCAAAGAAAGAACTGGGATATAGAAAATAAGTAGAACAATTTTATTTATACATATATCTTTTTGTCAAATGATGGGAGAGGGGAGGGAGTTGACTGAGTATTTTAATGTAATAAACAAACATAAATTTCAATAAAAAACTGATAAACCAATAATATCTGATAATATATGAAATATTCTACACACATAATTTCCTAGCTCTGCAAAGAAGACAGAAGGGTACATTTTCTCACTCTTCTCCAAGGCCAAACTCATAAAAGTTTCATAAGAATTACAGAATTATAAACTTAAAAGTGGAAGGGAGCTCAGAGGCCATTTAGTTCAATGTCCTCATTTTTTTGGTTTATATCTAATCACAGATCTCAGTGAGGTAGGTGGAGAGGGTGGTTTGGCCAGCACAGTCTTGTTTCTGGTCTCCCCCTTATCCCGTGGAAATCAACTCCCTCTGCCTACTTTTCAAATTGTGTTCAGCAGGAGAGCCCCGTGACTCTGTCTTGTTGTTGGGGTTGGATTCCTGTCTTTTTGAAGTGCTTTCTAAAGGTTGGTATGGAAGGATAATCAGAGCGGTTTGGGCTTTCACTGCTCCAAAGCTGCCATCTTGACTCCTTCCTTGTTTTTCTAATTTCCAAACTGAGGCCCAGGATAATGGAGGCCACTTGGCTGGCCTAGGTGCCCAAAGCCATACAAAGGTGGGAAGTGAACCTAGCCTAGGCCCTTTGACTCTAGAGTCTGTGTTTTGTTTTGTTTTGTTTTTCCAGAATTCTCTAGACTTTTGGGGGGAATTCAAATGTTGAAGGAACAGTAAGTAGTATAATGGAATGAACTCTGAATGTGTAATCCTCAGACCTGAATTTTAATTCCTACTCCTCTACTTTCTAACTATGTGACTTTGGATAACTCAAGTCATTTCTTTGGGTTTTAGTTTCATCATCTGGCAAAAGAAGAGAGTTGGCTATGGGATCAGAAAGGTCCCTTCTCCTCAAAATCTTCTATCCTTTTCTTACATCTTATTTGTGGTTTGGATTTGTAGTTTTTATTTATAGATAGCTGCATTATATGCTCAAACAGAAACAAAATATAGTAGACTGAACACTAGTTTTAGTTAAAAAACAATAAAAAATATATGAGTTATTACTAAGACCTAGAGAATGCTAAGAAGATGAAATTTATATAAACTGCTGCTGCTGCTGCTACTACTACTATTACTACTACTACTACTATTACTACTACTACTGCTACTACTACTACTACTACTACTACTATTAGTATTACTGGTCTCCCATCATTCTAAAGGTACTGCAATATACTATGTAACTCCTCTTCCTTCTCCTCCTCCTCCTCCTACTATTGGTGTCCCATCATTCTAAAAGTGCTGCAATATACTCTGATGCTATTACTACTACTACTACTACTACTACTACTACTACTACTACTACTACTACTATTATTATTACTACTACTACTATTACTACTATTGGTGTCCCATCATTCTAAAGGCACTGCAATCTACTATGCTGCTACTACTACTATTACTATTACTACTACTACTACTGCTGCTGCTGTTGCTACTGCTACCATTTTCATCCATGTAAGGACATTGGGATATTCTACTATTACTACTACTACTACCACCATCACCACTATCATCAAGTATTTACATAGCTCTTTAATATTTGCAAAGCACTTTATAAATATTATATAATTTTATCCTAACAATAATCCTAGGAAGTAGGTGATACTATTATACCCATTTTACAAGTGAGGAAACTGAGGCAAAAAGTTAAGCAACTTACCTAGAGTTGCACAATGAAATCTAGTATTTATATAGTGTTTCCTATGTGCCAGACACTGTGCTGAGCATGTTACACTTATTATCTCATTTGGTCCTCATAACATCCTGGAGAGGTTGGTAGGTATCATTATTATCCTTATTTCACAGATAAGGAAACTGAAGCAAACAGAGATTACATGACTTGCCAGTGGTCACACAGCCAGTAAACGTCTCAGGCTGGATTTGAATTTAGGTCTTTCTAAATACTACAGTTAAACCCAAGTCCAATATTTAGGTCATGACTTACAGGAACCATATAATAGAGAGGAAGTGATATGTTGGAAGATTTGGAGTCACCCTTCATTTAGAACTGGGAAGCCTTGCTCTGCTCTTTATTCTGATGGCAGCCCCAAGAAAGGGCTTCTTCCTCTAAAACGGGATAATTTGTGGGACAGATTAAGATAGATTGAAAGAAAGTCTCCTCTCCTCAGGGATATTTGATATTCTTGGTACAGAAGGATGAAAAGTTCATCTCTGTGCCCACATCCATCTAAACTCAAGCCATTGCTGGGTATGTATTGAACATCTCTGTGCCCCATACTTTGACATTTCAACTCTTTAGATCCAAGATTTTTTTTTAAAGTGAAATCCTTCCTAGCTTTTGAGAATTACAGAATAACAAATTATAAGGCACCTCAGTGATCTTAATGACCCACAAAGGAATCTGTACTATAGCATACCTCACAAAGTCTTCAAATCTCTACTTTGAGATGTCCAAGTTGGGGAAACTCACCACCCTGAGAGGCATCTCATCCCAATTTTGGACAACCATTAGTCTTAGGAAATTTTCCTCTGTTGTTGTTGTTGTTCATTTGTGTATAATTCTTTGTGCCCCCATTTGGGATTTTCTTGGCAAAGATTCTGGAGTAGTTTGCCATTTCCTTCTCCAAAACATTTTCCAGATGAAGAACTGAGGCAAACAGGGTTAAAAGACTTGCCTAGATTCAGACACTAGTAAGTGTGTGAGTCCAGATTTGAATTCAGGAAGATGTTACTCTGTCCATGGTACCACCAACCTGCCCAATTTTCCTCATCTCTAACCTAAATCTTTACAGTCTCTCCCTATTGTTTCTGATTTTTGCTCTCTGGGGCTAAACAGAACAAATCTTTTTCTTCTTTCATATGACATTTCTTTAGATAATTGAAGGTAACTATCATGACATGAAATCTTCTTTTCCTCAGTCTCTTGCACACAGTAAATGCTCAATAAATTCTTATTGGTTAACTGATTAATAATTTATACATTTTATCATTCAAAAATTGATATTTATATTTAAGGTGTTCAGTATTTGAATT
Organism: Monodelphis domestica; assembly: GCF_027887165.1. Lineage (NCBI taxonomy): Eukaryota > Metazoa > Chordata > Mammalia > Didelphimorphia > Didelphidae > Monodelphis > Monodelphis domestica. The sequence goes on along the minus strand of NC_077227.1, from coordinate 586,443,965 downwards.
AATACCTCAGAGTCAAAAAGCCTAGTTCTCTGACTCCGCCCCCCCACCCCCAATATCAGAATGTAACAGTATGCTACATGTGTGTGGTCTTCTCCCATGATCCTTTGAGAATGGAATAATCCACCTGGGGCATGAACAATGGGTGCATCAAGGACTATTGATATTCTAAAAAGAATACCAAAAGGGAACTAAAGGAAGGGAAAGTTGCCAGAGGAATGAAGAGCATCCTCAAAGAAAGCCCTTCCATTCTCCTGCCAACCCTCTCTTTCTGCCTAATTTCTTTCCCCAGCCTCCTCTTGGAATCTTCAGTTGAAATAGGAATCATGGATGGTTTCTTCTTCTTAGCAACAGCTCATTTCTCACTGTCTTTGCCAGGCCCAACACTAGGTCCTCTCTACCATTTATCACCTGATATCTGTGCCCAGGACATATCCTATAGATCACAAATCAAAATCAAAAGTTAGAGCAGGAAGGGACCCTGGAGATCATCTAGGTCAAGCCCCTCATTTTATGGAAGAGGAAAGAGAGGCTCACAGAGGTGTTTTTACATGTCCAAGTTCCCACACTGGGTCATTAGCAGAGTGACTTTTCCTGATTTCTAGACTATGTTGATGGCTACAACCATTGTTCAGACATAACTTTCAAAGGATTCTAGATATATGTATATTAGAATCAAAACTCTGTCCCAACCCTCTTCTTCTAGACTATTTTTCTTGGTGACCTTATCAGCTCTCATAGATTCAATTAACATCTGTACATGTAGATGACTTCTGGAGCTATATTGTTGTTGTTGAGTCTTCATGACCTCATTTAGTGTTTTCTTGGCAAAGACACTGGAGTGGTTTGCCATTTCCTTGTCCAACTTATTTTTCAAATGAAGAAACTGAGACAAATAGGGTTAACTGACTCTATATCTATATATCCAACCCTAATCTCTCTCCTAAGCTGATTCAGCCTTGTGCCACTAAATGCCTTCTAGACATCTCAAACTCAGTATATCCAAAACAAAACTCATCTCTCTACCACCTTCCTTCCCAGTCCTCTCCAGTCCTCCCCTCTTCCTGACTTTCCTATTCCTGAGACTCAGACTTCCAACTTCACTGTCAACCTTGACTCTTCCCTTTCACTCACTCCATGTATCCAGTCTGCTGCCAAGACTTTTCTTTACATTTCGACTTTCACAATATCTCATATAAAAATGCTCTTTGCTTTCCTCCCATAGCCACCCCTTAGGTGCAGACCCTCATCACCCCATACGTAGACTTCTGAAATAATCTGATTGCTCTCCCTACCTTGAGACTGACCCCCATATCAGACATAGCTGCCAAAGTGACACATGAAGGCATACAGAGTGATTCCTAAAAGACACATCTGACCATGTCATCTTCACTCCCATCCCCACTCAGTAACTTCTAGTCACTCCAAAATCAAATATAAACTCTTGTATATGTAGTTTAAAGCCTTCTTCCCTTTCTAGGCTACTTACCCCTAATTCCTCTCCCCATACTTTATGACCCAGTGGCACTTGCCTTCTTGCTATTTTTCCTACTGGACTCTCCCCATGCCTTTTCACTGTCTGTTCCACATGCTGGAATGCTGTCCTTCCTCACCTCAGCATACTGGCTTCCTCCAAGTCTCAGTTCAGGGGCAGCCATGGGGCACAGTGGATAGAGCACCCAGCTTGGAATAGGAAGGACCTGGGTTCAAATCTGACCTCAGACACCTCCCAGCTGTGTGATTAAGTGGGCAAATTACTTAATCCCAATTGCCTAACCCTTGCAGCTCTTCTGCCTTAGAATTGATACTAAGATAGAAGATGAGGGTTAAAAAAAAGATTCAGTTGAAATCCTCTTACCTTTTGTGGAAGGCCTTTCCCTTCTCACTCTTCCCTTTTCAGCTTACCATCCCTGGTTTTCCCTCTCAGGTTACCTTCCATTTATATTATGTATTTCTTTTATGTACACAGTTATTTGCATGTTGTTTCCCCCTTTTATGGTGGGCTCCTTGAGTGTAGAGACTGCCATTTGTTCACCTTTTGTATCCAGCAGTGTTTGGCACAAAGTAAGTGTGCTTGACTAACTGATCCACTGACACCTCAGTATCAACTGGATTCAAGAGGAAACCATTTTTAGAAGAAAAGATGAGCCTTCTATTCCCCTTCTACATCAGTGGGAGAACAAGGAGTGTTCTCAGTTCTGGGTGATCAGAAGAGAAGGGAACTGACCAGGTCACGAGTCATTTGGGTTAACTCAACCAACCACTCTGGACTGTTCCAAAATATTCTCACCTAGAGTAAGGAAGATGAGAGTAAGAGGATATAGCTGAAAGGCAGAGGGCAAAAACTGTGGATGAGAAAGTAACTCAGACTGCATATCCAGATTGAAAAGAGACCCTTGAAGTCGTTTCCCTAGGGAGAGCTCCAGGAAGCTTATTTCTCATGTTGTTAACTCAACTATTATATCTTTGCCTCAGTGCACTTAGTGGTACCTATAGGAAATGCCTAAGAATAAGAATAATTTGAATAAACAGCCTGGGAGAACATTCTACAAGAGCAAGGGCAGCCAGGCAGTATGGATCTCTTCGGAGTGAGGGCTGAGGATGTGCTTGGCTCTTCTTGTGTCTTTCCCAGCCCTCTATCAGAGAGTCCCCTTTAGTTTGCCCCTCTCAGTCTTCTCCCAATTTCCTCCCCTATGCCCACATTCTGTACATTTCTCTGCCTCCCAGAAGGCTGCCTTCTTCTGACTCTCCCAGCCCTCTGTACAAACCCTAGACACTAGGTAAAACCTCCCAACCCTGAAATAGAAAAATATGTAAAAGTGTTTGAATTGTATAGTTATCGGGAATCATCTAGTTCTTTAGTTTGATCCCAAAATATGCCTTCACAAAGATCTGTATGAATGAGCAAGGGAGAGGAAGGGGGCAGTGTTGCTGCTTGCCATCTCATTAATTTTCCGCTATTTGTTTCTGCGTACATGTGTTGATATTAAAATAGGTCTCATGAGGACATAGAACATCGTGCCATCTTTCCTCTGTAACCAAGTACCTGGTTACAGTGCCTTGCGCAATGGGCAAGAAATACATATTTGTTGATGATGACTCATTCATTCACTCATTTCTTTGAAAAAAATTTTAATGATGCCTGCTATTTTTATATAATAATAATAGCTAGCATTTATGTAGCGTCTTCAGGTTTACAAAGTACTGTACATATGTTGTCTCATTTTATCCTCCCACCAACCCCGTGGTAGGTGTGATTATTATTCCCATCTTACAGATGAGAAAATCAAGGCTGGGAAAGATTTAATACCTTGCCCAGGGTCACCCATCTAGAAAATAACTGGGGTAAGACTTGAACTCAGATCATCCCGACTCTATGTCCAGAAGTTCTTACCTTCTAAAACACCCCTTGCAGGAGTCATTTATTTATATGCTTATCATTTCTGGATATATCTCCCATTACTCCTCTGCATCCTGCTCCTCTCAATTGAACCCTCCTTTGTACCAAGGAAAAATAGTTAAGAAGCTAGTATAATGACTTCACATGAGGAGTTAGGTAACATTAAAAAAAATCTCTTACCTTTCATCTTAGAGTCAATTCTGTGTGTTGGTTCCAAGATAGAAGAGCAATAAGAGCTAAGCAATTGGGGTCAAGTGACTTGCCCAAGATCACACAGCTAGGACATGTCTAAGGTGAAATTTGAACCCAGGATCTCCTACCTTTGGTCTGGCTCTCAATCCACTGATTAACCTAGCTGCCCCCTGAGTTATTTAACATTTAACTCCATGTTTGCCTGTAACCTTGCCTAGAGAAGAGAGGTAGGTTTCATTTTCTGGCCTTTCAGACCCATGTTGGTTGTGCTTTTATCCATTCAGTTTTCTTTAGTGGGCCTTTTATTCACACTACTAGAGTCCCTGTGCATATTATTCTCCCATTTCTTATTCCTTTTTGCATCAGTTTATATAAGTCTTTCAGAGTATCTGTGAGTTCCTTATAGTCACCTGGTCTTACTGCATAGTAAGAGTATACAGGGTATTTAGGGAGGATTAGACTCTCTGGTGTGAGGGCTTGCCCTTTCTAGGGCTTCTTTGGTGTCCACCTTTCACCCAATCCTTACCTGTGGCTCTGAGAAGCTGTAGCATGTGCAGTGGTCATGCCCCCGTCAAACTTACTTGGCAGATGGGCTAACCCAGGTTGTGGGTCACTGAAGGTCCTCAAACTCATTGGCGAGTTAAGATGATGTCTACTCCAAGCATGGGAAGACTTCTCCCGGTGGAAAGGGCAGTTGAGAACAATTTGTTCCAGGGATCCATGAAGGCTGCCAAAGCGGATGCTGTATATACTTAGATCTTGGTCAGACATCAAAGATGCCACAGTCGGTCATCCACTGCATCCTAACTTTTGTCTCACCACTGGACTTGACTCTAGAAGACTCTGGAAGAAAGAGTGAGGCTGAGGACTTTCTGTAACTCTGACTCACTTAAATCCAGTTTACTTACAAGTCAAGACATCACCCTTGTGATGTCATTGGTCCTCTTTGAAAATGAAGGACAAACAACAAATACTGCATAGTAATATTCTATGACGTTCACATACCTAGGTTAATCCAGTGATTCTCCATTTAGAGCGCATTGATTTAATTTTCATTTCTTTGCTACCAACATCCAAAAGTAGCGCAATGAATTTTGGTGTATGTAGGATCTTTCTGGTTTTTTGATGTCTTTGGGGTCTCTGCCCAGTAATGGGATTTCTAGGTCAAAGTATGTAAATGGGTTACTCATATTTTCTTAAATAATTCCAAATTGTTTTCCAGAATCACTGCACTAATCCATTTATTTATTCAATAAACATTTCTCTTGTGCTCACTATACACTGGGGAAGATACACAAAGGTAAATGAAATGCAGGTGCCTTCAAGGAAAATATAGTAACACTGAACCTTTCCATTTTCTCTGAAAAACAAGTCTTTTTCGAGGCCTAACCCTGACTGCACTTTCACTGTGAAGCCTTCTTCAGCCACCCTGTAAGGCTCTTTCCCTCCTCTGAAGCCCTTGATCATTTAACCAACATGGCTCTTCTGGAACTTAGCGGTGCATAGATATGACAGTCTGCATTGTTGATTAATTAACATACATGTATTAAGCACTCCCATATGCATAGCTCCAAAGACTAGAATTTAACAACCTGCTTTCAAATAGCTTACATTCTCTCAGTAGAAACAGCAGGTATTTGTTAGCATATATAGAGAGGTATAGAGAAAAGACACAGAATGCAAAATAAATGCAAAATCATTAGGAGGGAGGGTACTAGAGAAAGATTTCATAAAAGCTACGGATGGAAGGAAGCAAGGAATTCTTGAGGCAACGATGAGGAGGCAGTGAATTCTGAGCCTTATTGACTTGTGTTGTTGGACTTTTCACATGTGAGTCTCCTGTCTACCCAGCCAGGTTATAGTTCTTGAGGTCAAAGACCACGTGTTACAAATTATAAATAAATAAAATATTATAAATAAATAAAACTATGAATATTATAAACTATGCCCTGCAGTGAATTGCACCTAGCCTTTGTAGAATACACAAATACATTATGCCCTCATCAATGAATGATGAGAGGAATGGAAAAAGCCAATCATAATTCTTATCCCAACCTATCAGTGTTCTATGCATTCCATGCTTAAGACTAGCTCTTTTGTGATGAACATCTCTAAACTTAGCTAGGCAAACCTTCACATGATAGACAGAAGGTTTATTGCCAGGTCACTATCCAAAGCCTTTCCCCCTTGGTAAGACTTACTGGAGTTTTGCTTTGCTGAAATGGTCCTGGAGACCCAAGGTCACCCTCCATGCCATAAAGAACCTTTTCAAGAGGTCTTTAGTAAAGAAATGACCTTTTAGAGACAGGTATCACCTGTCCAGATTTTTTTCTAGGAACACCCTTAGTATATAGACTGATATAATGGAGAGGACACTGGACTTTGAGTTAGAATCCTACCCTTGACAGCTTCCTAACTGGGTGACCTTGGATAAGTCACTTTCTTTAGGTTTCATTTTCTTCCTCTGCAATGTGAGGGATCTAAATGATCTCAAAGCTGCTATCCAAACAAAAAATTCCACGTTATTTGTCATACCCTCACTTAGAAGTTCAATGTTGATGGATGGGGAAGGAACAAAGGCATTTTGGCGAAGTTGCATGAAGACCAGAATTTCAAAATTGGTTTTCCAGCAGAAATAAAGGCCCCTGTGAATGTCTGCCTTGGAACTATCAGAGACCCATTGCTAAAGCACCTTTGGTTTCATTCCACAGGTCTGCAGTTCACTACAGATATATGGATGGAGGGGAATTTAGATAGGGGTTGGCTGCTGATTCATAGATTATTCTTTGACTTTTCCTATCAAAGCAATTATAGATAGATGATATAAATATTATATGAAAAGAGAATGGGATAGGAAGGCCAGTCAGAAATCACAGGAGGATTAAATAGAAGGATAATGGGCCCTATTTAATTATTAAGAATAATATGATGAGTCCTGTGTGAAAGATTATGTGTGGCACCTGCTTTCATTGCTTTGGTCCTAAAGAGAAAATAAGCCTGGGAAATGGAAAGCAGACGCCAAGGTGGTGTTTAGAAAGAGCTGCTAAGTAGCTTGTTGATAGGAGCTTAAAAGGACAGCAGAGATAAAAAATATGTCATCTTCTTGTCAAGGTTTGAGGAACAGCAAAATCTAGAGACAAAAGACCATTCACTGGTTTAATTGGGTTTAATTGCTTTGAAGTTTTTGGGCTCTACAAAGAGAGAAGGAAACTCTTGAGTCAGCAAAAGGATCTTGGAGAAGGGAAGGCCAGCTATGACCATCCTTGATGCAAGAGACAGAATTTGGTTCCAGAGCAGAGTGCCCCCTAGGGCCCCCTGCCTCCCTCATTATCCACCCCATCTGCTCCCCCCCTAGGGGGCCTGAGATTCTTATGTAGACTCTCAGCCTTGATGGTACTCAGGAATAGTCAGTGGTTCATTAGAATTGCGGAGGGAAAAGTTGTCCTCCCAGGATTCTCTGTGAGCTTGGATCTGATTACTTTCTCCATCCTGCTGAGGTGCCAGTACAGCCTAAGATGATGTCCTGGCATCTTTAGCCTCCCTTTTGGAGCCAGTGGAGTTTGCTTCTGCTTTTACCCTTCCATCCCTCACAGGCTTGGGTTTACAGCAAACAATGAGGTATTTACACAGCATTTCAGAGCACTTCTAGGAGGTATCTTTAATTGAGAAAAAAAAAAAAACACTACAATCCAAGGAATCACAGAATTAATAAAGAAACCCTGGGGTGCCCTAAAAATTGCCTGGTAAGTCTTCCCTTCAGTATGGCCCCCTGTGACTTCACAGGATGCACATATAGTATTTTAAGAGTTACTTGGGGTTCTGTAGTAGTAGTCATAGTGGTGGTGTTAGTGGTTATAATAGTAGTTGTGGTAGCAGCAATAGTGGTGGTGGTAGTGGTAGTAGTGGTAGTGGTTATAGTGGTAGTGGTGGTAGTAATAGTGGTAGTGGTAGTAGTGGTGGTAGTGGTTGGTAGTAGTAATAGTTGTAATAGTCATAGCATTTATATAGCACTTTCAGGTTTGGGAAGTGCATTACAAATGTCTTACTTGATCCTCACAGCAACCTTGGGTGCTATTATTATTCCCATTTTATAGTTGAGGAAACTGAGGCTGTGGGGTGGTACACCCTGGGGTCTGCTTCTCCTCAGAAGAAGATGAGGATATAGGAAAGGAAGAAGGAAATGTCATTGCTTTGGTCCTAAAGGAAGCTCCAGGAAAAGAAGAACCAAGGGTAGTGCTCATCCCAGGGTGTGACCTGGCTCTTTTTAAAAATTCTGACCTTCTATCTTTAATATTGGTTCTAAGGCAGAAGAACAGTAAGGGCTAGGCAGTGGGGTTAAGGGACTTGCCCAGGGTCACACAATCTGGAAGTGTCTAAGGCTAGATTTGAACGCACAGCCTCCCCTCTCCAAACCTGAGCCCCGTGTGACCTGGCTTACTTGTGTGACCCCATTCCTGTTTAGGGCCCCTTATGCCTCGCTTTCATGCCCTCTTTTCTACCCTTCCTTTGCATGTGAGTTTTCTAAGACCCACCCACAGCCTCTTTCAGTGGGTCTGAAGCATCTCTGAAACACTTCCTGGGTGCTAAGAAGTGCAGCTCACAGTCTAAGCCGAGGAAAGAGCATGAACAGACAAAATATAGATATCTTAAATGGAAGGTGACCTCCGAGGCCGGGTACTAGCCACGTGGTGTTGAACAAGTTGCTTCACCTTTGGGGGCTTGAGTTTCCTATCTGTAAAAATAAGCGGATTGGGCAGGGAGGCAGCTGGGTGGCTCCGTAGACCCAGAGCCAAACCTAGAGAGGGGAGGGTCCTTGTTTCACCCTGAGACTCAGACATTTCCTTACTGTGTGACTCTGGGCAAGAAGTCACTTAATCCTGTTTGCCTCCCTTTCCTCTTCTGGAGATGGAAAGGACAAACTGCCCCCCTATCTTTGCCAAGGAAACACCAAATCCGGTCAGAGAGAGTCCGAAATGACTCGATTTGCCTCCGTTTCCCCGTCTGGAGGAGGAGAGGGCAAACTGCTCTCGTATCTTTGTCAAGAAATCCCCAAATCGGATCCCAAAGAATCGGAAATGACTGAAAGTGCCTGAAGCCCCTCAGTGCTGGATGCCAGCGTCCCGTGCTAGCGCGCAAGCTCAGCCATGCCTCCCGAGCAAGGTCATTCCTAGAAGGCGCGGGGCTGCTTTACCGGGTGAGCGGAGAACTTCCGACTTGGCAGGTGACCTTCAAGGCATCCTGCAGGAAGGCTGGGACTGCAGGGCTCAAGGCGTACTGCAACCACTCGAGCAGTTTTTCTTATTTTCGGCATTAGCATATGCCGAGCCAGATTGATTTTTTGCAGTTTCTCGCGCTTACCCCATCCCTCATCCTAGGGAAGCAGGCGGCAGGCTAGAGCTTCGGGAACGTTTGGAAACAGTGAGCTGCGTTAGGGAAATGGAGCCATCTGGGCTCGTCTCTTTCTAAGCGGTACCCCAGACTAGGGGAACTGGGGTTCTGGGTTCCCGCGCTCTGACGAGCCTGGAAACAATGACCTTGAGGCGCAGCACCCAAAATGGAGGAGGAAGGGACTGGGGAGGTGATTTTAAATAGCTGCCTGACATACATGACCAGGGTGGTACTTCTAGAAACTCATTTGTATTCATGAGCGCCAAATGTTATCTCCACATCTGCACACTTTGAATGGATCTGCAGCAGCTGGAGATGAAATATTGAGGCGCTTCCTTCTGCCCAGCCTTTGGGGTTAAGAAACCCATTTGGTCTGCCTGAGGTCTCTAGTTCCAATTGAACACTCCAAAGCAGATTGGTGACTGACTGACACTCAATGAGATTACAGCTTGTCCCTAGAACTGCCTGGAGCTCTCAGCAAGAGCCCTAGAATATGGAATCAGAAGGGAGGAAAAGGGAAAAGTTCCATCATTCAGCCAATCTGTTGGACACCGAATGGTAAATTTGATTGGTGTTTTTTCACACAAAAGTCACATTAAAATACAACAAACAACATCTAAACCAAATCACTTGCACTGAGTGGTCATTTTTGACTTGGATACCCTTTGTTGGCCTGGAAAATATAATAACCTCAGAGAAAAGACAATTCCCGAACCACTTCACATGCCTGTGTAAGCCAGGATTGTTCTAGCAACTACTCAAAAAACTTTCTTCAATTTCATAAAATGTCAGCCTGAAAGGGCCTTCGGGATGGCCTAGTCCAAACCCCTCTCCTTTCTGGAAACCCTGAGGCTTAGGGTTCCACTAAAGTCCTGTAGCAGAACCAGGACTCAGGCTCAGGGTTCCACTAAAGCCCTGTAGCAGAACCAGAACTCATAGGACTTAATCTAAGTCAAGGATAGTTTCCAACTGACTTTCTTCCTCTCTTATCAGAAATGAGTCAATAATTTTTAGTATATTGAGGACTTTTTACCTGACACAAATGTTTCAGTTCTCTAAAACTCATTTCTTGTATTTAAAATAATTTGTTCTTTTCTTCTGGTGATTTGGGAGAAACAGTAAGACCTGGGTCCTTGTGTTTAATCTGCACTACTGAAACAACTTCTTTCTCTGGTTCCTACTCATTATGGATTTTTGAGGTTCTGTGCCAACATAGAAGCTGTTAGGTATCACAAAAGGCCTTCTGTTCTCTCTCCCTACTCCTGATTATCTCAGATGATGGGGACCCTCCTATTATCTAACAAAGTTGGGAAGTCCTAAATCTCTTTGAGAAAGCAAGCATGGCAAAGAAGTGAGTAGGGACCTAATGTAAAGAGGATCTGGGTTCAAATCTTCTCTCAAACACTTCCTAGTTGCATGATAGTGGTAAATAATTGAAAACCCTTCTCTGCCTAGTTTCCTTATCTGTAAAATGGTTTGGGGTTGAAGGAGAAAAGGATTCATTTCATGTTCTCTAAGGTCCCTTCCAGCCCTAAATTTTAGATCCTATAAGTACAGGACTGGCTCTTTTTTTCTGAGAACAAACCTAAATTCTGAAGAGATTTCATGACTAACTACCAGTTGGTAAACATTTCTTTTTTGACACAACAAGGCATAGTGTGTTGTGAACTATATCAATGGAAGGAAGAACCAGGCCAGTGAAATCTTTTATCTCTCAGTTGGCCATTCAGCTAACATTTATTATGAGGTTACTATGTCCCTGGCCCTGTGATAAGCAAGAGAGGCCATGCTCTTAAGGAAGTCTTACCTCTAAAGAAGATTAAGTATTATATGAAGTATTAAGAAAGTGACAGTCTGTACAATAATGAGTGTGGCACTGTGGATGGAGTGCCAGGTCTGGAGTCAGGAAGACTCATCCTCCTGAGTTCAAATCTAGCCTGAGATACTTACTAGCTGTGTCACTTAACCTTGTTTGCCTCACTTTTTGTTGTTGTTGTCCATTTGTTTCAGTCATGTCCAACTCTTCATGAACCCATTTGGGGTTTTCTTGGCAAAGATACTGGAGTGGTTTGCCATTTCTCCAGCTCATTTTACTGATGAGAAAGCTGAGACAAACAGGGTTAAGTGACTTTTCCAGCATCACTCAGGTAGTTTCTGGGGCATGATTTGAACTTAGGACTTCCTGATTCCAGGCTGTGCACTCTATCCACTGTGACATCTAGCTGCTACTTGGCCTCAGTCTCTTCATCTGTAAAATGTAAAATGTAGAAAGAAATGGCAATCTATTCTAGTATCTTTGCTAAGAAAACCCAAAAGGAATCACAAAGAATCCAGACATGATTGAAAAACAACTGACAATAACAACAAATAATAATGAGTGGCAAGTACAGAATGATCTGTGGAATGGGATTGGAGAAATTATAGAAGATCCCCTTATCTCTCCCCTTGACTCAGCCAGATGGCAGAGGGACTAGGTTCAGGAAGACCTGAGATCAAATTTGGCCACAGACACTTACCAGCTGTGGGACTCTGAGCAAGTCACTAACATTGGTTTCTTCAGTTGTAAAATGGGGATCACAATAGCACCCACCTCCTAAGGTTGTTGAAAGGATTACATGAGATAATACTTGGAGCCTGGCTCATAATAGATGCTTAATAAATGTTTGTTCCCTTCCCCACCTCTTCTCCCCATTTTCCCTCCCTTGGCAGGGCCAATCAGAGGAATATCTCATTCAAAAACCTCTACCAAAGGCAACTCAGTGCCCTCTTTCATCCCACTCCAATGCTTGCCAGTGCCTCCTGCCAGATAATTCTTTTTTACAGCTAACCTAGTACATTTTGTTGCATTCTGGAAGTATGAAAGACCCAAGTGGTGGTAGATGAGGCTTTAGAATTGTATTTTGTTCTTACTGACTGAGAAAAGTGATCAAAATTCAAAATATTTAGAATTTATTGCACAACTGTTGATAGATGGTTTCTCCTGGGGAAGATTTAGAATTGTGTTTGTGGTTTGCTCGTTGTTTTAAATTTCAAAATGAATTTTCTTCAGATAAAATTAGCAAGTTAAGAGCTCTGCTGACATAGTCTGGATCCAGAAGCATTTAGAATCCTTTCTACCTTGTCCTCTTTCTATTCATTAACCTCCAGGAACTCCCTATTGCCTCTAGGATCAGATTGAAAGTCCTCTGTTTGGCATTTAAAGCTCTTCCTAACCTGGCCCCTTCTTATGCTTTAACCCCCATTTCTATAGTCTACAATTGAGCATCAATGGCCTAGGATCTGTTCTTCCAAAGGAAGGCTCCATCTCCCATCTATCTACATTTGTTTTGGCTGCCCCCCATGCCTGGAATCCTCTCCCTCCTCATCTCTGACTCTTGGGCCTTTCCCAATCCTTCCAGCAGCTAGTAACTTCCCCTCTGAGTTTACCTCCAGTTTATTGTGTAAATCTGGTGTAGTTTGTGGGGGTAACCAACTCAAACTCATTGGTGAGTTGGATGATATCTACCCCAAGCATGTGAAGACTCCATGGCTGGAAGGGGTGGATCAGAGCAGTCTGTTCCAATGGCCTTAAAGGTAACTGAAGCAGGTGGAGTGCTTAGAGTTTAGGCAGCAGCATCCACTTATGTCCAGGCCATCACCAGTTGTTTTGCCTTTTGTCCTGCCACTGGACTGCCTCACCTCTGGAGGAGGGAGTGAGACAGATGATTTGCTGGACTGCCTCTCTTAAATACAATTCCTGCCCAAGCAAAGACAATAGCAAAGATGTCATTGGGCTTTGAAAAACAAAGGACTGACAACAACAATACATCTTGTACCTTGTGTTTTACATATAGCTTCACCCATTAGAATGGAAGCTCCTTGAGGGCAGGGACCCTGATTTTTTTACCTTCTTTATAACTCCAGCTTTTTTTTAACCCTTACTTTCTGTTTTAGTATCAATTCTAAGACAGAAGAGCTAGCAAGAGCTAGGCAATTGGAGTTAAGTGACTTGCCCAGAGTCACGCAGCTAGTATCTCTAGCTCTTAACAGGGTTCCTAGAACACAGTAAATTCTCAATATTTGATTTTTGCCTGATTGTGGAAATATTACAGAATGACTAAATTTTCTTTTACTTTTGAGGCAGAAAGGATGCTAGGGGATAAGGATTCTAGCAACCCTTTCCTAGTATTATTCTTGCTCCCTTTCCTTAAAATAGTGCTAAAAAGTTTTTTGTCTTTCTGCCCATTTGGATGCCCCAAAGAATCTTAATGACAATATAAGTCTTTTCCTTTGGACTTGGAAGAGAACCTTGTCTTCATCCTTCCATCTTTATAACATTATAACTGGGTTTCCATGGAGAACATCCTAGAGCATCAACCCTGAAGTGAGGGGTCAGAAGAGGAAAGAGGAGGACTTCTGGTCAAGATGGTGGCTTAGATGCAGCAAAAGTTCAGACCTCTGAAAACCCTTCCTTACCGATCACAAACTGAGTGCTCCTAGGGCACCGAAATTCAAACTGAACAACAGGACAGACCCCGGGAACCCTCCTTCTGGACTTGGATCAAAAGGTACACCCCCGCAAAAGCCAGAACCCTAGATCACTCGGATCTAAGGGGTAGGCAGAAGGAAGGTCCCAGGACCCATCCCCCCCCAACCCAGAGTGCTGAGCCCGAGGCAGCAGTGAGAACCTCAGGGCTGGCTATTCTGAAGGGCGCATCTTGAAAACAACCTGAGCCAGTCGTGGGGGCCCCTAACACAGATGACAGGGAAACAGAGAGAGACGGGGGGGGGAGCCTGTAGCCCCCTGGCTGGGTCCTTCCATCTGAGTCTCATGGGAGGTCCCTGCGTCAGGGCACATTCAGTCCAACCCAGCTGAACTTAATCCCATCAGGAGCCCTTGGAGCTCAGGGAGGCCAGGAACCTTCCCCCCTTAGAGTGCAGGGTCTTGTGAAAGAACAGAAACCCCAGGGCTGGCAAAGGCACTCAGGTACCTTGCGGACAGTGCTGAGCCAGGCTCAGAGCGTGGAAGTAAGGCAGTGGAGAAGCAACTGGAGGGAACTGAGAGCAGTAACACCTGAAATGCCAGCAGACCCTGGGCTTCCCCGAGAAGACAGAGCAGCTGTGGAGAACAGACAGTTTGCCTGGGGCTAAAGCCTCAGACCATCAGACAGATACACTAAGAGCCAGTCCTCCTCACTCAGATAGAGATGGCAAACAGTACAGAAGTACAAAAGCCTCAAAACACCAAGAAAATCAAGAAGAAGGGGGTGACTTTGGACACATTTTATGAAACAAAAATACAAAATACAGAGGAGATAGAAGAGGAAACACAAGCAAATGCTCTGAAACCTTCCAAAGGAAACTCTTGAAGAATTTAAATCGGAAATGATCAAAAAGATGGAAGCCTTCTGGCAGGAAAAGTGGGAAATTAATGCAAAAGGAATTCAACAATCTGAAGCATGAAAAAATGCAACTACAAAAACAGTTTGACCACACTGAAAAGGAAAACCAGGCTTTAAAGGTCAGAATCAGGTAACTGGAAGACAATGATCTTGCAAAAGAGCAAGAATTAATAAAGCAAAGTCAAAAGACCAAGAAATTAAAAGAGAACATAAAATATCTCACTGACAAGGTGATAGACCTGGAAAATAGAGGAAGGAGAGACAATCTGAGAATAATTAGCCTACCAGAAAAGCCAGAAATAAATAGTAAAATTGATATCATAATACAAGATATAATCAAAGAAAATTGCCCAGAGATTATAGAACAAGGGGACAATACAGGCATTGAAAGAGTTCACAGAACACCCTCTACACTAAATCCCCAAAAGACAACTCCCAGGAATGTAATTGCCAAATTCCAAAGCTTTCAAGCAAAAGAAAAAATCTTACAAGAAGCCAGAAAAAGACAATTTAGATATAAAGGAATGCCAATCAGGGTCACACAAGACCTTGCAATTTCCACTCTGAATGACCGTAAGGCACAGAACATGGTTTTCAGAAAGGCAAGAGAGCTGGGTCTTCAACCAAGAATCAGCTATCCATCAAAACTGACTATATACTTCCAGGGGAAAGTATGGGCATTCAACAAAATAGAAGATTTCCAAGTTTTTGAAAAGAAAGGACCAGAGCTCTGTGGAAAGTTTGATATAAAAAAACAAAGAGCATGGAATACCCGAAAAGGTAAATATGAAGGAAAGGGAAAAGGAGAAGAGGAAAGAGACAGGCTACAAGCATTCCACAAATGTGCTAGGATCTTAGAGTATACAAAGATGACTCACCTCCTTTCTGTCTGTCTGTCTGTCTCTTTAAACCCTTACCTTCCATATTGGTTCCAAGGCAGAAGAGCAGGAAAGTTTAGGCCATAAGGATTAAGTGACTTGCCCAGCAAGGAATTATTTGAGATCAGATTTGAAACGAGGACCTCCCAACTCCAGATTTGGCACTCTTTCTACTGTGTTACCTAGCTGCCCTTAAGAAAAGTCATTTTAAAAATGGGCCTTTCACTCTTCCCCAACCTTCTTCATGATAAGAAGCTACTTTAGGCTAACCTGAGGTCTTAGGATTGCCAAAAGCAAAGGAAGAGAAAAGGGGGAATTGGTGGAGATAGTGCCGAGTAGTGTTGCTATTTCAGCTGTGAATTCTAGGAGACTGTTATGTTTATAGGAGCATAAGAGAGAGACCAAATGAGAATTTTAGATCAAAGGACAAGTTATTACTGATCAACTAGGGACTCATCACCTGAAGGATTAGTATACAGGTGAAACCATGTACAATAATTTTTAAAAAATATCTTAATGAAAGGGAAGACTTTTCAAACAATTCACTTAAGAATATTCCTAATACTCTTATTCCACTGCTCTATTCAATAAAATAAAATGTGTACCCAATTATCCATCAGTCAATCAATCAATACATATTTTTTAAACCTCTCTGGACCAGGCACTCTGCTAGGCACTAGGGAAGCAAAGTCTCTGCCCAGGAGGAATATACCATCTGTCTAGGGGAAACAACATGTAAATAGATTTAGGTATAAAATAGTTGCAAAATGGAAACAAGGGCATTTTGCAAGAAGGAAAATATTTGAAAGTAATTTCATATATAAAAGTAATTTGTACATTTTTTCATTTAAAATTTTTATTTTATTTTTTAAAAATATTTTTCAGATTTCCGTGATTCATTTTCTTTCTTTCCTCCCTCCCAGAGCTGGCAAGCAATTCCACTGGGTCTTATAAATGTTGTCACTTGGTATCTATTTCTATATTATTCATTTTTACCATAGAGCAATCTTTTAAAGCCAAAACCCCAAATCATATACCCACATATACAAGTGATAAGTGATAAGTTTTTCTTTTGCATTTCTCCTCTTAATATGGATAGCCTTCTTTCTCATAAGTCCTCCAGGAGTGTCCTGGATTGTTGTATTACTACTAGTAGTAAAACCCCTACTACATTTATAATAAATATCAATGAATTTTTTTCTTCTTTGAATGTCAAAAGGATTTTAAAGGAAAAGAATGTCCAAAACACATTTTTGGACCAAAAACAACATCGACATTCCCCCTCCAAAAGTTTATTGAATTCAATGAGCTCTGCCTGTCCACAAGGAACTTATACTCTAGTAGAGGAGAGAACTATGCACTAAAGGCCTAAGGATTCTGTTTTTCACACTGGAAAGAAGTGGGGGAAATGAATGAAAGGATCCTCAAATCTGCCTCAACAGCAGAAATCCTTTTCCAATCCCAGGACTCTTTAGGCACTACAGAAATTCCACAGAGTCGGTGCCAAGAAAAAGCATGTAAACCAATAAGTCAATATTTAATTAATGTTTCCTTTGCAAGAATAGTATATGTCCATACCTGGGACTAACAAGGGAACCCCCCCCTACCGTGGACAGAGGACACTGAGACAAAAATCCTAGAGTCTCTCTTGAGGTTTCTTACCCAGAGATCTCTGGATCAACACTGGCCCACTCATAGGATCCATGAAGTACTTTTCTCGTTGGTATTAAAAATAGAACCTGGGACTGCCAACCCTCTTAAAAGGAACACAGTGAAGATGAGTGCCAGACCTTGTGGGGAGCTGATATTTGACTCAGATCACCTCCTTAAATAAACTCCAGGGCCTGGGATCTTTTGCTGCTGGAGAGTGACAGCCTTTATCTTAACCTAATTAGCCACTGGGAGTTCTGACTTCTCTATGACTAGGAGGACTAAGGAAAATCCACTTTTCTGTTTTATTTTTCATTTCTCCCTTCCAAGAGAGTTACAAAAGGATTGTGAGGTCTTGGGGGCCAGGAGCTGTGTTTGATCCTGTGTTTTGTTAAGTTAATACTCAGTTAATTGAATTGAATAATGAGGCTGGAGTTGAGGGGAGTGAGGGGGAGGACAATGATGCAGAAGAAGTAAAGAAAACCTCTTTTTTTTCCCCCATCGCCCTCTCTATGAAATCTCCAGAGCTGTGGAGCCAGGCCACAGGTACCTGATAAATTGGCCTGCCTTTCTCAGTAATGGGTGGAGCGACGGGTGACTTTCCTTTATCAGCAGGGTACAGGGTTTCTGAGAACTAGGGAGACTCCCCTGTCTGTGGGTGGGGGGAGGAGAGATAGGAGACGCGTCCTGCACCTGTCTGTGGGCTCAGGCTGGAGCCCTCTTGGGGAGAACACACACACACACACACACACACACACACACACACACACACACACACACACACGGCTTGGTGTTTTCCCCCAAAATTGGCTGGAGAATTGTTTTCCAGAAGTCTGCCTCTAGCCTGGCTCACTGTGGAGAAAGCTGAGATGGAGAATGGTGTACTATTGTCCCACGTGATGGAGCTGCTACATCAGAGATTTGGGGAAGGGAGGGCAGGAGGAGTGTGGTCTTCCTTCAGCTGGAAGGAACATTGGGAAAGAAGCAGTGTGGGAACAACAGTGACAAGAATGCTGAAGGCAGAGGTCCTGGATTCAAATCCCAGCTCAATAATGTAGCACCCTGGGCAAGAAGCACTGACCTCCCTGAGCCTCAGTTCTCCCATCTGGAAAATAAGAGGGTGTCCTCAGGGGTCCCCATCAGACCTGAATCAATGTTTCTGTCATCTTGTACAGCTTCCTAGGCACTTCAATACAGCCCCTCCGTTGAGTGCCCTCTTGGAGTTAGGAAGACTTGATTTGAATCCCCTTTCTGATGCTGTGTGACCAGGAGAAAACTGCTGTGGTTGTTTTCTGTGGTTGTTCAGCCATTTTTCAGTCCTGTCCGACTCTTTGGGACCCCATTTGAGGTTTTCTTTCTTTTTAAAAAAAATTCTTTAATTCCAGTAACAAATCTACACACGTTTTCCAATGTTACAGATCCATGTTGTCTCCCTCCTCTCTCTCTTAGCTGACAAGCAATTCTACTGGATTTTACATGTATTATCTATCACCATTTGAGGTTTTCTTGGCAAAGATCCTGGAGTGGTTTGCCATTTCCTTCTCTGACTCAATTTACAGAGGGGGAAACTGAGGCATGCAGGGTTAAGGGACCTGCCCAGGGTTCTACAGCCAGTGTCTGAAGCCAGATTTGAACTCAGAAAGCTAAATCTCCCTGCCTCCTAGCCCAGTATCTGTCCATTGTACCACCTAGCTGCCATTACTAAACCTTAGTTTCCTCATTTGTAAAAGGTGAGAGGAATAATATCCATAGTACCTGCCTCATAGCTGTCCTGACACACATAATAGGAGTGCTATATTCATGCCATTTATTATTACTATTCTAGATATAGGATATCAGGTCCTGAAAAGTGAAGTAATAGTAACTAGTGTTTAAATAGTACTTTAAGGTTTACATTGCTCTCTGTAGACATTCATCATTATTTTATCCTTACAACCCTGGGGCAATCATAACTATCAATTCCCTAATTTTTTTTCAGATGAGGAAATTAAAACAAGGAAAGTAACTTACCCAAGATCACATAGCCAAACAAAACATTATATTATTTCCTAAAGGAAACAGGGAATTGTTGAAGTTCATTGCAGTGGGGAGTGACATGGTCAATCTGGAGCTTTAGGAAAATTACTTTGGTGGCTATAAGGAGGATACACTAGAACAGGAGAGACTTGAAGCAGGGAGGACAATGAGAAGGTGATTTCAGTCATTCCAGTGAGAGGCTGTGAGGGCTTGTGCTAGAGTGGAGGCTCTGTGCGTGGAGAGAGGGGAGTATGCAAGAGATGGTAGGGAAAGCAATCCTAAGATATGGCAACTGCCTGGTTATGTGGTGTGAGAGAGAGAGACAGAGACAGAGATGAACGGGAGAGAGACACAGAGGTGGAGAGAGACACTGAGAGAGACAAGAAGAGAGAGACAGACAGGGGGGAGGGAGAGAGGAGAGAGAAACAGATACAGAAAGAGACACAGAGATAGAAGGAGAGACACTGAGAGAGACAAGAAGAGAGAGACAGACAGGGGGCAGGGAGAGAGGAGAGAGAAACAGAGATACAGAAAGAGACACAGAGATAGAGGGAGAGACACTGAGAGAGACAGAGACAAAGAGGAGAGGGAGATATACACAGAGTCACAGATAGGCTAAGAATGGTACTGAGGTGCTCAGCACAAGGGACTCTCCTCAGCTGGATCCTCAGATCTCAGAGCTGGCTCCATTGAGTCCAGAGCAGTTGCTTGAGGTTACTCTGAAAAGAAGGCTGCAAAGGAGGGATTCCACCCCCAAGACTAAGTGTTCTTTCTACTGTACAAACTTTCTGGCTTTTGGAGCTGTACACACATGGAACGGTCTGCTCTGGGAGGCGCGTCTCCCCTCCTTAGAGGTGCTTGACTGGAGGCTTGATGGCCATTTGTCGAGGGATGCTGTGGAACAGCAGTTCTTAAAGTGGAGGTCCCAGAACCCCTTTGGGTTCCTGCCACCTGATCAGGGGCTTGCTGCTGTCAAAATTATATTCATAATAAAACTAAGATGTTTTCATTTCCAGTATGGCAAAAATCCATAGCTATAACTCACCTAAACCTTTAGGGTCATTATTAATTAATGTGTTAATAATTAATTAATAATATATAATTAAATGAGTCCAGAGACCAAATAAGTGTGAGAACCACTGTTATAGGGATATTCCTGCCGAGGTCTCGAGAGCCACTTCTAGGTCAGAGATCCTCTGTTTTAAGGGCCACCTCTGACTCCAAGACAGTAAAACACTCCAGGAGCTCAGAAGAGGGCAACCTCACTGAGGGCTGAGTTAATGAGGGAATGCTTCCTGGAAGAGGTGAGACTCAAGCTGGATCTTGAAGGCTATATGAGATGCACATACACATGTAAGGATAATTGACAATAAAAGGAAGCACTTGTCAGGTGTTCCATAAGAATGAACTAAACAAGTGCTATAGAATGAGCAGAGATGGGATACAATGGAAAGAAGAATGAATAAGAGGTAAAGAAACTCAAATTTAAGTCTTGGCTTTGCCACTTCTTAGCTGTGTGACTTTTATCGAGTCACTTCCTCCTGAGGCAGCTAGGTAGCCCAGTGGACAGAGAGCCCTGGACCTGGAGAGAGGAAGATGAGTTAAAATCCAGCCTTCGACTATGGTAGATAGGCCGTGTGACCCTGGACAAGTCTGTTCACTTCAACCTGCCTCAGTTTCCTCATCTATAAAAAAGAGAAAATTGGACTAGATGGTCTCTGAGGCCCCTTCTAATAACAACATACTATAATTCAATGATCCATACTTACTATTTCCAAGGGGTGGGGTGGCCTGGGAACTATCCTGTAGCCTTTTCCTTGGATGGTCCTTTAGCCAGGCCAATAGTAATGTTTATCATTTGCTCTGGGCTAGCAAGTGCACAGTGGATAGAACGCCAGGTCTGGAGTCAGGAAGACCCAAATTCAAATCCAGCCTCAAACACTTTACTAGCTGTGTGACCCTGGACAAATCACCAAACCCTGTCTGCCTCAGTTTCCATATCTGTAAAATGAGCTGAAGAAGGAAATAGCAAACCTCTCCAGTCTCTGCCAAGAAAAATCCCAAATTCAATCATAAAGAGTCTAAAATGACTAAACTGAATCAGGAAAGGGGCAAAGAAAGTTGGGGCAGACATCTCAGGAAAAAACAAAGAGCCACCCAAGCACCCAGAGCTTCATTCAGGCCACTTCCTATGCATTTTTCTTGGTTTCTGATCCTATTTTGTGTGTGTGCAGAAATACGTCACCAAAATAGAAATGAGCCCAGGGTTTGAAGTATCACAAAGTGTATCTTTTTCCTCCCATAGGGAAAAAAATCTGACAAAACCTAATTTATCTGGAAGGACAAACCACATGGTCTAGGCCCCCAGTGCTTTGTTGTCCTTCCTTGAACAAAAAAGAAAAAAAAACTGCAGACTTTCACTAGAATCCCCCAGTTTCCTTATGTGTAAAAAGAGGGGATTAGACTAGATCCTAGATGCCATGGTACTTGGGTTATGGATCTATCTTTTTTCTCATACTGTATTATGGAGAGAGAGAGAGAGAGACAGAAACAGAGACAGAGATGGAGATGGAGACAGACAGGCAGACAGACAGACAAAGACAGACAGAGACAGAGAGAAACAGGGAGACAGAGACAGAGAGAGGGGGAAAGAGGAGAGGGAGAGGCAGAAGCATACAGAGTCAGAGAGAAAAAGAGAGGAAGAGAGGAGAGACAGAGACAGAGACAGAGAGACATGCAGAGAGAAAGAGAGATAGAGAGAGAGGAAGAAAAGAGAGAGACACAGAGACAGAGACAGGGAGGAGGGAGGGAGAGAGGGAGGAGAGAGAGAGACAGAAACAGAGAGAGATAGAGAGAGAGAGTCATATCCCATCTCTACACTGTGAGCTTCATGAGGACTCCAGGAATATCTAAAAATTATTATCTCCCTCAGCACTTATATACTCCCCAACCAGCGTCCTTGTTGTTGTTTCAACATTTCAGTTGTATCCAACTTTTTGTAACTCTATTTGGGCATTTCTTGGAAAAAATCCTGGAGTAGTTTACAATTTCCTTCTCCAGCTCATTTTGCAGCTGAGGAAACTGAGGTTAAGTGACTTGTCCAGAGTCGTACAGCTATTAAGTGTCTGAAGCTAAATTTGAACTTTTGAAGCTGTCTTCCTTATTCTAAGCCCAGTGCTCTGTCCACTGTGCCACCTAGTTGCCCTGCTCTGCACAGAGTAATAAGCATTTAATAAATGTTTTTTGAAGTTGAAGATTACCCCAAGAGTCAGTTATCTTTCATCTCTGACCTTCCACATTCTTTGTCTCACCAGCTCTGACATTCTATAATCTATCTTCTAAGATCCTTTTTGGTCTTGGCGGTCTATACTGTATGATGTATTCTAGCTCAGGTAGTCTAAATTTTAAGGTATTATTTAGCTATGATGGTTCTATTTTCTATCATTCAAGGTGGAGAAGACAGGATGGTGAGGCTGACAGATAATCAACTTCAGAATAAGGAGGACACAGTTTAAAATCTCAATTATCCCTTCTTTAATGTTTACTACTCAAGTCATTTAACTCCCCTGGGCCTCAGTTTCCTTATCTGTAAAATGAGAGAGCCTCTGAGATCCCTTTGGACTATAACATACTGACTTTGTGAAGCTGGGGAAGTCATATAACCTTGATAGTTGACAATTGCAAGATTGTTGAAAACATGAATAAAATATATATAGATATAGATGTATACTGGGGAGGGGGCAACAAGGAGGTGCAGAAAATAGAGGGTTGAGCCTGGAGCCAGGAAGATTCATCTTCCCAAGTTAAAATCTGGCCTCAGATACTTATCTGTTGTGTAACCCTGGGCAAGTCACTTACCCCTGTTTGCCTCAGTTTCTTCATCTGTAAAATGAGATGGAGAAAGAAATAGCAAACCATTCTAGTATCTTTGCCAAGAAAACCCCAAATTGGATCACAAGGAGTCAGATATTACTGGAAAATGACTGAACAACCACAGAGATATATATTTCATATAGAGAGCAATTAGAGTATAAGAGGGAGTTTCCTCATTGGAAAGTTGCCTACCCTGATGAAATCTCAGGTTGGGATCCAATTTCAAGGTGCCTGCCAGCTCTGAGGCTCTGGGTATGATTCTAAATATTTAGCAAATATAATTTGAAAAACCACCTAATTCTACCCAGCATGTGAAAGTAGTCTCACCTCTAGTGGGAGTCTGTTAGCCCTTTGCCTCCCTCAGCCCCAGTTTGGCAGCAGCTTTCTAGGGAGGGTCTGCTCAAATATGCACGAAGATGGTTAGAGCAGCCTTGGAGGAGTTAGAAAAGAGGATTTAAAAATAGATGACAGAATAATAATAGTTCATATTTATGTAGCACCTTATGGTTTACAGAGCACTCTCCTCCCACAGCCCTGAGATTTAGGTAGTAGAAGCATTCTTCTCCACGTCCTGGCCAAGAGGAAATGGAATTTCCAATGATTTTCCTCACAGCCACACAGCTAAGAAGTGCTGGGCCTGACACTGGGGCTGTTTCCCAAGCTCTTATGTCTAGGCCACAAAAAGGGGAAATACCTTTGTGACCCAACAGTGAGGGTGAATCACAGGGAAAAATATCAGTTTCCTCCTTTAGTTTAGAAGTCATAGTCTTAAAAGGGATCTCCAGTTCTCTGATTCTGTCTTTGCTTCTGTCCCCTTCTCTCTCTCTCTCTCTCTCTCTCTCTCTCTCTCTCTCTCTCTCTCTCTCTCTCTCTCTCTCTCTCTCTCTCTCTCTCTCTCTCTCTCTCTCTCTCTCTCTCTCTCTCCATCCCTCCCTCACGTCTTCTCTTTCTGTCTCTCTCTTTCTTTTCTCTGTCTCTGTCTCTCCTCTCTTCTCTCTCTCTGTCTCATTCTCCTTATTTCTCTCTGTCTCTATCCCTGTCCCTGTTTCTGTCTCTGACTCTGTCTCTCTGCATCTGTCTCTTCTTTCTCTTTTTCTCTGACTCTCTGGCTTTCTCTGCCTGTCTCCATCTCTGTGAATCCTTTCCCCCTTTTCTCTGTCTGTGTCTATCTCTGTCTCTGTCTCAGTTTCTATCTCTGTGCCTTTCTCCATCTTTCCATGTCTCTCTGTGTGTCTTTGTCTCCCTTTGTGTCTTTCTCCTTTCTGTCTTTATCTTCTATCTCAGTCTCTCTCTGTATCTTTCTTTCTCCCTCTTTTTATCTCTGATGTATGTTTCTTTTCTTCTTCTTCTTCTTTCTTCTTCTTTTCTTTCTTCTTCTCCTCCCCTGCTCTTTGTCTCTGTCTATCTGAGTCTCTGTCTTTCTCTTTCTTCTCTGTCTGCCTCTGCCTCTGTCTCTCTTTCAAACCCTGCCTAAAACTCTCCAATGAAGATTTCAGGAGTTCTAGCAATTCATTTATTCTCCCTTCTGTCTCATCCAGAGTCTTCCTGCTGTGGTTTAATTCCATTATCCTCATGTCCTGTCTCTACTGGATATGGAAAACAAGTAGTTACCATCTTCTCCATGAGGAGGGGTCTGATACAGACATGTTATAGGTATGAGAGCATGACAGGGAGTCATAAGCAGGCAGGAATAGGACTGGGAACTATTCTAAGGGCCTCATCATCTCCCCTGCACTCAGGCATTGCCTCAGGAGAGAGAGATGTGAAGCAAAGAGAAGAGATCCTATAATCCCCCAAAGCAGAGGTAAAGATCAGCTAAAAGAACTGGGCTCTTTTATACTGGAGAAGGGAAGACACAATAATTGTCTTGTAGCGTTTGAAGGGTTGTCATGTGGAAGAGAGGTTGGTCAGTCAGTCAAAAAAAACATTTATTTAGTGTTTCTGGATACCAGGCACCATTTTAAATGCTGAGGCTACAATGAAAGGCAAAAACAGTTGCTGCCCCCAAAGAGCTTACATTCTAATGAGAGAGACAATAGGTAAATAACAGGCACCATTTATATATATGACATACAGGCAGACTTAATGGAAGATAGTCTCAGAGGGAAGATACCAGCAGGCTCTGGGACTTGGAGTGGCCTCTGACAAAGTGGGATTTAAGTTGAATCTTTATGGGAGCCAGGAAAGCTAATAGGCAAAAAAGGTGAGGAGGAGGAGCAGAACTAGGAAAATGCAAGTTCCAAAGTGGTAAATTTAAGCTTGATGTAGGAACAAAAAAATGTTCTAAAAAGTCCCAAGTGCCTCATAAAGTATCTAGGTTTCCCCCATTGGTGAGCTGATAAATATTTAACAACCAGCTCTCTGAGAAGGAAAACATCATCCTTGACATGCTTTTAAATTTAGTCTACATTATTAACATGTTCTTCACTTATTATTAAGTCTAGACAGTCAAAAAACAACAGATCAAACTCTGGCTTATAGCATATGCTACTTTCTAAGGTGTCAAGGCTATATAATTAATAATCAGCCCTCAGAAGCCAGCTTGAGATGGTTCCCCTTCGTTGGAAGCCCTCACATTGAGGCTGAATGGAGATGCTGAAGAAGAAACTCTTGTTCAAGTATGCATCCAGCTAGATTCCTTAGGAGGTCCCTTCCAACTTTGAGGTTCGGGAGACTTGGTTCTTAATATGTCATTCAGCTAATCACTTCCTAAATAATAGCTAATCACTATTGTTTAGACAGAAGCCAGGGCAGAGCTTAAAGGCTTAAGATGTTGTCCCCGCTGAAGAGGGAAGATAAAGCCTGGGCATGGAGAAGCCAGATGTGGGGCCAGATGTGGAAGGGCTATGAGAGAAGCAGAAGCCAAGAGGCCAATACTAAGAACTGATGTTTCTGTTGCACTGGAAGGTCTATGACGCCTTTCTTTATAGCAACTATGAGAGGTGTCTAGTGCAAGAGCTACCATCTCTGTTTTATAGCTAAGGTGGCACCATGGGTAGAGTCTAGAATCAGGAAGACTCATGTTCATGAGTTCCAATTTAGCCTCAGATATTTATTTAGCTGTGTGACCCTGGGCAAGTCACTTAATTCAGTTTTCCTTGGTCTCCCCATTTGGAAAATGAGCTGGAAAAGGAAACAGCAAGCCATTCCATTTTCTTTGCTAAGAAAACCTCAAGTAGGGTCACAAAGTCAGATGCAACTAAAAACGACTGAACAACAAATAGATAAGAAAACTAAATCTCACAGAAGAGAAATATCTTGCCCAGGATCACAGAGTCAATTAGTGAATAAGGATTTATTAAGTGCTTACCACGGGGCAGATAATATAAGTATCAAGGTCAAACAAAATCAAACCCAAGGCCCCCAATTTCCGTGTTCTTTGCACTTTTTATACCTCACCACTAGAAAGGAGGGGAAGGAGAAAAGTACATAAAGAAACATCAACTATGTACCAAGCACTGTGCTAAGTGCTTTACGAATAGCCCATTAGAGCCTGAGAGTAACTCTGGGAAGTAGGTGCTGTTATTGTCCCCATTTTATAGTTTAAGAAACTGAGCCAGAAGGAGGTCAAGTGACTTGTCCACCTCCTTGATTCCAGGTCCAGTGCTCTATTCACTGCAGCTATCTAGCTCTCCTTCCATTGTAGATTCAGATGCTGCTTCCAATCCACTCTGGCTTGTTCATTTCTTTTCCTGTGTCTGTGTATAATCCATATTATAATGGTGCCATTTTGCTCTCGTTAAACATCAATTCAAACCCAGTTAGGGCCTTGAATAGTAACCTGCTTATTGAGAAATTGTCTTTGGAATTCTTTGTTATTGTAAGATGTGGAGATTTTTGAGCCCAGTCTCAATTCCCTGAGATATATGGTTAGGCTAGGATTTGGTTTACTTTAGTCATTATAATTTGTCAACAGAAGCAGGACTGTAGAATAGGGAAAAAAATAACCCACCAAGTTTAGAGTCAAGAATTCTAGGATTGAGTTCTGTTCTTTAAAAAATTTTAAAACCCTTACCATCTTTTTTTTTTTTAGTGAACTAAAAAGCATTTGGCTGCCACTGCTAAGTACTGTGCCTTTTGCCTTATTATCATCTCCAAGACAGAAGATCAGTAAGGGCTAGGCAATCAGAATTTGTTGACTTTTCCCAGGGTCACACAGCTAGGAAGAGTCTGAGGCCAGATCCAAAACCAGGTCCTCCAGACTCCAGACCTGGTTCTCTCTATCCACCATGCTTCCTAGCGGCCCCTGGGCCGAGTTCTCATTTCACTTCTTCTCTCTTGCATGGTACCTTTCTAGGATACAAAGCTAGCGTGATACAGTGCAGAATGCCATGTCAGAGAACCTGCCACTTGATGCCTGTTTGATCATACCTGCTTGACACTGTGGGCAAATTGTTTCTCCATCTACAAAATGGAGGTGTTTATTCTTATGCTGACTACCCTGAAAATTAGACAATACAAATTTCCTTTGTATAATGCTAGAAGAAATGTAAGTTTTTATTAGAAGAAAATAAGTAACCTGCACAGAGAAATATTCCCCTTCAAAAATAAGGAGTAATTCTAATAGCACAGGCCCCCTTGGGCTCTTTTCAGGAGGCAGTCAGGCATTGGAGCTTTATGGAAACCACCATTACTTCCTTTTTTCATGGGGAATGAGGAAACAGCAGTGACCTGCCACGCTTTGTACTTGGGTGCCAGAGGAATTTGTCCTATCTGCTTTATGGTGTTCCTCCGATAAGGAGTTTCCTCCAGAGATAGAACATGGGTTTAGGAAAGGTAGGGAAAAGGATTTCCATGTGCCTGAGAATTATTAAACCTCATCACAGACTTCACCTGAGAGATGAACTGACTTAATTGGAAGCTCTATGCTTCAGCATATCATCCTTGAAGGGCATCATGCTGTAGTCCAAAAAGCACCGAAAAAGGCATCAAGAGACATCCTAACCTGCTAATTACTGGTTGGGTGGCCATGGGCATAACTTTGCCTTTTGACTTTTAGTTTTTTCACCTATAAAATTGGCTTCACTTAATCAAGGGTTCTTAATCTGGGGTCTGTGACCTTAGTTAAAAAAATTTTTTTTATAACTGTATTAAAAAAAACCAAACCCTTACCCTCTGTTTTAGAATCAATAATATGTATTGGTTCCAAGGCAGAAGAGAAGTAAGGGAAAGGCAATGGAAATTGAGTGACTTGCCCAGGATCACATAGTTAGGAAGTGTCTGAGTTCAGATTTGAACCCAGGACCTCCTATGTCCAAGGCCTGGCACTCTATCCACTAAGCCACCTAACTGCCTCAGTTAAGTGTATTTTAATACCACTGGTTTCCTTTGTAACCTTATGTATTTTATTTTATTCCTTTAAAAACATTATTGAGAAGGGGAGCAGAGATTTCATCAGGTTGTCAAAAGAATCCATAACACAAAAAAAAGTTAAGAACTCCTAGCCCTTGGACTAGATGATTTCTAAAGTCCGGTCCTCTAACCAAATCCTGTGATTACCTCTGTGAGACTGTTTCTTCATCTAAAAAAAATGGAAATAATGATACCTACCCCACCTACCTCACTGGGCTCTATTGAAAATTCTTCATAAAACTGTAAAATGCTACTTAAATATATGCTAGAAGTTTTATTGGGTAGCTAGGTAGTACAGTGGGTAGAGTGCTGTACCTGGAGTTATCTTCCCGAGTTCAGATGTGGCCTCACACACTTACTGTATATGACCCTGGGCAAGTCACTGAACCCTGTTTGCCTCAGATTCCTCATCTGTCAAATGAGCTGGAGGAGATGACAAAAGCACTTCAGTATCTTTGCCAAGAAAACCCCAAATGGGAGCATGAAGCGTCAGACACGACTCAAAAATGACAACAGAGTTTTCTTTATTGCAGCTTCTCCCTCCCCAAATTTGATTTGTATCCCTTTTGTTTGAGATAATTTCCCCACTTGCTAAGATGACGTTGAAGACTTCACCGAGGACATCGGTCAAGTTCTGGAAGCATCACTGCTAGCACTTAGAGACCAAGAATCGAGACTTGGATTTGGGACCAAGCTTTGACACTAACCATCCCTGTGACTTTAGGCAGATCCCGTCATGACTGTATATGGTCCTTGTTTCTTCATTTGTAAAATGAAGGAACTAAACTAGAAGGCCCCTAAGGTCCCTTTGAGCTCTGATGTGCTATGCCCTTAGCAGCCTATGGAGCCATCGGTGTTTGGGGGGTATGTCAGCCAACTGCATCATGGCTGCAGGTTGTGGCAGTGATAAGAAAGGAAAAGATGACTAGCTAAACCTACAGCAATCATACAGAAAGACCCAAGAGAGGCAAGTTATTAATTTTTTTTAAAAAGACCTCAGTGTGGATAAAGCTCCCCAATGTTGGCTGTGGCCTTCCGTCCTGCCGTGGCATTTGCTGATGTCTCATCCTTCATTCCCAAGTCCTGCCCTTATCAAGTCCTGGTGACATCCAAAGTACTTTGCCAAGTGCCCTTGGCTCCCTGGGTAAATTAAGTGTGCTTGGACCTCTGCTCCTCTCAGTGACCCCTTGAGGAAGGAATGACCCTCCCAGAGAAGAAAATAGGAATTATCACTGCACCAAGTACATTCATTGACAATCTTACACCCCCCCCCCACTGTGGTCACTGGAGGAAGAGAGAAGGGGGAGAAAGAAGGAGGAGATAGAGAGGGAGAGATGGGCAAAGGGGGGGAGGGGGGAAAGACCCACTGACCGATGGGTTGCAATAACATTTTTTGCTAGCCATCGGCTTCCTTCAGTGGCTTAGCTCTCAAGCAGGCTGGGATAGGCTGATGAGCTGGTATCTTAGGACAGGATGTAAGCACTTGAAACATGCAAATTGGTTGTGGGGCATAAATAGAGTTTGCTGAGCTCACCCTGGGCATCTTTGCAGACTCCAGGGCCCCTTCATTCTGTCATTTAGGGTGGGTAGGAGGAGGCAGGCTAAGAAAACCATGCAGCTCAGGGTTCGTCTTCTCCATTGGACGTTTATGATTTCTTTTTGCATCTGCCGGACTTTTCCTCTCTCCCATTTTCAGGACAGCACCTGCAGCTCCGACCCACCCCCTTCTCTTGGCAGCAGTCTGCTTCCCTCCGGAGATGGCTCCGTATTAACTATCCCGTCTGACATAATAATGGAGAGAAAATGAAGAAATTCCATTAGTAGCTGGCCAGCGCAGGGTCTCTGTGGTGCACTGGAGCCGGGAGGAAGAAGCCTGTATTTTTAGCTAGAATGCCGTGTAACTTACTGGCTCTCGAGATGTAACTTACAGGCTCTGGCAAAGCTGGGGGAATAGATAACTAAGGTTCGGGGGGTGGGGTGGGGGGAGGCAGAGAAGGGTGACAGGGCTCGGATTTCAGCTCAAGTGCTGGACTATGGCAGCGAGACAGGGCAGGTCCGATCCAGACCCTGCTGTGAGTATTCAACCTGCTTGTCATTGGGCTCTAATGAAAGAAAGCTTCTTGTTGCTTTTCTGTTTTTAATTACGAAGGGACTTGGGGCTGCCTCGCCTCTTCCCCGGGCTCTGGGAAGCCGGCCAGCTGCATGCGAGCCGCTTTGCTATTGGAGCCCATGTGTTGCTATCATTTTAATCTGTGTAAGGGCTGCTGTAACTAAATGGACCGGGAGGCTGACTGCTGGAGGGGGCAGGGGAGGTGAGCGGAAGGGGAGAAATGGGGAGGGGGCCGGCGGTCTGAAGAGAAGGGGCTTCAGGAACTTCCTGCAAGGGGCTCTCCATGGAAGGGCTTTTGGTGCAGAGATTGAAATCCCTTTCCGGCATAGCTGAACTGCTGCTGTGTCCTTTTGCTGCCTCATACTGAGACACACAGGGAGGCTTCTCGCAGAATCCAGAGGAAAATTCCTCCGGATTTAGGAGGCTGCAGCTGAACCTGGTCCCCTAATTTAGCTTGCTGGGAATGCTCAGATATCTGCCTTAAAAAACCTGTAGCTTCCACGCCGCTGTGCTTCCCTCCTACCCCTAAGGGGAAGGGGCTTTGAGATGTGTCCTTCTGAGGAAGCAATTTGGAATGAACAGCTTTGCCCCATCAGGTTCCTCGCATAGCAAACGAACCCAAATCCCTGTTGCCCCATCCAGATTTCTCTCCTGTCATTGGCTGCCATTCTTCACCTCAGTCTCACAAACCTGGCAGGTAAAATCAAGGTAGGCATTACACTGATTTTTCCCCCACCAAAGCAGAGCAACTCCCCTTGCCCGCTGGCCCCCACCCCAATTTGCTTGACCCAGAGTAGCTCTTGTAGAGAAGAAGAGGAAAGTGTTGTGGTTTGTTTTAGGAAGTTCATTGATGGCATGCTCCTTTCCTCCAAATTTGCCCCTGTGGATGCCAACCTATTTCCTCCCTCAGAAGATGACAAGGATATTCTCATTGAATGAGTTACAATAAGGAAAAAACTTCCCTGAGGCTCTCACCATCAGCTGGATACTCCAGTTCCCTGCAGCCTCATTATTAGAGCCTAAAACATCTTACACCCCCCCTCCCCATTTGGTATTTTATAAATAGTCATCCTAGTTCGAGGCAGCAGTTATAGCTGCAATCAGAAAGACATGAATTCAAATTTTTCATTGAACATATACTGGCAGTGTGTCCCAGGGTAAATCACTTAATCTTTCAAGGCTCCTCGACAATTCTCTAGGACTCGCAGGGTGCCAATCTAAAATGGTTATTGGGAGTTCCCTAGACCAACTAAATCATAAATGTTATCCAAAAATAAAACAAAACCCAAACCCAAACCCATTCTAGTTGGGGTAATAAGTGTCTTACTTTGTATTTTGGGCCATTAAAGTGACTGAGGTAGAAGGCTCAAGGTCTTACAGCAACAGACTTCTTTAAGCAATAGGTGATGAATTCAGAAGAAACAAGGACCACAGACTTAACAGGTCTAGAGCTGGAAGGGACCTTTGAGTACAACACTCTTATTTTATAGATAATGAACCAGAACTCAAAGAGTTTAAGTGATTTGTCCAGGGCCACACAGCTAGTAAGTGTCTCCAGAAGAATTCAAACCAAGGTCTTTCTGACACTGAGTCCAGCACTCTACTCTTTATGCCATGATTTCCCCAAAGCACCCCAAACAGCTATGTTGAGGATTAAAAGAAGCCAGGAATCCTGGTTCTTTTACTATACTCACTTTTAATTACTCAGTGACCCTTTCTGATTTCATGTTTTCAATGTATAGAGAATGATTACAATCGCCTGTTTAAATCTTTCTTTGGCAGTAAGACTCCCCAGAAATAATTTGAAAATGTGTTATTATTGTTATCATTATTAAGTAACTCAGAGTAGCAGAAAATCCTCTTTTGCCCAAGAACTAATGGAATGGGAGCAGAGGTGAAACATGGACTTGGTTGTTGCTTATAAACCTTTCTGTAAAGGCTAGAATCAATCCCCTAGAACTAGCCATGTGAATGATGCTTCTCATTACAGACAGGTAGGAGATGATAAAGGATACACAAAATGCCCCAGCTTAGAAACCTGAATGGGGATTGTTCTTCTTATGCTATAGTATCTGAAGGGACATAGGGATGCAGTCTACCATTTCTTGTTAGAAGTGCTAGCAGTGGTTTTCCAAAATTAACAGGGTTTCAACTGAAACTGAGGCTCTTGGGAAAGAGATTTCTGCTGTTTGAGAGATTGCTCCATGTTTGAGCCTGAAGGGTGGTTGTCTGATCATTTGTTCTGAGTTCACATTTTTTGTCTTGGTTTTTAAAATCAGTGTTACACTGTGTAAATATTGTTTACAAGAGAGATAGCATATAAAGCCCAAGGTAATTGGAACATTTGGGTGGGGGGAGTGGGGGAGGGAAGGAGGGAGGGAGATATATATATATATATATATATATATATATATATATATAGAGAGAGAGAGAGAGAGAGAGAGAGAGAGATGGAAACAGAGATAAAGAAGAGTTACAGAGAAGATGGACAGAGAGAAGAGAGGGACACAGTCAGAAGAAAAGATTGCAGATATAAAGACAGGCAGAGATAAAGTCACAAAGGCAGATGAACATAAAGAAGAGACAAAGAGACAGACAAGGTGAGAAGAGGTCAAGGAGGGTCAAAGAAAGAGAAGAGAAAGAAAAAGGGAGGGAGAGAATGAGACACACAGAGAGAGGTTATGCTGGGATTCTGTCTCTCCAGAGTTGATTTTTTCTTGAAAAATAAACTTTGCTTACCTTCTGTTATGCCCACTTTTGACTCTTCTTTCCTATTGTGAAAGGCATGATGACATTTAAAAGCATTCTTCCTGTCTCTTCCCTAGCCCTTGGTTGATGCTCCCTAAGTTTTTGATCTATTGCCATATTAGCATTACCCCACACAGGAAGTACAAAGTATAATAATAGTCTGGGAGTCTCAGTTATCCGCAACTCATTCCCTTACATCCTGTGCTCCATTTGGAATTCAATCACTTCCTTTCCCTTTCTTTCCTCTTCATTTTCTCCTATTTTTCTCTCTGAGGGGACTGTAATTAGTTAGCCCAGACTCTGTTAACTGAGATGAATTACTTCCTCCCTCTAGTTTAGAATATAGAGGATTGCCAATGGAGGATAGAAATAGTTGGGTTACATGGTTTAGTGTGTGTGTTTGGGGTGGAGGGGAAATCTGAGATTAATTACAGAGCTATCTTTGAGGGCAATTGAAAGAAAAGATGGGGAATTGCATCATAAGTTTCTCTCTGTAGTCCCTCTATGTTTGTGCCAGTTAAATTTAGTTTGTAAAACTAAAAGGACTAAAAGAAGAGGTGACTTGGTTGAATGAACAAAACTGAAGGAAAGACAAGGTGTCCAAGAATATACTACAAGGTTCAGAGGAAGACCTCCAAGTAGATGGGAGGGTATAGATTAAAATAATATGAGAAATCAGTCAATCAGGAAACATTTGTTAACTGCCTATTGTGCAGCCAGGTATTCTGCTAAGCCTTGGGGATACAAAAAGAGGCAATAGACAATTGGTCCCTGCCCTCAAGGAACTTACAATCTAATGGGAGAGATGAGATGCAAACAAATATATCAAAGCAAGCGGATTAATAAGTGATAATTAACAGAGGGAAGGCACTAGAATTAAGAGAAATTGGGAAAGGCTTCCTATAAAATATGAGGAAGTAGGAATAAATTGAGGCCTATAATTACATAAAATGAGAAGGAAAGAGTGGAAAGAAATATCATTGAGATTATGAATTGGCTATTTTATCAAAATATAAATCGAACATTGTAATATGTCAGGTGCTATGTGGGCCTTTATAAAAATGGGAAAACTTCACTGATATGAAATAATATAGTAGAAACAACGTAAGTTGGGTTGAATTATTTACCTCATGCTCCAAGATATTAGAGAAGGAAAAGATCACTACTTTGGAATAGAAAGGGAAGACTTTATGGAGATGGGACTTTGGTGGTCATGTAATATTTAGGGACTTAAAGGCCAAGTGAGATTCAATTGATAAAAAGACAGAGAAAGGCATCCCCACATGAAAGGAATGAATTGGGGTTTGAAGGAGGGGCTAAGTAAAGAAACCAGTCTGGAAGAAACAGGAAACTCATGTGGAAGAGGAAACTTTGAATTGCTACCTGAAGATTTGGTCTTGGTCTATAGACAATAAATAGGAAATCGTTGTAGGCTCTACAGCAAGGAAAGTGACATGATAATCAGTGTTTTAATAAAAATAAACCCAGCAGCAGTTGAAGGGATAGAATAGTAAGCCTGTTGGAAGGAAGCATGACTGGGTTGATACTTTCTTCCATTGAGATTCCAGGAATAAATTCACCAATTGGAGGAGGAGGCCACAAGTATGGAGGCATTGTCAGCAGTGAGAGTGCCATTGGGGCAGAGAAGACCATGATATGAAGGTCTGAGCCAGGTGGGAGGTAAATGTATCTGAGTCAGTTATGGAAAGATTCTTGGATTTCTTAGCCATTTGCCACCTTTGCAGCCATGTGCGGATCTCTGGTACGCAGGTTCTTCATCTGAAAATGAGGGGAGTTGGACCAAATGATTTCTGAATTCTCTTCTATCTCTGCTATTTTGTGACTGAGGAATTTAATTTCAGACACTGAGTGAATAGAACTATATCTAAGTGGCAACTGGAACCAGTTCCTTTGTTTGACAGAGGAAAAAACCAAGACTCAGAGCAGATAAGTGATTTGCCCAAGGTTATATAGGTTTAAATGGCAGAGTCAGAACTAGAAGAAACCTAAGAATTTATGTTATCCAATTTGCCATTATATTTTAGAATTGTTTCTATAACAAATGCTGGTCAAGGCTCTACTCAAATATTTCTAGTGATAGAAAATTCTCTACTTTACAGGATAGCTTGTTCCATTGCTGAGAACTGCAATGTCAAACATCTTTTTCCCTATGTGAAGCCAAACTATGCCCTTCTGAAATATATCCACCCAATTCTCTTAATTCTCTTCCTCAAGACCAAGTGGAACAAGTTTTTTTTTAAATTGTTAAATCATTTTTCAGTTGTATTTGACTCT
This sequence comes from Monodelphis domestica, assembly GCF_027887165.1. Taxonomy (NCBI): domain Eukaryota; kingdom Metazoa; phylum Chordata; class Mammalia; order Didelphimorphia; family Didelphidae; genus Monodelphis; species Monodelphis domestica. The sequence continues at coordinate 586,408,685 of NC_077227.1, read as the reverse complement.
ATGACCCCATTTGGGGTTTCCTTGGCAAAGATACTAGAGTGGTTTGCCATTTCCTTCTCCAGATTATTTGACAGATGAGGAAAGTGAGGTAAATATGGTCAAGTGACTTGCCCAGGGCCACATCATTTTATTTCCATGTCTCATCTTAACATCCCCTAAGTGATGATTACCAAATCTGAGGACAGATTTGAACCTGGAAAGATGAATCCAGGTCTGGTACTCTATCCAGTGTACTACCTAGCTGCCCTATCTTTACTTCTTCTTCAAAGATGACAACCCATTGGCCAAAGAACTGTCACATCTCTGTCACTCACACCTGCAATCTGGGTGACATCCTTGATTCCTCACTCTCTTCACTCCTCACATCCAATCTATTGACCAAACTTGTAGCTTTTTTCTTTCATAAGATATTTCATATGCCCCCTTCTCTCTACTGACATGACTGCAACCCTACTTCATGCCCTCATCATTTCTTGCCTGGACCATTGCAATAGCCTTCTATTTTATCTCCCTGCCTTACATATCTTTCCTACTGAAATCCACTTTCCAATTAGCTGACAAGGTGATTTTTCCAAAGGATAGGTCTAACTAACCATGTCATCCCCACCTCACCCCTTTTCAATGAACTCTCTTGGCTCCCTATTACCTCCAGGATCAAATATAAAAATCCTCTTTTGGGTATTTAAAGCCCTTCCTAACTTGGCCTCTTCTTACCTTCTCAGCCTTCTTATTACACTTTATTCCCCTCTACACACTCTATGGTCTGTGAAACTGGCCTTGTTTTTCCTCATATGCCAAACTATATCTCCTGACTCTGTACCTTGTCATTGGCTGTCCCCCATCCTGGAAAGCTCAACCTCCTCAATTCTGTGTTTTTGCTTCCCTGGCTACCTTTAAGACTAAGCTCAGATTCCACCTTCTGTAGGAGGCCTTTCCCAGCTTCCTTCTCTGTCCACCCACCCAGTTCCTCAACGTTGTTCCACTGAGATTGCTCTCCATTAAGTTTGAATGTATCTCCTATGCATCTGGTTATTTGCATGTATTCTCATTCATTAGAATGTAATTTCCTTAAGAGTGTTGTTGTTCATTCATTTCAGTTGTGCCTGAGTCTTTGTGACTCCATTTGGGGTTTTTCTTGGCAAGGATACTGGAGTAGTTTGCCATTTCCTTCTTCAGCACATTTTCCAATTGAAGAAACTGAGACAAACCAGGTTCAGTGACTTGCCCTGGGTCACGTAGCTAGGAAGTGGCTGAGGCTGGATTTGAACTCATGAAGATGAATTTTCCTGACTCCAAGCCTAGTGTTCCTTAAGGGAACTTAAGGACTGGGTACTCCCTTCTTTGTAGCCCCAGCTCTTAGTGCCTGGGATAATAAAAGCCAAATAAATGTTTGCTGGCTGAAAGACTAATTGTCTAAAGAAGGAAGGAATAATGGGATTGGGGAGGAAGCAGAGGATAGCCAGGGGGAAGAAAGAAGCCACTAGATTCTGATACTTGGAAACAATGTGGTAAAAATGGAGTCATATATGGTCTGTCACTTGATTCATTGCCTTCGCTTAACACACAGGGGAAAAAACCACAAAACCTGGGGGCATTCATTTATTTTTTTGGTTTTTGCTGTCTCTGGTTGGTCCTTTGCATCTGAGATAAATAAGTGTTCCTGATGGTAAGTGATCTATATGGACAAAGAGGAATTAGGGAGATGAACCACAGTCAGGAAATGAAAATCTTTCACTTTGACATGAGGAGTCGAGCTGGGCCTCAGATCAGTCTCTCTGACCTCATCTCTCTTTCCTCTATACATGCTACCTCTCAAGGCAACAGCAGCATTCCATCCCTCTCCCAGCCTCCGGGTCTTAATATCCCCAGTCCCTTCAGATGACACCGTTTTGAATCCTCTCTCCTATCTGGTTGAACCTTAGACTTGTTCCTGGTTATTAATGCCCTTTTATTGCTAATTTCATTTCCTCCCAAACCAATAGTCTATTTGCCCATAAAATATCCAAGTTAAAAGGAACAAATTAGGGTGGACTGAGTGCAATCCTCTCCAAATTTTACTGTTATCATCATGGCACCTCCCAAAACCTCCTCACCTCAACCCTCGTATCTAATCAGTTATCAGATCTTTTCATTTCCACTTCCACAGTATTTCTCACAAATGCCTCTTTCTCTCTATTCCCTCGGCCATGACCTTAGTTCAGGACCTCATTACTTCTGGCTGTGTCTATTGAAATAGTTTCCTATTTGCCTCTCCCTATATTAAGTCTCTCCAAACTCCAATTCATTTTCCCCACTCTCCAAAAGGCAAATCTGAGCATAATCACTCCCTCTCCTCACTCAGTAAAGTCCAATGGCTCCCTCTTATTTCTGGGATGGAGAGTTTCCCCAAATTTCTTGTTCAGTTTGAAACTTTAATACCTTAAGAAGCAGCAATGCTACAAACTTACAAAAAAAAAAAACACCATAATTTGAACATTTATTTTAAAAATTCTTTCATGTTTACTTTGTTTCATGAAGTTTTGAATAATTAATTCGAGACCTTAATTATAACAATATGGAACACTTTGTTATGTAGTATGTGTTTGACAGTTTCTGGATGATACTTTCTCAAATTGGTGGGTTAGTAGAGGCGGTTAGTCCTCTTGACTGGGGTTACCTTGGTGACTCAGGTTATCGCAAATAGACTATTTTTATGGGGTCGTGTCAAAATGGTCACATGTTATAAATAACCTTATTCTTTAGATGGCTAAGATTGCAAATACAACCCTTTCAGTCACTGAGCAGCAGCTGATAAAGGTGTTTTTTTTGTTTTTGGGGGAACCCTTACCTTTTGTCTTAGAATCAATTGCTGTATGTTGGTTCTAATACAGAAGAGCAGTAAGGGCTAGGCAATTGAGGTTGTGACTTGCCCCGGGTGTTACACAGCTAGGAAGTATCTGAGACCAAATTTTGAAACCCAGGACCTCCCATCTTTAGGCTTGACTTTCAATCCACTGAACCAACCTACTTGCCCCCTGATAAAGTTTTTTAAAGTTTGAAGATCAATTAGAGTGACACACAACACAAGATGAGTGGTTATGCTGACTTTTACTAAGAAACATAAATATTTAAAAAATTTAAATAACTAACTTTTGAAAAGTTTTTTATAAGTCCAAAGCATTTATAATTCTGAAGTTAACAAAAACAAAACCAAATTAAGATTTTTGGGGGTCACTCTGTATAAAGTCCTCTACGTGGCATTTAAATCTCTTTATAACCTGCTTCCATCCTGTCTTTTAGCTTGTTTATACATTACCCACCTCCAATAAAGTTTCTTTTGCAAACAAGGAATAAAACTTAGTAAATCTGTACTTTGTGGTAGAGATCTAATGTATGGACAACGTATACGTCTGTATGTATATATATATATATATGTGTGTGTGTGTATAGTTATTGTTCAGTTGTTTTTAGTCACGTATGACTCTTTGTGACCCCATTTGAGGTTTTCTTGGCAAAAATATGGTGTGATTTGCCACTTAAGAACGTGATTTCTTTAAGAATGTGATTTCATCAGCACGGGGGCTTTCTACACTGATGCCAATCATGAGCCCTCCAAAAACGTAGCAGACAGCCTTAAGAGTTACTCTGGACAAAATAGTCACAGCTAAACATGGTGGTTGAGCCTCTCTGAAGTCCACTAAGCTGGCCCTGTGGTCCAAAGTAACAGTGTGTCCTGGGTCTGAATTTTAAGACTTTCCAGCACTGGATTCCATTGACTCAGCCCTTGAGAACCCCAAGCCACCCCCATGCCATGATTCAGCATTGGAAAAAGACTTCAGTGAAGTCCGTTCTGAGAGAACTGTGGACGAAGAGTCTATCTTGACTGAGTGATGGCTCCTGTAGAAGCTGGGAGGATGTATTGCTCCCTAGCCACCAGGAAGGCTGTTGGCTAGTCTCAACTTGTCAGTGCTGTTCAGCCCCCTCAGTCTGACATTTAATATCATCAGTCTCTCCGTCTGTCAGAGGCAGAGAGCAGTGCTCCTTTATTGGGTTCTCAAACAAACAGGAGGTGTCATTATTTGCCCTCTTGCTTTTATGCTACTGGCCTCAAGGTTTACCCTGCTTACCCTCATTTGTTCTGGACTTTGTGGGTTGTGGATGGATGGATGGATGGATGGATGGATGGATGGATGGATGGATAGGTAACTCACGGTCTGTTATTTCTTTTCTTTGTAGGCCGATGCTGCTACCAGTTTTCTGAGGGCAGCAAGATCGGGGAACTTGGATAAAGCTTTGGATCATCTGCGGAATGGGGTAGATATTAACACCTGTAACCAGGTAGGTGGCATCTTGTTGGAGGGAGAACAATTTTTGACTTGCCTTATTTAGGGAATATTAGGAAACGTTCCTCATTGACTTAGTGATAGACCAAACAGAGGCCAAGGCTACAAAGCCAGAGAGCTGTTCTTCCCATCGGTGTTTACATCCTCTACTACAGATAATTTCCTGAATGGTAGAGGCTCTGGCTAAAGCCAGGAGAATGCTCTGAATACTCAGGCTCCAGTCTCCCGCAGAGGCTTCTTTTAGAAGTCGCATTTGGACCCTGCTGGTACATTTAGAAGATGATCTGTGAAAGTTAGGGGGAAGAGGGGCCTTTGAAAAATGATTAGACCATGAGGTCATTAAGTCTACTTTCTTGGCCAGCCGTCTATCTGGGAACACTCGGAGCTGAGGAGAAAAATGGTGAATGAGCATTTGATTTCTCAGGTCTTGGTAAAATTGGATTCTCCTTCAGAATGAGCATGGAGGTACAAGGGTAGCAAAGATCAGCCTTGGGGGAGCCAGGGAGGAGTTGTAGGGGGCGCTTGCTTTGGGAGAGAGGAAGTTAGGTCATATCATTAGGGTTCAAGCAGGCAGTAGAGGGTCAAGGATGAGCTCCTCCACAAAAAGGATCTGTACTTAAAACAGGAACAGAGGTAGCTGCTCTCAGAAAGTAGAAACAAAAGACGAGAGGTTCAGGCATGTGGCCTGGATGACCTCCACAGAGCCAGCTGGGCAGATTCCCAGAATGCCAGACAAAGTTTCCAAGGGCAGCAGGCCACCATTTCTCCAGCTCTGTCTACCTCTTGGCTCCATACACCCTCTCCCTTCCCTCCTCCCCACAAATACAGACAAGACAAAGCCTTGTATAGGCCAATGAATCAATGGTTAATTGGTTCTTGGAATTTTTTTTAACCCTTATCTCCTGCCTTGGAATCAATATTGATTCCAAGACAGAAGAGTGGTGAGGGCTAGGCAATTGGGGTGAAGTGACTTGCCCAAGGTCACATAGCTAGAAAGGATCTGATGCCAGAATTGAACCCAGGACCTCCCATCTATAGGCTCGATTCTCTATTCACTGAGCCACCCAGCTGCTCCAGGCTCTTAGACTATTAAGGCTTCTACAAGTTCACAGAGAGGAGTAGGAGTGAGAGAAGTGTATAATTTGGAGCTGCAGTTTGGGCTTCCCTGGTTCATAGAACTTAGAACTGGAAGGGATCTTACAGACCACCTCACCCAGCCTTTTTATTTTACAGAGTAGGAAGCCAAGGCCCAGAAATGACTTGCCTAAGACCACACAGTCAGACGTTGAACCCAGATCCTTAGACCAGTACATCTTCTTTCTACCTTCCTGTCTGGGGAGGGGGCGGGGAGGCCTCCCTGTTTTCTTAACTCAACTTGTTCTCTATGCCAGGATCACTGGTCCCCTTCCTTATAAGGAAAGTCTTTTGTAAGATCTAAAATATAATAAGAATTTTGTTATTATAACAAAACTATATGCAGCATTTGAGGAAACATGATAGAGAGAAGGTTGGACTCAAAATCAAGAAGACCCAAAAATGCTGCCTCAGACACTTATTATCTGTGGTACCCTGGACAAGCCACTTAACCCCACTGGGCCTCAGTTTCCTACTTTGTAAAATGAGGCTGATGGGTTTGATGGATTTGATGATGACCAGTGTCCCTTCCAACTTCAACTGAGTAATCTGTGATAGGCTTATATGCCATATCTCATTGAAGCCATCAGTCATATAAAGAACAAGGGCAGCAAAATGGCTCAGTGGCTAGAGAGCCAGGCCTAGGGATAAGAGGTCCTGGGTTCAAATTTGGCCTCAGACACTTCCTAGCTGGGTGACTCTGACCAAGTCACTTAACCCCCATTGCTTAGCCCTTAGTGCACTTTTGCCTTCGAACCAATATAGAGTATTGATTCCAAGATGGAAGATAAGGATTAAAAAAAAGTCACATGGAGAAATGTGCTGTTTTTATTCAACTCAAGAAATGTTATCATGATAATACTTTTCATAAAAATCCTCCTACAGTCCTTGTGACAACTTTGTGAGCTAAGCAAATGAGATATTTGGAAATCCCTCAGCATAGTGTCTGGCATACAGTAAGTGTTAAATAAATGCTTGTTCCTCTCCCCTATCCCTTCCTGTGATGTGGGTAATACAACTATTTCATCAATTCCTATTTCTAAAGTGCTTTACACTTTACAAAGTATTTTCCTCACTACTACTACTGTTGAGAGTGAGGAAAATCAGTTCACAAGAGAGATGGAGTCCTGACCCAGGTCTCAAAGGTAGAGCAGGAACTGAATCCAGGAGGAGATGGGCTGGGGTTTAACAATTGGCTCTCTGAAGAAAAAATAATGTACACACCACACATTTTAATTTTAATCTGTATCATTAACATTTTCTCCATCACTTTTTAAAGTCTAGACATTCAACAAAACTATAAATCAAGCCCTGATTTGTAGCACTGGCCAATTTACGAGGTATTAAATGCTCACATTGAAAATTTAACTATCAATTCTTGAAAGCCACGAGTTGGCTCCAGCACAGCCCTGGACCCAAGTCTCCTGACTGATAATACAGTGCTCTTGTCACTCCCCTTTCTGCCCATCCTCCTATTAAAAACTGAAGCTTAAAAAAGTTAAAGTGATTTGCTCAGCTATTAAATGGCAGGGCCAGGGGGGCAAGTAGGTGGCACAGTGGATAGAATATCAAGCCTGGATTCAGGAGTATCTGGGTTCAAATCTGTCTTCAGACACTTACTCCTAGCTCTGTGACCCTAGGCAAGTCACCTCATTTGCCTAGCCCTTGCCCCTCTGTCTTAAAGTTGTTAATAAGATAGAAAGTAAAGATTTTAAAAACAGAAAAATGGATGGATAGATGGACAGATGGATAGGTGGATGGGTGGATGGGTGAATGGATACGTGGATGGACAGATAGATGGGTAGACAGATAGATGGATGGATGAATGGGTCGATGGACTGATAGACGGGTAGATGGATAGATAGGTAGGTAGGTAGATAGGACAGAGAGATAGACTGGTAGATAAAGAGAGATAGACACACACAGTGAGAGAGACAGACACACAGAGGGGAGAGAGAAAGAGATGGAGGGATAAATAGATGGCAGGGCTAGAGCTTGAACCCAAGACTTCTGCATTCAAGCCCATGTTCTTTCTATGACTTCACAGCTATCCTACTCACTGCCATAGGATGTGAGTCTCACAGAGTCAGGCCCATGCATGGTGAAGGGGAGACTGTTTCCCAGACCTCCTCCTCTCCCAGAAAGGCTGTAGGGATGTGTCATTATGAAAATGGTGGAGTGACCTTGGAAGGAGTAGGGTGCTGAGTTTCACTGCAGTGCAATTCTTCTTGAGGGGTGCCAGCCCTGGAGAGCTCCTCTTCCCTAGGGTCATATTTTGGTCCTCTCCAGAATTCTGTGGCAGTGGCAGAAATGGGGATGAGAGCATGCTTGCCAGCCTCTAGCCCGTGCCAAGACCATGTATTGGATTGGGGAATTCTAAGGACACCCTAGGAACATGACTCTGGAGTTTGATGAATGTACCCTGTGGGTGCAGTTAGTGTCCTGGGCTGCATCTGGCCTGTCTTCACCCCTAACTCAATAGGCGAGTATCAGGTCACCTCTCTGGCTCCCTGCATGCTGAGAGCCACAGCCACCAAGGAATTATTTACACTCTTATCGACAGAACTTCTCAGACCTGGACTTGGACCAAGAGAAGCAGATAATAGGCTCTGCTGGAAACCCAGAGGGCTCTTTCTGTTCAATTTTGAGGCTTCAGGCCCTTGCCCAATTCTTTTGGGATCATCTTTACCTCCAGGTTCTGGGAAAGGAAGAACTTTAGAATTGGGCCCACGGATTTCTGCTGAGAAAGAGGAAGACCTCACAAACCCTGGGTTGGAGAATCTAATGCCCAAGAAACCCTCCCAATCTGGAGCTCTATTGGCCAGCATCTTTCTTATCAATCCAAGCACTGAAGCCATGGTGAACTGCAGACAGGTCACACCTGGAAGAGAGATTTTCAGTTGTGCTGGAGTTTAATTGCTGGATTTGTAGGATTCAATTGGGGAAGGTGGGCAGGGAAGAGGAGAGGAGGAGAGCTTCCAGCTTTATTAAATCTCCTAGAATGTTCCAAAACACAGTGATTCGTTTCATAAAACTACATGAAGATTCATTTCTTCATTGATTTGTATTTATTAGCCAGCCTGGAGAGGTAAAGAACTGTTTATTTAGCAACATAGACTAAGAATGGGCTTTTTTCACTATTCTTTAAGGAACTTCTCTGGCAATACTCAAGGGCCTTGAGATCGTGCTGTAGGAGAATTGGTTGAAGGAAATGGGGATGTTTAGCCTGGAGAAGAAAATGCTTAATTGGGGGGATCAAAGGGAAAAAGGAAGGAGAAGGGGCAGCAAAAAGGGGGAAGATTTAGGCTTGATGTAAGGAGAATCTTCCTAACAATTAGAACCCTTCAAGGGTAGAATAGATTTCCAGGATGGATACAGATTTAGACATGGAAGGACTCTTGGAGGTTATCATTGGATTTTTTTTTCATTTTACAAAGGACAAAACTGAGGCATAAGGGATGATCGCTTATTTTCTGAACATCACTTGGGGGTTGAGGCTTTTGAACCGCTTGTTAGAGGTGTAGAAAGGATTCTTATTCAAATGAACGATTTGAGCACTAAGCTCCCTTTGGTTTCTGAACTTACTATCATCATATCATGTATCAGATACTGTGCTAAGTGCTTTAAAAATAATATCTCATTGGATTCTTGAAGAAACCTTGGGAGGTAGGTACTATTATCCCATTTTACAGTTGGGGAAACTGAGGCAGGCTGCAGTAAGAGATGGCATCCTGAGTTTAAGGAATAGCATTTGGCCAGTTTGGTTGGGACATTGGGTGAGTGAAAAGGAGTAATGTGAAGTAAGTCTGGAAATAAGTTAGAGACATATTATGGAGGGCAATAGGATCATCATTAAAGGTTTTAGAGGCATTTCTAACACTCAGGTGCCAGAATAATGGACATCTTTTTGATGCAGAACATCTTAAACTCTAGCAGCAGGGTCACACCCATCAAAAACACTTCCTCAAGTGCTTAATTGGATTCACTCACAAGCCTTTCAACCCATTTGGCCCCATCAGAAGGAAATGAGATGAGAACATAAGAACTTTTGCTTCTCTGGAGTTCCTGGAATTGTTAATCCATCATGGATCCTCCACTGGGAGCCATAGGTTGTAATCCCAAGAGTGAAAAGTCCTATTATCTTATTTTTCTGTTCTATTCTTGTAATTCTAACAAGATTGGGTAACTTGTCCTCCCCAATGGAAAAGAGAACATTTGCAGGCTGGGACCCTGGAAAAAAGTCTTTCATGCTGAAGAGAACATTTCCTGCTTTGGCTAGAGAACCAAGAATTGGAAATAGTGAAACTTCCTTACAACAGATGAGAGAGAGAGAGAGAGAGAGAGAGAGAGAGAGAGAGAGAGAGAAATGGATAGATGGACTGGTAGATAGACAGACAGATAGACAGACAGACAGATAGATAGATAGATATAATCAGATAATCAGATATAGAGACAGATAAGAGATAGATCATACAGATAGAGAAGAGAAACAATAAGACAGATAAGAAATAGATCAGCATATTAGAGACAGGTAATCAGATATAATTCAATACAGATAGATAGATAGATAGATAGATAGATAGATAGATAGATAGATAGATAGATAGACAGACAGACCAACATAATCAGCCATACATAGATAATTAGACATGTAGATAAGAGATCAGACAGATAAGAGAGAGATAATCAGACATAGATAAGAAATAAATCAGACAGAAGCTATTTTCCTAAATGACAATGATAATAATGATGATTATATAGCACCTACTGTGTGCCAAGCAATGTGTGAAAGACTTTGCAGATATTATCTCAATTGATCTCAATTGATTGGCAGAGATTATCTTGATTTCTTGATAAAGTGATATTAAAGACATTCCCCATTCTAGACAAAATGACCTCCTAGTTGTTCTCTATACATGGTATTCCATCTCTTAATCTGTGTTCCTTTGTTGTCCCTTGGGTTTGGAAATCCTGCCTCTTTACTTCTGCTTCTTGGATCCCTATTAGTGCTTTCCAGTTCTTGAGAGGTGAAATGACTTATCTAAGGTGACATAGGTAGTAAGTGACTTAGTCTGATCCTAAATGTCATCATTCTTTCCTGTGAGCCAGATAGTTTCTCATCATAGCATGTGCTTAATAAATATTGAATCAAATTAATGAATGTTTTTAAAACACTGAAAAAACCCTGCAATTTATTTTAAGTACATGGTGATGAAACTGATGATCCCTGTTGTCACAGATTCTAGTGTTTACTCACTGTGACAAAATGGGCTTCACTGGCCAGGGAAATGATAGTGACAACAATACAATGGAGGGAGCAGAGGAACATAAAGGGATATATGAAAGGATCTTCAAGGTCATCTGGTCTAAACCTCTCCCACCACCACCATTTTATAGCGAAGGAAATTGAGGTCTACAGAGTTTAAGCAACTCAACCTAAGTCGACCAGGTAGCATGTGACACAGAAAAAAAATCTCCTGGTTTCTGCAAGTCTAGAAGTATAACTTTCTGAACTAACTCCAAAGGACATTAGAACCCCAAGTTTAAGACTTCCAACTAGTGTGTAAGAAGCAACTTCACTTCAGTCCTTCAAAAGAGCCATAATTTCATTAGCCTGGGCTTTCCTCCATCCATTTCCATTAGATGCAGCTACGTGGTAGAATAGAGCAGTAGCCCAGGAGTCAGGAAGAGTTCAAATGAGGTCTCAAATATTTCCCAAATCTTTGACCCTTAGTTGCTGTCTGCCTTATTTTCCTCAATTGTAAAATGAAGATAATAGCATCTATCTCTTAGGGCTATTATGAGGATCATATGACACAGTATAAGGGAAGCACTTAATGTAATACCTGGCTCATTCTAGGTGCTTTATATTTTCCTTCCTTCCTTCCTTCCTTCCTTCCTTCCTTCCTTCCTTCCTTCCTTCCTTCCTTCCTTCCTTCCTTCCTTCCTTCCTTCCTTGCCTTCCTGATGATGGCAACATGTAATGTTTAGCAGGTAAATCTGCATGAGACATGGTATGGTGGACAAAAAAGTTCCTCACCTGGTGGCAGACCTTCTGGTGAGGAGCCTGACTACATTTGACTCACTATAGACATATATATGGTCCACTGCCAGGTCTGTAATTCAAAGGGTCCTCCAGCTTTGATTAATTTGGCAGGCCTTTAAGATCCCATTTTGATGAGGCATTGAGTAGGATTTTAATGGAAAGAGGCCACCCCCATTGCTCAACCCTGTCAGAGCCACAAACTTGTTTATATTTCACATGGAGAATTCTGTAGTGTTTCTACTAAATGGGAAGGCTATGGGAGTAGGTTCCCGGAATTGGACATTTATCAGATAGAAGGGGGTTGGGTCTGCTGGCCAAGGTTTATTTGGTAATGGTTATCATTTCTCCAAGTCATAGAATCTCAGGCCTGGAAAAGACATTAGAGGTCCCTGTTTTTAGATGTACTTGCAAGAGGAGCATTGGCTAGTGCTAAAGGTAGAGAACCTTAATCAAAATCATACCTGAGGGCTTGAAACTAACTTAACTGTATGACCTTAGGCAAGTCACTTAACTTTCTCTTCCTTTTCCTTTCTGGAAAAAAAGGTTAAACTAGAATTGTTGTAGGAAAAACACACTCAAGTTTGTAGCAGGGACTCACACCTACAATGGAAGACTCAAATGCAAATGCCTTTCAGTGCAGAAGTAAGAAAAGAATTGTATTTGAAGGAGTGTCAGAGTATATTAGGTGGTATGAGTATATATCATTTATATTGTACACTATATTATATAGTATAATGGGTGGTATAAAAGATGGTAAAATCACTGGTGGAATAGCCATGGGGTTGATGGCCTTGGGGATGGTAAGATTATCCCTTGGGGTTAATAGAGTAGCCTATTAGGTGATGGAGGAGCAACTCTGGAGCTGATAGAGTAGCCCCAAAGACCTGGGCTGATGGAGTAGCCTTTGGGACTGATGGAATAACCCAATAAATAATGAAGTAGCAGCCACTGGTGTGGAGTTACAACCCCAAGTGTGGAGTCGAGCTGCCCCATCTGTGGAAGCAGAGCAATCTGAGGTGTAGATCAGGGTTTGCATATTTATTGAGGATCTGGGAACTTCCAGAGAAACCTCCACCTTTTCTCTTTACAGCATGCCAAATTCAGATAGAGATGTGGTTTGGGGTTCCACACATAAGTCATAGGGAATAAGGAGCATGTGCAGGTTTGGGGGATCTTTCTGGAATGCCAGAGTCCCCGGTGCGCATGCCCCATGTTCCACCTTGTCATCATTTGTCAATGTAGGAGAGGCTTCACTATACCCTTCTGGAATGTTGTCTTCAGTGATGGGAGCTGGGAAGGGGAATGTGACACATTGGAGGACCACTATAGGTAATTAATTATGTCTAACTAAAGCAAATAAAGAACCATAGGAGTAATTAATAAAACAGATTAGGCACAAAGCCGATGCCCCTTCTAGAACATTTCAGATCCAAGACAGAATGGGTAGATGATTCCTCTACCATTCAGATTTGACTAATGCTTCAACTACAGGTTTTGCCATTGATGTTTAACCAGTGCTAACTGGTAAGGACTACAAGATTTCAGTTCTTGTTACTATTACTGCCCATTGCCATTGTCAGAATCAGATTTAGAGATGGAAGGAATTGGAGAAGTAATTAAGTCCAACCTCCTTGGGTAACAGATATTCATTCTACAAAGGAGGAAATGAAAGTTTGGACAAATCAATGAAATGAGTGACTTGCCATAACTTGGAAGGGTCCCAGGTGGGGTCCAAACCCAGGTCTTCCTGACATTATCTGCTAGGATGTACTGCCCAGATCTGTAATTCTATTCCCCAATTTTACAGATGAGGAAACTGAGGTTCAGAGAAATTACTTTTATTTATTGAGTAAGCTTTATGACTTTAGGTATCAGAGGAAGGATTTTGAGAGAAGAATCTTTAAAAGTTTTTGTCTCAGTGTCTCACCTTAATGTGCTGGGAACTATTTATATAGGACAGCAGTCACAAAACATCTCTGCACACAGTGTTGTTCAGTCGTTTTTAAGTCGTGTCCAATTCTTCGTGACCCCATTTAGGGTTTTCTTGGCAAAGATATTGAGTGGTTTACCGTTTCCTTCTCCAGCTCATCTGAAAGAGGAGGAAACTGAGACAGATAGGGTTAAGTGGCTTGCTCACAGGTCGTGCATGTGACACCTCACTGCCCCAGTTTCAAAGTAGGGAAGAGTTAATATTTAGAGGGATCAGGAAAGGTTTTGGATAGGAAGGAGCACCTGAACCATAGGGTTTTCTTGTTTTTAGTGAAATGTTTTTATATTTTCCCTGTTGTTATTTTGTTCCTTTGAACTCTTAACAGCGACCGAGCCTAGAAAAGGGAGCAGGATGAAAGGGGTTTTATTCTTTTAAAAAAACCCAGAAGCTCCTTCCTGCTATCCTACCCAAGTGAATATTTCAGGAAAAAAAATGAGAAGCAGCTGGGTAACACAATGGATAGAGAGCCAGACCTGGAGTCAGGAGAATCTGGGTTCAAATGTGGCCTCAGACTTCCTAGCTATGTGATCCTGGGCAAGTCACTTAACCTCAATTGCTTGGCCCATGCTGCTCTCCTGTTTTGGAATTGATACTAAGATAGAAGGCAAGGGTTTAAAAAGAAATGCATGTGCGTGTCTAGACATACCTGCACACACACATACACATATGCATACACACAAAGAGCTTTTTTCTTTATAGTTTCTATTTTCATTTGTCCCACCGGAGAAGTGCTAAATTCAGGGATGTTGTGAGCCTCAAATGAGATAATGGTTGCAAAGCACTTTGAAAACCTTAAAGGACTATATAAATGCCAGTCTTTATTATTATTATTATTATTAATCTATAGTCACCAGGTCCCAACCTGGTAATAACTCCATTCCCTGAGCTTTCGACTGTATTCCTGCTGACCTCAAGCAATGTTTATATAGCAACACAGGGGTGTGCTGGTAAATATTTAGCACCAGGGCCTCCAGGGGGGGAATGTATGCACACATGCACTTTTAAGTTTAATCTGCATTATTAACACTTTCTTAAATCTAGATGATCCACAAAACAATTACTGATCTGTAGAGATAGAATTTCTTGAAGTGTAAACAGTTACCCTGAAAATGAAACAATCCCATGCAAGCCACAAAGACCTTAGAGGCTATCTAGGTCCAGCTCCATAATTTTATAGATGAGACTCTGAAGCTCAGGCAGGTTAAGCAGCTTGGCCATGGTCATAAGGGAGTGAGTAACAGACTCATTATTTGAACCTAGATCCTCTGACTTCAAATCCAACATCCCAGAGTTTGCCTTTCAGTGATTTATTTTACCACCTCCTCCTCCCCCACTCTATTCCTCAAGGGCAGCTAGGTAGTAGAGGGGATAGAGTGTAGAGCCTGAGGTCAGGAAGACTTGAGTTCAAATCTAGTCATAGACACTTACTAGCTGTGTGACCCTGGGCAAGTCATTTACTCCTACCTATCTCAGTTTCTTCATCCATAAAATAATCTGGAGAACAAAATGATAAACTACTGTAGTATCTTCACCAAGAAAACCCAATATGGGTTTACAGAGTCAGAATGCCTGAAATGACTAAACATCAACAAAAACTACACCTCCCCCCCAAAGAATAATGATTCCTTTCAAGGGACTAGCAAGTCCCTGCTCATTCTCTCTCTCCAAATTGCTTATCAACCATGCTTACATGGTGCCAGAAAGAGAGGAGAAGACAGGCTATTAAAGCATTCCTTTCTGGTAAATCCAGGGAGATTTGGGCAAAAGCAATTGAATCAGACCAGTGCTGAATATGTGCATCCATGTTTATTCTTACACTCTCCTCTAACATGCTTTATTCCCATTTATTCATAACCCTTAGAAAATGAAATTAATTGGAAAAGGTGGGACTTGGCCTTTCAGAAATTCTCTTGCCCCAGTTTCTTTTGAATAGGAAATATCCTTTCCCTTTTTTTACATCTTAACAGGAAACATAACGTTTAAGGCTCATTTTGCTAATTATAATTCTGTAGACTGATTATTCCTGTTTGTCCCTTAAAAAGTAAGTTAATTCATAGGAATGTAGAAGCTCAGAGTTGGAAGAAGGTGTCAGAAATCACCAAATCCAATCCCACATGAACAGGAATCCCCTTTACCACATTCACTTAGTCTCTGTGTCCTTCAGAGCTTTCCTCATCTGTAAAATAATAGAGAGTTGGATTTGATGATCTCTAAGGTCTTGTTCTGCTCTAATCTGTGATCCTATAGCCCCTTGTCTCACATGGCATAAAGTAGGCGAAGCATTCATGGATTGAACTGGATGTCCACTGAGGTCCCTTTCAGCTTTCAAATTCTGTGTTTCTCTGAAAATCCATGAAAGTCATAAATATTTTCCCCATCTTGAAGTGGTTCAAATGGGTTTTTTGCTTGTTCATTTGTGGTTTTTGGAAACCAGTTGAAGGATTTTACATTTATATCTGCCATGCTTCATTTTTCATCAGCTCTGGCCCATCAGTCTAGCATGTTGAAAAATGTTAAGATCTCAATTCTATCATCCAGTGTATAAGATAGTCTTCCCACATTTGTATCATCCAAACATTCAGCTGTTTCTCATGAGATGTATTTGTGTATTGTTATTCAAGCATCCAATTCATTCAATTCTTCATTACTCCATTTGGGGTTTTCTTGGTAAAGATCCTAGTATGATTTGCTATTACTTTTTCCAGTTTATTTTACAGATGAGGAAACTGAGGCCAACAGGGTTGTGTGACTTGTCCAGTCACACATCTAGTGTCAGAGACAGATTTGAACTTGGGAAGATGAGTCTTCCTGGCTCCAGTCCCAGCACTCTGTCCATTGCACCACCATATTTTAGAACAATGGTTTACATTTGTATATGAACTCCTTTACAGAATCCTTTCGTATACATTATCTCATATAATCTCTGAAACAACTTGATGAGGAGAGTTGATATTATTTTTGTCATTCAACAGATGAAGAGTTTGACACCTAGAAAAGTGAAATATTGCTCAAGGTCTGAATTCAATTCATCAAAGCCCTCCATAAACTGGTACCTTCTTATCTTTCCAGCCTTATCTTGTATCACTTCTATTCATGAGGGCCACATCCATGCAAAATGGGCATTTGTTATCCCTTAGTCATGCCCACCTCCAAGCCTTTGCTAATACCATTCACTCTCCTTAGAATGCTCTTTGCCTTTGGAAAGCCTTTAAGACCTGGATCTAATGCTAACCATCCAGGAAGCCTTTCCTTATCCCCATCATGACAAATGATCTTTCCTTCTTCCAACCTCACATAATACTTTGTCAATGTGTGCTTATTACATTCTTGTTAGCTCTATAGTTATTGTGTGTGTGTGTGTATATATATATATATAGGATTAATATATATATATATATATCCTATATATATATATATATATATATATATATATAGTGGATAGAATGCAGGGCCTGGAGTCAGGAAGACCCAAGTTCAAATGTAGCTTCAGACATTTACAGGCAATGTAACCCTGGGCAAGGCATTTAACTCTGGTTTGCTTCTGTTTCCTCAACTGTCAAATGAGCTGGAGAAGGAAATGACAAACCATTTCAGTATCTTTTCTAAGAAAACCCCAGTGAGGTCACAAAGAATTATACATTACTGAAATGACTAAACAATAACAATAACAACACTGTATATTTATATGTTTTAAATCTAGCCTTGCTAGACTATAAGCTCCAAGAGGTGCAGGATTTATGTCTTGTCAAAGTTTCATATGCTGCTAGTAGGCACTTAATAGATCAAAAGTTGAATGAATTAATGAATTCACCAAGGAGAGTAGTTTCCAGTAGAATATATTCTACATGATGGTTCAGTTGCTATAAATTTAGAATATGGAAGTTACTTCAGGGTCTGAGAAAAACAAAAGATTGTGTGTGTGTGTGTGAGAGAGACAGACAGACAGACAGACAGAGAGAAACAAGAGAGCTAAAAGGAATAAGAGATACAGTTTACTTCTTCAATACTCTGACCTTTAAATATAATTTGCATATCTCCAAATTATGAATGTACATATGAAAGTTTATGTTTGATCAGGGATTCTTTGGTTAATGTCAACTGTTTTCTAAGAGCTCTGTTGTGATTAGAATTATAAAGCAAGAAAGGACCTTAGAATATGGACTATCAGATCTGGCCCTGCCTTATAACACAGAATGTCAGCACTAGAAAAAAGCATTAGAAAATACAATGTCAATGCCAGAAGGGACCTTTGAATATAGATTGTTGAGATTGTAATGAACCCTGGCACAAAGAATATCAGATCTGGGAGAGACTTTAGAAATAATCTATTCCAACCTTCTACTTACTTTATGGAAAAGGAAACTGAAGTCATGGAGGGAAGGTGATTGCCCCCAAGGTGATTGCCCCCAAAACACACAGCAAAGTAGGGGCAGAACCAAGGCAAAACCTGTCCTCCTTTCCCCTACTTCCTCCTAATTAGGGTGAAGTAAAAAATTTTAATGACTTCATTTTGGTATGATTGGTTTCCTTTGTAATATTGTGTATTTTATCTTGTGAATTTAAGAGCATTATTCTGAGGTCCACTGGTTTCCCAAGACTATCGAATGAGCCCATGAAAACCAAAAAAGTTAATAATCTCTGCTTCAAAGCTTTTCTGAAGAGAGCAAATACCTGTATCTCCCAGACAACGTAAAAAATAAGTAGATATAGTTTGGTGGGGATTTTACCAACAAACATCAATGTAATCCAATTCAGCAAATATTTATCAAGTACTTGCTTCATACAAAACACTAAACTAGGCATTAGGAATATAAAAACACAGATGAAATCATCTCTGCCCTCAAGGAGTTTACATTTTTCTTAGGGGACACAATATGCACACAAAGATTCTTTCTGAAGGATTAAAAGAGTCACTGTCATCTAGAAGACCTAAATAGATATGAGCATTCTGGTACCAACACGTGTGGGTCTTTCTCATAGGATGAATTGGGTATAGATTGGGAATGTTATAGATCAGTGATGGTGAACCTTTGGCACACGTGCCAAAGATGGCACTCAGAGTGCTCTCTGTGAGCACATGTGCTGTCACCCACCAGAGTTTATTACTAGAAAGGCAGAGGGACTCAGGGGGGGAGCTGCTCCCCTCCTCGTCTCCACCATGCCTGATGACATTTTTTTACATCACCCCAGCTCTGCTAAGCAGCCCAATAGGAGTGCTTCCTCCTCCCCTGTCTGAGGCAAGCAGGGAGTGGGGGGGGTAAGATGGGGTTGGGGCAGGCACTACATCTCTAAAAGTTTCGCCATCACTGTTACATATCTCCTCAGAAATGGAACCTAATCCTTCTTGGAAATGGTATCCAGGATTGTTTGAGTATCTCTCTCAATGCCGATGGTTCTACTCCCTTCTTCTCATGGATGGTAACAACCTATACGGCAACCTTTTTAAAGCTCCAGAATATGCTCCTTTTATACATAGAAAATTAAACTGAGCTTTGTTCTGTTATCAAGGAGGTGACATCACTAGAGCTGGGACAATATCTCTTGAAGGAAGACTAAAGGAATGGGGGTTCTCTTTAGAGGAACCTAACTTTTCACACAACCAAGTCTCCTGAATCTCAAGCCCAGAACTTTTCCATTACACCCTATAGTATGGTTTCCAAAGCTCCCTCGTGTCTGCACTATTATCAGAGTGGTACTACTTTACCTTTTTGGGGGGCATAATAGAAAGACCTTTGCCATATGGACCTGTCTTAACTTTCCAGACTGACTACACTTTACTTATTGCTATACTGACGACAATGAGAACATCCATTGGCTTTAGCACATGCAGTGGCTATATCCTTAGTAAAACATTCTGAGGAATGCAGGTTGAGGGTAACCCACAACTCTCAAACCTGTCAGTAACTTAGGGGAACGTTTACTCTGAAAGACTTCCACTAGCAGAATGGGCAGATGAGAACAATTTGTCCTAGTGGTCACAAAGGCAGCTAAAACAAGCCCTGGCGAGTGCCTCAAAATTGATCAGAGGTTGAAGTTGCCACTGAATCCCATGCCATCACCAGACATCCTGACTTTTGTCTTGCTCCTGGAATTTGATGATTCTGGAAGAGAGAGTAAAGGTGATAATATTGCACAAACTCTGCCTCACATAAATTCAGTACACTTCCAAGGCAAGACATCCCCATGACATCATTAGTCTTCTTCTAAAAGGAAAGATAGAACATGAATCATGTAACCATGGAAAAATATTCTAAATTGATTAATTAAACAAAAAATTAAATAAATAAAAGGAAAGATGAACAAGTACTACACATTACTCCCTGAGGGTAGGGATCATCTTTCTCACTTGCATTTGTATCTGTAGCACTTAATACAGGGCCTGGCACATAGTAATCACTTAATAAGCTGCTCTATCTCCTAAGTGCATTTCCCTCCAAATTGTTTTGTATCTACTTCTATATCTGTTATTTCCTGTGGCTAGACTGGAAGCTCCCTGAGGGTAAGGAGAATCTCTTTCACCTTTTTTCTTATGCATTACCAGTGCCTAGGACAATGACATAGCAGATGCTTAATAAATGCTTGCTTGTTTTATTGATGCCAGGCTCCTTCTGGTCCCCTGAAAATATTCTTAGCTGTTGTGCTTAATTTCAGAGACTGCTTTGTTCATTAACCTGAGCTGCCACTT
This sequence comes from Monodelphis domestica, assembly GCF_027887165.1. Taxonomy (NCBI): domain Eukaryota; kingdom Metazoa; phylum Chordata; class Mammalia; order Didelphimorphia; family Didelphidae; genus Monodelphis; species Monodelphis domestica. The sequence continues at coordinate 586,388,508 of NC_077227.1, read as the reverse complement.
CTCCCCCTCAAGCCAGACTCCCAAGGGGTCTGCAAGCCCTTGCAACTGATTTGTTGCTGAGCCACACTGATTCCCCAAAGCATGGAACTGTTCCTAGTTTCATGAGGTTAAGAAATAAAGAGAAGGTGATATGAGGTTGATTCATCTCCTTGTAGAGCTTGAAAAAGTGTTTTTTTGTGGTCCTTTAAAAAATGATAATGAAAAAGATTTGCCTATATTTTACCTCTACTCAAATGTCTAGTAAAACACAAATCTCATGAACTGCTTTGGTAAGAGAGCTAAATTTGGATTTTGGCTAAAAAAAAGTGGAGCAAATGCAAAAAATCAATCTTTTTTCCCTTTCCATTGGTGTCAGCTTCATTCAAATTTGAGGGAGTTTGATTTTAGCTCTCTGCCTCTTCCTCTGATTTTATCTTGTTCCTTCACACCACAGGAGACAGGTTTGAGGAGATAAAATGTGGTTATTCACTGGAGTTAAAGTAGTTACTGGAGCTTTGTCCAGTTTCTGATTCATTAGATTTCAAGATCATATATCTTCAGCAGACTTTTCCCACTGGGTAATCTCTGTAGAGTTACAAAATATCCTAGTAGGAAGAGGTTGAAGATGGGGGGGGAGGGGGGTGACTTGATGGGAAATGAATGCCTGACCTCCAGGAAAGGTTTCTTACATTGATTGGTTTCTATACAGGTTCTCAAGGGCCAACCTAGGTGCTCTCATCATGGTTAGATGGCACTTTGGGGTTTCCATCTCGGGGAATATCAGCCCTATGGGAAAGGTCCAATTTTACATGCCCTGTATGAAATAAAAAGGGCTATGTGTGGTTGGACCTGTCCCACAGGCCCTGTGTTCTTACACATGCAGAGACCTTAATATGCCATCTGATCTCCATGGTCAACGTCTTCACCAACATTTTCACCTCCTTCATCAACACTATCCTTCACTGCTTCCTTATTTTTAAAAATCAGAACTATATTTTCCTTAGTAGAGGAAATCCTCTTGGTTGAAACCCTCTCCCCATTGATGGATATCAGCAACTAATCTGTAATTTATAGTCATAGACAGTTGCCTAGGGCACTGAGATTAAATGATTTGTGGGCACAGCCACAGAGCTTTTTTTTGACACAGCCTGTGTCAAAAGCAGGCCTTGAATCAGATCTTCCTGACTCCAAGGCCTGCCTTCTGTTTACTACCCAACATAAATTTCCAAACTGGGGGAAATTTAGTGCTTACAACATGAAAGAATTCTTTGGATAGCTTTAATTCTGTTTTTTTGGGTTTTTTTTTTTGTTGTTGTTTTTTGCTGACTTTTAGGGAGAGGCCCTCCCACTTATCATTCCTGGGTTTTTCCTTCCAGTCCTCTGCTTTTTCCTCTTTTAACCGTCCTTACTTTCCCCCCTTCTTCTGTCCACTTCCTTTTTCCTCTCTATTAATCTTTCTACTTCATCTTCTTCAAAACCATAACATGAATAGATAACAGGGTCAGGGATGAAACTAGGGACCATTTCAGTTTTGATTGGGTTTTTTTGTTTGTTTCTTTTTTTGCTTCTCACTCCTTGATTTAATTTATACTTTGATCTGTTTTGGAGCAGAAAATCTACAAATATATAAAACTCATTTCTATTTAAAATATTGCATTACTGATTGCTTCTAATATTTTTCCCTTCTCAGTAATCACCAAAAGGAAAAAAAATTAGCTTTTTCAATTTGTGTGATGGTTTTTAACTGAGAGCCATAATACTGTCATAAAATGAGCTCTGAACCCAGAAATAGGAGGCCTAGATTTACATGCCAGCATGTGACTTGGGGCATTAAATCTCTCTTTAATAGCTATTATCCCTTCCTTTGCTTTCTCTTGCTCCTGGTAAATGAAGAGGGAGCCTTAGAAACTTGTGACTTAGACAAGAATTTAAGCAAAGGTCTAGCCAAACTCCTTAACTAATTGGTGGTTCAGCTAGCCCAGGACCAGACCCTGAATCCCTCTAACTTTTCACAGACATTCAAAAATTAGTGATGTTCTACCAAAGAAGTCCATTTTCCTAGGCATAGAGTCTAGGACAACTGGCTTAGGCCAGGAACAGCACATACATCGTACAGTTGTCTGCAAAGGCAGAGGCTCTTGATCAGATACTATAAGGGAAGAGTTCCTTGGCATATTTGATCCTTCAAGAGTGTCCTTGTCCTCAAAGCTCCCTGAGATACTGTGCTGCAGGAAACCCTCAGTTTACTTGGCATCTCCTAGTGACAAAGATAACTGAGAAGGATAAGGACCCTCTTGCTGGGTTTTATAGTTCGGTCTGTGCTTTGGAGCTGCCACTCCTGCCAGAACAAGGTGGGTCAATCAAGTCTAACTGACAAGCTTTTATTTAAGCACCTACTATGTGCCGGGCTAAATGCTAAGCACAGCATCTGCAAAAATGGACAGAAATAAAAAAAATGTCCTTGTTCTGAAGGGACTTGTGGTCTAGTTTATCTTTGATGCTTGTATGCCAAAGCCCCTGAGGTTCTGCCCCATTCTTGTGCTATCTCTCTAGACTAGGTCCAGCACAATGATCAGAAATCTGGCTTTTGTTTTTGTTTGTTTCTTTTCTGCCCCCCCATCCTTATTTAAATTCATACTTTGATCTGTTTTGGAGCTGCAGACTCATAAATATATAAAACTTATTTCTATGTAAAATATTGCATCTCTGAGCTTTAGGTAACTCATCAAAAAAAAACCCAAAGATGGTAGTAATGACATCAGCTATTCATGGCATTGTTATGAGGAACAAATAAACTAGAATCCTAGAATGCCACCTCTCAAGGGAACCTTTGAGATTATCTTGTCTAGTCTCTCTTTTTTTTTTTTACAAAAAAAAAAAAAAACTGAGGCAGAGAGGGAAAAGTGAATTGTCTAGAGTCACATATGATGATAAATGGACTAGAATCTAGGACTTCTGACTCCCAGTTCAGTACTTAATAATAAAGGGCAGCTGAGTGGCTCAGTGAATAGAATCAGGTCTAGAGATGGAAGGTACTGGTTTAAATTTGGCCTCAGTCATTTCCTAGCTTTGTGACCCTGGGCATGTCACTTAACCCCCATTGCCTAGCTCTTACCACTCTTCTGCCTTGGAACCAATACATAGTGTTAATTCTCAAATGGATGGTAAGGGTTTAAAAATATATACATGCATAAGCATTTTTCTAAGGCATCATTCAAATGTATGAAATTATCCTTGTGTAGTCTTGTTCTTCCCATGATTTATTCTTTTAAGCTGCTATTATTAATATTGCTCATCATCACCATCTCTAGGATATTCATCATGCCCTTGTTGTTGTTTTCATTCAGTTATTTCAGTCGTGTTCCCATTTGGGGTTTCTTGGCAGAAATACTAGCGTGGTTTGCCATTTCCTTCTCCAGCTCATTTTATAGATGAGGAAACTATGGCAAACAGGATTAAATGACTTGCCCAGGGTCACACAGCTAGCAAGTACCTGAGGCCAGATTTGCACTCAGGAAGATGAGTCTTCCTGAGTCCAGGTCCAAAATGATATTATCGTAGTCATTTTGTATATGGTTTTCTTGATTTTCTTTACTTCTAAGGCAGCTCCCTAAAAAAAATGTTTCTCTAACACTTTCTCATATTTGTCAGTTTTTGCAGTATAATAATATTCAATTCCATTCATATAGCCAGATTTGATCAGGGATTCCCCAGTGGACAGGCTCCTATTTTGTTCCAATTCTTTGCTGCCGCAGAGTGCTTGCTATGGATATTTTGTTCTATATGAGATCTTTCTGCTGTTGACCTCTTTGAGGTACACGTTCAGCTAGGAGACCACTCAATCAAAAGGTATGATTTGTTTAGTGATTTTTGTCATAGAATTCCATACTTTTTTCCAAAGTGGTTAGCTCTCCCAACAGTGAATTTGTGTCCCTGTTTTTTCTATAGTTTCTCCAACACTGACTAGTGACAGATATTTTAAGAGATTCTTTTAGTGCAGGTTCATCTATAGTATCTCCTTAGATTAGTGGCTCCTTTTGACTGAAAAGCCAGAAGACCATAAAGAGAACGGATGTGAGGTTGGATGTGTTTCTAGAACAGTCAACATTGACTCTGGCTGTAGTTTGACATTTTGAAGTCTTTTCTCTCTTCTGAGAAATTCAGAGTCCTGATGTCTGTTGGTTGAAAAGAATGACTGGTTGCTGTTTGATGGCATCAGAGTTAAATTTCCTCTGTCATATCTATCATATTTGCACATGTGGAAATTAGCCAATATAATTAGGGGAAATCAGATGAACCAAACAGAGGAATAATTTACTAAGAACAAATGTCTGAAATGGTATGTTTTGCCAATGGTATTTCTCACAGTTGGTACAGGAAAACACTCCAAATTAAATCATTCAGGCTGAATGAGATTTATTGTTTTTTCCCCTTGCAAATTGTTAAAGGAAACACAGTCAGGCTGGGCTCTTCTCCCCACCCTCCATCAGACAAATTGCTTCTCAGAACTGATGTTTTACCTGAAAAAGGAGCCAAGGTAGACTCCAGGTGTACCTGGCAGGAATATTATTTTTTCTTTTCTTCTTCTTTTTTTTTTGCTCATTCAGCAAGCATTTATTAATTCCATGAAATACAAATAGAACTGATGATAATAGTTAGCATTTATATAGCGCTGTATTTGCAAAATGCTTTATAAACATTATCTCATTTGATCAGGGTGATTGTGTTATTGTTCTCCCTATTTTATAGCTGAGGAAACTGACACAAAGGATATAGGAGTTTTTTTTTCTTTTTTTCTTTAGGAGTTTCTGAAAACCTTTTCTTTTTTTTTAATTTTATGTTTATTTTTTTCCTAGTCACAAATTTACACATAAGTTTTCCAAGGCTATGTTTCTAGAACAGTCAACATTGGCTCTGGTTAGAATTTGATTCATGTTGTTTTTCTCTCTTCTTCCCTCCCCTTTCCCAGAATTTACAAGCAATTCAAGCTGGGTTATTCATGTATTATCATGTATAGCATGTTTTCATATTATTATTTTTGTCAGTGAATGATCTTATAAAACCCAAACCCCAAATCACATACCCAAATAAGCAAGTGATAAATCATATGTTTTCATTTGTATTTCTACTCCAACAGTTCTTTCTCTAGAGGTAGATAAGAAATGGTCCTGAATCATTATATTGCTGCTAGTAACAAAGTCTATCACAGATAATCATTCCACAATATTTCAGTTACTTGTACAATGTTCTCCTGGTTCTGTTTATTTCACTCTGCATCAGTTCAATAGGTCTTTGCAGTTCTGAAAACCTTTTTGACTGTTTCTAGTGCTATGTGGCATTAGGCCACCTGGGGCCAAGTGGCCTTAAGAGACTCCCTTTCGGAAGTCAAATGGAAAATGAACCAAGTAAGCCAATATCCTCTCTCTAAAGAGAGACATACAGTATGATGTGACATTGACCCCAAGTCCTGCACTCCTGGGCTTCTAATTTAGCCATAGTATTCACTCCCCTCTCCCGCTTGAGAATTTTCTCCACCTCATTTATTGTTTTGAGGAAGAAATTATTTTTCTTTACCCAGTTCCCCTGGAGAGCTGTCTGCATGTCAGCAGCAAGAGGAATAACTTAGCAGATCTGGTCCAAGCTCTAGGCTCCATTTGCTAAAAGGAAGGGCAAAATTCTCAACCACATCCATTGCTCTTCCACTGCTCTGATCTAATCTTCGGAGAATCTGCCAAGGAGAAATTGAAGCTGATGTCTGTCCACACAGGCATGTTACATGCCCACAGATGTTACAGTGAGCTTTTGTCCTTCTAATTCCTCCTGATTTTAATAATTTAATAGCTTAGAAAGAGGGAAATTGTGGCAATATTCAGTTTCTAATTGGAATAGTCTTAAAATGATGGACTGTCTTTAGCATTAAAGCTTTTTGTTGTTCCTTAGTAATGTTACAAATCCAGTGGGGGAGAAAAAATCTTCCAGCCCACTTTTTCACCACTTTGTGATGGCACTATAATTTTGTCTAATCTTGACAGTCTAGTAAACAGGCTGCCTGGGGATCAACGTGGCAGATACTTATTAAATGCCTACTGTGTGCAAACTAATATACGAGGCACTAGGGATACAACAATGAAATCAAACATGGAACCTGTTTCAAAGAGCCCATAATACAGGGGCAACTGAGTAGCCCAATGGATAGAGGAGAAGGTCTAGAGTCAGGAGGATCTCGGTTCAACTGTGACTTCAGATACTTCTGAGCTATGCAAAGTCATTTAACCCTAGTTGCCTAGTCCTTACCACTCTTCTATCTTAGAACTGATCCTAAGACCCAAGGAAAGGGTTTTTTTAAGTCCATAATACAAGTTAGGATGTGATAAAGTCAAAAAGAGAAGGATGAAAACGATTAATTATAGGTTATGGCAGATAATTCTCATTTTCCAACCTTAACCAAGATGGAGTAATCAGGGTTTTTCTTCAGTGTCACACCATAGAGGTTTCTGGCAGTAGCTGTAAGTCCTTCAATAGGTGGAAACAATTGCATTTGCACCTAAGTAACAAGAATGCTTAGTGAAAATAGGAAAGTAGCAGTATCTTCTTCCCGGACACCCCTAATCACATCAGATCAGCTGTCTCCTCACCAGAAATACCCTGCTCACTCCCCACTTCTATGGGACTTGAATCTTGAAGTTTAAGGACTCCATCCCCTCCAAATTAGATTTGTTTTTTTAAAGGATAATTCAAGAGAACCTGTTGTTCTATTTACCCTGGGAGCCAGAATTGCTCATTATGACTCCAGTGGTGGAGGGATCCTTTTTAGCTAGGGACCAAAGGAAGGCATCATAGAATAACATAGGACCCTGGTTGGCCTCAGTTTCCTCAACTGTAAAATGGGGATAATAACACCTACTTTGCAAGGTTGTTGTGAGGATCAAATGAGATAGAAATTTGCAAAGTATTATTTGCGAAGTACTTAGCCTAGTGCCTGGCATGTAGAAGGCACTTTAAACATGCTTTTATTCCCTTTCCTTCCCCTTCATAGGAGAGGTATCACCTTGAAGGAAGGGAGGTTTTTAGAGAGATAAAGAAAGGGACATGAAATTAGACTGTTCCCAGCATGAGAGACAATGTACCCAACAGCAAAAGAAAGAGCTTAGCTTAGGGCTAGACTAGAAAACAGCTATTGGTCCTCTTTGGCTGGAGCGTAGATGGAATCATGGGAGTACAATAGGGCTCCTGGATTCTCCTACCCCCTTCCCCACTGTGGGTACTTTCCAAGCCCTCCTGTGGATGGATGAAAATGCAGATCTAAGGGAACACCTGCTGCTGACAAAAAGCAAGCCAGACCAAACCAAGTGAGAGCAGCAGCAGAACTGACATGCTGGGAGAGACCACTGCCATGGATAAACCTCCAGAGAACTATGCCCCATTCCATCCACCCTGTCACCCAGTTACCTACCTAAGTTTCTTCCCCCACTGCCCTACGGTTCTGACCTGCCCATGTCCTTGCACCAAGTGTAGCCCCCTTCCTGCCTCCCCACCTTGGTTTCATGGTTGACCTAGAGTACCTGGAACCAGGAAAATGAAACTGTAACTAAGTGGGGATGACTACTATACTGTTAAATAAGACTGGAAAGCTGGACCCCCAAAAGGGAAAAACTCTTACCCAAAGCCACCAAGCTTCCCCTCAACGGGATGTTTCTCCATTCAATCCAGCAACACAAAGTAGGCTGTTTGAGTGATTGTAATTATTGGGGCCAAAATGTGGGAGACCTTGAATGCCAAGCTAAGCATGTTGCATTTTCAAGGGAGGGTAAGCTTCCACTAAGTCTTCCTCTAATGATGCTCATAACTCCATGTTCTCAAAGTGTATGCCAGGGAAGTATGGATGCTGGCAGGTTCTACCAAACTGGAAAGTCTTCCTAGTACGGATCCGGCAATGAACCTAAGTGTCTGTAATTGGAGGTCAAGGCTGGCTAAATTTAAAGAGGTCCAGCTCCAGAAGGCTGACTAAGAGGTGATGAGCTTTCTGTTTTTGTTTTGGAAGAGGTGGGAGGAGAAGATGATGATTCAAGAACAACCGTTTACTAAGTCATGGAGGATTCATGATCCATCTCAGTAGGAGAAACACCCACAGGCTTGGAATCTCAGATTCCTTGGGCAATTGTGTGAAGAGTTGTGAGTGCTGAGAGTGAGACTAATGATGGGGAAATCTATTAGGAGGCTATTACCAGCCAGGCGAGACTATTCCTAAGACAAAAACAACTGAACATCTGCATTGCGACCCGAGATCTTAGTAAGAAAAGTCGATGATTCTTTTTTTTTTTTCCCAATGCAGATCTCTGTTTTATAATTAACAGAGGATAATACTGAGAGATGGTGATTCTGGAAATTTGGTTTGGGGAACAAATTTAAACTGATACCACAGCTTACCCTCTAACTAGAATGAATAAATGATGGTGCAGTGGACTCTCTAGGGAATTAATACGCCCTGGAGCCAGCTGAGTTCAAATCTGGTCTCAGACACATGCTAGCTGTGTGACCCTGGGCAAGTCATTTTACGCTGTTTGCCTTGTTTCTTCATCTGTAAAATGAGCTGGAGAGGGAAATGCCAAACCACTCCAGGATCTTTGTCAAGAAAACTCTAAATGGAGTCACAGAGTCAGACATAATTGAAATGACTAAACAACAACAAATTTACATAAATGTTCTCTCAACTACTTTATTCATACACTGTATGGGAAGGCAATAGGGTTTAGTGGAAATAGCTGTGACTCCAGAGTCTGCAGATTCAAGTTTGCTTCCTGACTTTGTTATTTACATGGTGGATAGATAAATTACTTCTTGCCTCTTTTCCTCATCTGTAAAATGGAGGCAATAATTCTCACAACTATCTACCTCACAGGCTGTTGTGGGGGGAAACCCTTGGTAAACCTTAAAGTTCAATAGAAATTTGAATTGTTAGGGTCACAACTAGCAATATTGGCATCCAAGAAATAAACCCAGGACAAGCAGCATGGGGCAGTCAGGTGGCTCAGTGACAAAGTGCTGGGTCTAGAGTCAAGAAGACTCCTCTTCTTGAGTTCAGATCTGGCCTCAGACACTGGCTGACCCTGGGCAAGTGACTTAACCCTATTTGCCTCAGTTTCCTCATTTGTAAAAAATGAGCTAGAGAAGGAAATGGCAAACCACTCTAGTGTCTTTGCTTAAAAACTCCAAATGGGTCATCAAGAGTCAGACACAACTGAAAATGACTGAGCAACAAGCATGAATGGTGCCCTTGCAATCAACTATATTATTCCTGATGTGAAAGTAACATAAAAAGGGAGCAGCTAGGTGGCACAATGGATGGAGTGCCAGACCTGGAGACAGGAGGTCCTGGGCTCAAATCTGGCCTCAGGCACTTTCTAGCTGTGTGACCCTGGGCAAGTCACTTAACTCCATTTGCCTAGCCCTCACCCTTTTGTCTTAGAGTTGTTACTAGGTCAGAGAATAAGGGTTTACATTTTTTTTAAATAATAGAAAAAGAGATCTAGATAAAGTCAGTTGAACCAAAGAGATGATTCATTACAATAGTGATTTCTATGCTGCTAGCAGAGTATATTATGGTAACTTTCCAAGCCTTCTAAATTTTGGTGTTCTGGTACAAAGACTATCTCCCAACCCTACTTTTAACTATGAATTGTGTTATTATCATTAGATCTCTCTGAACATATATTGTTAACTATACCAAAGGGGATTTCTTAAGTATAGGAATTTTATTAGAGGATTTGAAAATCAGCTACGATAAACTTGAAAGTATCTCAGCAAGCAGATTGCAGGTGGTAGAAGAGTATTGTTCTGTGATGAGAGAAACCTGGGTTCTGGCCCCCTGGGGGCCTTCGTGTCCTCCCTGTGAAATGAAGGGACAGGTATAAACTATGTTACGTCTCTTCCATAATGTACTGTGGCCAGAAAGCAAATCCAGGTTTTCTGATCAAGATTTGAACAATAGTTTCTCCTGCCAAAGCAGGAACAGTCACAGGAAGCATCCAGAGTTGTCCTTCAATGTCTGACTGCTCCCCAGCTTCGATGGGGAGCATGGTGTATAGTGAATGCCTAGCTCAGTGGCCCTGGGGAGGGTTTATAAGAAAAACAGTGACAGCCTGGGTGCTAAGTTGCAATTCAGTGGAGTTGCAGAGGCTATCCGGCTCGGCCCAGACTGCAACAGCTGCTCAAGCATTTCCTTCTAGGGCCCAGTTGACTGCAGAAGGATCCCTGCTGGCGCATCAGCTGCAGAATCCCAGGATGCTTGAGCCAGAAGGGATCTTAGACATCATTCTGATTTAACCCTTTTATTTTCCATATGAGGCCCAGAAAGGACAAGTCGTTTTCCCAAGCAATGGAACGTAAGAATCAGGACCCAAACCCAGGTCTTCCAGCTTGGAGGCCAGGGCTCTTGCCACATTGCCATCCCTGGAGAATGGTCAGCTTCATTGAGTTCAAGGGGCAATTGTGGAAGAGATGTCATTGGATCCCTGGTGCAAAAATTAGGTTTTGGGGATTACCATTTATTTGTTTTTCAATATATAGCAACAATAATACATATGATTGGCTATAAATATGGAATAAACTATAATACATTCTTTCATTAGCTTTGTCCACAAATCTATGCCTCATTCTTTTTTCCCTCCCTTACCATTCACACTCCCCAAGAAGGTGGATAATATGATATAGATTGTACATATATTATCATATAATACATATTCTCTGTTCATTATGTTATGAAACAAGACACATATTGCTTACACTAAAGGAAAATGTATGGAGTAAATAAAGTGATGAATGGTAGGTTTCAGACTGCATTTGGACTTCGTCTGTGCCTTTTTGGTGGTGGATATCATTTTTCGTCATGAATTGTCCTAGATCCTTGCCTTGTTAATAGAGTTAAGTCATTCACAGCTAACCATCATATGTTACTGTTGTTACTGTGTATAGTGGTCTGGGCCTGCTCACTTTACTTTGCATCACTTCATATAAGTCATTCCAGGATCTTTTTAGTGATCATCTTGTTTGTCATTTTTTGGCATAATAGTATTCTATTAAAATCAAATTCTTAAAAGGAAGGAGATTCTTCTGATATTTATTAAACTGATGGGGCAGCTAAGTGGCACTGTGGCCTGGAGTCAGGAAGACCTGAGTTCAAATATGACCAAAGATACCTTACTAGCTGTGTGTTAAATGCAAGGCATTTAACCTCTGTCTTCCTCAGTTTCCTCATTTGTAAAATGAGGATAAGAATAGTACCTCCCTCCCAGCGTGTTGTGAAGACAAAATGAAATAATATTCACAAAGTTCTTAGAACAGTATCTGGCACATGTTAGTCACTATATAAATATTAGCTATTATTATTATTATACTAATGTTACTCTGAGAAAAATCTTGCACTGGTTAATGCTAAGTATTGGATCCAAAGCAAAAGAATGCTAAGGGCTAGGCAATAGGGGTTAAATGACTTGCCCAGGGTCCCACAGCTGGAAAGTGTCTGGTGAGGGGGGCAGCTAGTTCCCTCTAGCTTGGTGGGTAGCCTGAGAGCCAGCCTGAAATGGGATGTCCTGGGTTCAAATTTGGATTCAAACACTTCTCAGCTGTGTGACCTGGGTAAGTCACTTAACCCCCATTGCCTAACCCTTACCACTCTTCTGCCTTGGATCCAGTACACAGTATTGATTTCAAGATGGAAGGAAGGTAAGGATTTTAAAAAAGCATGTCTGAGAACAGATTTGAATCCAGATCTTCTGGTCTCTATCCAATGAACCACACAGCTACCCCTAAAGCTTTCATTTTTAAGAGCTTTCCTGTGCTCTTGGGGTTTGTTACTAGAAATATGGTGTTCGGGCACATGAGGTATTCTCCTTCTCCTCTGACCTGGTCAAATCCTTTCTTGTGGGTGCCATGTTTCAGGTCACTAAGGCTGCAGTGTCTGTAGCCTAGGGCAAGAGGGTTAGAAAAGAAACTTGAAAGCACTGTCATTTGATTTCAATGAATATAAATTAAGCTTCTCCCTATATATGTGAGACTAAGAAGCAAGATAGTAAAATGGTTAGAGAAACTGCCTGGAGTCAGGAAGACCTCGTTTCCAATCTCATGTCTAACACTGCCTATATGACCCCAACTCATCATTTACTATCTCAGTGCCCTAGGGAACTCCCTATGATTATAAGTTGCCAAGAAAGTACCCATCTGCCTTAATAGAAATAGTTTCATCTTCCAGCGGAATGTACCAGTGAAACCATAGGCCCGTTGCTATCTCTTTGGAAGACACTGTGCTAAGTCCTCAAGATATAATATGTACAGTACCTTGTAAGAGAATGTAGCCAGAGAAGAGCATTTCAGAGATTGGAACCTTAAGAATGGAGCAAGTTTCTGGTGATGGAAAGGTCTATGGGGCTACATTGTACTGGGTAACTGATGGAGAGTGGAAATGGAAGTCATTTAAGTCCAAGAGAATGTGTGAAAGTGTTGTAAAGATGTTTCTCATCAGTGTCAATTCTGAGGTCTTCAAGGATAGCAACAAGGGAAAGTATAGGGGGAAAGATTATGGCGTAGGTGGGAAAGCAACCAAGAGGCTGATAATGATGGTGACAAGCATAGAGAAACTGGTACACTTGGATGACATAACTTTAGGTTGATATGGTTGAATGATAGTAACAGAGCAGGGGTTTAGAATTGGTAGTAGGGGAAAGGAGTATGCCAACTTCCTGTCCTGAGAGTCAGGGAAAGTAGGAAAATGAGCCACTAATGTTAAAATGTTGTCAACCATAAAGAGCTCTCAGGGAAAAGTTGTGTTTCAGTTAATGGGGGAAGCATAATAAGAAGAGATAAAGAATAAGGGAGAATTTGTTAACAAGTAAATGGAATTCCAAAGAAGAGGAGAAGACCGAGATTGGGAGTGGTGGCACTGGGATATGTAAGGTTGAGAGTATAGAGCAGTGATGATGAACCATTTAGAGACTGTCCTGTCCTGGTTTCCCCCAGTGCTGAGAGCAACCCCCCATACCCTACACAGGGGAGGGAGGAAGTTATCCCATTAGGCTGCTGGGTAGAGGGGCGGGTCATGTGAGGAATGTCCTTAGTGCAGGTGAAGAGGGGGAGGGTAGTGGCATGAGTACTCTGCCCCCCTCCAGCTCTGCTGCCTGTGAGTCACCCACCTTACCCCTTATGTGGTCTCATTGGGCTACTGGGCAGAAGGGCAGGTAATGTGAAAAAATGATCTCAGGTATGGTGTAGAGGGGGAGTGGAGCAGCTCTGCCTGGGTACTTCTGCCTTTCTAGTAACAAACACTGGTGGAGGGCAGCAGCAGCAGTGTGCATGTCCACAGAGAGCACTCTACATGCCATCTTTGGCACCTGAGCCATAGGTTTGTCATCTTGGGTATAGAGGAAATAGCTGAGCTGATCATGTGCCTTGGCTAGTGAGTCATTGACTAAAACAATGATGGAACTGGGACTATTTAATCTAGGCAAGACTCAGGAGAACATGGCCTCTGTCTTCAACTATATGAAAAACTATTTTGCAGAAGAGGGTTAGACTTGGTCTTTTTTTTTATCCCAGAGGAACATTGACTGCATTGCAGACAGGCACATTTCAGTTCAATATGAGGAAAATCTTCTTAACAATGAGAGTCATCCAGGAGTGGAAGAGGCTGTCTCAGAAGAGAGCAAGTTCTCTATCATTGGACATATTTAAGCAATAGCTAGGTAACTCCTTGTCAGGAATGTTGCAAAGAGGATTCTTAATTGGATATGGGATCAAGTTGATGACCTCTGAAGGACCTTCTCACTCTAGGACTCTGATCCTTTAAAGATCTTCCATTGGGGCAGCTGGGTAGCTCAGTGGATTGAGAACCAGGCCTAGAGATGGAAGGTTCTAGGTTCAAATCTGGCCTCAGACACTTCCCAGCTGTGTGACCCTGGGCAAGTCACTTAAGCCCCATTGCCTAGCCCTTACCACTCTTCTGCCTTGGAGCCAATACACAGTATTGACTCCAAGATGGAAGGTAAGGGTTTAAAAAAAATCTTCCATTATCTTCTCCTTTCAGATTCCTTCCCCTATCTCATGATCTTATGTTCTTTCCATCTTCTCCCCTGTCACAATCTGGTCTAAGCTAGCTTTAAGTTAATAAATTCATTCACTTTCAAGTACAAATGATTTAAGGGATATTGGGAGACTTTTTTGAGTAGAGGTAGCAGAGTAAAGTTCTTATTGTCCTTCCAGACATGCTGGGAAAAAAACCAACTGTTTTGTGTTCTCTGGGAGAGCCAGACTGGCCAAGGAGACAGCTGTGAAGTAGGTAAAGCTTTCCAAACTGTCTTTCAAAAATATATTCATTTCTAGAGAGCTTTAAGCTCTAGCAAAGCACTTTCCTGACAAAAGTCCCGTGAAGTGGGTAATACAAGTACTGATGTTCCCATTTTACAGATAAGGAATCTGAAGTTCAGAAGATCATGGTTCCATGCCAAGTAAATGGCAGATTTACAACTTAAATGTAGGTCTTCTGCTGCTAAGTTCTGGCCTCCTTCCAATAAAAACCAAAAAAAGTGTCCCTACTTTAGCACAGCTTTTTGCTCCATACTTTCCAAGCCACATTCAATCCCATTCTAACCACATCTCTTTCCATTGCCCTCCTGCATAAAGGCCACACAGTCTTAGTTTCTGTCATTCAATGACTAGCCCAACTGCTTGGAAAGATCCATTATAAGACTAATAGTAGGGAGACAAAATTTTCAATCATAACCAAAGTCTTAGAATTATAAAACCCATAGGTGCTGGGATCTATGTCAGAAAAGAGAGTGCTCACACAGGCAAAAGCAGAGATCTTTTAAGAACTCTAGTGAACTTAAATGGGTAAGGTCTAATGGACCTGGAGTCAGGAAGTCTAGTTCAAATCTAGCCTCAGACACTTACCAGCTGTGTGACTCTGGGCAAGTCACTTAATCCTGTTGGCCTCAGTTTCTGGACCTGCAAAATGAGCTGGAGATGGAAATGGCAAACCACTTCAGTATCTTTGCCAAGAAAACCCTAAATAGGGTCATGAAGAATCAGACACAATTGAAACTACTGAATGATTAGTATACTTAAAGCTGTATAGTCAGGTTTAGTTCACTCTTGGTTTGATTTCAGAATTTCTGTTTTACAGAACATTTATGTCTCCCTGAGAATGGTTTATTCAGGCCCTGATGTTCCCTAATCCTTTCTTTCCCTGGTCTGAGGCTGCTGTCCAGTGTATTTGGAACATAGCCATTCCAGTGAGGTGTGTTAGTGCCAGTTACAGAGCTGGAACCAGGAGAGTTAGTGCCTGCAGCAAGCCAGGGGGAAACATACCATTGCATCAACTTTTAAAAACAAATCAGTTGGGGCTTGGAGGAGAGACACCCATCAGTGCACTGGTGCATCACCTTCATTCTAATGAATTCTTCTTGCTATGTGCTAAAGTCAGTTATTTCTATGTTACAGTCCTCCGAAGGATTGTAAGCACTGTCAACCATCCTTTAAATTTTGGAATCCCGGGGCAAAGCACTTGTTGTATTGCCCTAGTTGTAGCTATAGTGAAATATAAGATCAAAAGTCACTTTTTGATCATCATGCCTCATAGCAGTGAAATTCACAGTCTTATCTTTCTTTACTACCCCCTGTATTCCTAAATTTATTGCTAAATGAGAATAGAAAATATAAATACTACAGGGCAGCTAAGGTGGCTCAGTGGATTGAGAGCCAGACCTAGAGGTGGGAGGTCCTGGGTTCAAATTTGAACTCAGATACTTTCTAGCTGTGTGACCCTTGGCAAGTCACTTAACCCTCATTGCCTAGCCCTTACCATTCTTCTGCTCTGGAACCAATACACAGTATTGATTGAAGGAAGGAAGGAAGGAAGGAAGGAAGGAAGGAAGGAAGGAAGGAAGGAAGGAAAAGAGGGAAGATATGAAAAGCCATTGTGGAATGGCCCTGATCTATAACTATGTCTCATTTTACTCCACAGTTACTAAAATTCTTTGCCCCCCAATCCTTCAAACTTCTCAGGCTTTCCCTGCCACAACTACAAATAGCAGCAAGAACTTAATCTGACTGACTGTTCTATTCTTTTCAGAATGGGTTGAATGGTTTACATCTGGCTTCGAAAGAAGGCCATGTGAAAATGGTGGTTGAGCTTCTGCATAAGGAAATCGTTTTAGAAACAACAACGAAGGTGAGTCATGGAGGACCTGGGGACATCATAGAAAAATCAGGATTGCTGTCTCTTTAGCTAATACAACATGCCTGATAACAATCCATGTAGTTCAGGTGCTCATGAGGTAGTCCTTTTTTGTTTGAGTGGAATTACCATTAGCCTTTATGGTCTATAATATTGCTTCTCTGAATTCCTCACATTAATAGAAATGGGGGAACCTACAAGAACCACACTCATGTCACCACAAAATCTGAGCAGAGTTCAGGAGCCATGTGTGTGTTGTATTATCCTCCAAATTATTTGTTTACCTAGATTTTAAATGGAAATCTGAAGCCTTTTCCTCGTGGTCTCATGTTTTGATTTTTTGTTTTTTTCAGGGCCCTTGACTGGCCTATTTTTCTGGAGAAGAATAGAGTAAAGAACCTCTTATTGTTCCCAGAAACCCAGTCCCTAGTTATTTCTCTTTCTCTACCAAGACCTTTCTTGTCAAACATACACCTTCCCCCATTCCCCTTCTAGACACCCTAGGCACAATTTTCTTTTCAGTCAATCTATACGAATTTATTAAACGTTCCTCTATACCAAGCATTATGTTAAGTGCTGGGAATGCAAAGACAAAACCTGAGACACACCCTTAAGGAGCTTCCATTCTATCAGAGAATTATCATAGCAGAAATTTGGAATATGTTAATAGATCTTGATGTCCAAGAGAGATGTAACAGTACCAAGAGGGGTTTCCAGAATTCAGTAGACCCTAAACACTGATTTACATTATCAATTCAGGAATGGAATAAGGGGAAGGGTGACTATAAAGTAATGAAAATAATTTGTGTGTGTGTGTGTCTGTCTTGTGGGTTCACTTTCATTACTCCATAGTCATGCTTCATTCACACAGGCAACTTCAGAAAAACAAAGTAACTTGGGTTTCCACAATACTGTCTCTGTTGAGTTCCCTTTTCTCCCGCCTCACCTTTCCTCTTCCTTCCTTTCAGATTTTTCTCTTTGATTTTTTTTCTCCTCCAGTTTCCCCACCTGCATCTTATTTTTTAGCTTTGCTCTATATTAAATGGCTTCGCAGGCAGCAGTATTAGGCGGCAAACATTTTGTCGCCTTTAGTGCAGAGAGCCCAGAACAGCACTAGAGAGAAGAGGGTATAATTTATGGTTATGAAGGGAGCCAGCAAAATATTGTGACGATGGAATCATCTCTTTGAGGTAAAATTCTGTAATTTTCATGTCATTCGCAGAAAGCGTAAAAGAACCTTGTCATCCAGATCCACAAGGTTTGGGGATGGTTTTTTAAAAATTTGTGAGGTAGTTTTCCCCAAACTCTGTGGCCAATTTAAATTGTTTCCTTTGTATCCCTTCTGTGGGATTTTTAAAAAAGGTAATGTTTTTCCCTCTTCTGATGCCATCACCTGCCTTGGAATGCAGAAGGCAAGTCTCTGCAACAAGGCTCTGAGACACCAGAGAGGGAGACTCACCCTGGCTGGTCCCCAAGAGCTGCAAAGACATTTTGGACCACCTCTGCATTTCCCTTTAGATGGTTGTTTTTACAAGCAAGCACTTGGTGTGTCCCTCTTCATTTATAGATATTTCCCAAGTGGGTTTTGGAATTTCATGCAAAAGACAGGAGGGGCAATGATGGGGGAGAAGTGGAATCTCTGGGAAATAATTATCCCAGTCAGGACAGATTTCCAAACATGCAGCATCCCAGTGGCATTACGTAAATGAAAAGAATGACCACTTGAATCGCAAAATGTCAGAAAACAATTGTGAAAAATTGTTTCTACACGTAATTGAAAAAATAATTTTAAAATACCTAAAAAATTACAACCCACCCAATATGCCCATAAGCCATGATTAGTATTTTTTTTATTTTAATGTGAAGCGTCTGCATCCTCCCTTCCATCCCATACCCCCATAGGAGCAGAGAGACATCTCCCTGGTGGCTCTGGGGCTGTCCATGAAGACAGAAGGCAGCTCGGGGCTGTGCTCCTCATCACCTTTATTAATCTCCACAGGAGGCTCCCCCTCCTCCATTTCCATCCACTCAGCACCAACTGCCGACCCTCCTCCCTTCCACAAGCTCTCTTGACTCCCTACAAGCGGAGAAACGGGGTATTTTTGTGCATCAAAATACAGCTAAATAATTTTTCCTGGCTCCTTCAAGGGCAGCTGTTACCTCAGCCTGAAAGATCAAGCAGAGAAAGAAGAACCGCTAGCACGCCCCTCCCCCTGCGACCCTCCCCCTGATCTAGGGGTAGGGCGAGCTTGTCCTTGAGCACATGCAGAATGTCTTGGGGGTAAGTCGATTTCCCAGTGTCTTCCCTCCCATTGCTTTTGTTCCTCCCCCAAGGGTGTCTCAGCACCACTGAGTCCTGGTGTGGCCCAGGACCCTCACTGGCTCCATATCGTCCACTTGCCAAAGTTCCCCGGCTCTTCCCGGCAAATATCCACTCTGTGTATAATAGAGAGTGGATTTGCCTTGAAACTGCTAGTCTGCTGGTCAGACCCAGGCTCTCCTCTTCCATCCCAGATGGAGAAAAGGGTATAAACTCCACTTTCTCTCAATGCCCTGATTTCTAGAGATGCTGTTGGCCAACAGACCAGTTCCACTTGGGATAGCAAGTGAGCCTCCAGCAAGAGCCAAAACCTTTTATAGGAAAAAGAAATCCCGAGCTTGAACTCCTATTGAAAATCATTAATAAGCCTCTGTTTATTCAGGTCTTAACACTGACTTCTTTGGGTTGGGGGAGGACCTTTTTGCTGATGGATTGGGAACCCCCATGAAAAAAGTCAAAGAGAAGACCAGTTCTCATGAAAGGAAGAACCATGCCTGGGCTTACCTCCCAGGGTATCACTGTTCCTGTCCACAGAGGAGTCTGAGTGGGATGGGGTCCAAGGGGTACAGTACAGTGCTCTTTCATCCCCAAACTGACTGACTCCCCAACCTTGAACCCATCAGCCCTTGCAAACATTTATTGAGCACCTACTGTGTGTAAGCAGTTAAAGTATATCTCACCAGACCCTCTTCACCCTCCCAGCTAATTGATGCAAAGAAAGATAATGGGAAGGCTTAGATGAGGTGATTGGAGGGGAAGCATAGTTTTAAGACTCACTGACCCTTCAATGAAATTTATCTTCATTCACCTTCTATATACGGATTAAAAAAAAAGAAGTGATGGATATACATACACACGAAGCCTCTTGCAAATCTTTTGATACTTCTCTGTCCTCTATACAGAAGAGTCTCTAAATACTATATGGATAACTGGTGGACCTTTGTTTGAGTCCCTTGCTCATATGGTCCTAAGTTTCTGGTGATCAATTAAGTATTTAGGTGACTGCTGGCTAAAATCCACACACTATATATGAGCTGTAAAGAATGAAGTCAGAACACCCCTCCACTACTTAAATTGCTTAGTGATTGAATGAGCTCGGGTATGGTTGCTTCTAGGGCTGCCTGGGAGTCACAAGAATGGACAAGTCCAACATTCCTATCCTGAGGCTACATCCTCAGGGGTTCGAATGGGTGGTGGTGATCCAGCCTCCCTGGAGAATAGGAGATATTTATTTAATTATGATTTAAATGTTTGCAAAGCACTTTACATTTATATTAACTCATTTAACTCTTTGCTATGAGACCGCTATCATTATTATCCTCATCTTATAGGTGAGGGAAAAGAGGCAGACAGACATTACATGATTTACACACAGCTAATAAGTGTCTGAGGCAGGATTTGAATTCAGGCTTTCCTGACTCCAGGCCCAGCACTTTATTCACTGTGTTATCTAGAATGTTCCCATGGGATTCACATTAGAGGAGGAAAAGTCCACAGGCAGGCAGGCCTGCTGGTTTTTCCTTGACTTTCATCACTGCTCAGCAAGCAATGTCTACTAGTCTCTCTTCTGCCTTTTAATATTTTTTAAATATACCCAGGACTGTTTCAGGGCAAGCAAAAGAATTAAAGAGAGAGAGAGAGAGAGAGAGAGAGAGAGAGAGAGAGAGAGAGAGAGAGAGAGAGAGAGAGAGAGAAAAGAAAATTACTGTCTCTTTCTTGGATCCTACATGACTTTCTGATCTCTCTATTATCTCTCTTTATTCTTAAAGAAAATTTCTCTCTAAATTCTCATTGCCTTCCTCTTTTGCTTCCACTATTCATTCCCTGGCATCTTTTCCTCCCTCATTTGGCTAATTCTTCCCTATTTCATTTGTTCTCATTATAATCAGTTCACACTTTCTTCTTTCTTTTGTTTTTCCCCCTCCTTTATAATTTCCTTTAACATTTTCATTTCTCATTTCTTAGGTTCTCCCTCTGCTCCAATTTTCTCCATATAATCTGAAGCCCATAAGCTCTCCCAAACCTCATGTCTTTGTTCTTTTCCTTTCTTTTCTCCCCCTTATTTGTCCCCCCCAAAAAACTTTCCTATTCTCTTTAGCCTTCACTTAGGCGTGATTTAAAAATTTTTTTTTGTATTTGTTATGGGTATTTCCCCAAGCCTGAGTGCTGAGACCACAGGAACTGGCGGCCTATTCTTTTTGGTTGGTCAGGCTCGGCTGGGGGTCCTACGCACATACTATCCTCAAGCAGAACCACAGACAGACAAGACAGCAAGAGGGACCTGAGGAAAACATCCTTGTGGGCTTATCCAAGCAGTGGGCATCTGGAGAAATGATGACTGTTTGTCAAGCCAGGAACAGGAGCATCTCTGTCCAAGAGGAGTGCTGGACACACACACACACACACACACACACACACACACACACAACTCTATCCTCCCATGAAGAAACTGAATTGAACCCTCTCTTCCTAGACTCATAGAATTTTAGAAGCGGAAGGCACCCTAGAGATCATCTACCTGACTTCTCTGTCCAAATATATTTGAGGAGTCATTTGTGATGTCTGTATGGTAAATGACCTTTGCCCTTCCCATCCATGATGTGTTTCAGAAGGGGAACACAGCCTTGCACATTGCTGCCCTAGCAGGTCAGGATGAAGTGGTCCGGGAACTTGTCAACTATGGAGCAAATGTCAATGCACAGTCTCAGGTAATATATTTCTTTTCAAGAAACCAAGTCATGTTGTGACTGACTGATGGGAAGTAGCTTTCTTTGATTATTTTTCTGTTTTTCTTACCCAATTATGTGCTCATGAGGTCTTGCTCAAATAAATATATATCTTTAATTGTGTCTCTAGTGGGAATTATAACAGCAAAGGATTTCTGAGTAACCATTCTTATGATGTTCTGTGAACTTTAAATCTCAATTTTCTGAGCATGCCAGAGCTAGATCACCATGGGCCCCATCACAGTGGGTTGATAGGATGAGCTAGGGGCAGGGAAATACTAGAGTTGTAAATAGGGCAAATCAGCTAGGACTTTGTCCCATTTGCCGACATCAGTGATGGGAAAACATTCCTCACAACAGTCCAGAGAATGTCATCTCCATTCTTTATAGTCCTGGGCTAAGAAGAAGGATAGAAGGGTGGGGCATGTGAAAAATGTCATCAGGTGTGGTGGAGAGGGGGAGGGGAGCAGCTCCCTCCAAGACCCTCTGCCTTTCTAGTCATGAACTTGGGGAGGTGGGGGGGAGCAGATGAGTCCCCCCAGAGAGCGCTCTGAATGCCATCTTTGGCACCCATGCCATAGGTTTGCCATCATTGCCTAATGTGATTGAAACAATCACCTCTTGCCCTAAAAAGAGGCCTGAATTTCCCTGTGTGGAAGAGAATTGCAAATCTCTTGTGCTCTTAAAGATTTTAAAACAGAGATTCTGCTTTTCTATAGGGATGGTTTAGGGACAAAGCAATAAAAAGCAAATTAGATTAATTGTCTATTTTTCTAAGAGAAAGAAATATGGAAACATTTGTTTTTCAACAATCAACATAAAATCAAATTTAAAAAAATAAACCTTACTTTAGCTATGGCTAGGTGAAAGAGAAAGATGAAATGAGGAAGAGGAGGATGAGCAAAAAAAAACAACTAACAGATATATAGAAAGCAGATAAAAAAAAACAAAAGTGATGCCCATGCTCTCCTCTTTAAAGATTGTATCACTAGATGCAATTAGGTAGCTTAGGGAATAGAGCTCTGGACCTGAAGATGGGAGGGCTTTGGTTCAAATCTCATGATTATTGTGCATTTTTGCAACTATAGGCCCAAAAGGAAGAGCCTTTCTTGGAACTTAATGAAATAGAATTCAAGGCAAGCTTCTCCTCATCCCTGCTTCAAAGAGAGACTGGTGGAGGGTCTTACTTGAATGTCCATAATGATTTCTTTTCTTGGCTCACAGAAAGGCTTTACACCCCTTTACATGGCAGCACAAGAAAATCACTTGGAAGTTGTTAAATTTCTGCTGGAAAATGGAGCAAATCAGAATGTTGCAACAGAAGTGAGTACCTGGATCAAATGGTGTCACCCCTGTTTGTCACAAGTCTGGTGTGCTAATGTACTCATCTACATAGAGACATTGATGGTGGGCTACATTTATAAAGTCACCATCATCATCACAGGAAAGATATTCCTACTGAGCATCTGCTATTTGTAGACCACTCGATTCCCTGGTGACAGTGGGAAAATTGCCCATAGAGTAGAATATATGATTCCTGACCTTGCAGAGTTTGAAAAGAAGGATAGGAAAAATATGAAGAGACAATCACCAGAACCCACTATAACATAACCCACTACAGATCAGAATGTGTGTGTGTGTGTGAGAGAGAGAGAGAATTAGAGGGAATGAGAGAGAATGAATTTCACCTATCCAAGGGACCCTCACTACTGGAAATAGAGAATCAAATGCTTGCAGATGATAATAATGGTGATAAAAGGTGGATGAAAACATAAAGAACACATCTTTTTTTCAGAATAACTTATGTTAGGTAAGTTTATGAACCTCTTGGGGTCCATTTTGTCATCTGAAAAATAAGAGTTTTCAATTTCGTGGTCTCAATGTCACTTTCTAGCTCTAGGTTCTTAAATTTAGCAATGAAAGGACTTTGTGATAACTGTTTTCTATCTTCATTCAGAAGGTCCTGATTATGGACAAAACCAACTAGAACTTAAAGTGGTTCTGCAGAAAAGCTATTAATATTTTTGTGGTGTTATCAAGTAAACAGAATTGCTATTCTGGCAGTCAGTCTGCATATGTTCCCTCTTTGAGCCTGTGTGCCCATTTGTGTACATTTCCTAAAAAGCAGTCAACCTTTAGGTATCCCATGTTTCAAGTAGAGATGGTCAGTTTGGTGAAAGGTATCTTGTTGTGGAAAGAGCATTGGACTAAGAGTCAAGAGATCTGGGCATTGAAAAAGATGGCAAATTTGGAATTGATGGAAGAAAAAAAATTGTCCTAACAATCATGCCATCTTATACATAAGATGGGCCACCTCAGAAGCTAATTAGTCTTCTTTCCTGGAAGTTCTTCAGTGAAAGCCTGGAGTGGCTATTTTGTTGAGTCGGTTGTAGAGGGGATTTTTATTCCTAAAATCATAAAGATAGAAGGAACCTGGATAAGGTTGGATGGATGAGGAAAAGGCTCAGGGTTCTTTAATAACTTGTCCAAGGTCATATAGGGAATAAATCTCAAAAGTGGGATTTGCAACCACATTCTTCGACTCTAGAGTCAACGTTCTTTCTACTGTACCATACTGCTTCCTTTACGGGTTGGATCAGATAGGCCCTTTTGAGGTGTCTTAAAACCCTGAGGTTCTGTGATTCTGTGGCTTCCAGTTCTCCTGTTCAATACCTGACTGTTCCTAGCTACCACATCTCTGAGCCTTTCTCTTTGTCTTTAAAAAGAATGGATGCTATGAACAGTGAGGTGGTTCAGAGAATGGAGAACCAGACCTAGAATTAGGAGGTCCTGGATTCAAACTTGACCTCAGATACTCCCTAGCTGTGTGACCTTGGAAAAGTTACTTAACCCTAATTTCCTAACTCTTATTACTCTTCTGCCTTGGAACCAATACTTAGTATTGATTCTAAGAAGGAAGAAAAGAGTTTAAAAAACAAAAAGAGTAGTTGCTCTAGATTGTCTCTAGAGTCCCTTCTGGCTCTAAAAATCAGTTATTTCTATTCATTATTATTCATGACGAGTTTTCAGAGTTGTAAGGCTACCTCGCTTATTTTACAGATGAGGAAACTGAGTCTCTGAGAAGTCATGTGAATTGCTCAAAGTCACCCCTGTAGTAAGGCACCCTTCTCCGCTTATCTTCTCCTTCTCTCTTTTGGCCAGGATGGCTTCACACCATTGGCCGTGGCACTACAGCAGGGCCATGAGAACGTGGTGGCTCACCTGATCAACTATGGGACAAAGGGAAAGGTGCGTCTGCCTGCCCTTCACATCGCAGCCCGGAATGATGACACGAGGACGGCTGCAGTCCTGCTCCAGAATGACCCAAATGCAGATGTACTGTCCAAGGTAAGAGCCAACGAATTCAGATTTCCAGACCATGAAATCTGTGGAACAGAGGCACTGTCTAGAGGCTCCTTCCTACAAATAATGTTGGTGATATTGGGCACGGATTAACCCAGTCCAAAACCAAAGATGAATATCATGCAAATATAGCACCCAAATGGACGCCCCCTAAAGGATAAATTACAATTAGAATTGGGGTAGAAATACCATTGACAAGCAGGGTGTGTTTCTTGTCCCCCTGTGTCACCCCCAAATGCGTCCGGCCAGGTCCTTTTGGCCACACGACTGATTCGGTGCTGAGTTTCTCTTTTGCCCAGCTTGCAGAGGTGCAGAGCTAGAGTGGAGATTAGAAATGAGGAGCAATAGGCCCGGACCACCCCTGGACCATGATAGTACGTATTTATCCCACATTTGGCACTTTAGAAAGCGCTTTTCTCACAAGAGCCCTGTGAGGTAGGTGGTTCCGTTATTCTGCCAGTTTTATAGAGGAGGGAACTGAGGCTCCAAAAGATGGCTCACCCAAGTCAAACAGTGAGTAAGTAGGAGAATTGACTTTTCTGCTTTCCCTCTGCCATCCTGTCCTTCTGAAGTGTTGCCTTTGTGGAGAGAGCTCATACCACTAACTGCATTCATTCATTCCACATTTATTAGGTCCCTCTCAGGCATGCAGCACTCTGTGCTTTGACTTAGCATCTTTCAGATCTGTTCCCTGAGTGATTTTTGCAGGATCCAGGATGGATTTACCATTCATATTCTCCCTCCTGCTCCCCCTTGTGACTATAGACATGCATTTACAACATGGTAAGACAGTGAAAACAGGCAAATCCCTAGGACAACAGAAGAAGGAAAAGACCCCCCTTACCTGTCCTGGCTTTATTAGGAAGGACAGAAGCCAGTATTTATCACGTGCTTACAAGGTGCCAGGCACCTTGCTAAGCTCTTTATAAATATTATCTCATTTAATCCTCAAAACAACCCTGAGAGAGGAATGTTGTTATGATCCCCATTTTACAGTTGTGGAAATGGAGGCAAAGAGAGATTAAGTGACTTCTCGAGGGCCACATAGCTAGTAAGGGTTGGAGGCTGGATTAGAACTTAGATTTTCCTGACTCCAAGTCTAGTGCTTTATCCGCTGCATCACCTACCTGCTTTTCAATGTGGTTGGCACCATTCACTAATCCACCAAGCTAACTGTTCATGAAATGGGTTGAAAAACATCCCATTTAGATCTTGGATCCTGAAGAAGATTCAATATACCATGATTACTTCCAGGGTATTCCACCTACCACTAAATAAACGTAGAAAGGCTATTTGCTGTGTTTCTGTAGCTCACTGGACAGAGCTCTACCAGTGAACATCTGGCCCCCTCCAGGAAATATTTCTTGTCTGGCCCCAATCTCTAGCATTATTGGTAGCTCTTCTGATCTTAACCAGCATCCCCAGGTGCCATGGCAGTGTTGAAAGTCAATCTCTAGGGGGCAGCTGGGTGGCTCAGTGGCTTGAGAGCCAGGCCTAGAGATGAGAGGTCCTAGGTTCTAAAAGGCCTCAGACACTTCCCAGCTGTGTGACCCTGGGCAAGTCATTTAACCCCCATTGCCTAGCCCTTTACCATTCTTTTGCCTTGGATCCAATACACAGTATTGATTTCAAGATGGAAGGTGAGGATTTAAAGAAAAAAAAAAAAGAAAGTCAATCTCTACTGACCAGTTTTTCTTCTCTTTATTCTACAGACAGGATTCACCCCGCTCCACATAGCAGCCCACTATGAGAACCTCAATGTGGCCCAGTTATTACTAAATCGGGGAGCCAGTGTGAACTTTACTCCACAGGTAATGACTTAACTGCCACTCTTCTTGCAATCAATACAATGGAGCCTAGATGGCATAATTTTTTCTAACTTAATATTTTTCTATTTTTTAAAATGCATCTAATTTTTTCTAATTTAATACTTTATTATCGAAATTACATGTGATAATCTTTTACATACATTTCCTGAAATTATAATATCCAAATTGTATCCCTTTCTCCCTTCCTTCTCTCTCCTTGAAATGGTAAGTAATTTAATCTGGGGGGAGGGGTAGCTGGGTAGCTCAATGGATTGAGAGCCAGGCGTAGAGACGAGAGGTCCTAGGTTCAAATCTGGCCTCAGACACTCAGACCCTGGGCAAGTCACTTAACCCCCATTGCCTAACCCTTAACACTCTTATGTCTTGGAACCAATATATAGTATTAATTTTAAGGGAGAAAGTAAGGGTTTAAAAAATTTAATCTAGGTTATATATGTGTGATCTTGTGAAACATATTTCCCTATTGGTCATGTTGTGAGAGAATATTCTTATTAAACCAAAATCCAAAAAGAAAAACACACACAAAGAAAGAGGAAAATAGTATGTTTTGATCTGCATTCAGATTCCATCCATTCTTTCTTTGCTGGTGAATAGTTTTCTTTGTCATAAGCCCTTGGGAACTGTCTGGGATCATTGTATTGGATATGGCAACCTTTTAAGGAGAGTCTGAGTGTTCTTGTTTCTTGGAGAATATTTCAATTTCTCCATTCAATGAATACATATTTTTAAGGGTCTATTCTTTGTGAGGCACTGTTCTAGATTCTGGAAATACAAAGATTCCAATGAAATAATCCCTGCCTTCGTGGAGATTATATCCTACTAGGAGAGAGGGATGCAACATGGACATAGATCAATAAATATAAGATCATTCGAGAAAGAAGAATGCACAAACAATTTGGGGTGGGATGAACAGAAAAAGCTTTCTATGGGAGTTGACACCAGAGCTGAAACCTGAGAAAAACTGAGGATTCTAAGGATTGGAGGTGAAGAGGGAGTATATTCCAGGCAAGGAGTATATGTGTCAAGATTACCATTGTCCATGAAGGGGACCATGATCTAAGTGACATTGATGGAGATGACTGTGATTTAGATGACTGCAATGGGAACAAGCTTAATGATGGTGGCAGCTAATGGGGATGACTACAAAGATCATTGCTAAGTCATTGTTATTTTCACAAATTTGGAGAATTAAACTTTTTAATGGGCAAAAAAAAAAGATGTGTCAATAGAATGCCAGATTTGAGGGACAGATAGTAGATCAGTAGAACATATTGTAGCTAAAAAAGAGATAGTGTAAAATAAATCTGGAAGGCAGGTGGAAGTCGTCTTGTAGTGAGCTAATAAGTTGGGATTTTATCTTAGAGACAATAGGGAGCTATTAAAGATTCCTGAGCAAGGGAATAGCATCATCAGACTCATTTATCTAAAAATATGAATTTAGGGGCAGCTAGGTGGCTCAATGGATAGAGAGCCAGGTATATTTACTTGAGTTTCTAAGTTAAAATCTGGCCATAGACACGTCCTAGCTGTGTGACCTTGGACAAGTCACCTAACCCCAATTGCCTAGCCCTTATTGTTCTTCTATCTTGCAACTGATACTTAGTATTGATTCTAAGACAGAAGGTAAGGATTAATTTAGGAACTGTGTGAAGGATAGATTGGAGAGGGGACAGACTAGAAGCTGGAATACTAACCAGGAAGCTATCTTCATCATCGAGCACATCTCTGGTCCCTGCTGAAGTCATTTTCATCCTTTCTGGCAAGTTCTCTAGGCTTTAACCCTTTGATTTCCACTGGCTTTGTTGGGTGATACTCAGTCACATTCTCCCTGTGACATAGTGGCATACACAACTGAGTTTCTTTTTATCATTCATTTTTTTCATTCCAGTTCAGCAAACATTTAGAGTGTGTAATATCATGCAAAGAGCATAGGACTAGACCCTGAGGGAAATGCAAAGTTCAGAGGAACCAAGATCCCTGCCTTGATGGAGCTTACCATCTGTCGAGGGACAGAACACACACAGACACAACTATAATACAGAATAATATGTAAAGACATTAGAGAACATGTAATATATAGGCTATAGAATATAATATAGAATTATATATATAACAAGTATTTATTATAGAATTAATAAGTAATTATGTGATATTTATATATTACTATATAAGTACATATGAGAATAATATATAAGTACATCAGCGAAGAAGAAAGGGCTGTGTGCGGTCTGAAACAGGAAGGTAGGATTAAGAGAGGCTTAATGAAGGTGCTGGCATGAGAGCTGATAGTCTCCATATAGAGCTTGGGGAGGTGGGAAGGGACAGGTCGTGTATAGGATATAGGGAAGAGTATAGTTTGGCAGAAGCCGAGAGGATGGCACTGAGGAGTAGGTGATTGATGCTGATATGGCTGTTTGTTCAGTGTCTGACTTTTTATGACCCCATTTAGGGTTTTCATGGCAAAGATACTAGAATGGTTTGCCATTTATTTCTCCAGTTCCCTTTATAGATGAGGAAACTGAGGCAAAATGGATTAAGTGACTTGTCCAGGGTCACATAGCTAGTAAGTGGCTGAGGCTGGATTTGAACTCAGAAAGATGAGTCTTCTTGACTCCAGGCTCAGCACTCTATCCATTGCATCACCTTGATACTTCTGGAATAGGTAATAGAAAAACTGAAAAGGGAGGGTGAACACAGATTGTGGCCATGAATGCCATGTAAAGAAGTCTCAACTTTGCTAGGTAGACCATATGGAGTCATTGAAGGTTTGTCAGAAGAGTAATATCAGAGGCAGCTAGGTTGCTCAATGGATAGAGGGAGGTCCTGAGTTCAAATTTGATCTCAGACACTACTTAGCTGTGTGATCCTGGGCAAGTCATCTACCCCAATACCTAGCCCTTACCATTTTTCTGTCTTAGAACAATATATGGCATTGATTCTAAGATGGAAGGTAAGGGTTTGGGGGGGGGAAGGAAGAGTGATATTACTAGATCTATGCAATAAGGATTTCTTGCAGCCCACTACCATGCCCCTGCTACAGACCAGAATTTGACTTAAAAAAAGAGAGAATTCTACTTCTAAGGAACAGTCATTGGAAGAAACTTCCAACCTCATTTTTTCCAGCCTTGGCTGCAGCTGAATTTAATGTGGATTAACATGGTTAAGTTTGCTGATTACATGATTTATAAATGTTTTAAACATTTTATTTAAAGGATGTTCGACTTCTGCATTAGATGCAAATTGAATCTGAGCTGCTGCCGCATGGCAGCATATCCCTGTTGAGGTCTCTGGGGCCGCAGGGTCTGTGTCTAACTATCTCCCTGACTCCTCTCTGGCTCATCCTTTCCAGAATGGCATAACTCCCCTGCACATTGCTTCTCGGAGGGGGAACGTGATCATGGTACGACTCCTGCTGGATCGAGGGGCTGAGATAGAAACCAGGACCAAGGTAGGTTGTCTTCTTGCTGCTCCTGCCAGTGAGCTGGCCTGTGGAAATGCCAGGGAGGGATTTTTGCACTCAAGGCAGATTCTCTGGGTGAGCAGTGGGTCCTCTTGGTGACCTAATTAATAATACACCAGAAAAGGCCAGCCAGTGTGTGGCCGGCCGGAGTGTGGATGAAGGCAAAGAGATAGCCCCTCTGGATTTGCTGGCACTTCACATTAATGAAAGTTGACCATAGGGATGCTCATTATTGTCTGGTTTGAGTGACTTCTGATAATTCAGGTGGGTTTTTTGTTTGTTTGTTTTAAAGGATGAATTGACTCCTCTCCACTGTGCAGCTAGAAATGGGCATGTGCGCATCTCAGAGCTCCTGCTGGACCACGGGGCACCCATCCAGGCCAAAACCAAGGTGTGTGCCTCCTTCATGTTGGAAGGACCTTTTCCAAGGTCAAAATCTGAAGGTTGTGCCCAGATTTTCTATCCCTGCACATTCAATTCAATAAATATTTATTTAGCATTTCCTATGTGCCAGACACTGTGCTAAGAACTGGGGATAAAGAAAGGGACAAAGGACTATAAATAATAACTAAGCTCCATATACCTTGTTTAGATTTACAAAAAGTTTCCTTTACAGAAATCCTAGGAAATTACAAGTATTCTTAGAATCACAGGTTTAGAACTTGAAAAGATGTTAAAGTCCATTGAGTCACCCTTTCTCATTTTACAGTTGAGGAGACGGAGGCATTGACAGCTTAAGGGACTTGTCCAGGGTTATATGAGAAGTATAAGTCTAGATTTGAACTTAGGACTCCAAGTTTAATGTCTTATACCCTACACCAGAAATGTCATATAGGCAGGTACTGGCCCACAACACACACCTGAATGTAGCCTGAATACAAATTAAAATGTAATTTAGAAATATTTAACAAAATAAATAAAATACAATAAGACATAGATAATGTTAATATGTGTTTTTAAAACCCTTACCTTCCATCTTAGACTCAATACTGTGTATTGGTTCTAAGGCAGAAGAGTACTAAGGGCTAGGCAATGGGGATTAAGTGACTTGTCCAGGGTCACACAGCTGGGCAGTGTCTGAGGCCAGATTTGAACTCAGGACCTCCAATGTCTAGGCCTGACTCTCAATCCTCTAAGCCACCCAGCTGCCCCCTAATATGTGGTTTTTAAAGGCAATATGCAGCCTACAGGGATCCTTATATGTAGTTTAGTTGCCTCTGTTTCTATTTGAGTTTGAATTCACTACTCTGGGCATCTAGGAGACACAGTGGATAGAGAGTCAAGCTTGGAATCAGGAAAGTTTGAGTTCAAATCTAGCTTCAGACATTTACTAGCTATATGGCCCTGGGCAAGTGTCCCTTAACCTTGTTTGCCTCAATTCTTCATTTGTAAAATGAGCTGGAAAAGAAAATGGCAAACCATTCCAATATCTTTGCCAAGAAAACCCCAAATAGGGTCACAAAGAGTCAGACATGACTGAACAACAACCACCACCAGTGCTAGACCATGCTCGCTCCCATAGATAACAAGAGGCAAAGCTGTGCTCTACAAAGAAAGCCCAGTGTTCTTTCCACCACCCCAGCCCACTTCATTTTTGTCTTTGAACCTTCTCCTTTAAGAACCTGCCGCCTACACCCATAGCCGTGTAGCTAGCTTGCTTCCTTGTTAAACTTATATAGACATGTTCTTCTCAAGATTCATAAACCCAAACAGATCTTGTATTGCTGGAACACATTAGCCCTGGAGTCAGAAAGACCCAAGTTCAAATCTGGCCTCAGATACTTTCTAGCTGTGTGACCCTGGGCAAGTCTTTATCTCCACCTTCCTCAGTTTCCTCACCTGTAAAATCAGATTAATAGTAGCATCTACCTTCCAGGGTTGTTATAAGGATCAAATTGAAATAATTATAAAATACTTAACACGGTGCCTGACACACAGTAGGTGCTTTATAAATGGTAATAGAAACAGTAGCAATAGCAGCAATTGTAGTAGTAGTAGCAGTAGTAGTATCAATAGGAGGAGGAGTATCAGCAGTAGTAGCGTTAATAGTAGTAGTAGTAGTAGCATCAATAGTAGCAGAAATAGGAAGAATAGTAGTAGAAGTAGCAAGAGGAGGAGGAGGAGGAGCAGTAGCAGTAGTAGTAGCAATAGCAGGAGGAATAATAGTAGCAGTAGTAGTAGCAATAGGAATAGTAGCAGTACCAATAGTAGCTGTAGCCGCAGCAGTAGTAGTAACAGTACTACTAGTAGTAACACAACAACAACAACAACAACAACCTGCCAGACTGAGACAGAAGATCTGGTTGCAAGTCCCAGCTAGGTTGCCGTACCACCTCTGTGACTTTGGCTGGGTCACTCTACCTCTCCAGCCTAAATTTCTTCATCTAAACAAAAAGGGCCTGGGATAGAGCCTCTCTGGAGTTGTTTGCAGCTCTGATGTTCTTTCATTCAGCCAATAAGCATTTATTGGGCATTTTCCCCTTGCATTGTATTACTACTAATAATACCTATCACGGAGTACATTAAGATGCTACGGAAACACTAGTGTTGATGATGATGACAATGATAGACATTAGAGATCATCTAGTCCAACACTCAATTTACAAAGAAACCAAGGCTGAAGGAGCTTGTCATTGGACTAACATCCCACAGATAATTGATGGCAAAGCCAGGAGTAGAGCCGGGATGTAGATAGCTGGGCTAGAGTAGAGGTCTTGCTTTGGTATGTTTGGAGGTAAAGTTGAAAAGGTCTTGAAGCTCCATGTTTTTTTTTTTTTCTCTCTTTACTCAGAATGGCTTGTCCCCTATCCACATGGCAGCTCAGGGAGACCATTTAGACTGTGTGCGGCTTCTGCTCCAATACAATGCAGAAATAGATGACATCACCCTGGACCACCTCACGCCTCTCCACGTAGCGGCCCACTGTGGCCACCATAGAGTGGCCAAGGTGCTTTTGGACAAAGGGGCCAAACCCAACTCCAGAGCCCTGGTGAGTAGAAGGATTATGGAAAAGGGTGAGGGCTAAGGGAGTTTTTGTCCTTTAAAATGTCCATGGCATTTAAGGTCTTGGTGTAAGTTTGGGGACATTTGAAAGGACTCTGACAATTGGGAACTGTGTTGCCCTCCTCCTCGAGTTCCAAAGACCCCAAATGTCTTACATCATTGTCCTAGCCTGGATCAATATCAGAGAATGAAATGCTCCTCATTCAGGGTGAAGTTTTCAGCCAGACTGGCCTAAAACCCTTCACATTGGTTCTCAGTTCACATGGGGAAGCCCCCTCCCAGGGTGAGCTATAATCAGAGAACAGAAACATTTCCAGGCTCTTTCTGTGGTTTCTGACTCTCTGGGGATGTGCCTAGGCTAAATGTTTGCTCTTTTCAAAGGGACTCACAGCTCTCAGAACTCCTGGATACTAGAAGGAAGTCCAGATCTAAAGCATAGCTTTCCTCCCCCTTTTCAGGGGTTCCTCAAATTATTTGGGGGTCCTCCATTATGTGATTGGGAGTCTCTCTACAGCATGGACCTATGCCAAAACCCTTCCATTTATACAACTTCTCAAATTGGATGTGGGAGATACATAATCTGGTTTATGAAAGGATTCTTTGCTATACAGAAAAATTTAGCAAGGGGTTCCTTAAAAGAACATGTTCCCAGCTGGGGGCACATGCTTGTAATCAGTGGTGTGCTGACAAATATTTAACATCCAGTTCTCTTGGGGAGTATGTGGAATGTATGTGTAACACACTTCTTCCGTCCTAGAATCAATACTATGTATTTGTTCTAAAGCAGAAAAGTGGTAAGGGCTGGGCAATGGGCGTTAAGTGACTATGACAATGGGGGTCATACAGCTAAGAAATGTTAGATTTGAATTCAGAACCTCCTATTTCCAGACCTGGTTCTCTATCTACTAAGCCACCTAGCTGCCCCTCTCATCACACACTTCTAAATTTAATCTGCATTATTGACATTTTTCTCATCATTTTATTAAGTCTGTATGATCAAAGACCAATAAATCATGTCACAATTTGAAGTACAGACCAATTTCTGAGGTACAAATCCTCACACTGAAAATTTAACAATCATCTTTCACATGAATTTGAGCTAGCTCCAGCATACCCCTGTCTACTGTAATCCTTGCTGCTGGGGAGGATGAGGTTGGTGGATCACTTGAGCTCAGGAGTTCAGAGCTTCAGTATGTCAAGAGCTAATCAGATGTCGACACTAAGTCCAACCCCAATTAGATGAGCCCCCAGGAATAAAGTGCCACCAGGCTAACTAAAAAGGGATGAGCTGGTTCAAGTCAGAAAAACAGAACTGATGAACTTCTTTTATCAATCAGTATGGGGCTCCTGTCCATGAATGACCCTACTGTCAACTTGGGTGAGATAAGGAAACCCAGCCTAGAAAGCACCCCCCCCATCTCAATCTCCTCTGGTATAGCAAACATATGATTAAATTAACAAAAGCACTTTGTGGCTACAGATTATGATTATCATTCTAACTAGTTGAGAAGCATTTTGGTGCATAAAGGGAGGCCTACCTGTATGCCACATGATTTCCATCTATTTGCATTTCATACGTGGAAATTTTCTATGAAAGACTGCGAAGGCTGCAGTCTAGACACAAGGTGACATTCTGTGTTTTTGAATCGGTGTGTGGGCATCTCCTGTCTGACTGTGTTGTAGAACGGCTTCACGCCCTTACACATTGCCTGTAAGAAGAATCACATCCGCGTGATGGAGTTGCTGCTGAAGACAGGAGCTTCCATAGATGCCGTCACAGAGGTAGGACATTTGCCTTTCAGCCATCAGAGCCCAGTGAGACTCTAAAGGACTTTCCAGCAGGTGATGGCATTCTTTTCTTGGAGATTTTTATAGCTCTTTCCCCAGATGAAGCCCACAACCCAGAAATTCAGGGACATAGATGTTATCAGGCAGACCAGTCCATGAGAGATTCCCATTGATGTGGGTCATTCCAGTGGATACATCTCTCTGCTGATGGGATGAAGCATGTCCCATCAAGGCCTTTCCCATATCTTCCATAAAGTGTTCACAGTTCTCTTCCAGGCACTCGGGCTGTTAGCTTGAGTGTTCTGTTGGTATTTCAGCCAAATTGTGGATGGTTCATTCTCCTAGTTTATTATCACATCCAGGCACAGAAAGTCATTGGGAGTAAGCCGTAGTGTCTCTCTCCAAGGACAAGTCCCTCTGGAAACTGATCTTGTCCTATAACCAATGCTTCCCCATCAGCCTGGTTGTCCTTCTAATCCTACTTAAAAGAAGATGAAGTATCCTTTATGCAAAGGACAAGCTGGGCAAACTACTTAACCTCTGTTTACCTTAGTTTCCTCTTCTTAAAATGGGAATAATAATAGCACCTGCCTCCCTGAGCATAAAATGTGGTGTTAGTTGTAAAAATGCTTAGTAGTGTTCCTTGGCATATAGTAAGTGCTATAAAAATGTTTTGTTGTTGTTTTGTCAATAAGTCATGTGATCCCATTTCAGCTTTTCTTGGAAAAGATATTGGAATGGTTTGCCATTTCCTTTTCTAGCTCATTTTATATATGAGGAAACTAAGACAAATAGCTCATTTTACAGATAAGGAAACTGAGGCAATCAGAATCAAGTGACTTGTCCAGGGCATATGGCTATTAAGTGTTTGAGGCCAAAATCAAACTCAGGTGGTCCTGACTCCAGGGCCATTATTCTATCTACTGCACCACCTAGCAGCCCATATAAATGTTACTTATTATTATTGTTATTATTACACTTCTGCTATATAGAAGCTACCAGACCACCCCATTTCATACTCTACTGTCTCCTATGAGGCATCAAGGCATAAAAATGCAAATTAAACACATATCCAAGAAACAGGGACCATCTCCCCCAGCCTCAAAAGCCACCACCATAGGTTATATAAAGTATGTATTCTCTCCACTTGGCATTTGCCCAACTAAACAATGAACTTGTTCTTCCATTTATTTTCTTTGTTGCAGTCTGGACTGACCCCACTACATGTAGCATCCTTCATGGGGCACCTTCCCATCGTGAAGAATCTTCTGCAGCGGGGAGCATCACCTAATGTCTCCAATGTGGTAAGGTCTAGAGCTTGTTATCTTAGCATCCAGAGTCAAGGGAAGACCTTTAATTAGCTTTGTGAGATCATGTCTCTTGGGATATGGGGATGATTCCTAGAACAGTAGCAACTTCAGACTGGAGCATGATACCCTTTATATACTGACTTCCCTTCAAATTAGGTATCCAGCAAGATCCTCTGAACGTCAGAGGTGTGCAGAAATATAAATGCAATGATGAGGGCAGTGCCAGTCTTTTGTTCTGGAGAGCAGCTTGGGAATGTCCTATGTAGGTTACTGTAGTACACTTTCAAAGTATATTTAAAGTAAGCTGTACATTTTAAAGATTTCTGGTTTCATACACAATTCCTCTTTTTTCTTATAATGAAATGTTCCTGTTTGTTAATGTTTAATCATAAACAAAATTTAAGAAATCATTTAAAGGAAAAACAAAATCCATTTACTTATACTTTTTAGTATATCTAAAATATAGATATATCTAAGTCCAGAACTGAATTTCCTTCAGTCAAATGGCAGAGAAACTGAGTTGGAGGTGGAGTGACAAAAGATAATTAACATGGCTAGTGGTCACCATGAACTCACTCTACCTTAGCTAATTCCTTGTGCAACGCAAATCATCATAAATTGATACCCCAAGTTCCTCCATTCCTCTTGCTCTTCTGTCTTGGTCCACCATGGCTTAAGTCCTATTGCTTCCAAACTCAGAACATGTTTTCCTACCCAGCCATCTTGTGCATATGTATCATATCCTTGTTGGCAAACCTATGGCATGTGTGCCGGATGAGGCTGCCCCTTCCCCCTCTCCAGGTGCACCTGAGGATATTTCTCACATGACCCACCCCTCTGCCTAGCAGTCCAATGGGAGCACTTCCTCCCTCCCCTGTCTGGGGTAAGGCAGAGGTGGGGCAGGGGGAGAGGGGGAGGCTCACAGGTGGTGTGAGGGTTGCAGTTTGGGCACTCTGTCTCTAAAAGGCTTGCCCTCACTGTATTACCATCTAACTGGTCTCTATAACTCTGTAACAGGGCATAATGTTTGACTCCATGTCCATGAGCTTCTTAACCCTCATTGATCTTTTCATGACTGTCTGTCCCCAGCCTTGTCCACAGTATTCTGGGTAAGGGGACACATCAATTTCCTCACGAGGCTTCTCAGAATAGAAGAGGTGTCTGCTGGAATAACTCCACTGTTTAAGAATAAGGTCCCCAAGATACAATAAGGAAGATCTTGAGAGCTCACTATGTATCATTGTGGGAATGAACCACCCACAAATATTTACGAAATATTTTTGCTATACAGAAAGTGGAGACACCACTGCATATGGCAGCCAGAGCTGGACACACAGAAGTAGCCAAATATTTACTCCAGAACAAAGCCAAAGTTAATGCCAAGGCCAAGGTGAGTTCAGAAGGAAAAAAAGGGAGGTGGGTAGTTGAAGAAATATGGAGGGTCCATTTCAGTGAATTGCATTTCTTCCTAAGACTATACACAACAGCAGTTATCTGCAACAGAAAGCTTATCTATCACTCTAACTCAAATTGTGTAAAGACATTGAGAGATCAACTTTGTGAGCAACTCTTGGGAGCTCCTAGTGTTTAGAACTGGAAGGGATCTTAGAGATCATCTAGTCTAATCTTCTCATTTCACAGAAGAGGCAATCAAGGAGTGTTAGAGAAAGAGCCAGAGATAGAGCTCTTCCTCCATCAGACTCGGGTTTTATTGATAGCCCTTAATCAAGGGATGGATTTGGATTTGTGATTTCATTGTTCGAGGGAACTCCCAGATGAGTGAACTTCCTCACCAATGGAAGTAGGCACTTTTTTCCCAACTTAAATTCTTAGCAAGTTGCCTAGAACAGTTATCAAATTAATGCAAACACCAGCATGCAGCAAAATTCTCAACCATATTAAAATGTAATGGGAAAGGGGGCAGCTAGGTAACTCAGTGGATTGAGAGCCAGGCTTAGAGACAGGAGATTCTGGGTTCAAATCTGTGTGCTTCCTAGCAGTGTGACACAGGGCAAATCACTGAACTTCCATTGCCTAACCGTTAATGCTCTTCTGCCTTGGAACTAATACACAGTATTGTCAGACAGAAGGTAAGAAGTTTTTTAAATTGGGAAATATGCAAAATAAATAAAAAATGTAACAAAGCATAGATGATGTTAATTTGTAGTTTCTTAAGTGACCATTTCTCTTTGAGTTTAACACTGCTAGTCTAGACTACTTAGAAGTAAAATAACTTGCCTAGTATCACAGAATCAGTACAAGTCAGAGGCAAAACTTAAATCAGATCTTTCTGGCTTCCCCCTTGCCACAAAAACTATAAATTCTAAGGGGTCAAAAGGAAAGGGGTGACTTCCAGAAATACAAAGAGTGGTAGCTTTCTGCAAATAGGTTCTCAGTATAATGAGAACATATATCATTTGATTGAGAATGACTAGCCCTTGCTTTGAAGTAAATGCTCCAGACTTGAGCGAGTCATAGAATAACTGAGAGACTTGCCCAATCGATTAAGGCCAGGGTTCGATTTTCAGCCTGTTGGTGGCAGAAGTCTGGCTCTGTGAGGACTGTGACCCTTGGAAGTGTGCTATTGGAGTAGTGAATCCAGGCTGAGTAACTCAAAGATACCTGGGACTGAACAAACCCCATTAACACTAGATACTGATAGAAAAATGATAGAGATAGAATGATAAATAGAAAGATGATAGATTGACAGAAAGAGAAAGGAAGAAAAGAGGGAGGAAAGAAAGAAAAGAAGATAGGTAGATATCCAGAATGAATGCCCCAAAGGAAGAATGAAATTACACAGAATACCTCTCTTTTCTCTTTCTTCATGCCCCTGATGGAGTCTGCCTGGCATCTAAAGCACCTGTCTCTTCACCTATTTATTTTCTCCCCATTTAGGATGACCAGACCCCACTTCACTGTGCAGCTCGTATCGGCCATACGAATATGGTGAAACTTCTCCTGGAAAATAATGCCAACCCCAACCTTGCCACGACTGCAGGACACACCCCTTTGCACATCACAGCACGAGAGGGCCATGTGGAAACAGCCTTGGCCCTACTAGAAAAGGAAGCTTCTCAGGCTTGCATGACCAAGGTATTTATCTCTTTCTCTGAGAAACAAATAGGCAAGTGGGTAGCTGGGCTGACTGTGTGGGAGGGGGATCCCTGCCTAGTCATCTCTGCTGTCTTGGTGATCCTGAGAGCAGCTGGGGAAAATTGGCATCCTCAGGCATGGCAGCCCTAGGAGCTGAGAGCTAGAAAGGGATGACATAAGGCATCTAGTCCAGTCCCTACATGAAGTGTAAATCCCATCTACACATTCTTGAAGGTTCATCCAGCCTCGGCTTAAACACCTCCAATGATGGGAGACTCGACTACCTTGGGAGATGACCTACTCATTTACTAATTGTTGGGAAGTGTTTCCTTATGCCAAGCACCAAATCTGCCTTCCTGAGCCTTTTACCTATTAGTCTTGGTTCTGTCCTTTAGAGCCAAGTAAAACATGTCTGAGTGCTCTTCCAAATTATAGCCTTTCAAGCATTTAAAGACAGTTATTGGGCCCCATATATGTCATATCTTCAGGCTAAACAAGCACTTCTCCATTTCTTTAGCCAGTCTTCATCATTTTATTCATTGACTCACTTAGTCAATCAATACACATTTATTAATTAAGCACTTGCTATGTGCTAAACTTGCTGCTAGGCACTAGAAATTCAATGAAAATGTGAAAAAGGAAAACAGAAAAATGCCTTCAAGTAACTTACGTACTAATTGGAAAGACAAGTATACTTTGCTCTGGACATGCTCCAGTTTGTCAACTGAATGGGTATCGTCCTTTTCCAGAATGGTACAATAGAATTAATCAATACATCATTCAGCAGGGAATTATTGGCCATGTACTCAGTGCACAGCATTATGCTAGGTTCTAAGGAAAATATAAAGGAGGCACAAAACATAATCTTATTCCAAAGCAGCCTGTTTGTTGGATTAGGGATGGGAGGGAGACCCATATTCACAGGAAAAGTTAAATAACCTTGCCAGGCATCATGTGATGAATATAATAAGTGATGAATCAATGGCATGGTTAATAGGATTTGCAGGAAGCCTGGTGATCTTCTACCTGCTTTTGATCCCATCTCAAAGGTAGCAATTGGCAGTTCCTCTAACTTCTTTATTAGCTAGCTCTTTCTCTGTGCTCTAAGAACCTGAGGTATCTAGTTATTATTACTTATTTTTAACATTCATTTCTTAAAATTTTTGAGTTCTAAATTTTCTCCCTCAATCTTGCTCCTCTCCCACCCATTGATAAAGTAAACAATATGATATTAATTAGACATGTGCAGTCATGCAAAATGTATTTCCATATTTACCAAGTTGCAAAAAAAAAAAACCCAAAACATAAAGAAAGTTTAAAAAGCTATGTTTCGATCTGTATTTAGAGTTCATTAATTCTCTCTCTGGTGGTAGATAGCATTTTTCATTTTGGGTCCTTTGGAATTGTCTTGGATCAGAAAAGCTGAGTCTTTCACAGTTGACCATTGTTACAATATTGCTATTGCTCTATACAATGTTCTCCTGGTTGTGCTCATTTCACTTCGTATCAGTTCATAAAAGTTTTCCCAGGCTTTTCTGAAATCATCCTGCTCATCATTTCTAATAGCACAATCATACGCCATCATAATCATGTACTACAACTTATTCAGCCATTCTCCAATTGATGGGCTTTGGGGTGCCTAGTTTTGTAGAGCATCTGGCCTTCCTTTCTCCAATCCCTTGTGTTCTCCCAAAATGTTGCTCCATCCCCGTGGGATTCTGATGTTCTTTGTTTCTCCTCAGAAAGGATTTACCCCTCTCCATGTTGCTGCTAAATATGGAAAGGTAAATGTGGCTGAGTTGCTGCTGGAGAGGGACGCCCATCCAAACGCAGCTGGAAAAGTGAGTTTGAATTTCACAAGGTCCCTCCCTTTTCCAAGTCACATTCTTTGGCATATTCCAAGAATATGTTAAATTTAAAATATACCTCCTATCTCTATCTCCACCTCCATTCCCCTCATTGGATACTCTATAGTTGGGATCAGAAGAGACAGGGGGTGGGGGTGGCACAGCTGGGTAGCTCAATGGATTGAAAGCCATCCCTGGAGATGGGAGGTCCCAGGTTCAAATCTGGCCTCAGACACTTCCCAGCTTTGTGATCCTGGGCAAGTCACTTAACCCCCATTGCCTAGCCCTTACCACTCTTCTGCCTTAGAACCAACATACAGTATTGATTC
Source organism: Monodelphis domestica (assembly GCF_027887165.1). Lineage (NCBI taxonomy): Eukaryota > Metazoa > Chordata > Mammalia > Didelphimorphia > Didelphidae > Monodelphis > Monodelphis domestica. The sequence continues at coordinate 586,347,233 of NC_077227.1, read as the reverse complement.
CAAGACAGAAGGTAAGGGTTTAAAAAAAGAAGAAGAAAAGACCTTAGCCAAGTCTATTCTACCTCCTCCATTTTACAGATGGGCAAACTAAGGCCTGGACAAGGAAATTGACTTGCCCATGGTCACACAGTTAGTAAGTGGCAAAGCCAAGATCAGAATCCCAATCTGATGCCAAATCAATCGGAGGGCATTGTGAATCAGGGCTCTGCATTTTGGCACACAACTCCCACTTAGCATTGCCAGTTGGACAGTGACAGGGAGAGACAGTTGGTGGGTGAGAAATACAAAGCTCAACAACAGACAGAAGGAGACCTGAGCCTCTTGCGCAGAAAAGCAGCCCAGAATCCCCTCAGCCCCACCACTGTTTTCTCTATTATGTAATCAAGAGTAGGATGGTTCCCCACCCCCTGCCCCCAACTCCCAGTACAAATTACATTCATAGATATTCTTGGCTTCATTTCCTCTTCAGAGCTACCCTGGGTGTTCATTTTACCTTGGTTTTGCTTCAGATTAATCTGTTTGGCAGTGAATAAGAAAGGAGGAAGAGGGAGCCTATAGTGTGAGTTTTCCCTGTTCAGGGCAACTTTCACCTTAACTGTAGGAATCCCCAGTAGAAAATGAGCTAGTGGGTGGTGTGACTTTTTGTTGTTTGTTTTCCCCTCTGCAGAATGGCCTCACCCCTCTCCATGTTGCCGTCCATCACAATAATCTGGAGATTGTGAAACTTCTACTCCCTCGAGGAGGCTCTCCACACAGCCCTGCTTGGGTAAGATCCCTCCCTGCCTTTCTTCCTGCCTGGCAGCATGCCCATTCCTAACTCCCAGGGAGCAGGACATCTGCTGGTCTTACTGAGAGAGGGCAATGTAGGCAGCAGTTGGAAGGCTTGAGAACCTTGAGTCTTTTTAATTTCAGGATTTAAAAATCTTCAGTATGATTGATACTGTTCTTTAAGAATGAGTAGAAAAGAGGCTTTTCAACAACAGATTTCCATGTGCCATACAGATAAAACTCAGTTTCTATAACAAATATTTTCCTTTAAAAAAATTGGTAAGCCAAAGTTTTGCACATGGAATTATTTCTTAGATGCACTCAGTGTGTTTGTTAGTCAAAGGCATATAGACACCTAAAATTAATCCATTGTAAATAAAGTAAAGGATTTTAAAAAACATGTAATTTGGAATAATTATTGCCCCCTAAATGTATCTGTTTTGCAGAGATAGAGACTGGACCTGTTATTTCATTGATATTGTTGTTCAGTCATTTTCAATTCTTCATGTCCTCATTTGGGGTTTTCTTGGCAAAGATACTAGGTGGTTTGCCATTTCCTTCTCTAGCTCATTTCACAGATGAGGAAGCTAAGGCAAAAAAGATTAAGTGACTTTCCCAGGGTCCCACAGCTAATAAGTATCTGAGAGCAGATTTGAACTTGGGAAGATGAGTCTTGCTCTAGGTTCACTGCTATCCACTGGACCACCTAGCTACCCTTGTTGTAAGTACCCTTCTTAAGTAAGGAAACTTCTGCCAATGCAAGTTGGCAATTTCTTTTCAATTTCTCTTCAACAAGTCTTAGAGAACTGCCTAGTGCTGTGTTGGTGAGCCTATGGAATACATGCCAGGGGGAGCTGCTCCCCTCTTCCTCTCCACCATGCTTGAGGACATTTCTCACTTCACCTGCCCCTCTGCCCAGCAGCCCAATAGGAGCGCTTCCTCCCTCCCCTGTCTGGGGTAAAAGGGTGGCTCACATGTAGGATGAGGGAGTAGTTTTGGACACTCAGTCTCTAAAAGGTTCACCATCACTGGTCTAGTACATCGACAAGTTGAGTAGTTCGCTGCGTCTCCAACCCATGTCCTCTTGACTTGAAGACTGGCTCACTACCCACTATTCCATGCTGCCTTTATGAATCTGGTACATTATTTATTTGTTGGTTTTCCTTAAAATGAAATAAATTCTTGTATCTTATGCAACACATGAATTTTCTTTCTGTAACACACTCAACGGAGAAGTCTTGGTGTAGTACAGAGAATATAGAGTTTGAAGACAGGAAGATGGATACCTTTGACCTGGACAAATCACTTAATCTCTAGGTTCCTCAGACAGATTAAGGAGTTTTGAGACTATTCCACACAAAGGCTGCTTGAAGAAACTTGAGTTAATTAGTATAAAGAAAGTAAGACTTGGGAAGATTTGGTAGCTGCCTTCAAGGATTTAAAAGAAAGGCTATTATGTTCTTCTGAGCCATAAAAAGCCATTAGGTGGCAACTGCAGGGTCAGGTTTTGGCTTGCTCTAAAAAAAGACTTCTAACAATGGCAGTGAAACAAGAGCGGAATAGGCTAGTATCAGGAGGTAGTGAGCTCCTCATTGCTGAAGATGCTCAGTCCTTTGTGGAGGATATTGTAGGGGGGATTCCTGCTTCAGAGAGGAGTTTGGCTACATTACTTTGGAGATTCCTTCCATCTCTGAGATTATATAACCCTATGAAATAACTGATCTACTCAACTTTTCGCAATTATTTCTCTTTATTTCTTCAAACTGTTACTTTCACTAATGAAAGTAAATGGGGCAGTTAGGTGGCTCAGTGGATAGAGAGTTGGATCTAGAAACAGGAGGTCTTGGGTTCAATTCAGGCCTCAGACATTCCCTAGGTATGTGACCCTGGGCAAGGCACTTAGCCCCCATTGACTAGTCCTTACTGTTCTACCTTGGCTTGTATTACATTAGTAGAAGTATTAATGTCCAGAGGAAGTGAAATAGGCATACTAAACTCTGGTCAGAACTCCTGGATAACATCTAATAGATGCTTGTTGTCAGTATTGTATTCAGTTCTCAGCATCATATTGTAGGAAGAATATGATGAGGATGGGAAGGGACCTGGGAAACATGCTCTAGAGGAGATGGGTTGAAAGAACTGGAAAAGGCTAGATATGGACTGAAAAAGAAGACTCGGGGAAAACAAGATAACTGTCTTCAAATATTTAAAGGGTTGTCATATAAAAGAATGAGTAGATTAGTTCTGCTTGGTCCCAGAAAACTGATGAGTTGAAATTAGCAGGGAGAAAAATCTCAGTTGAACATAATTAGAACTTTTCAATAATAAGAGCTGTCTGTGTAATTATAATGACCGAGCTTCTTCCTGAAGAAGAGATAAGAAAATGCACCACCCTCCCTTCTTTGCAGATGTGGGAAACGATCAGACTGAATTTGGTTTAGCTGAACTTTCTTTTTCTCGTCTTTTTTTTTTTTTGTAACTAGGTGAGGATATGTTAGGAAAGAAATGTGACCAAGAATGGTATCTATAATATTTTTTAATGACAAAAATTGTCAAAGATGTCATGGATTGATTTCATTGCAAGTAGAATTGTTTCATTCTTTGTAATGAGCTTCCCAACACTGAAGGTACTTAAATAGTGATTGGATAACCACTTAGGAATGATTCGTATTTTTAGAACACACTTTAAGGTGTGCAAAGCACTTTTAGTCACAACAATTCTATGAAGTAGATAGCATACTTACTATTTTGTGAGGGAGAAAAGGAAGACTCAGGAGAATAATTGACTCCATGGTCCAAGATTCAAATCCAAGTCTTTGGACTCTAAGTCCATATTCTTTCCATCGCACCATCCTGACACTTATCAGGAATGTCACTGAATGCTATTTTTTCAGATTCAGGTTGGATTAGATGGCCCCTCAGGGCCCTCTCAACCTAAAAATCCCATAATCCTGTGATCAGAGAGATTCCACTTAGTTCCGGAGACAAGACTCGTCACAAGAAACACTTGTTAGAACAATATTAAATAGTAAATAGTGTAATGCTAGATTATGGGGTATGGACTCATCTGCTTAGAGAACCGATCAATCCATTGGTCTGCTAGCACATGGACCCAATCGACAACTTGCCCTCTCCAAGGTAGATGTAGCCAGCTCCTCCAAATCGAATGCCAGCTCTCCATACTGTCCCTTGCCATGGACGTACTACTTGTTTTGGTTTCTTTAATTGAATATCTGTCATTCAGCCCTGAAGTTTCCCCTCTAAGTCCCATTCTCTCTCTAGACCCCTGACCCTGCTGTGGCTTCCAGCCATAGACCCAATCTTGCCATTCGTAACATTCAGACCCCATGAAAAGTGATTTACTCTCGCCTCCAAAAATAAAAAAGTGGGCCCCTTCCCCTCCCACTTATATAAAAGAAACAGGAGCCAGTTTCATGATATTTAAAGAGCACAAACGCAACACAGATGGGTTTTTGTTTCCATGGTAAAAAAAAAACACTTTACAAAGTCATGTCTGACAATTTTGTAGAATTTCATATGCAAATTTGTGTGCACCACAAAATAGCTTTTAACCCCCCCCCCAACAACTTACGAATCCAGTGTTAATGTTGATTAAAATGCCTGTGGATTTTGCTCCTGTGCATTTCTTTCTATGTGTTTCTTCAGAGGAAGAAGTGAATATGTGTGTAAAAAGTAGTGGGGGGCGGTGGGGGGCCGATGGATGGCTCAGTAGATTGAGAACCAGAGACAGAAGATCCCAGGGTCAAATCTACTCTCAGACACTTCTCAGCTGTGTGACCCTGGGCAAGTCACTTGACCCCCATTGCCTAGCCCTTACCACTCTTCTGCCTTGGAACCAATACACAGTATTGATTCTAAGACTAAAGGTAAAGGCTTAAAAAAAAGTACTTGGGGAGCAGTGATTAGTACTGTACCTGGTACATAGTAGGTGCCTAATAAAAGCTAATTGACTGACAGTCTTCCATCCTGGTCCTTGTCCTCTTCATTGTCTTTTCAATGGAAAATCTTACAATTGTCTTAAATTCTCTCTTCAGTGTTGCTTTCCAGTAAAGTTCTTTTTTTTTACCCAGAGTGTGCTACATACAGCTTAAACCATGAGAAGTGATTGCTAAGTTTCAGGCAAAGGTATGGGACAACTAGGTAGTACAGTGGACAGAACACTGGGCCTGGAGATTGGGAAGATTTGAGTTCAAATCTGGCCTCACACTGGCTGTGTGACCCTGGGCAAGTCCCTTTTTTTAAACCCTTACCTTCTGCCTTAGTATCAGTTCTAAGACAGAAAAGCAGCAAGGGCTAGGAAATCCAGGCCTTAAATTACTTGCCCAACTCCAGACCTAGTGCTTTCTGCATTGTGCTAACTGCCCTTCTGGGCAAGTTACTTAACCCTGTTTGCCTCAGTTTCCTCATTCAAAAATTGAACTGGAGAAGAAAAGGACAAGACAGGATCTTTGGGAAGAAAACCCCAAATGGGGTCACAGTCAGACATGACTGAACAACAAAGAGGCAAAGACTACAAATCAAGGTTTCATTTACTGGTTTTTTTTAATTGCCAACACTTAATAAAGTGAAGGAGAAAATGCTAAGATGACTCAGTGAATCAAGAACCAAGCTTTGCGATGGGAGATCCTGGGTTCAAATTTGGTCTCAGACCTTGGGCAAGTCACTTAACCCCAGGTACTTAGCTCTTACTACTCTTCTGCTTTGTAGTAGAAATGATACTAAAGATAGTAAAAGACAATTAGTAAAGATAAAAAGATAGCAATTAAAAAAATTTTTAAATTAAACTCTTATTTTCTGTCTTAATAACAATTCTTAAGGCTAGACAAATGGGATTAAGTGATTAGGAAGTATCTAAGGCCAAATTTGAACCCAGGTCCTCCCAACTCCAAGACTGGCACTCTAAGCTCTATACCACCTATGGATAGTCTCTTTGGAAGAGCTGCCATGTAAGGAGCCACTTTGCATGTCCCATTGCTTCTAGGAGACTTATCTAGGTCTCTTTTCTTTTCCAGAATGGCTATACCCCTCTACACATAGCAGCCAAACAGAACCAGATGGAGCTTGCCAGCAACCTGCTACAATATGGGGGGTCTGCAAATGCTGAGTCCGTACAAGGTGTGACGCCCCTTCACCTTGCGGCCCAAGAGGGTCATGCAGAAATGGTCGCTCTGCTACTATCAAAACAAGCCAACGGCAACCTCGGGAACAAGGTAACTTCTGGAGTTCCTAGCATTCTTGGGTACTGCCCTGCAGTGCCAGGGATCGGGCCTGGTGACCAGGTTAGTTAACGGTGGAGATTGCCAGAGGAGACCTGGGCATCTCTAGCTTAGTTGCCTAGATTCTGAGCAATAGGGTGAAGACTCACAGTTAACTCAAGTCACACAAAGCTGAATATTCATTTGCTTGTGGGGAAACCAAGCAGTCTGGTGGAAGCTGTGAGGATATGGCTTTTCTTCGTGCCATCTTTGGAATGCCTAAGAAGGGAACAAAATGTAAGGGTCATTGAGTCTTCCTAATCACCAGAGTCCCATTGACTCTTGTTGCCATGGGCTGAAAAGCTCTTTTTCTGGGAAAGAACAGAACCACTGACGGTAATAAGGGAGTCAGCACATTAGGTTTATTGGATTTAACAGTAGCCCTATGACAGCTGCATTTGTGTTGGTGTCTGGGTTCCTCTGTTGGGTTATTTTGCCGCAATTTCACCCAGGAGTTAATAACGGTGATGGCAGACCTTAGCTACTGCAAAACATTAACTGACCCACACCATAGCCCCCTGAGGCAGATTAGTGGTGTTGCTCTCATAACCTCTGCATTTATTTGCAACATCCACTCCAGTCAAATCCTTTGAACTTGAAGGAAATACTCACCCTTACCTTATATGATGAGAGGATCATAGAATTTAGCCATGGAAGAGAATCCAGAGATGATCCAGTCACCACATCTTACAGAGGAGGATACTGAGGCACACTAAGGTTTTTTGCCAAAGATCAGACAGGTAGTGAGTAGGCCAGTTGGTATTTGAACCCAGATGTTCTGACTAATCAGGGACTGGTTAGAGATTGATCTGCTGGAGGAAAGTACCAAAAGGTGATGGAGAGAAAACTAGAGTGGATCCCAGCTAGCCTCCTCCTCTTTCTCTTGTGGTTGGTGGTGGTTGTCCTTTGTACTTGACAAGAACCAAAATGGTATCTCTATGTCAAGATTAATGTATGGTACAGCATGTCCAACTGCGATTGATCCAACCAACATGAGCTCTGAAGACTCCACTGGTGGTCAGGCACAAATAGCTGTATACACATTTGGGATGGAAATGTCTCAACTTGCACTTCTCGCATTTCTATTGAGTTTCTGTAATCTGCTTTGCTAGTAGCTCTTGTGTTATGGGAAAGGCTGAAGATCTACTTAAACTACAGATAAAAAGGATGTGGACAAATGACCTTGAGATTATAAGCTCCTCCATTAGATTCCTTGAAGGCAGAGACTGTCTTTTGCCTCTTTATTGTACCCACAACACTTAGCATGGTGCCTGGCACATAGTAGGTGCTTATTAAATATTTGCTGATTGGTTGAATAAGTTAACAGGACCCTTAGAGCCCTATCACTGAATAAGAGTCCTCTTTTTAACATATCCAACAAGAGGTCCTCCATCTTTTGCTTGAGAGACAGAGCCCACTATCTCCTGACGAGTTTTATTGTCATAGTTTTTCCTTACATGCAGCCTAAATCTATCTCCACACTTGGTGTGAGGATCAAATATTTTGCAAATCTTAAAGCACTATATAAATGCTCTTGTAATTATCTGGTAGCATTAATACTTTTTAAAAATGTGAAGTCTACAAAAGGGGGAAAAATAGAGATTTTACTGTCAAATGAACAGCCCCAGACCATGAAACTCTTATCGTATATTTGGAACCAGTTCATTAAATAGCCTAGAGTCAGAGACTTAACTAGGAAGGATGAAGGTCAATAGCCTGGACAGAGGGAAGAAGGGGGGGAGTGGATTCAGAAAACAGGGAATGCATGAGGCAAGCATGGTAGCAGAATATAATCGTAATACAGCAATCCAATTATCCAAATGTCAGCAGGAATTCTTTCTTTGCCCAAAAGCTTGGATTGGTTAGTAATTTCTGACCCAGTGTCACATAGCTAGTAAGTGTTTGAGGTTGGATCTGAACTCAAGTCTTCCTGACTCCAGGCTCAGTGCTCTGTGCATGGTGGCACCATCTTGGTGCCTACCTAACATTTAATTAGCCCTTGATATTTTCAAATTACTTTCACATTCCTAGAGTCATTTCATTCCCATAAGAACTCTGTGGAGAATGCAGGGCAAGTACTCTCTCCTCCATTTTTCAAATGAGAAAACTTAGCTCCAGAAAGTGAAAGAACTGTCCCAAGGGCATTAAGAGTCAGGTCTCCCAGGACTTTCTCCAGTAGAAGATCTGAGTGCAAATTTGGTGTCAGACACTTACTAGTTGTGTGACTATGTGCAAGTTACTTAGCCTCTGTTTGCTTCAGTTTCCTCAACTGCAAAATGTGACACCTGCCTCTTAAGAATGTTTTGAAGATCAAATGAGATCATTGTAAAACACTTAGCACAGTGCCTAGCATACAGTGGGTGCTTTTAAAATATTATTTATTATTATTCATCCAGCCTTAGACACTTACTAGCTGTGTGTCTCTAGGTAGTTCATTTAATTGTTGTCTGCCTCAATTTCCCCATGTGTAAAATAGGGATAATAATGGCACTTATTTCTCAGGGCTATTGTGAGGATTAAATGAGATGATAATTATTAAGTGCTAAGCACATAGTGGATGCGATAAAATGTTAGCTATTATTATTATTTTAAAAATCCCTTCCCTTCTGTCTTAGAATCAATATTGTGCATTGGTTCCAAGGCAAAAGAGTGGTAAGGGCTAGGCAATGGGGGTCAAGTGACTTGTCCAGGGTCATACTGGAGGAAATGTCTGAGGACCAATTTGAACCTAGGATCTCCTATCTCTTGGTCCTACTCTTAATCCACCGAGCCACTCAGCAGCCCCTAGCTATTATTATTAATACTCTAACCCCACACACTTACTAGCTGTGTGTGTCTCTGGACCAGTCACTTAACTGTTGTCTCCCTCAAGATCCCTGTCTATAAAATGGGAATGATAAGAGCATTTACCTCTAGATTTTTATGAAGTTCAAATGAGTATGTATTTAAAATTGTTTTGCAGATCATAAAGTACCATATAAATGTTATGATTATGAATCTTTTTTCCACCACCCAATATTGAACTAGAGCTTCAAGCCATAGATTAAGCTCAATGGATTTGACCTTGGTGCTTAGGCTGGTCTCACCCGTTTTGTTGTGTTGTTATTGTTTTTCTTTGCAGAGTGGCCTCACTCCTCTCCATCTGGTGGCTCAAGAGGGCCATGTTGCAGTAGCAGATGTGCTCGTCAAACAGGGGGTCACAGTGGATGCCACCACCCGGGTAAAGCAGGGCTCCTGTTTCAGTCGATGAATTGCTGTAGAGTGTTCCCCCTCTGCTCCCACTGCCCCGCCTTCCCTCCCCCATTCACACACACACATACACACACACACACACACACACACACACACACACACGCTTTTTCTCTCACACACACACTCTAACACATGCACTCTCACTTTCTCTGTCTCTCCCTCTCCTTCTCTCTCTCTCTCTCTCTCTCTCTCTCTCTCTCTCTCTCTCTCTCTCTCTCCTCTTTCTCCTCTCTCTCTCCCTCCCTCTCTCTCTCTCTCTCTCTCTCTCTCACACACACACACACACACACACACACACATCCATTGTCTTTTTCCCTCTTGTGGCATCCCTTTGGTCACTGTCATCAAACTTAAGTGGCTTCTTCCATAGAACTCTGGGATCCCTTCATGCAAACAGGGACCTTGGGGGAAAGTTGCTGGGATTGAGATGTGTTGCAGTCAGGCCACACTTGGTTTCTCTTTTCACTTTAGATTCTTTTCACAGGGCTCGGACTCCAAACATCCCTAGGGAAGGTGATCTGTGAACTGATGAGAATAGAACAAATTGCCACAAACACTTTAAACTTTGTCAAATTGATTTCTTTATGACAAGTGATTTGCTAAGGATGCTAGTATATCCATTTTACAGACGAGAAGCGAGGCTTAGAAAGGCAAAGTAACTTGTTGCAGGAAATGAAGCAGTGCTATTTTGGATTTATTTCTGAGTCCCAGACCAGTGCCTTTCCTACTGTATAGCAATGCACAAGTTTGAAATCTCATAAAATATCAAAAAACATCCCTCTCAGGGGTTACTTAAATATGTATCCATTTTCACTGTACAGATCACAACTTATCTATGATTTGGAAATAATAATAGCTAGCATTTATATGATGTCTTAATTTCCAAAAGAGGTGTATACACATTATTTCATTTGAGCCTCACAACAACCTTGTAAGGAAAGTACTATTATTATCCCCATTCTGCAGATGAGGAAACTGAGGCTGGGAGAAATTGAATGACCCTTGATTGGGGTCACACAGCTAGTAGGTATCTAAAGTAGGATTTGAATTCAGATCTTCCTGACTCCTAGTCCAGCACTCAGATCCCCTGCTCAACCTTGCTGCCCACCATTTATAGTTATCTCCAACTCAGATAAGTTATGCCTTGCCCATAGTCATACAGCTCATATTAGAGGCAGGATAAGAACTCGGGCCCTCTTGACCCTTTCCAGCACTTTCTGTCATGCTGCACATTTCTTACACTTTTAACATTAAACACCATTAAAACCATGTTGATTGCCACAATGAAAAGGAGGCTAAAAAATCCCCTAAAGTCCCTGTGCAAACATTTATTAGAACTAAAGTAATCTTTAGTTCCTCATGTGATTCTCACAACTCCCCTGGGAGGTAGAAGGTCCAAGTATCATCATTCCCAGTTTACAGATGAGAATACTATGGCTGAGGGAGGTGAAATGAGTTGCTCACAATATAACAGCTATTAAGTATGAGTCTCCTGAGTCCCAACACAGGACTCTTTCTACCACATGAGCAATGGTCACTAGAGGCAATGAGTGGCATTCTTTGTATTCCTATGCTTTGTAGTTTGTAGATGCTCAAAAATATTCACTGAATTGAATCAAATTGAATTAATTCATCTTTACTCTTTTCCTCTAGATGGGCTATACCCCATTACACGTGGCCAGCCATTATGGAAACATCAAGCTGGTAAAGTTCCTGCTCCAACACCAAGCCGACGTTAATGCAAAGACCAAGGTATGGGAGAGGGTCTTGGTTACCATCCCCATACAGATGACTCCCAGATATATATAGCTAACCCTCATCTCACTTCTGGGCTCCAAGTCTACATCTTCATCTTTATATCCCAAAGGCATTTCCAATGAAACATGTCCAGAACTGAACTCATCATTTCCTCTATCATTCCCCACCCCAAATCCCTATTTCTGATTCAGAAACCACATTCTTCCAGTTCTTCAGACAGTCATCTTTGACTTTTCTTTCCTCATTTCCCATTCCTTAAATCCGTGTTAGCAAACATATGGCACACGTGCCAGAGGGGGCTGCACCCCTTCCCCTTTCCATGTGCCTGAGGACATTTCTCACATGACCTGCCCCCCTCTCTCCCCATCACCACCCCTCTGCCCAGCAGCCCAATGGGAGCATTTCCTACTTCCTTCCTCCCCTGTCTGGGGTAAGGAGGGGAGCAGCTCACATGAGGCTGTAGTTTGGGCACTCAGTCTCTAAAAGGTTTGCCATCACTGCCTTAAATCCAATCAACTGACAAGTTCTGTACCTCCAGGAAATATCTTCCATCCATTCCCTTCTCTCCACTCACTCAGCCATTATCCCCATTCAAGTCCTCTCCACCTGGAATTCCTAATCATTTCCCCTGATTCATCTGTCCTGCCTCTAATCCACCCTTCACTCAGTAACCGAAATAATCTCCCTAAAACACAATCAATGTCACTTCCTCATTCAGAAACTTTCAATGTCTCTCTGTTGCCTCTAGGATAAAATATAGGATCTGTAGATAGATATTTAAAGCACTCTACAGTCTGACTTCCATCTTCCTTTTCAATTTATTTCCCATTGTTCTTCTTTACAAACTCCACATTCCATCCAAATTAAGCTACTAGCAGCTACCTATACTCAGTATGTTATTTTCTTCCTCTATATATCTTCACATCCCTGGAAAACATTCCTTCTTCTTTTCCACCTTTCAGAATCCTTCATTTCCTTCAAGGCTCCTCCTCTGGGATGCCATCCCCTAAGCTCTCTCACCCTCAGCTAAAAGTGTTCTCTCCTTTCTCAGATTTTTCTAGAACATTTACTCTCTACCTCTCTCTTTCCTCCATCAATCCTTATCTTGAATCACACTTGAATTTTTCTACATGTCACTTCCTCCCAAGGGGAATATAAACTCATTAAGAATAAGAATTCTCCCATTGCCCAATACAGTACTCTGTACATAGTAGACACTTTAAAAAATCCTTTACTTACTAATATCTCTAAGGCAAAGGAGAAGGGGCTAGGCAAATGGGTTAAGTGACTTGCTCAGGGTCACACAGCTAGTAAGTGTCTCAGGCCACATTTGAATCCAAGTCCTCCCAACTTGAGACTGGGCTTTCCATCCACTGGGCTGTCTGGCTGCCCCTCATAGTAGGCACTTTTATTAAATGTTTGTTGGACTGAATTGGGATGCCTCTGACCCAGTTCTAATACTATTCCATGCTAACTGCAAAGTTGTGATGTGGCCAGAAGAAATCCTGAACATGTGTGGCTTCCCTCCTACTGGGAAGGACCTGAAAAGTAAGTTTGGGATGCAAAAATAACCTGGAGGGAAGTCTTTTCCACTTATAATCTTTTTACATATATTTATAATTTTTTGACTAAGATGAATTTCCATGGAATAATGAATGAAGCAGAGCCCCATCCCGTCCCCCTCCCCAGTATTCGAGGCTTCTTTCTCCACCAAATAGCCTAATAACACATCTTAACAGAATCCCCCCCCGCCTTCCATTGCAGCTAGGATACACTCCATTGCATCAGGCAGCTCAGCAAGGACATACAGACATCGTGACCCTACTGCTGAAGAATGGTGCTTCCCCCAACGAAGTCAGCTCGGTGAGTACCTTGTGCCTCAACTTACTTAGACAATTGCCATCTACAGCCACCTTTATCAGAATTCTTTCATCCCCAGAGGTTCTCTCAGTTGGTATAAGTTGACTTTGTGATCCTCAGGGCATCTGGGTAGCACATTCCTGCCTTTCTCCTGCCACTCCATTGCCTCTCCTCTTTTGGGTCTCTATGAATATAGTTATATGGAAGGAATTAAGAAGAAAAAAATAAACTGATGTCCCCCTCCTTTTACTTCCTCCCATCTTGTTTTCCCTATCCCATGAGTTCAAATCTGTGACTCCCCTCCTCTATCCACCCTGGCCCCCCAGAACACTTATATAGTGTTTGTTTGAGGTTCATTCCACAGTAACAGACAAGGTATTTAATTGTACATACAGACGTTTTCTGGGTATGGTCTTGGTAAATTTTATTTATTTGTTTTGGGGAGATGTTGGGGGGATTGTTTTATTTTATTTTTGTTTTGTTTTTAAATTAAAAAAAAAATCTCTGTCACTGGGAAAAAAATACAGAGCAAGGCCTGGAGTCAGGAGTACCTGGGTTCAAATCTGATCTCAGATACTTCCTAGCTGTATGACCCTGGGCAAGTTGCTTAATCTCAATTGCCTAGCCCTCACTGATCTTCTGTTTTAGAACTGATACTAAAGAGAAGGTAAGGGCTTTAAAAAATCGTAATTCTCTGTCTCGAAGATCTTTTAAAACAACAACAAACCCTTACCTTCCATCTTACTGTGGATTGGTTCCAAGATTTGCCCAGGTCTTGGATCTCTCCATCCACTGAGCCACCCAGATGTCCCCTTGAACATCTTTGCAATCTATCCTTTTGGCTGAGATAGTTTTACTGCTCTAAAACCTCAGCTAAGTACAATATTCAGGAAAATCAGGGGGTTCGTGGTGGCCTCATCCTTAACAGCAGTTACTCAGAGAGTTTTGTCAAAGAATTAGTGAGCAGGAGAGCAGAAAGCAATTGGACATTAATTATAGCACACTCTAACTCATCCAAGTACGGGCCTGTCCGGGACAATTTTCAATAAGGAAAGCCGTACCGGGTTTATCACCTGGACCTCAGATATGAGGGTCTTTAGGCTATACAGCAGGAGGAAGAGGTTAGCCATGGCGCGGCTGCGGAGAGAGAGGCCCGCCTCGGATTCGGCTTTCCGAGTTCTGATGGCCTTGCCCTGAACTCTTCCTAATGAGCACCAGTGATACCTGGGGCGCAGGTGTCTTCCCATCGGGGTGGCTCCTGAGGGAGTCGAAAATCTGGGATTTTCAGCTCATTAAGAGCAGACATTGGATTGTAGCTATTTTAGATCTCCTAAAGGACCCAGAACAGGGGTCTTATTTAACACCAGTGCTAAAATGAGGCAGTAATCACCACCAGGTTCTGGAGCTGTCTCTATGGAAGGTTTAAGAGATGAGACTCAAACTGTCAGATAACGGTACCAGGATACCCCCTGGACAGCGATTTATTTTTTAAATAACTTCCTCCTGCCCATGTGTTTTCTTGCTTGGGGACCCCAGAGCTCATCTAGTCCAGTCCTCTTGTGTTGTAACAGCTGTTGTTCCAATTTGTGATTGGAACAAAGTGAAATATGTTGTCCATTTAACAGTTAACAAAAGGACGCTTATTTAGCCATAGCATGGAAGGATATTCATTGAGGATTCAGTATTGGATCAAGTAGATGCTGTTTCTCTGGCTCCATGTTAGCTCTCAGGGCACCAGTCACTGCATGTGTCAAGCCTGAGCAAGGAGCCCCTTTTCTTAAACTGGAGTTTGCATTTAGGCCATTGGGAAGCTATATGAATGGTTCAAGCCTTGCTCCCTTGAACCAATAAGTTCCCAAGGATGGTACCAAAGATTTTTTTTTTAAACCTTTACCTTCCATCTTAGAATCAATACTTTGTATTGGTTCCAAGGCAGAAAAGCAGTAAAGGCTGGGCAATGGGCTTGAGTGATTTGTTCAGGGTCACCCAGTGTCTGAGGCCAGATTTGAACCTAGGACTTCCCATCTCTAGACCTGGCTTTCTACCCAGTAAGCCACCTAGCTGCCCCCAGGACCAATATCTTTTCAGGAAAACTAGGCTAGCACATGTGTGGTAGACATTTATTCCCAAAGTATCTATCTAATAGTCTTTGATGTCATGGGATAGAGAATTCACTGTCTTTCAAAGCAGCCCATTCCATTGTTGAATAGCATTTACTTGTTAGAAAGATTTTCCTTATGATGTGCCAAATTCTGCCTCCCTTCATCATCTCCTCTAATAGATTGTGAGGGCAGGGACTATCTTTTGCCTCTCACTGTTTCCACAATGTTCAGCACATCCTTGGGTCATTTGCTGTTGTCATTTCCGTCACATCCAGTTCTTCATTATCCCATTTAGGATTTTCTTGACAAAGATGTTTTAGGGGTTGGTCATTTCCTTTTTCAGCTCATTTTACAGATGATGAAACTGAGGCAAAAAGGATTAAGCAACTTGCCCAGTATCTGAGGCCAGATTTGAACTCAGGAAGATGAGTCCTTCTGATTTCAAACTCAGGGTTCTATCCACTGCACTACCTGGCTTAGCACCCTGGAGCCTAGTAGGAGCTTAATAAATATTAACTGACTCTTCTATTCATAGTTCTTCCTTCTCAAAAGCCCACTAAAGCTAATCTCTCTTCACATAACAACTCATCAGATAATTCAAATTAATCTCACATCACTCTAAGCCTTCTTCTCTACACTCAACAACTCGTGTTCCTTCAACTGATTTTTATATGGTCATCGTTCTAGTCATCAATGTCTGGATGGGCTCCTGCTTGTCAATGTCCTACTTAAAAATGTGATGCTTAGAATGGAACACTCAAAGAATCCTTTGGCACTTTCCCATAAAAGTAAAGGCAGGATATGCCCCTTCCCTGTTTCCGATTATTTGCAGGTTTTATTCCAGTGGGTGTTTCCTCATGCTTTGATACCTGGTTATGGAGGTACAATAGACAGAACCTTGGATCTTTGTGACTTTAAAATCATGTACAGTAATTTCTTACCTTTTTTTCAATCAAAAAGCCTAATCAGGGTGTCGAGGTAGCTCAGGTTCAAATCTAACCTCAGACACTTCTTAGCTGTGATACCTTGGGCAAGTCATTTAAGGTCCATTGCCTAACCCTTACTGCTCTTCTCCCTTGGGACTTATTGATTTCAAGACAGAAGGGGAGGGCTTAAAAAAGCAGTCACTCCCTAATCTTTCTTTTAACAGGATGTTCTTTTGCAACTCTTGCCTTTTGCAGCCCTACCCTCTATAGACTTAGTCAGGACTTTTCCTCCTTCTCACACATACTTTTTCCAGTATAAGTTCCATATAACTTACACTGACATACTCACAGGTGTGCACTGATGACGTGCTTTTGTGGCAGTTGAACTCTATGTGAAGTGCTCTGGGAAGCGGGCACATAACAGGATGGATCCCAATGGAAATGGAGCAGGTTTCTCCCAGTCCGGTCTCGGCTTCCCCATTCAATTTCATCTTCTTTTCTTCCTTGGTCAGAATGGAACCACTCCTTTGGCCATTGCCAAGCGCCTCGGCTACATTTCTGTAACGGATGTCCTGAAAATTGTCACAGATGAGACCAGTGTTGTGGTAAGTACAGTTCTCCCTGTTGGTCACCCAGAGATAGCCAATAGCAACAGGAATGTTTACACTCGGGCAAGTCCCAGAGCCTGTATTCAACATACCATCAGTTCATCAAGGGACAGGGAGGGGAGGGGTCGGCTACCATTTGGGGGAGTGGCTGGGAGACAGAAAATGAAGAGCCTAGAACTCAGAGGTGAGGCTTCCTTCTCATATAGCACCCCAGGGCAAAAGCCCAACTGCTCCTCCCTAGTTATAGCCCAGGGTTACCCCATTGTTTTGCAAGAATCTTAACCCTTAGAGGATGGCCCAGAGTGAGGGATGGGGTTCTTTTGTGAGCAGAGGTCAGGGCAATAGGCCAGGATAGTGGTAATTCTTGAGCATCTTTCTCACTTCCCCACATAGAGTCCTGCTGCCATCTAGTGTCCTTAGAAAGCCACAAAGTGACTGGTTTTTAGGGTATTCAAATTATGATGTGAAACGAAAAGAGAAAGAGAATTGGGAGCCAGGGTTTGGTATTTTATTATTCTGGGAATAATCATATCTTTCCTGAGGTTAGTTTCCCTGTCTGAAATAGCTGGTTCCAACTTTTTTTTTAATCTTTACTTTCTGTCTTAGTAATAACTCTAAGACAGAAGGACAAGGGCTAGGCAAACAGTTAAGTGACTTGCTCAGGGCCACGTAGCTAGGAAGTGTCTGAGATCAAATTTGAACCCAGGTCCTCCTAGCCTGGCACTCTATCCATTGGGCTACATAGTTGCCCCTAGCTCCAGCTTTGATAACGGGGGGGGGGGGGGGGTAATCTCTTCCCTTCCTTCTCCTTCCTTCAACCTGGTCCTAAGGCATTGTGTGGAAACATAGTAGGACAAAAAAAGCATTGAATTTGGATTCAAAGAATATGGGCTCCAGGTCTAGAGTCCTGTGTTCAAATGTGACCTCAGGCAGTTCCTAGCTGTGTGACCCTGGGTAAGTCTCTTAACCCACATTGCCTAGCCCTTAACACTCTTCTATCTTGGAACCAATATAGAATATGTAAAAAAATAAAAACCTTACCTTCCATTTTAGAATCAATACTGTGATTTGCTTCCAAAGAAGATGAACAGTAAGGGCTAGATAATGTGGATTAAGTGACTTGCCCAGGGTCAGACATCTAAGAACCAAGGTCAGATTTGAACCCAGGACCTCCCATCTCTGAGCCACTCAGCTGCCCCCACAACATGCAATATTCATTCAAAGGGTTAAAAAGAAAAAAAGGAATGTAGGTTTAAGTCTTAATACTTACTAGTGTGACTTTGGACAAGTCAACTCAAGTTCTCTGAGCCTCAGTTGCCACAGATGTAAAATGGGATAAAGAAATTCACGCCACTTAGTTTCACAAGGAAATACCACAGACAAAGCCCTTTGTTAGGTTTCTGTTGGCGGCAGCAGCCGGGTTTCTAAGGGGTCCTAACGTCAAGTCGGTGTTTCTCTCTTTCAGCTAGTCAGCGACAAACACCGAATGAGCTTCCCAGAGACAGTGGATGAGATTCTAGACGTCTCTGAAGATGAAGGTAAGGGCTGGAGTTGCTAAATTCTGGATAAGGAAGAGGGACAGAACACTGAGATCTTGCTGAGACTTACCATGCCCTTCTTCTAGGCTATTCCAACACTCCCACTTTGGGGAATCTGAATGGAGACTCAAAAGCTCTTTTTTTCCCACTTTTACTACTGTTCCTATTAAAATCTACCACTAGCAGCACCCCCAAGCATATACACAAACATGCACATGCACACACTTAATTTACAGTCACAGTGGCCATAGAATATTAGAATTGGAATGAATCTTAAAAAGAGAGGAGTATGTGGAGCTGGTCGGTATCATCAGCTCCTGAGAGCAGGTGGTTAAATTTTCAGGGTGAGCATTTCCACTTCAGAAATCAGCAGATGCTACAAATCAGGACTTGAGATATTGTTCTGCTGATTTCTAGACTTAAAAAAGTGACAGGGGAAAGTATTAAAAATGCAGATTAAATTTTAAAAGTATATTGTATGTCTTTTTTTTTTTCAGAGAACCGGTTGATAAACATTTATTAGAGTAGCACAGCTTTGTAGCTTCCTGATACAACATCCTGTTCAACAGATGAATCTTGCCTTTTTACTCACAATGGATAGTGCTGGAATTATAGTCATGAAAACCTGAGTTCAAATCTCTCCTCTGATACTTATAGGCTGTGTGACTGGAGACCAGTCACATAAGGTCCCTGAGCCCCAGGCAACTGTCTAAGATTTAGTGGTTAAATTATAGACAGCCTATATAGCTGAATAGATTTCTTAAACCATGACAAAATTAAACGTTTTTGACATGCTAATGTAATAGTACCTCTAGTGCTGCCCCCTGATTTTTTTTTAAAGTGTTTGAACTCAAGATTTTCTTTAGGGGGCAGCTTGGTAGCTCAGTGGATTGAGAACCAGGCCAAGAGACAGGAGGTCCTAGGTTCAAATGTGGCCTCAGATACTTCCTAGCTGTGTGACCCTGGGCAAGTCACTTGACCTCCATTGCCTAGCCCTTACCGCTCTTCTGCCTTGGAACCAATGTACAGTGTTGATTCTAAGATGGAAGGTGAGTGTTTAAAAAAAAAAAAGGATTTTCTTTAATAAGCCATCTTATGGCCATTCGATGTATCAATGAAATTCCAAATATTTTCTTTATCATAAAATACCCAAGAACCACTCACCATAGTGACCTTTTTCCTGATGAGTTTGGAGATGGCTCTCACCTTCTCCCAGGCCTCATTCCCACTCCCCTCCGTGAAGCTGGCCAACTGAGTGAGTTAGTGCCTTTCTTTAGGCTTTGAGGGTGACACAAATGAGCTATATAACCTGCCTCTTGCTATAACACTGACTTGAATCCTGTATCTCCTTAAACTTGGCTCTTTTTTGCTTTCCAGGAACTGCTCATGTAACTATAATGGGTATGAAACGCTTTCTGTTCCCTGTGGTCCGTTGTCACCAGAGTCCATTTCACCCTAAGCAACCCCAGCTCACTAACCCATCCCTCACCACCACCGCTTTCCAGCTTCCTGGGTTGGCTAACAGACCAGGAGCAAGAGACTTGATTAAATTAGGAACTGTATAATCATGAGAACCATCCCTTTTGGCAGGAAGTCCCTGCCCACCCATCTCTGTGTTTGTGCCCATGTTGCTGTGTTTGTGGTATTATGTGCATGAGCTGTTCTTCCATTCTCTCAGCTCCAGATTCACAAAACCAGAAAACCTACTTTGTGGTGCCAGGAGAAGGCATCCACAGGGTCGAGGTCACGGCCTCCTAAGCAAATACTGGCGGGTGGGGGGGTGAGGAGAACTGTGACTAGACAGAATAGATGTGCAGACAGCCAATTCCATCTTTATTTGAAACTTCTTTGTAATGGGTCCAAGTCAGTTGTAAATAATGGCATTGTGGGTCTAATAGAAACCACATTAGTGGGCTTTAAAATGAAGGATTTCAATTCTATTATAGCAATTATTCAATTTATCCCTCATTAATGCATGCTTTGGGAAGAATGAACTCAGAAAGTGCTGCTATCTCAAATGCTCTCCCCCAAAAGAGCTGCTACAAAGCAGACCAAGTACATCAGACATGAATTCCTTTCCGCCTTTTCTTGGCCAGCCTTATTGATACATTGCAATTTGTAAGTCCCTTCATAGGGTATTAGTGAGGCCAAGGCTTGGGGAAATGGACTAGTTGAATCAGTTTCTAATTTCTCCTAAAAGTTCTGGCATTTTGAGCACTGATCCACCTTCTACCTCTCTCTATGGTGGACGTGTTGGGAGGAAGATCAGAGGAAAGCAAAGGCAAAACAGCCAAGCATCCAGACAAACCCAAAAAAGTCTTCTTGCCTCTGCCCTGTCCTGAACTTAAACTTCTGTCCATTTCAGGGGAGGAACTCATGGGCTCCAAACCCGAGAGGCCGGATTCCAGGGATGCAGATGAAGAGAAGGAGCTCTTGGACTTTGTACCCAAGCTAGATCAAGTGTAAGATTCATCTACCCAGAGGAAGAATTCATTTGAGTGAAGAAATAGAGGGATGGATGAATGGATGGGTGGATGGATGGATGGATGGATGGATGGATGGATGGATGGATGGATGGAAACAATTTTACTAAATGCTTACTATGTGCTGAGCACTAAAGATCCAGTTACAAAAGAGGAATAATCCTTGCCCTAAAAGAACTTAAAGTTCCAGTAGAGAGAGATGCTACATATAGAATAATGGTGGGCTGGGAAAGATTTTTAATTTGGGAAATCAGAGAGATGGTAAGTCAAGCCTCAGGGACTCCAACTCTGATTCTAACCTCCTATTCTAACTCTAAGCCTAACTTCTAACTCGAAATCCGGATGCTACAAAAAGGAAGGAAAAGTTCTTACTAGGGCTTTTATCATACATGGGTTAGAGATTACTGCAGGGCTGCTTAATCCATGAGTTTGCCCCATTATGCCACTGGTATTCTAGTCCAGGGTTTTTATTTGGCAGTATGGCAAAGATAAGGAGGGGAGGAAGAGAGGAAACATTTATGAAGCACCTACTATGTACCAGTTTCTGTGTGAAGCTCTTCATAAATATATATATGTATATACACACATATATGTCTCATAAGATCCTCACAATAACTGGGGCAGTGGGTGGCTTCTATTATTATCCCCATTTTACAGTTACAGAAAGGAACCAAAGCAAACAGAGATGAGGTGAATTGTCCAAAGTATGTGAGGGCAGATTTAAACTCGTCTTCCTAACTCCAGGTCCAGTACTGTATCCACTGAGTCACTTCGCTGCCTCTGGGAAACAGTGAATCCATAGCAGGAAATGGATTGTTCTTTATCGGTTCTATTGCTGTGACTCTAAGATCCCACAATCCCTCCTTCCCAACTTCCAGAGCCCCACCACAAGCGCATGCCTATATATACTCCTTTCTTTTTGTTAGGAAAAAAAAATCATTGGTAGAGTTCTGCATTTGAGATGTGGTCTATAAATGGTCCTTCCTTTCACTGATCACATGTTGCTGATCTGTTACATTTAATGACAAGCCCAGGTGATGCGTCTGTTTGGGTCCCATTTCTTCTCAGGTGTGCACTGAACCAGGCCAGATGCATGCGTATATGTGAATATTTGTACTTGAACCTTACTTCACTTAAAAATAATAACCAAAGGACAGCTAGGTGGCTCAGAGGATAGAAAGCCAGACCTGGATATGGGAGGTCCTGGATTCAAATCTAAACTCAGACATTTCCTGGGCAAGTCACTTAGCCCCATTGCCTAGCCCTTATCACTCTTCTGCCCTAAAACTGATACTCAGTATCGATTCCAAGACAGAAGGTAAAGGTTTAAAAATAATAACAACAACCAAACCTTTAGAGTGTGCATGTGTGTGTACGTGCGTGTGCTTTCTGGTGAGAATAAACATGCCAGAAATTCTCAAACTGAGCAAGCCAAAGGCAGGTAAAATTTCAAATAGCATTGATTGGGCACTTATTATGTAACCAACACTGGGGATCCCCTCCAATGACAAGGGATGCCAGAGAAGGATAAGACATGCTTCTGTCTTTCAGGAGATGCCAGTCTAGCTGGACGGACCAGGCGCACATGAAACAGATGCATCCAAGATTTAGATTCTAGTGCCAGAGTTAATAGTGTATCCAATACGACATATGTCTTCAGAGAAAGGAGAAAACAATGTGGGCTGAATGAAGTCTTTGGGGAAGGAAGATTTCATGAAAGATTCATAGATTTGCAGACTCTTAGAGTTGCAAAGAACTTTAAATATCCTCCAGTGCAACTACCCCATTTTACAGATGGAGAAACAGAAAGCCAGTCACAAGAAGTGACTTGTCTAAAGCCACTTGGAAATAAGAATTCAGGGTTCTGACTCCTCATCCACTGAGTTTCTCCTACCATATCCTATTTCCTTCCCTTGAGGAAACGGTTCAGATCGTTGTTTTTAGTCACATCTGACTCCGTGACCCCATTTGGGGTTTTCTTGGCAGATGCTAGAGTGGTTTACCATTGCCTTCTCTATGAGGATGAGCAGCGGTCTTAAAAGCAGGGTTCAATTAGTTGGGCTGAGAGGAGAATGAGCAAGGGCAAAAAGAAGGGACGAGTTTAATGCATTAGGAGGGCACGTAGACCAACTAAAGTGGAGGATACATAATGGGGAGTGAGAAGTAGGGTTGGAGGGAAATGGGGGTCATGTTACTTAGGTCATTCCAGAAAAGATGAGTTACTGGCTCATCTATAACCAGTGGTTATTGGTGACTCAACTCCCTCTGATTTTTCCATGTAATTTGGATATAGGGTGGAATCTCCAGCCATTCCCAGAATTCCCTGCGTCACACCTGAGACAGTGGTGATCAGGGCAGAAGAGCCAGAACAGGTAAAAATGCATCATTTAACTTGCACTCACTCCTATACCTTACGTCATGGGATTTGGAGCCAGATGTGATTTTGGTCCAAGCCGCTCCTCTTATAGATAATGTATGTTCAAGGACTCGGGCTTCTGAGGCGGAGAGTTTGAGGGAAGACCCGGGAAGGGTATGTATATTCTTTGCAAGTATTCAGGCAGCAAAACCACAGCACATTATAGGAGTTCAATTCCAGCCGTTACAGTGTTGTCCCTGCCTGAACCATAAGGCCTAGGTTCAAGGTCTAGCCCTGTTGTCACTCACTTCTTGGTCTTTTTATCTGTAAAATGGGTTTACTGCTGCTTGGTCCACCTGTCTGATGAAGGTTATTGAGAAAATAAAATGGGATTAAACCTGTAAAAGCACCTAAAATACAGGATACCAAAGCAAGAATGAACCTGGTATATCCAGTGGAGAGTGAAACTGTCCCAATTAGATCAAGAAAGTTACAAAGCATGGCCCAGTTGATATAGAGCATGACATTTCAGGCTAGAGGCAGCTAGGTCGCACAGTGGATAGAGCACCAAGTCTAAAGTCAGGAGGTCCTGGGTTCAAATCTGGTCCCAGATGTTTCCTAGCTGTATGACTCTGGGCAAGTCAATTAACCCAAATGCCTAGTTCTTGTTGCTCTCCCGTCTATACTAAGAAGGTAGGAGACAGCTAGGTGGCTCAGTGGACTGAGAATCGAGACTAGAAATGGGAGGTTCCTGGGTTCAAATCTGGCCTCAGGTACTTCCTGGCTGTGTGACTCTGGGCCAATTGCTTAAATCCATTTGCCTAGCTTCTACCACTCTTCTGCCTTGAAATCAGTATTGATTTTAAGAGGGAAGGTAAAAGTATTGTTTTACAAAGACAGAAGATCAGAGTTTTAAAGAAAAAAAAGTCAGGCTAAGGAATTTAGTATAGGAGAAGAGAGTATTAGGATCTGGGCTGGATTCTTGGTTCTGCTACAAGCCACCTGTGTGACCTTTAGCAAGGGGCTTAACCTCTCTGGGTTAAGTGTCCAGTGAGAAGGTTGGACTAGGTGGCCTCTGAGGCGCTGTCCAGTTCTCTGCTATGGTAGGAGGAAAACCAAGAACACGGTGGCTCCAGAATGGGCGTGATGTCCTTGCCATGTTGTCTGGTATGGGGATCTAGTAAGTGAAGGGGAGCCAGAGCCACTTTTGAATATGTCTGTTTATCTCCTCTTCAGGCATCCAAAGAATTTGATGAAGATTCCTTAATTCCCAGCAGCCCCGCAACAGAGACCTCAGATAATATTAGTCCCGTGGCCAGCCCAGTACACACAGGGTGAGTGTGTCAGGTCCAAGGAAACCAGAGCTGGACACACGCCTTCCCGGGCCTCTGTCTCTTCATCCATAGGGGGTGGGGTGGGCTTTTTTTTTCTTGGGGGGTTGGAGGCAAGGATAGAAAAGAGTGACCATAAATAGCCCATTTTGGCATCTGAACTTCTAGGTTCCTAGTGAGCTTCATGGTTGATGCTCGTGGGGGTTCCATGAGAGGAAGTCGGCACAATGGCCTTCGGGTCATCATCCCACCCCGAGCATGTGCAGCTCCCACTCGGATCACTTGCCGCCTGGTCAAGCCCCAAAAGCTAACCACACCGCCGCCCTTGGCTGAGGAAGAGGGTCTGGCCAGCAGGATCATTGCCCTGGGGCCAACAGGAGCCCAGTTCTTGAGGTGAGAGTGAGGGGAAAAGAGGCAGCTCGGCAGCTCGGTGGAATGAAAGCCAGGCCCAGAGAGGGGAGGTCCTGGGTTCAAATCTGACCTTAGACCCTTCTTATATGTGTGACCCTGGGCAAGTCGCTTAACCCCCCCATTGCCTAGCCCTGACCGCTCTTCTGCCTTGGAATCAATACTTAGTAAGGATTTTTTTTAAGCATTGGGAGAAGATGAGAAACAGAATGGAATTCTGAGAATTACCCTTCTCTGTGCAGTTCGCCTCCAACCCGTTCATCTCATTACTGCAGCATTGGGAATGTGACCATTGGTAACCAATATAGCCCAAAAGCCTTGATAAGAAGCCCAGGAGATGTTCTACTGTGCTTCCACGGAGGGGAGGGACAGTGTTGAACTTACCTACGTGGTTTTATTCCCATATAATCTTTTTCCTTGTCTGCTCGGGCTCCATAAGCCTGGTGGCTTTCTCTGTGCGTAGACACTGATGCTTCTGGTACCAAATGAAATCCAGCAAAAAGGTTTGCTTGGGACGCCGTCCAAGGAGGATGAGTTACTAACCCACTAAAAGAGGCTCATTCTAAACTGGTCCCCCTCATAAGGCAATCCCAGATAACGGGCTCCAAGGATTCGATTTATCTGCGGTGGGGAGGGGAGGTGGACTCTTCTTTCCAGCCAAGCACCAACTTCTCTCCTGGGAGCCCCTGACCTCGGGCCTGTTCCTCATTCCGCCCTGTCTTGTTCTTGCTCCTAGCCCTGTGATTGTGGAAATCCCCCACTTCGCCTCCCACGGTCGAGGAGACCGAGAACTGGTAGTGCTGAGGAGTGAGAATGGCTCTATGTGGAAGGAGCACCGGAGCCGTTACGGAGAGAGCTACCTCGATCAAGCCCTCAATGGGATGGATGAAGGTGACTGGGGTCCAGCATGGTGTACACAGTCAGTGGGGAGAACTGAAACTGGACCAGGAATGGATGGCGCTTCCTCCAGTGAAGACATCCCAAGAGTCCTCTAGATAATGTCACTTTCTGGCTGGAATTCTAGTACCCAAGTCAGCCTGGTGTGATGGAAAAGGCAGTGATCTCAGAAACAGAAACTTACTAATATATAAACCTGGACAAGCTGCCTAACTTCTCCCAACCTCAATCTCCTTCCTGATCTGTAAAATGGGAACGGTAAAACTCTAGCTAACTCACAGGATTGTTGTGAAGAAAACACTTTACAAGTCTTAAAATCATGAATATACGTACATGTATATTTGTATCTATACATATAATAACGTTACTATCACTATATTATTATATTACTAATATTATATTATATTAACTAATGTGGTATAATAATATTGCATTGTTAGTATAACAATAATATGCTAGTATTTATATAGAGCCTTAAGATTTACAAAGAACTTAAATATTATCTTATTTGGTCCCCACTACAACCCTGGGTGGTAGAAACAATTATTATCATCTTCATTTTACATATGAGGAAACTGAGGCAGAAAGCATTCAAGTGACTTACTCAGGGTCACACCAGCTTATAGGTGTCGATCCCAACTTGAACTCAAATCTTCTTGACTCCAGATCCAGTCTCCTATCTTCTGTGCTACCTAAATATATGTTATTATTATTATATGAACTTGCAGAGTTTACATGATAGCTCACACTTATGGGTATATATATACCTTATATATATATATATATATATATATGTAATATTTTTTCAGTTTGATGCCAAAGATGTTTTCAGTTGACAACAAAGAAATATAGCACTGTCTTCATCTGTGCTGGTTTCTGTTCTCATTATTTATATAAATAAATTACATGTAAATATGTAAATTGTATGCATTTCTACAAAGCAATACAATAGAAAGACCAAAAAATAATGATGTATTGACTGGTTCTAATGCACCTGTGAGACCCAGGAACTAGAGGGAGGGTCCTGAGGGGTTCCTATCATTTTCTCTCATGGTACTTTAATATAATGAACTTAATCAGTTAGCTCAATGTTACCTTCTAAGGTGGGTATTAAGCAAAACAGAGAAAGAGGAGAAGAAACAAAAAAAGCCCTGAGCCTGGGGTTGGAGGAAGGCAAAAGGAATGTGGCTTTAATGGAGGTAACAACCAAGAATAGGAGGCCCAGGTGCTTGTTGCCCCCTCAATTCTCAACCTTACCTTCTGCCTTCTACCCCCATCCTTTCTGTGCTTTTGGGTACAAGAGCTCTTAGGGCTGTCAAAATTTCAGATGTATAATAGAATAAAAATAGTACTAAGCCCTGAAGTCCTGGGTTGAACCCCTTCATCTATTATTTCCTAACTTTATTACCTTGGATGTGTCACTTCAACTCTGTGAGCCTCTCTTTTCTCATCTACAAAGCAGTGGAGTTGGGAGGAACACGGTGGCACCAGGGATGGAGCATTGGGTCTGGAGTCAGGATGACCTGGCTCAAATCTGGCCTAGACACTTCCTAGCTTATGTGACCCTGGGCAAGTCACTTAACCTCATTTTCCTAGCCCTTACCCTTCTCTCTTAGAGTTATTACTATGATAGAAAGTAAGAGTTTAAAAGAAAAAAGAAATGATAGAGTTGAACTAGGTTCTCTCCAAGGTCCCAGCTCTCCATTTAAGCTGCCATTGTTGCCTTCTACAGCATCACTCCTGACTCTTCTGTCCAGGCTACCCAGAGTGTCAGGACAGCCTGGATGATACGGTGTGCAGCCCATGTGGGGGAGAGGGCCAGGGTATAATACAACCCCACCCCTCCCAAAGCAGGGTGTTGGGTCACCATCTGGCCCGACCATGACGGAGTTTTGTATGGTGTCTGCAGAACTGGAGAGCTTGGAGGAGCTGGAGAAGAAGCGGGTTTGCAGGATCGTCACCACAGACTTCCCCCTGTATTTTGTGGTCATGTCTCGCCTCTGCCAAGACTTTGATATGATTGAGCCCGAAGGGGGGTCCCTGAAGAGCAAGCTGGTCCCCATGGTGCAAGCAACCTTTCCTGAAACTGCTGTTACCAAGAAAGTCAAACTGGCTCTACAGGTAAAGTGTTTTTTTTTTAATTAAAAAATGATTGTTTAGGTTTTGTTATGGCATTTAGTCGTGTATGATTCAATGTGGTCCCATTTAGGATTTTCTTGGTAAAGATACTAGAGCGGTTTGCCATTTCCTTCTCCAATTCATTTTCTAGATGAGGAAATTGAGGCAAATAGAGCTAAGGGACTTGGCCAAGCCACACAGCTCATAAGCATCTGAGGCTAGAGTTGAACTCAAGTCTTCCTGATTTTAGGACTGATGCTCTATCCATTTATGCCACTTAGCTGCCCCCTCTTCTTGACAGAAAACCAGTTATTAATAATGGGTAAAATGGCTGGAATGGGGAATCCAGAGACCTGAACTTAAGTCTTATCTCTCTTAATTAAGGCCCATATGACTTTGGGGAAATTGCTGAGAAAAATTTTCTGAGCCTCTCCCTACTTGTAAAATAAGTCCTTTAATATTTCCAAAAATGGGGGGGCAGCTGGGTGGCTCAGTGGATGGAGAGCCAGACCTAGACACAGGAGGTCTTGGGTTCAAATGTGGCCTCAGACACTTCCTAGCTGTGTGACCCTGGACAAGTCATTTAACCCCCATTGCCTAACCCTTTCCACTCTCCTACCTTAGACAGAAGGTAAGGGTTTTTAAAAATATTTATTTCCAAAGACCCTTCCATCTCTGACTCCTCCGATCTGATGATGCTAAAGGGTCCCAGCATATAGATTATAAGTGAGTACCTTTAGGCATGTATAAGAAAGCAAAGTCAGTCTATTGATGATGTCCTTTTCAGTATGTTTTCTATGAATCCCAGGAAGTTCCTTCCCTCCCTGTCTGACTTATGTTGTTGTTTCAGTCATTTTTCAGTTGTGTCCAGCTCTTCATGACACTATTTTAGGTTTTCTTGGCAAAAATACTGAAGTGGTTTGTCATTTCTTTCTCCATTTCATTTCATAGATCAGGAAAATGAGGCAAGCAGGGTTAAGTGACTTGCCCAGGGTCACACAGCTAGTAAATATCTGAGGCAGATTTGAATTCAGAAAGATGAGTTTTCCTGACTCTAAGCCCTGTACTCTATCCATTGTGCCACCTAGCCAGCAGTAAGACTTATACTAAATAGGATATCCTTGAGAGAGAGACCATATTAATCTCTGACAGTCCTCTATACTTCAGTATTGATGTTTGTGTTAATTTCCTAAGAATTGCCTTGTTCTCCATAAAAAGCAAACAATACTTTTTGTACTACTGACCTCAAAGAGTTCTTAGGTGAGAAGCACTTTGTGAGGAAATAGAAATATGAAGAAATGTAAGTTATTATTATGTTGTTGTTTCATCCTGGCTAGTGGGTAAGCACAAAGGCTGCTAAAATGGAAATTTATGGCGGACAGCTAGGTGCCTTAGAGATGGGAGGTCCTGGGTTCAAATTTGATCCCAGATACTTCCTAGCTGTATAACCCTGACAACCTCCATTGTCTAGTTCTTATCATTCTCCTGCCTTAGTATTAATTCTAAGAGGGAAGGAAGGGAGGGACAGAAGGAAGTCATGGCCCATTGGCATCTAAGTAACACACTAGGATAGAGACCCAGACCCAGAGACAGGAGGACTTGGGTTCAAATATGACCTCAGACATTCCTAGCTGTGTGACCCTGGGCAACCCCTACAGTCTAGCCCTTATTGCTCTTTTGCCTTAGTATTGATTTTAAAATGGAAGGAAGAGAGGGGAAAGGGGGAAGGGAAAGGGAGGGGAAGGGAAAGGAAGAGGGGGGAAGGGGGAAGGAAAAGGGAGAGGAAGGGAAGGGAAGAGAGGGAAAGAGGGAAGGGGGAAGGGAAAAGGAGGGGAAGGGAAAGGAAGAAAGGGGAAGAGGGAAAGGAGAAGGGAAGAATGAAAAGGGAGGGGAAGGGAAGAGAGGGGAAGAGGGAAGGGAAAGAGAGGGGGGGAAGGGAAGGGAAGGGAAAAGAGGAGAAGGGGGAAGGGAAAGGGAGAGGAAGGGAAGGGAAGAGAGGGAAAGAGGGAAGGGGGAAGGGAAAAGGAGGGGAAGGGAAGAGAGGGGAAGAGGGAAGGGAAAGAGAGAGAGGAGGGAAGGGAAGGGAAGGGAAAAGAGGAGAAGGGGGAAGGGAAAGGGAGGAGAAGGGAAAGGAAGAAAAAGGAAGAAGGAAGGGAAAGGGAGGGGAAGGGAAGAGAGGGGAAGAGGGAAGGGAAAGGAAGTGAAGGAGGGGGTGGGAGGGAGGGAGAGAGGAAAAGCATGGCCCATTGGCATCTAAGTAACACATTGTCTAGAGACCCAAGCCAAGAGACAGAACTTGAATTAAAATTTTACTTCAGACACTTCCTGGCTGTGTGACCCTGAGCAACTCCCATTATCTAGCCCTGACTACTCTTCTTCCTTAGTATTGATTCTAAGATGTCAGAGGAAGGGAAGGGAAGGAAAGAGAAAGGAAGAAGTCATGGCCATTGGCATCTAGGTAACAGTGGATAGAGCTGGCCTCAGAGATGGGAGGACTTGGGTTCAGACACTTCCTAGCTGTGTGACCCTGAGCAACTCCCATTGTCTAGCCCTTACTACTCTTTTGCCTTACTATTGCTTCTAAGATGGAAGGGGAAGGAAGGAAGGAAGGAAGGAAGGAAGGAAGGAAGGAAGGAAGGAAGGAAGGAAGGAAGGAAGGAAGGAAGGAAGGAAGGAAGGAAGGAAGGAAGGAAGGAAGGAAGGAAGGAAGGAAGGGAGGGAGGGAGGGAGGGAGGGAGGGAGGGAGGGAGGGAGGGAGGGAGGGAGGGAGGGAGGGAGGGAGGAAGGAAGGAAGGAAGGAAGGAAGGAAGGAAGGAAGGAAGGAAGGAAGGAAGGAAGGAAGGAAGGAAGGAAGGGAGGGAGGGAGGGAGGGAGGGAGGGAGGGAGGGAGGGAGGGAGGGAGGGAGAGAGGGAGGGAGGGAGGGAGGAAGGAAGGAAGGAAGGAAGGAAGGAAGGAAGGAAGGAAGGAAGGAAGGAAGGAAGGAAGGAAGGAAGGAAAAAGGAAGGAAGGGAGGGAGGGAGGGAGGAAGAGAGGGAGGGAGGGAGGGAGGAAGGAAGGAAGGAAGGAAGGAAGGAAGGAAGGAAGGAAGGAAGGAAGGAAGGAAGTCATGGTTCACTGGCATCAAGGTAACACAGTAGATAGAGAAGCCAGGCCCAGAGATGGAAGGTCCTGGGTTCAAATTTGACCTCAGACATGTCTAACTATGTGACCCTGGGCAAGTCACTTAACTCCAATTGCCTAGCTCTTGCCCTTCTGTCTTAGAGCTATTACTAGACAAAAAGTAAAAGGTTTTTTTAAAAGAAGAAAAAAATTTATGGCTCTTGAGAAAGATAAGATGCTGAGAACTGAGACAGGGGAGGTAGAGCAGGAATGCTCCTTGAGTAGCGTAGTCCTATAGCCCTCATTGCTCACCCTCATAGACTGTCCCTCTCCTTCCTGCTCAGGGAGAGAGGTAGTGGGAGCAAAGGGATCACAAAGGGCCCCTTTCTCAGACGCTGAGTTTCCTCCCTTCATCTTCCCTAGGCTCAGCCTGTGCCAGACGAACTAGTCACCAAACTTTTGGGCAACCAGGCAACTTTCAGCCCAATTGTGACCGTGGAACCCCGGCGGAGGAAGTTCCACCGCCCCATAGGGCTCCGGATCCCTCTCCCTCCCTCTTGGAAAGACAATCCCCGGGACAGCGGGGAAGGGGACACCACAAGTCTCCGCCTGCTCTGCAGTGTCATTGGTGAGAGATGCCCTCCTGCCTCTGTCCCCGTTTCCTCCTGCAGTAACTTTGCCTCTGCTCTAGCAGCTCCTGCAGAAGCAGCCAGGTGGGAACACGTACGGGTGGAGACTGCGTCGTTCCCTTCCTTTCATTTTTCACCTCCCAGTGTGTTGGCTTCACTCATGGTGATTTGTTCTTGGAAGGAGGCGTGTAGGGAAGATGAGTGTAAAGGAAGGGCTATTCCCCAGTGTCTGGGACTCTTTAACCAGAAGGGGAAAGGGGGTGCTGGGTAGAGTGGACAGAGAGGGCGAGTAGGATGGGGAAGAGCCTTGCTTAGAGAGCCGAAGAAAGCTTCATGTCAACCTACCCATCTTTGTCCTTGTACGTTTGGTTCCCAGATTTCTTGTGACTTCCCAAGGGCCTGTGAAGTGGCCCTCTGTCCATGTTTACAGCTGCCAGTGGGCCCTCCCCAAGCCTCATTGTCTCCCTGCTCCCATTTCAGGAGGAATAGCACAAGCCCAATGGGAAGATATTACAGGAACTACCAAGCTGGTCTATGCCAACGAATGCGCCAACTTCACCACCAATGTATCGGCAAGGTGAGCTGGGACGGGGCGAAAGCGATGGGTCTCATCCTCTTATCATAAGTCTATTGCATCTGCTGTCATGCAAGGAGGATTGGATATGGAGTGAGAGGCCCCAGGTTCAAATATCAGCTTTGCTGCTCACTGATGTGACTCTGAACAGGTCTCTGAGACTCAGTTTCCCTCTCTGTAAAATGTGAAGTTGAACAAGATGAAATCTATAGTTCCTTCCAGTCCTAAATCTAAGATTCTAACCCCACATATACAGGCGAGGCAGCTTTATCATTCAGCCTAGATGTGGGGGGTCAGCAGCTAACGCCACCCTCTTGACCTGGACTGACCTGCCAGGTCTCGTGTTACCTGTCTTATCCTTGGGTTGCCCCTTCTCCCTAAGGCAGCAACAGAGGCAGTGGGCTTTTTCATTCATGCTTCAGGTCTGACTCTTCGTTACACATGACTCGCTAGGTTTGGAGTGGGGTTAGGGAATTGACTCTGTCTTGAAAACTATGCTTGCAGGGTGGTTAGGCGGTTCTGTGGATGGAAAACCAGGCCTAGAAATGGGAGGTCCTAGATTCAAATCTGGCCTCAGACACTTCCTAGCTGTGTGGCCCTGGGCAAGTCACCTAACCCCCCTTGTCTAGCTCGTTCTGCTCTTTTGCCTTGGAGCCTATGCTTAGTATCCATTCTAAGACAGAAGGTAAGGTTAAAAAAACAAAAACAAAAACAGCTGTGCCTGCTCCTTAGGTTTTGGTTGTCAGACTGCCCGCGGACAGCTGAGGCTGTGGACTTTGCCACTTTGCTGTACAAAGAGCTGACTGCTGTGCCGTATATGGCCAAGTTTGTGGTGTTTGCCAAGATGAACGACGCAAGAGAGGGACGGCTGCGCTGCTACTGTATGACAGATGATAAAGTAGACAAGACCTTAGAGCAACATGAAAACTTCATTGAAGTAGCCCGGAGCAGAGATATTGAGGTACCCATGCTGCCAGAGGGAACTACTGGAAAGAGGCATCCACTGGCACTTCCTTTGCCTTAAGTGCAACTATTCTGAGGGAATGTCTGCGGCTGAAATGGGGGCACCCAGAGATGGCTTTCTCCCATGTGGCTGCTGTCTCAGGCCATTGGGAAACTCCAATACCCTAAAGAGTGTGGGAGTCTCAGCGCCTGTCTCTAGCTGCCCATTGAGAAGTTTGGGCTATTGGACATGGGCAAAGGGAAATGCCAGAGTATCCTAAACAAAAGATGCCGCTTCTCAAATGATGTCTCTTTGAAAGGCAAATACACACACATTTATATTTGTGTGTGTGTGAGCTCTTTCAAAATGGCACCTACCATGGGCTGCACTAAGGTGCAAAATTTGCACAACACAAACTTGGAACCTAAAGCTGTGGTCTACATTCCCACCAACAGAGTACAGACCTATTTAAGAAGAAACGAGTGGGTAGTCTTGCCCCGTGTTAGGGAAGTGAAATGATAGAAGCAGTAGGGTATGATGAGTCAATAATAATTATAATAATAGCCAAAATTCACATGGCAGCTAGGAGGCACAGTGGATAGAACACCAGCCCTAGAGTCAGGAGGACCCGAGTTCAAATATGACCTTAGACACTTGCTAGCTGGGTGTCCCTGGGCAAGTCACGTAGTCCTATTTGCTTCAGTTTCCTCATCTTTAAATTGAACTGGAGAAGGAAAAGGCAAGCCATTCCGTTATCTTTGCCAGGAAAACCCCAAATGGGATGATGAAGAGTCAGGCATGACTAAAACACCTAACAATAACAAAAACTCACATAGCACAGTAAGGTTTATAAAGTGTTTACATATATTATTTCATTTGATCTTCATCTTCAATACTTTCATTATACCCATTTTATAGATGAGAAAAACAAGTCCAAGAGGGATAAAGTAGCTTGCTAGTAAGCATCTGATGCAAGTTCATATTTTTTCCGATTTTGCTACTTACTATCTGCCTGACATTGGGTCCATGATTTTTCTCTGGACCTCAGTTTTCTTATCTGTAAAATGAGGGGATTGGCTAGAGTGACCCTCTGGGTCCCTTCTAGCTCTAAGGTCTATGCTTTGTTTCTCTTCTGTTGTAAGAGGCCGACTGAATGATGGGAGTAAATGGTGATCCTAGATCAGGAGATTGAATCTTATTAGTCCCCCTGGTCTTATCTTTGCCATTTGAGACAAATTGCTGCAAGATGGATGCTTCAAAGTCTTAGAATCCATGCCGTGGGAACCACTGATAGGGAAGCAACTATTTAGCAGAAGGAGCCAAGGGCCTAACAGGTATAGTCCAGGAGTGGAACCTGGACTCTGCCACTTACTAGCAGGGCAATCAGGCGAATGATTGTAATAATGCCTGCTCTCCTCCTCCCACTAAAGGACTGGGAAGATAGATTAAAATTTTATGATGAAAATCCTTTGAGAGAAGTTAAAATCATTGTACAAATGCCAGGCATCATTGTGAATCCAAATGAACTCTATTACCATTCTTTCACTCCTTTTAATGAAATATAAGATGGGTCCAAGTGTCAACAAGATCTCCCAAATTCTCCAGCTGTCTTAGGCACTTAGAGATCTTTTGACCTTGGCAATGAGGTATCCTGGCCAACTGTGTCTAATAAATTCTCTGCATGCATAGATTTTCCTTTGAAAACTGTGTAAAGAACAGGCAGGATGAAAATAGACTGGTTACTTTGGGAGTAATGTCAACTCCCAAGCAAACATAGCAATTTCATTGGACAATTTCTTTGCATGGGGAACTTGAACTCTAATAAAATTCCCACCAAATATTCCCCCAGATAAAATAAGCACACAGGAGGGAGGTTTATTTTTTCAGGAGTCAGATCACTCCTGAAGTTGGAGGTATATTGAAATTCCTGGGAAGCCAATCAAAAAGGAGGGCTGCAATGACAATGTATTATGTGGTGGAGCTATCTAGTTCCCGGTTCCAGGGATCTACAATTTTTCATGACCATTATCTCACATTTTATGATTCAGATTCTCTCCCTTCTTCCCTCTCCCCCTCCCCAAGGCAGAAAATAGACTCATAGATTATACCAGTGCCATGATGCAAAACCTGTTTCCATATTCCGCATGATATGAAAGAAGACATGTATCACACATACAAGAAAAAAAATCATAAAGAAAAACAGTGAATAATAAGGTTCTTTGATTAGCATTCAGACTCCAATAGTTCTTTTTTTGAGCTGTGGGGAGCATTTTCCTTCAAGTCCCTTGGAGTTATCTTGGATCTTTGCATTACTGATAATAGTTTAGTCCTTCATAATTGATCATTGTACAGTATTTCTGTTATTATATACACTGTTCTCCTGGTTCTGCTCACTTCACTTTGCATCAGTTCATAAAAAGTCTCTCCAGGTTTTTCTTAACTATCCTGGTCTTCATTTCTTATGACAATAATATTCCATTACAGCTATAAATCACAACTTATTCAGCCATCCCTCAAGGGATGGACATTCCCTTAATTTCCAATTCTTTGCCACCACAAAAAGAGCTGCTAAAAATGCTTTTGTACAAGCAGGTCCTTCCCACCCCACCCTCCAGCAAACACTTTTTTAATGATAGAGAAGGCGCTTTCTTCTAGCAAGGCTATTCCAGAAATGGAAAACTCCCCACCTTTGGCCCTCAATTTCAGATCCTCTTTACTAGACCCCTCTGCTTCCTACTTGGGTCACTTCCAAGTCATCAAAGACCTCTCTACTTCTTCTCTAAATCTTGGGATGTCACTTCAAGGGAAGGCTATAGTTAGGGATGAGAGAGAGAGGGAAGAAAGGCCTCAGATACAGTGATTTCCAGCATCTCCCTAAAAAGTTTAAGGATGGAAAATTCTACCACCCTCAATCGAGTACTTGTGATTTAACCAGGTATTTACCCACCTTGAGAGAAAATCAATGTCTTACGTACAGTTCACCTTTATCTTTATTTCACTAATCCAGTGTTATTTATCCTGATTACTCCCTTTGGACTATCCTGACCTCAATCTATACCCCACAGTACTTGCGAGTAGCTGGGTTGCATAGTAGTTAGAGCGCTGGCCATGGAGTCAAGAAGATCTAAGTTCAAGGGAGCAGATAGATAGCATGGTGAGAAGAGCACCAGACCTGGAGTTGGAAGGATCTGGGTTCAAATGTGACCTCAGGCACTTCCTAGCAATATGACCCAGGGCAAGTCACAAACCCCATTGCCTAGCTCTTACAGCTGTTCTGCCTCAAAACTAATATGTGTATTACTACTTTTCTGTCTTGGAATCAATACTAAGACAGAATGCAATCAATACTAAGACAGAAGATAAGAGTTAAGAAAAAAAAAGAAGATGGTATGAGTTCAAATTCCATATTCAGACATTTACAGGCTGTGGGACCTTGGACAAGTGACTTGACTTCTGTGTGCCTATTTCCTCTTCTGTTGAATGGAGATTACAATAGCAACTTCCAAAGAGGGCTTTTTTGAGGATCAAATAAGATTATATTTTAGAAGTGCTTAGCAGAGTGTAATAAATGCTATATCAATGTTTATTCTCTTCCCTTCCCCATGGATGCCCCATTAAGCAGCTAGTACAAAGTAAAAAGGGGACAACCAATCCCCCTCATAGCCACATCAAACACTAAAAGGCAATTTGCAACACCGTGTTCTATCAAAGTCTGTACCACATCATTAGTGCAAAATGTTATTCTATGGAGGTAATTATTCTGATAAAGGTCATAGGGATTCCTAAGGATTGCTCTGTGAGTTGCCTTCCTGTTCGCGGTAATATCAGAAATAGCCTTCCCCAATTAAAAAGAAAATAGCCCAGAGGAAAAGAGAGACAAGTAATCGAGTTCCGGGCTTTATCACCTACCCCTTGGAGTATGGCAATCACTTTCTAATTTTTCTCTCTGCTTCCAGATCTCTCCCCATCTAATCTATCTTCCAACAGCTGCCAAGTTGATATACCTAAAGCATAGATTGAACTGTCTCTGCCACGCCTGGCTCAAGAAGTTTCAATGGCTCCCTACTACCTTTAGGAGATATAGAATCTTCCTGAAAATAGAAAATCCTCCAGCATTTTAAACCCTGCACAATCTGGCTCCAGCTGTTCTTTCTATTTTTATTCACACTACCCTCACCCTCCTACATGTTCTGTATGTTGTTACTAGGGCAGAAAGTAAGGGTTTAAAAAAAAAAAAGAAAGAATACTTGAATCAAAACCAATCAAAGGAAAGGCTGCTAAATGGAATTTCTTTCTGATATGTTCTGTCACCTTTTGTCCTCCCTTCCTCTAGGTACTAGAAGGAATGCCCCTCTTTGCAGAGCTTTCTGGGAACCTGGTACCTGTCAAAAAAGCTGCTCAACAACGAAGCTTTCACTTCCAGTCTTTTCGTGAAAATCGTCTTGCCATACCTGTAAAGGTACGGATAAGCTCGTGGGACCTCTGCCTGTGACTCTCCAGGGGAGGAGAGAGGATAGAAGAGTCTGTGAGCTAGCCAGACACTATCTCAGTAAACACACAGACAGCCCAAAGCCTTTTGCAGGATCTCTGAGTCCGTCTTCTCTCTTTTTCCCTCCAGGTTAGGGACAGCAGTCGAGAAGCAGGGGGATCTCTGTCATTTCTTCGAAAGGCGATGAAATATGAGGACTCCCAACATATTCTCTGCCATCTGAACATCACAAT
This sequence comes from Monodelphis domestica, assembly GCF_027887165.1. Taxonomy (NCBI): domain Eukaryota; kingdom Metazoa; phylum Chordata; class Mammalia; order Didelphimorphia; family Didelphidae; genus Monodelphis; species Monodelphis domestica. Next base: position 586,309,584 of record NC_077227.1, on the reverse strand, counting down.
GCCCCCGTGCACCAAGGTAAGCCACACCACTATGCTCCCAGGATCTCCTGGCTAGGCTCAGACTTCCCACAGGGAAAGACCAAGGGGCCAGGTATGACCTCAGTGCCATGATCCCAGGTCTTCTCTCTTTTTCTGACTTGGTCATTTGGTGAAGAGTAGTTAGAGCACTGGATTTGGAATCAGGAAAACTCATCTTCATGAGTTCAAATCCAGCCTCAGACACCTAGTAGCTGGGTAACTGGGCAAGTCACTTAACCCCAGTTGCTAGTCCTACCTGGGAACCAACACTTAGTATTGGTTCTAAGACAAAAGATAAAGGTTTTTAATAATTTTTTTTAAAATTAAAGAAATCTGGATGATGACTATCTTTGAAAACTTGGTTATTCTCAGCAATGCACTGCTCTGGGACAATCCTAAAAGACTGATGACGGAGAATGCTATCCACCTCTAGAGAAAGAACTGTTGGAGTCATTTTTCAAATCAGTGTACCTTTGGTTTTGCTTGAGGGTTTGGGTTATGTAGGACTTTGCTCTTACAACAGTGACCAATATGGAAATGTGCTTTGCGTGACAATAAAAATGAAAAAGAATTAAAGAATCAAAGGATCTCAGAGTTGGAGGGTTGCTCAGAAGTCTAGGTCTAGCCTTTACTAAAATCAGAGACCTTCAGGTCTAAACCCCTCATTTTACAGATGATGGAACTGAGGGCCAGAAAGGTTTGTTACTTGCCCAGGATCCCATAGCTAGTCAGTGTCTAAGGTAGGATTCAAACTTGGGTCTTTCTGATTCCAAGTCTAATATCCTATTCACCCTATTGCACTGTCTTTCTGAAGCACAGATGACTTGGTTTTGAGTCTTGGCTCTGTTATTCACTAGCCGTGGAACCTTTACCTTCCGAGGCCTTAGTTTCCCAACTGGTAAAAATGAAAAGGTTAGGCTTAAAAATTAAAAATTAAAAAATGCTGTCCAAATCCTAAATTTTAGGGGGGCAGTTAGATGGCTCAGTGTATAGGCTTCAAGTTGGGAGGGTTTGAGTTCAAATATGACCTCAGATACTTAATAATTGTGTATCCCTGGGCATGTCACTTAACCCTGTCTGCCTACCCCTTGCCCTTCGGTCTTAGAGTTACTAAGACTGACTTAAGTTACTTACTGACAGAAAGTATGGTTTTTTATCCTAAATTATATAAGATTTTTGAAGAGAGGGTGGCATGGTCAGTTCTGATAGAGAAAAAAAACTGGTACTACCTTTTCTTCTCTTTCTACAGGGAAGTGGAGCTGATGAAAGGAGAAGAACTTTAACTCCTCTGGCCCTGAGGGAAAGATACAGCCTCCTCAGTGAATCTACGCTGGGTATAAACGATGTTCTGGTGCCCCGGCCCCTCATGGAGACTCATGAAGCCCATTGTCCCTGTCACTGTGCGCCATGTTAGCTTGGCTTGATCCATCTGTTGATGAAGCTCGCGCTCTGTCTAGCCCTGTGCCTGCCATCACCCCATCCCTGTTTAGAGCGATGGGGCTGCGAACGGTGACTGAATGAAGTCTCGTGCTTTCTCCCTAGGTTCTCTCAGTGGGACAGACAGGGCAGATATGAAGATGGTGATTATATCAGAGCACCTCGGGCTCAGCTGGGCAGGTAAGTCAAATAAAGGCGCCAAGCGCCATTTCAGTCTTCCTTGAGTGTTTGGTACCCAGGTCTTCATAGATGAGCTGTTCATGTGGCCTACTGCAAGCGCTGTTATCCATACTGGTGCCCTTATTGGGGGAAGGGGAAGAAGGGACCCCCCCCCAAGTGGCAGTTCTGTTGGGTTCATGATTGTATCATCATTCTAGGACTTAGAGCTGGGAGGGATAAGAGACAAGGAAAATGAGACCCACAGACATGGCATAGTTTGCCGAAGATCATGCATGGAGTTAGTAGCAGAGTCAGGCCCCTTGAGTGCAGTGTGGTGCCTGGGCCACTATAGGAGATGCGCCTTTTGAAATGTCAGTCTAGATGACGGAGGATTCTCCAGGATTTACATTTATGATCCCCAGATGTAGCTGTTACCTGCAATGAGACAGGCTGATCTTCATCCAACTGAGTGAAGTGACCAGAAGGAGCTCTTTTTCTCACACTGGGCAAGCACAGGAACTTGTTTCTTTGTTTTACTTCTTCTTTAAAAACAAAGCGAAATTCCTTGCCTTCTGTCTTAGCATCAACACTGTTTACTGGTTCGAAGGCAGAAGTGGTTAGGGATAGTCACCTGACTTGTCCAGGGTCACACAGTCTCTAGGTCTGGTTCTCAGGCCACTAAATTATCCAACTGTCCCCCTCTGGTTTATTTCTTAATCCTTCATAGGATATGAAGATCTTCATCTAGTCACCCCCACAGAAAGCTTTAGGAAAGCCTATTGAAAGCCAATGGATCATAGGCAAGACCAGTGGTGTGGAAACTCAGAAGCTGCCCATTCTTTAACCTGATTCAACCACTGCCTGCCTGTCCTCCCTCCATTCCTCCCTTTCTCTCTCTCTCCCTCTCCCTCTCTCTCTCTCTCTCTCTCTCTCTCTCTCTCTCTCTCTCTCTCTCTCTCTCTCTCCCTCTCCCTCTCCCTCTCCCTCTCCCTCTCTCTCTCTCTCTCTCTCTCTCTCTCTCTCTCTCTCTCTCTCTCTCTCTCTCTCTCTCTCTCTCTCTCTCTCTCCCCCCCCCCTCTCTCTCTCTCTCTCTTTCTCTCTCCTTTCTTCCCTCCCTCCCCCTTTCTCTCCCTCCTCCCCATCTTTGTCTCCCATCTTCTTTCCCTCTCTCCTTTGTATTCTTAGGTCATTTATTTCTCTCTCCCTCTTTTCCCCTTTAATTCTATATCCCTGTTTCCTTTCTTCTCCTTTCTTCTTTTCCTTCTCCCCCTCTCCCTCTTGCTCTTGTTTTCTCTCATTTGCTCTCTTTTGTTCTCTCTGTTTCTTATTCTTTTCCCCTTAGCTGCCATCATGTCTTCTTTCTCTTGCGCTTGTAGTCTTCTCATTATCTCTTGGGCTTTTTATTTTCCTTAGTCTATTCCCATTGTGCTTCTCATCTTTCTTATTCTCTCTCTCTTCTTTAATCTCATTTTCTCTCTCACTATGTTTCCTTTCTCTTCAGCTTCCTCATCCTTGAAATGAGTCTTTAATACTCTTCTCCCTCTCAAAACCCTTAGAAGAACCAGAAATAAAAATGAAGTCAAGTTGTTACTTTTACATTTTCGTTTTAAATGTAAATCGAGTCTTTCCCCCAGGAAATGTAAATATAGGAATAGAGTGCTCTCTACGTGTTCATAGGTTGGTTGGTATGGAGGTTTGTTAAGGTTTGTGTGCATGTGTGTGTGTATGAGATAATAGATTCTGTGTGGCAAGATGGGCCAGAGGCAGTATGGCCTGGTGGAGAGCCCATAGGACTGAGAGTTAGGGGAGATGGGTTCTAGTCCTGGCTCTGCTACTATCCATATGATCTTAATAACTATTAATATAGTAATACAGGTATAATATATAATGTATATATTACATGATATATGTATGTTGTTTTATGTGTGTTATGTGTGTACTGTAATGCATGTAGTGTTGTGCATATTGTATATATATTCTGTTGTACATGTATTGTTTGGGGCATGTGTACATGTCTATTGTATTATTGCTGCATATGTCTACGCAAATATATTGCTTACATGTGTACAGATATATTTTAGAGAGAGGCAAAACGGGGATAGTAGAAGAGACATGGTCTCGGATTTGAGGAGACATTGGTTCAAGTTCTAGCTCAGACATATTGGCTGTGTGATCCTGGACAAGTCACCTAATCTCCCAATGTCCCAAGTGGCTCTCTGAGACTAAGTTGCAGGGTAGGCACTGTCCTATTCTGGTAGAGGGAGTTTCCTCACTGGAAGCTCCCTATACTAGTGAAATCACAGCTCTACACCAACAGATAAATACTGTATTACATATAGTATAAATAATATACTACAAATGTACATAGTGTATTATGTATACCACATTATATGCATACATAATATACCATATTATATATATACAGAATAATGTGGGTATGTATTATATCAATTATATATACATATAATATATTATATATGGCATATTATATGCTATTCCTATATAGTTTATTATATATACATGCATATTATATCATATATATAGTATATATCATACACAGAGGTACATATGTTACATAATTATACCTAGTATATCACACCAAATATATATTATATATACAAGGAGTATATAGCATATTATACATTGTACATATACATATATAATATAGTACATATTTTCTGTGTATTATATTTCTATGTAATTTATATATTTAAAATCCTTACCTTCTGTTCTAGAATCAATGCTAAGTATTCATTCTAAAACAGAATAGTGTTAAGGGATATGGGGCTAAGTGACTTGCCCAAGGCCACATAGCTAGAAAGTATCTGAAGCCACATTTGAACCCACTGCTGACTCCATACCTGGCACTCTATCCGCTGAGCCATCTAGCTGCCCCAACAAATTATGTAAATATACATACACACATATATAGTTGCATACCTATTCTATTTGACTCAGAACAATTCACTGAAGTTGGGAGTCCAAGTCTTATTCTTTCCATTTCACAGATGAAGAGAAAAGTTTCAGGAGGTGGAATGAGTTCTTGGCCAGGCCACCCAGCTGGGCATATGGCAGAGCTGGTCATCAAGTGCAGACCTTCAGCTCCTCGAATATAATCCAGTCACACCAATGCTCGTCTTAAAATCATTTGTCTCTTAAAGCCTCAGTTTCCTTTCCTACAAAATGAGGGAGTCACACTTAGATAAACTCCAAGATATCTTTCCATCTATAACAGGGCATGATTAAAAAGAAAGGGAGATGTGTGCATTGCAAATCTCCATCTCAGTAGATAACTCAAAATAAAAAACTGCAATGCCAACATGGTGCTGTGTGATGGCAGTAGGAAGAATGCTGGCTTTGGCACCAGGGGCTCTGGGTTTGAATCCTGTCTCCATTACTTACTACCTTGAGTGACCTTGGACAAGTCACTTAAGCTCTCTCAGTTTCCTCATCTAGCAAAGGAAGGAATCAGACTAAATGATCTTCAAATTCTCTTCTAGCTCTAGATCTGCAATCATGTGACCCAAAGAGAGCCCTCTTTTTTGGCCTCCCCTCATTCAGCCTGACAGCAGTGAGGTGTTCTCTGAGTTGATGGGAACCTCTTATTTCACTCATGATTTGGGGGTATTCTTTTGCAGAACTGGCTCGAGAGTTGCAGTTTGGTGTGGAAGACATCAACAGGATACGTGTGGAGAACCCCAACTCCTTGTTGGAACAGAGCTCAGCCCTGTTGAACCTCTGGGTCATCCGCGAAGGCAAAAATGCCAAGAGTCAGTATACCTGGGCTAAGGAAGCCTTCCTTTTCCAAAGGTTACCCCAGGTTTGGGAAGCAAAAATTATACCCACTCTGTGTTCAGGTTGTTCTTGCCACAAGCTTTTCAGAAAACTAGACTATACACAATCTCTCTTTTCTCTCTCTCTCTCTCTCTCTCTCTCTCTCTCTCTCTCTCTCTCTCTCTCTCTCTCTCTCTCTCTCTCTCTCCTCTCTCTCCTCTCTCTCTCTCTCTCTCTCTCTCTCTCTCTCTCTCTCTCTCTCTCTCTCTCCTCTCTCTCCTCTCTCTCTCTCTCCTCTCTCTCTCTCTCTCTCTCTCTCTTTCTCTCTCTCTCTCTCTCTCTCTCTCTCCCTCTCTCTCCCTCTCTGTCTCTGTGTGTGGGTGTCTGTCTTTCTAATTTCATTGAGATTTAACAAACATTATTTGAAGTCTGTGTGGCACAGAACGCTGTGTTGGATGCTAAGTTTAGAGAAAATGGGATCCTTGCCTTCATGGAATATCCACTCTACTAAGAAGATATGGCACTCAGATAAATAGAATACAAGATAATGCATGATAAGCACATTAGAAAGAGGCCAAAGGTGCTACGTGCTAAATCCAAGGTTGGGAGGCAAAGGAGAGATCATTACCAGCCAAGGAGAACAAGAAAGACAAAGATGAAGGAGATGTTATCCATGTTGACCTTTAAAGGAGGGGGTAGGAATTTAATGAGCCTGGAAGGGAAAGGGGGGTGTTCTAGGTAGAAGGAACATCATGGGCAAAGGCACAAAAGGGAAGGAATTATAAAGGGTACACAGACCCTGGTGTGTGCAGAAGAGAGGAGAGTGATGATACAAGGCTTTGCAGACAGGGTGACCTTGAATGCTAAGACTGTGGAGGGCCTTGAATGTTGAGATTACTTAGCAGGCAAAGAAGAACCACTGACAAGTTTTGATCAGGGGTGTGGGTGAGGAAAGAAGGAAGGAAGGTGGAAGATTGTCAGGATCTTTTGCCCCGAGATTAGGACAAAAGAAATTGGATCTGTTTCCTAGGGAATCCTGCCAAGGGATTGAGGACTCTTGGTCCCAGTCTCTCTCACTCTCTTGAAACAATTAAAAATGCACCAAAATGTTCAGTGAGAAGAAAGTCTAAAAATGATTGGAGTTTGAGCTCTTTGAGATTTAGCTTCAAAACCAGTTGGATCTCACCCTGGCAAGAAGAGCCAAGGAGAGACTAGGCACCCATCCATAATCCAAGGGAGAGAGGAATCTGCTCACATATTGTAATGCCCAGAGTGATCTCTTAGCCCAAAGCCAACATCATTCTGAAAAGCCCAGTATGGAGCTTGTGGTCATTTACATTTACCATCTCAGCTTCCTGAGGAGCAGAATTTCAAAGAGAATCTCATTTCTTTGGAGTTTGCCCTTTAGACACCAAGATGCTATCCTGTGGAATCTACCCACTTTGCAGAGTCTGTTAAGCAGCAGCTGCTGATGGGAGAAAGGAGTGGGGGGCAGTACATAATCTGCCAAAGTGTGAAAAGCTACTCTCTGGAGAGAGGGTTGTTCCACGAAGAGGGTGTCCTACCTTCGGAGGAGATAAGCCATCTCTTCTTTTCCCATGTCTCCCCAAGCCTTATACAAACACCTCCAGAAGGCTCATCAAACCTCCAGCGGTCCCCCTTGCTAGCCAAAATATATCAGGGTGGTTCCCTTCAAGCATTCTTCCACATAATGCCAGGTTCTTTCCTTCTCCTCTGACAGTGGAAAATCTTTACACGGCCCTGAGGAACATTGACCGGAGTGAGATCGTGAACATGCTAGAAGGTTCTGGTCGGCAGAGTAGAAGCCTGAAACCAGACAGGCGGTATCCTGACCGGGACTACTCTTTATCTCCCTCCCAGATGAATGGTGAGTTCTGCTGACCACCCTGCACGTAAGGGTCTGCCATCCAACAGGCCTCCTTGCTTGGAAACCAGCTGAGTTCCAAAAGGAACGGTGGAATTGCTCCTGAAGCCTTAACCCCTGGTGTAGGGGGAGGCCAGGGCAAGAGCAGGGTAGAGTGAGAGAGAGGCCAAGTAGAGGCATTAAGTCATTTCTGTTCAGGTCAGTGCCCTCCAATGGGGCACTTCAGGCTGGACCTGGCTTCTGGTCTTCGCTCTGCCACAACGATGAGGTGTGAGCGTAACCATGGGGCTCTTCGATTCTCTGGGTCTCAGTTGACCAATTTGTAAAATCAGGGCTTTGGATTTGATGATTTTTCAAGATCTTTCCAGCCCTAACATTGAATTATTCTAAATTCACCCTAAGGAAGGGCTTGGGAGCATTATCCCTTTAGCAAAGGCTGCCTGGTTGGTTGTGGATGCAAAATTTAAATTCCTTCCTTTTGTGGCTGCCTCTGTGAGATCAAGAATTTCACTTATTTTTCCAAAGTCAAATCTCTCTCTTTCTCTCTCTCTCTTAGCTCTTTCCTCCTCTTTTTTCTAACCCCCATTTCTCACCTTCTCTCATTCTAACGTGGTTCAGCATGCCATGGACCCTCCAATAACCTGGCCTAAGGAAAGGGAGCCAGAGGAGGACATTGACCTCCATCTCCTATTCAGGCTGGCTCCCCCAATGATGGATCTTTTGATAAGTAACTAAAGGGGTTTTCCTCGTCCTTAAAGAAGTAGCAGCCAATAGAAAAGGTACGAAGGGCTTGGACTCACCCCTAATCCTCATCTATTAACTAAGGGAAATTGAGTAAGGACACCAGTCCCAATGCCATCTTGGTATAGTAGGTGCTATATTCAGCCTTTCAGCCAGGACATGGCACAGTGAAAAGATTGCTGGTTTGGGAGTCAAAAGATCTGAATTCAAATCCCAGCTCAGCCAGTTACAACCTATATGACCTTGGACAAGTTCACTTAACCTCTCTGGGCCCGTTTCCCTGTCAGTAAAATGAGAGGGTTGAATCAGATGGCCTCTAAGGTTCCTTCCAGCTCTAAATCTATTATTCTATAATCAATTAACTCTGGGATTGATATGCATGGCTAGATCCCTTCTAACTATTTAAAAAAAAATGAGGGAATAGCATGGTGGAGTAGAACACTCCAGATCAGGTTCCTTTGCTGATCCTTACCAACTATTGGATTAGTCGGCCTCAGCTCCCCCCACAATAAAATGAGGGGAGCTGGCCTATATGGTTTTTTAAAAGTCTCTTCCAACTCACATTCTAGGCTCTAAGATCCTACCCTGGGAAGTCTACTTGGCATTTATTTTCCCCAAGTGCCTGATTAAAACAAGCTTCCAGGGACTGCAGATGTGTAAATGGCGCATGGAGGCATGACGTATGCATCTTCACCATGCCTTCCTGGGGAGCAGGGAGCGGGAACTGGGCACCCCCAAAGAAGGGGATGCTCTTGGGACAGCTGCAGCCCCCTCCCGCCAGGGTGGCCTGCCTGGCCCCCGGCCAGCTGGAGTCTCTGCATGCCGAGCCCCTCACACTCTTCTCTCTTCTGTGTTCTGTGTATCCTGAAACATGCCATCTAGTGCCGCCAGATGCAGGCCACATCCTATGTCGGTCACTTCCTGTCACCTCTCTCTTCTGCCTCTGACCTCATCTTGACTTCTAGTATGCTCATCCTTTTACACTGCCTGTCTCCACTGTCTCCACCTCAGCCAAGTGTGCCAGAACCACCACCAGACACCAGCATGTCATGAAGACCTCCTAAGCCTCTCTCTCCCCTCCTCCCAACACCCTGTCTCATGGTTGAGTGTGTGTGTGCGCGTGCGTGTGTGTGTGTGTGTGTGTGTGTGTGTGTGTGCGTGTACATGATCTGTGTTGTGAATTCTTAGAGAGGGTTAAGATTCATTAGGTCCACAAGTTCCTTTCTGTGCAGAATCTCTTGAACATTGCAGGGAAATCAAAACTGTCAACAATCACATGAAAAAGTGTCCTAAATCCCTGCTGATTAGAGACTTGCAAATCACAACAGCTCTGAGGTATCATCTCCGATTGGCTAACATGACAGCTATGGAAAGTAGTGAATGCTGGAGGGGATGCAGCAAAGTGGGGACATTAATGCATTGCTGGTGGAGTTGTGAACTGATCCAAGCATTCTGGAGGGCAATTTGGAACTATGCCCAAAGGGCGACAAAAGAGTACATGTCCTTATAGAACGTTGCAGGGACTCCCAGGACCATAGGAGGCATTTAATTCTGCCTGACACTTTGCCAGGGTGCAGACCCACTCCCTTGTAATGAGAAAATTGTAACAAGACAGAAGCTCAGAAATAAGTCCTTGAAACATTGGAAAAGTTAATCATGTTGACAAACACCTCCACCTTCCTATTGCCTGACCTTGGCAGGCCTGCCGACTTGTAAAATATTCCTAACTGCTTTTAAACTTTTCAATTGATTCAAGTTGCCCAAAGGCATTTACTCACTATGTGCCTGGAATTGGTCTTTGTCCCCAGAAAGGCAAGGTCCCCTTCCTTGGGGAATCTCACAGTATGGTTGGGGAAATAAAATTTACACACACACATGCACAAAACCCAATTAAAGAAGCACACAAGACAGAATAGAATCCAATATTGAGGGGGCAGCTGAGTGGCTCAGTAAATATAGAATCAGGCCTGGAGATGGGAGGTCCTGGGTTCCAATCTGACCTCAGGGACTTCCTAACTGGGTGACCCTGGGCAAGTCACTTAACCCCTATTGCTTAGCCCTTACCGCTCTTCTGCCTTGGAACCAATATGCAGTATTATATACAGTATATTTACACATGACCTGTGGTATGAACTCTTAGAGAGGGTTAAGTTTTAATAGAGCCACAAGTAATACAGTATTATATACTAAGACAAGAAGGTAAGGGTTTAAAAAGGAAAGGAAAGAAAATAAACTAATATTGAACTGTGAACCACAGACCAACAGAGAGGGGGTGATGCAGCAAAGGGTCATTCCTGCTCTTCTCAGGTTTAGAGATAGCTAAGAAGCAGGAAGATGCTTAGGGGTCCACTCCTGTTATTCAACAAAGAACAGCTCTTCTCATCCACATCCCTCTCTCCCTGTAGCTGTCCTTTTTGAAGTCAGAAAAAGAATAGCTTAGAGAACTCATGACTTCCAAGAGATATGATCCTGGGACCCCCTGAAGTCCTTAGTAGCCTATGGGCATTGGACCCCAGTTGCATGTAAACAGAGCAATTCCCTGCAAAAATTGCTTTCCAATGTCAGACTATCTTCTCTATAGTCTCCCACGCAAATTCTCTGCTATTCCCCCCTCCTTGCCATTCAGTGTTCTGAGACCTTGACTTTGCTGCCCTCTCAGAATCAGATTTTTAAAAGTACAACCAAAAATCTATGCGTTTTCCCTGCCCCTTCTTTTCCTCAGTCTTGGCATCCTCTGCCTCTGGATCTCCTTCCATCTAAGGGGAAGGATCCCAAACCTGATTGGAAGTGGGTGAGGAATAGCAGAGCTGGAAGTGAACAATCTCCACCAGTCTCTTCATCTTGAGGCCCACAAGTTCCTTCCTTGGTACTTTCCAAAGGGAATCTTGCCCTTGGAAGCACATGAGAATCCCCATGTGGTTCTTTGTGTTGGTGCCAGGCCTGCCCTCTTTAATTGATAACTGCAATCTTTGCATCTGTTCCTTTGTACCTTTGCCAGGCTGTTTCTGTATTCTGTGTTTAAGCTTTGAATATGAACTTGGGCTGGGGAGTGAGTGATGCTAGATGATGATGATGAATCAATCCTGTCTTTCTTTGGGAGTCTAAGAGAATCTTAAAAGCTCCTAGAGAGGTAAGCAGGGTGGCTTAAACTTCCTTCCCTTGTAGATTTTTCTTGGCATTCATACTTGGATGTGAGGAAGATGAAGGGACATTAAAGAAGAATACAGTTTGCTTTCCTTCTAGAGGCACAGTTGTTGGTTGTTGTTTTTTTAATTAACAAAAGCAACAACAAAAAATGCAAAGGGCATAGTTTAACCAGAGACCTTATGGCCATATGTAGGCTGGAACTCAAGAAAGAAATTAGGGTTCAGCCTATAGATCTGGGAATCATCTGCATGGGGGATGTTAATTGAACCTATAGTTCTTATGTGGTGATCAAATGAGATAATATAGAGGGAGAAGAAAGGAAATCCTGGGACAAGAACCTTCAGGAAACACACAATTAGTGGGCATGATCTGGGTGAAGACTTAACAAAGACTACCAAAGACCAGTCATATAGGTTAAGAGGAGAACCAGTAAAGAATACTAACAAAAAACCCAAAGAGGAGAAAGAATTCAGGAGAAGAGGACGATTGGCATCTCCAAGGCTGCCCAGAGAAAGAGATCAAGAAGGATAAGGACAGAGAAAAGTCAATAGATCTGGCAATTGAGATCACTGGTCACTTTGGAGAGAGTAGTTGTAGCTGAATGCTGATGTCAGAAGCCAGAGTACAGAAGGTTTAGAAGAGAGTTCAAGGAGGGAAAGTAGAGGCACCTCATATGAACTATGGAGTTTCGCTGAGAAGGAGAGATATAGGATGATGGTTAGCAAAGATAGACTGATCATCTTTTTATGATTGGGAAGACATGAGCATGTTTGGAGGAAAGAAGGAAAGAGGAGCCAGTAAACAGGGAAAGACTGAAAATTAGAGCAAGGAGAGATGATAGAGGGGGTGATCTGCTGGAGAAGATGAGAGGGGATAGGATTGATCAAGAGTTCATGTCAATGGGTTAGCCTTGGCAAGGAGGGATAGTCTTCATCTAAGACAGGAGTAAGAAAATAATAATTGGCGGGGGGGGGGGATAGCTAGATGGATGGCAATGAAAGACAGGCCTGGAGATGGGAGGTCTTGGGTTCAAATTTAGTCTCGGACACTTCCTAGCTGTATAACCCTGGGCATACACCCAAACTTCCATGTTGGGGCTGTTCGTCCATGTGGCTGACTTTGGGAGCTCAGGACTAGATTGGATGATTTAGAGCCTATCAGGAGAGAGAGAGAAAGAGGGATCCTGAGGGCAGAGTTGAGGAACAATCAGCCTGACAGATAGAGGGACAGAGAAATAGACTGGTAGACAGAGAGATAGGCTAGGAGAGGCAAAGAGAATGGTAGATAGATAAACAGACACAGACAGTCAGATAAAGAGACAGACTGGTAGCTAGAGAGATAGGCTGGGAGAGGGAAAGACAGAGAATGATAGACAGACAGACATATAAAGAAACAGACTGGTAGCTAGAAAGATGGACTGGGGAGAGGGAGAGAGAGACAGAGAGAGATAATGGTAGATAGACAGACAGACACAGACAGATAAACAGACAGACTGGTAGTTAGAGAGATGGGCTGGAGGAGAGACAGACAGAGAATGATAGACAGACAAATAAAGAAACAGACTGATAGCTAGAGAGACGGGCTGGGGGAGAGGGAGAGAGAGTGATAGATAAAGAAATAGACTGATAGCTAGAGAGACGGGCTGGGGGAGAGGGAGAGAGAGACGGAGAGAGAGAATGGTAGATAGATAGACACAGACAGACAGACAAGTAAAGAGACAGACTGGTAGATAGAGAGAGAGGCTGGGAGGCAGAGACAGAGACAGATAAAGGTGCATACCCCTCTTGGACCACATCCAAGGGGGTTTGGTTACTGAATTTCCAAAGCAGCTTCTTTGAATGCTGGTCTTACCTTTAAAGTGGTACCCAAGGCTTCCAGCAAGGGTAGAATAAGATGTGCCCAACATAACCTCCTCCTTTAGCCCACACACAGCACATCAGCGGAGAATTCTCTAATGTTCTCCATGTGTAATATCCGTATCTGTGATATCTATGTTTTTTGTTTTATTCTCCTACTAGACATAAGCTCCTTGAGGGCAGGAACTCTCTGTTAGCTAATCCGCACATCTCTGTGGCTAATATTTTATCTCCTTAGCACCTAGGACATTGTAGGCACATAGTAAATGTTTGTCAAATACGAATAAATTTTGTTCTGTCCCCAAGAACCAAGGCTTGTAACTGATTAGAAAGCACAGCTCTGAGCTGCCTGAATTACTAAAGCCCTTTCCTTGGGCAGCATTATTTCCCCATCTGGTTTCCAGGGCTTAGTAATGGAGGATTCCATTCCATTCGGTTCAGCAGTGAGAGGGGGGGGAAGATCTCAGAGTTAGAAGGTCTAGACTCATATTCCAGCTTGGCTACTCTTCCTTAGGCAAGTGACCTCACCTTGTTTTTTCTTCTGCAAAATGAGCATTTGGGCTAACGGATCTTCAGTGTCCCTTCCAGCACTTCATCCTATGATCCCATACCCTCTGTGTGTAGAGCACCATGGTAGGTAGAGGCGATTAGGTAGAGTCGTGCATAGAGTACTGGGTCTTGAATCAGGAAGACTTAAATTCAGATCCAGCCTCAGACAGTTACTAGCAAGTCATTTAACCTTTGTTTCTCTCAGTTTCCTCCACTGTAAAATGGTGGATGATGGCCCCTGTCTCTCAGGATTGTGAAGATCATGTGAGATATTTGTGAAGAGCTCAGCACATAATAGGTGTATATAGTTATTTTGTATTATTATCATTATGATATAACATTGATAAAGGATAAAAAGTGAACATATATGTTATTAGGATCATTTAGATAATCATTGTAAAGCATTTTAGCTTAGTACCTGGAAAATAGTAGGTGCTGTATACTTACTTATTCACTTTCCCTAGGTGATTTAGGGAAGAGAATAAATGAAATAATAAATAAATAATCTCTGTCCTCAAGGAACTCACAATCTGATAGAGGGATACAAACCTTTTATAAATAATAATAAAACAAAACAATCCACAAGCCTTACATCAGAGAGGCACATGAAGTGTGAGGTATGGGGATGTCATTACTGAGATGAGATCAGAGAAGACTTCTTAGAGGAGGTATCCGAGTTGGGACTGAAAGGATAGACAGGATTTCAACAGGTGAAGATGGAGAGGAAGACCTCCTTGGGATAGGGAAAACATCACAAGCAAAATCATAGAAGTATGATGCTGCAGAGGAGTGTTGTGAGTGGTCTAGTTTGATATGAGAAGAGGGGAGCAAAAGTTAGGGTGGCACCAGATTGCAGAGGGCCTCAAATGCCAGGATAAGGAATTTAGACTCTACTCAGTAGGCAGCTACCCACTGAAGTTTTATCAGAGGAATGATATACAGTTTCTGTGCACAAAAATTGGTTGTATCTGTGTGAAGGAGGGAAAGAGTTGTAACATCCATTCTTTTGTCTAGAGAGAGCATGAGAGAGAGAGACAAGCAGAGGAGAGACACAGAGAGAGAGAGAAAAGAGACAGAGAGAAGAGAAAGAGAGAGAAGAAGACAGAGAGAAGAAAGAGAGAAACAGGAGCAAGAGAAACATTGGGAAAGAAGATAGAGAAAAGAGAGAGAGAGAGAGAAGAAAGACAGAGAGAACACAGAGAAAAGAGAAAAACAGAAAAGACAGAGGAAATCAAAAAGAGAAAACAAAGAAGAGAGGAGAGAGGAGAGAGAGAGAGAGGAGAGAGAGAGAGAGGAGAGAGAGAGAGAGAGAGAGAGAGAGAGAGAGAGAGAATGGATGAATAAATGTATTCTCAGAGAGAGGTTCCTCCCTCATCTCAGGTGTGTGTGTGTGTGTGTGTGTGTGTGTGTGTGTGCTGTTTGTGTCTCTCTGTGTCTGTCTATGTGTCTGAGTGTGTGTGTGTGTGTGTATGCCTGCACATGTGTGCTTGAGTAAGTGTGAATGTGAAAAAAAATTGCTTCTGGAGCCTGTCCCCCTCTGTCTGCCCATCCAGGTTACACCTCGCTGCAGGATGAGCTGCTCTCCCCGGCCTCCTTGCACTACACGCTGCCCTCTCCCTTGCGTGTAGACCAATATTGGAACGAGGTGGCCATCATTGACGCCATTCCCATGGCCCCCACGGAGCACGATGCCCTGATGGAAATGTCGGACATGCAGGTGTGGTCCTCGGGCCTCACCCCTTCCCTGGTCACCGCTGAAGACTCCTCTCTGGAGTGTAGCAAGGCAGAGGACTCTGATGCCACCGGAGAGTGGAGGCTGCCGGGGCCGCTCCTGGAAGACCCCCAGGGCCCTGACCAGCTGGGCTCTATAGAGCTCGTGGAGGACGACACAGTGGATTCAGATGCCACAAATGGCCTTATCGATTTGCTTGACCAGGAGGAAGGTCAGAGGTCAGAAGAGAAGCTGCCAGGTGGTGAGAGACAGGATGAGTCAGCCGGCAAGGGACGGGATTCAGAGCATGAAGTGTCTCTTCTTTCAGGCCAGCAGAGAGTCCAAGCCCGAATAACAGAGTCCCCCACTGTGAGTCGAGTGTTGGAGAAGAGCCAAGACAGGTAAGTGGTATTTCTGCCATTTGGGCACCACGCTCTGGCTTCCTGTCCTGAGACACCTCACCTTGGTGAGGGATCCATCTGGATATTTTAGAAGGGGACAGTATGGGGTAATGAAGACTAGACCAGAAATCAAAGATCTTGGGTCCTATTACATATTAGGTGGCACCAATGGATGGAGTGTTGGACCCGAACTTACAAAAGCCTGAGTTCAAATCCAGCCTCAGACTCTCACTGTAATGACTCTGGGCAAATTGTTTAACCTCGGTCTACCTCAGTTTCCTCATCTGTAAAATAAGAATGATAATAGCACTTGTGGAGGCAGCAGGGTGTCTCAGTGGTTTGAGAGCCAGGCCAGGTCCTGGGGTCAATTTTGGCTTCAGACAATTCCTAGCTGTGTGACCCTTAACCCTCATTGTCTAGCCCTTACCATTCTTCTGCCTTGGAGCCAATACACAGTACTGATTCTAAGACAGAAGGTACAGGTTAAAATAATAATAATAATAATAACAATAATAATAATAGTGATAGCACTTACCTCCCAGAGCTGTTGTGGAGAGCAAATGAAGATAATAATTGTTAAGCACTTGGCACAGCACCTGACGTATAGTGGACACTATATAAATATCAAATAGTGTTATTATTACCAGTTCTTCCCATGATTTATTGGGTGAAATCCAGTCAGTGTGGCAGACACAGTCGATGACTACTCTCTGCAGAATGCTATGAAAGGTACGCATGAACAAGAAGTCCCTGCCCTCAAGAGGATTACAGTCGGGGAGAGAAAAAGAAATAGATCACTCTATTACAATGTGTTAGTGCATTGGCTGAAATGGTAAAGAGAGAAAACTCTGGATAACATACCTGAAAAAAGGTCTTCAGTTAGTACAGCACAAGGACTTAACTAAAGAATCCTGAAATACTGATCAAGGAAAATTCTACTGGCATCCTTTTGATGGAGGAGAATTAGTTGTAATAAATTCTGCCCCAAGATATTTTAATGGAAATGATGAAAATGATAAGTTCTGTCCTATCCTTAAGTCACCTTGGCCCTTGATTCTGCAGCTTTTAGGACTATTAAATCTTCACTGGAATGAATAGGAACTAAAGACTGTAAAGTCATACCTTGCAACTGCTAAAAGAAGAAAATTAAAAAGGAAAAAAAAGGCACATAGGGAATTCATTTCTGTCTCTATGCACATGACTCCCAGGTCTATATTTCTAGCCTTGGTCTCTCTCCTGAACTCTGATCTCAACTCCTTTTAGACCTTGAGGCAGCTAGGTTCTGCAGAGCACTGGACCTGGAGTCAGAAAATTCAAATGCAGCTTCAGAAGGATCCTAGATGTATGACCCTGGGCAAGTCACTTCTGTTAGTTACCTCATCTGTAAAATGGGATAATCATAGCACCTACCCTGAAGGTTGTTGTGAGGATGAAATGAGAGAATATTTGTAAAGTGCTTAACATCACCCCTATAGGGCAACTGTGGCACAGTAGATAGACCAATGGGCCTGGAGTCAAGAAAACTTATCTTCCTGAGCTTAAATCTAGCTTCAGAACTTACTGGCTATGTGACCCTCAGCAAGTCATTTCACTCCATTTGTCTCAGTTTCCTCATTTAGAAAATGAGCTGGAAAAGGAAATAATAAACTGTTCCAGTATCTTTGCCAAGAAAACCCCAAGTGGGGCCACAAAGAGTCAGACACAAATGGAATGATTGAATAACAACTAATATAATACCAGGCACAAAGACACTTTAAGATATGTTTCCTTCCTTCCTTCCTTCCTTCCTTCCTTCCTTCCTTCCTTCCTTCCTTCCTTCCTTCCTTCCTTCCTTCCTTCCTTCCTTCCTTCCTTCCTTCCTTCCTTCCTTTCTTCCTTTCTTTCTTTCTTTCTTTCTTTCTTTCTTTCTTTCTTTCTTTCTTTCTTTCTTTCTTTCTTTCTTTCTTTCTTCTTTCTTTCTTTCTTTCTTTCTTTCTTTCTTTCTTTCTTTCTTTCTTTCTTTCTTTCTTTCTTTCTTTCTTTCTTTCTTTCTTTCTCTTTCTCTCTCTCTCTCTCTCTCTCTCTCTCTCTCTCTCTCTCTCTCTCTCTCTCTCTCTCCTCCCTCCCTCCCTCCCTCCCTCCCTCCCTCCCTCCCTCTCTCTCTCTCTCTCTCTCTCTCTCTCTCTCTCTCTCTCTCTCTCTCTCTCTCTCTCTCTCTCTTTCTTTCTTTCTTTGTATGTTAGAAAAAGTGCTAAATTCAGAATCAGAGGACCTTTGTTCCAGTCCCAGCTCTGATACTTGCCATCTGTGTGACTTTGGACAAGTCTTAACCTCTATGAATCTCAGCTTCCTCATCTGTAAAATAATAACAATAATAATAATAACTAACCTTTATATAGCACTGTGCCAAGCTCTTCACAATTATTGTCTATTTCATCCTCACTTGGAAGTAGGTGCTATTATAATCATTATAAAATGAGAGTTAGACCAGATGACCCCTGACATCCCTCCAACTCTGTCACTATGATAGTTTGATCCTGGTCTCCTACTAGATGCCCATGGGCATCTCAAACCCAACATGTCCTACAAGTGCTATTTCCTACTTCTTCCCAGGGCACCACTGTTTTTTCCAGTCACCCAGAATCCCAGACTTGAAGCCATTCCTTCTCCCTCACTTCCTCCCAATACCCAATCAGTTGCCATGTCTTGTTAATTCAACCCTCACAATATATCTGGCCCTTTATCAGCTATTTATTTTTTATATTTTATATTATATCATATAATATATCATATCGCATCACATATTATATTATAGCATAGCATATATCATATCATATCTTATAGCTACCACCTTATTTCAGGACTTCAATTTTTTTTCATTTTTCAGTCATTTCCATCATGTCTGTCTCATTGTGACCATAGTTGAGATTTTCTTGGCAAAGATACTGGAGGGGTTTGCCGTTTCTTTCCCCGGCTCATTTTACAGATGAGAAAACTGAGCTAAACAGATTTAAGTGACTTTCTCAGGGTCACATAACTAGGATATATCTGAGGCCATATTTGAACTCAGAAAGATGAGTCTTCCTGACTTCCTACTCTATCCATTGTACCACTTAACTGCCCTATTTTTTCTTAAATTAATACATACACAGGGGCAGCTAGGTAGCTCAATGGATTGAAAGCCACCCTAGAGATGGGAGGTCCTGGGTTCAAATGTGACCTCAGGAACTTCCTAGCTGTGTAACCCTGGACAAGTCACTTAGCCCCCATTGCCTAGTCCTTAGCCTCTTCTGCCTTGGAACCAATACACAGAATTGATTCCAAGATGGAAGGTAATAATTTTTTTAAAAATTAATATATGAACATAATAAAATCTGAAAGGACAACACTTAAATGAAGTTCAGGCCATACTCAGGAGTGTTATAAGCCACATGTCTTTGACATCTCAGCTTTAGGAGCCCCATAACTGTCTACAAGGGCTGGGTTAGCACAATTCTCAGTCTACGTTTGGCTAATTCATAGAGATACTTGGTGGGGCAGCGGTGGGGAGGGTGTCAAGAGCAGGCAACAATGTGACTAGTTTTCCCTTTCTCTTCCCCAACCATTGCCTCCTGGTCTGGGTTCCAGAACAAAGGACTGGGACACAGATGGCTCTATCATCTCCTTCCTGAAAGATACTGCACAGACCTCTTGGCAAGAGGAGGTCACAGGGGGCCCACACTCAATCCAGAGAACAATGACCACAATCTCCTCTATAAAAGGCCTGGAACCCAGTGGGTCTCAGGAATATGAGAAGATCCTGGCGCCCACAGTAGAGCACATGCGAGTC